>NC_138039.1:5605152-6299477 GCF_964106645.2 Podarcis pityusensis | reverse complement strand
CTGCCACAGACTCTCCCTGCTCACAAAGCCCTGTTCCCTCTTGAGCTTCCCACACTTCCTCCTCCTGATCTTCTCCCTCTTCCCACCCATCATTGCCCCACCACTATGCCCTGGGCTCTGAGCCTTCTTCCCTTCGTGGTTCCCCATCTGGTTCCTCTCACCACTCTTCTGTGTCCAATCAGTCCAGGACACAGGGTCTGATGGGAGCTGGGAGTCCAGCCATGTCTAGAGGGCCTCAGGTTCCTTCTCCCTGAGTGAGGAGGAGCTTGGTTGGGTAGGAGGGTTTGGAGAAGACATCTGTCTGGAGCTCTGGTGAGCGAGTGTCCACTGAAGAGCACAAGAGCCTCCTAGATCTTGCCACTGGCCCATCCTGTTCTTAGATGCTTGTGGGGAACCTGGAAGCAGGATTTAAGCACAAGAGCAACTCTCCCCTCCTGTGGCTTCCAGCAGCTGCTACTCAGAAGCATTACTGCCACTAAGCATGGAGGCAGAGCACAGCTGTCATGGCTAGTAGCCACTGATAGCTTTCTCCTCCTCCACTTGCCTTGTAAAGCTATCTAAGATGGTGGCCATCACTGCCTCCTTGGAAGAAATGGTTGTAATAATAATAGTAATAAATTTTTATTTATACCCCGCCCTTCCTGGTTCAAAAACCGGGTTCAGGGCAGCTAACAACAAATTTAAAACACTTAATTGTAAAAGCAGCATAAAATACAGTATAAAAACATGAATAACAATAAAATTCAAAATTCAGAAATCAATTTAGGGGAAATAAGCATTAGATAATCCCCAGGGCTAGCTGGCTGAATTGGTCCTACTTGGGCCAGCGTGGAGGCCAGGGAAGAATTAGCTGTGGGGTCTCAGAGCGGGTGATCTTCATAAAAGGGGAGGGGGAAGGAAGAGAAGGGAAATAAAAGATCAAGCTGAATTCAAATTAAAGGCCAGGTGGAATAGCTCTGTCTTACAGGCCCAACAGAAGGAGGTTAAATCCTGCAGGGCTCTGGTCTCATGGGACAGAGCATTCCACCAAGTCAGAGCCATCACTGAAAAGGCCCTGGCGCTGGTGGAGGATAGTCTGACTTCCTTAGGGCCCAGGACCTCTAAACTATGGTTCTTCATGGACCTTAAGGTCCTCTGCGGGGCAGACCAGGAGAGGCGGTCCCGTAAATACAAAGATGGTCCACTCCGGAGACTGGATGACGTTCCAGAATGCATGAAGTATCTTCATAACTTAACCCAGCGACGTTGTTCTGTTCCTGACCTGACGCACCCCCCATTACATCCTTTCAGTTTTGGAAAGAAGAATTGAATACGGAATGTGGAAAGATGTCACACGGAACATGTACCCATGCCTTCTTCCTTACCAGTTCCAGCTGGGCAAGGTGCATGTGGCTAGGAACTGGAACAGGAAAAGGAGGCTCACATTCTAGAAGGGCAGTGTGGTGTAGTGGTTAGAGCCTAACCTATCTCTCAGGGTTGTTGTTCAGATTAAATGAGGAGGGAGAGAACACATCACCTTGTGCCCCTTGGAGGAAAAATGGGATGTAAATGCAATTGAAATTCATTCATTCATTCATTCATTCATTTACTCACTTACTCACTTCCTGATCAGAAATAGTGAGCTGTTATCAGTTGCCTGCAGGGAGTAAGGCCATTTTGGAAACTGTTCTTCAGAGCCATTTTGATGTTGATGTCTAACTGTCACTGCTCACTTTTTCGCGGAGCGATAGTCCCCACACCAGACAGCGAGTTAAAAGGGAGGATTGTTCATCCCATTCCTTCTGGCCTTTTGATTTCAGAAATAGAGGTGACCTTTCTCATACCCCCTTTTTTGAATAATGACATTTCCAGAGGGTGGTGGTTTGAGGCTCTTGAATCCGCCTGGGAGAGAGAGAGAGACGCTGGCGGTTGAGACTTTCTCTCCCAGGCTGAAAGGCATTGATCATCGAAGCTTTGTCAACCCTGCGGCTGTAAAGTGAGCAAGGTTCTAAGTAGGCTAACTCATAACTCCGACACCTGGGGATGCTGGACAAAAGCTTTGTCGACTGCTAAATATAGTTTTCCAATGACTCGGCATGTCTGAGTTATACACAAAGGTGCGACAAACTGGGTCATTCAACTGGAGATATTTGATGCATCCATGGATAGGATTCTGCCCCAGTCGCAGACATCAAAACTGTGAGTGGGGTGAGGCAATACCCTCTTATTTTGTGGGGGGGCAGCAGGGCTGGTCATCTCCCCCCCTTCTTAAGCTCCCCTCAAGCAGGTGTCATTTTGCGGTGAAGGTGAACCGCAGCAGAGGAGAACCGCTGCTGCGTCTGGCAAATAAAAGGCAGAATGGAAAAACCATGTGTTACATCCTTGGTGAAAGCAGGGAGAAAGATGAATGGCATACTTAAGATTATTAGGAAAGGGATAATGCTTTTTGGGGGGGTGAAGGGGGGCTTCCAGGAGGCATCTGGTTGGTGCTCTTGAGAAGCAGGATGCTGGACTAGGTGGACTTTTGGGTAAGGTAAAAAGGTAAAGGACCCCTGGATGGTGGAAGTCCAGTCAAAGGCGACTCTGGGGTTGCAGCACTCATCTCGCTTTCAGGCCGAGGGAACTGGCATTTGTCCACAGGCAGCTTCTGGGTCATGTGGCCAGCATGACTAAACTGCTTCTGGCACAATGGGACACCTTGACGGAAACCGGAGCGCACAGAAACGCCATTTACCTTCCCGCCGCAGCGGTACCTATTTATCTACTTGCACTGGTGTGCTTTCGAACTGCTAGGTAGGCAGGAGCTGGGACCGAGCAACGGGAGCTCACTCCATTGTGGGGATTTGAACCGCCGACCTTCTGACTGGCAAGCCCAAGAGGCTCAGTGGTTTAGACTACTGCGCCACCCGCATCCCTTGGGTACCTGTCTCTTGGTCACTCTTTCTTGTTTGCTCGCCATGTCATTCTTGTCATTTGCCAGCAGGGGGCACTGGAGGAGCAACATACTTTCTCCTCCCAGCAGCTTTGAACGAACCCAGTTGATATTATTCCCCTCCCATCCGCTTGGACGCATCTTCTAATGACATTTTACAACCAAGCACTTGAGGTTCGTGGAGAGAGAGAGAGAACAGAAACATATTTATCTTTTACCTCTCTCGGTTTCCTTTTCTTATTTACCTTTGATGAAATAAATGACTGGGCACCACTTGGAGTGTATATTGTGTTCTGTGTTATTTTGCGTGTGAAAGTGGAAAGCAGAAATCCGCACTTTAGATAATGGCTTTGTCTGTTGGGACCAGATTCCTGGAACTCATTAGGCACTCCAGTTCCTGCTGGGTGTTTGCAAATGGCTTTGGAAAGGTTCCTGACAACCTCGCTTGGGTTCTCGTTAAAAGGCCCGAGCCATTACCTGCGGACGTGGGTGCATGCCAGGGCAGGTGGCTGAGTGCTGCTGAGATGACTCTTGGGACAGCCTTATCCCTTGTGCACCCGGTAGATCACTGCAATGTGCGGGAGAGTATCTCCTGCAAATTCCAAAGAACTCAGAAGCTTGTTTTGTAGTACAGTCATACCTCGGGTTACAGATGCTTCAGGTTGCGTTTTTTTGGGTTACGGACCCGCCGAAACCCAGAAGTACTGGAATGGGTTACTTCCGGGTTTCGGGGACCGCGCATGCGCAGAAGCGCTAAATAGTGCCTTGCGCATGCGTAGAAGCACCGAAGCGCAACCCGCACATGCGCAGACACGCCGCTGCGGGTTGCGAACGTGCATCCCACACAGATCACGTTCGCAACCCGAGTGTCCATTGTACAGTAGTACCTTGGTTCTCAAACGCCTTGGTTCTCAAAATCTGAAAACCCGGAAGTAAGTGTTCCGGTTTTTGAACAATTTCTGGAAGCCGAACGTCCGGTGCGGCTGTTGGCTATTGTTTCCGGGGCGCCTGCACCAATCAGAAGCTGCGCCTTGGTTTTTGAACACTTTGGAAGTCAAACAGACTTCCGGAACGGATTAAGTTTGGTGCTTTTGTTTTTGCTATTTATTTTGCGTTTTTGTTTTTGAGGCTTTTTCGGTTCATTTGTTTTTGTGACTGTGTGGAACCCAGTTCAGCTACTGATTGATTGTGTGACTGTGGAAATGGATAAAAGCCCCCCATCCAAACAATGACTATCATCAGTGCAGGGAAGAAAAATAAATAAATTTTCATTTTTATCATCTACAATACTGTCTTATTTATTTTATAGTACAGTACATTGATTTTTTCTTTCATTTTATGGATCAATGGTCTCGTTAGATAGTAAAATTCATTTTAAATTGCTGTTTTAGGGGTTGTTTTTAAAAGTCTGGAATGGATTAATCCCTTTTGTGTTACTTTCTTTGGGGAAGCGCACCTTGGTTTTGGAACGCTTTGGTATTGGAATGGGCTTCCGGAACGGATTAAGTCTGAGAACCAAGGTACCACTGTATTGCCAGGTCAAAAATTATGCAAACGATGACAGTATAAACAGTACAATGAGAATGATTGGAAGACTCGTTTTGTCAGAAGTCTTTTTTATTTAAGTGTTTAATTAAGTATTAATTAGGAAGATTAAGGGTTTTTTATGTACATAAATTTCCTTTTTCTTTTTTCTGTATTTTCTGTATTTTCTTCTTTTTTTTCTTAATTGTTTTTTCTTTCATTTTCTTTTTGTAGTATGAGATTGTAAATTCTTTGCATAAGTTTGTAATTTAAATTAATAAAGATTATTTTTTTAAAAAGAGGAAATGCAGCCCAGTAATCTCTTTGCAAACCACTTCTCTCTCTCTTTTTTAACTATGCATCTTAGTGGAAGAGCGATACACAGACCCAGTGTAGGCAAGCCCAGCCCAGAAGCCAAGCAGACAGACCAGCGGAAGGGAAATGAAGTGAGGTGTCTCTCTTTTGTCAGTCCCACTCATTTCATGCGATTTCATGGGATTCTAAGCACTCCCCTGCATGAAATTCCTGGTCACCTATGGCGACCAGTCTGGTTGCTAAATCCCAGGGCGTCATTCTTATAGCAATACCATCTTTCAGGCAAAGCAAGCAACCCCCCTCTTTTGCAACAATATAAAATAATGCGTCCCTCTTTTGTTACGTGCAGGCTTGTGGCTGTCGTTACAGGGGAAGGCTGAACATGATTTGGTTTTAAAAAAGCACTCACCACCAGTCACATGGTTTCACTCCGTTCTGACGTACATAGCTCAGTTTTGTTTTGTTGTTAATGCCATTGATTTTAGAGCGCTTGTCAAATTGGAGGGGCACAGGCGAGGGCAAGCACATTCTGGCAGATGGGCTTAGCCGTTTGCAGGCGAGGTGTGCTCCCTGCTGAGAGCGGTGTTCTGTTTGATAAAACATTAACTCTAAAATGCGATTTCTGCTTACAACATGGCACTTTTTTATATATAAGCGATGGGAAGCAGAATCAAGGAGGTTGTGTCCCTTGCTAGCTAGGGGTGATGGGAGTTGTAGTTCAACAACATCTGGGGACCTGCAGATTGAGAAAGGCTGCCCTAAGCTACTGAAGGTAATGGGGCACTTTCTATGTCCAGTTGTCCTTTGTTAACAACAAATGGTCGCTGTTTTTTGTGTTGAATATATGCTATATGGTAATTTATGGACCTAATACAGTGATGGCCAAACTTGGCCCTCCAGCTGTTTTGGGACTACAACTCCCATCATCCCTAGCTAACAGGACCACTGGTCAGGGATGATGGGAACTGTAGTCCCAAAACAGCTGGAGGGTCAAGTTTGGCCGTCACTGACCTAATAGGTATGTATCTAAAGCCATTTGCACATGTTGCCATTGCAACCAGTCCGTGCAGAATGTTGTTGCTGTTTAGTCATTTAGTCATGTCCAAATCTTTGTGACCAGAGCATGCCAGGCACTCCTGTCTTCTACTGCCTCCTGCAGTTTGGTCAGACTCATGCTGGTAGCTTCGAGAACACTGTTCCACCATCTCGTCCTCTGTCGTCCCCTTCTCCTTGTCCCCTCCATCTTTCCCAACATCAGGGTCTTTTCCAGGGAGTCTTATCTTCTCATGAGGTGGCCAAAGCCTTGGAGCCTCAGCTTCAGGATCTGTCCTTCCAGTGAGCACTCAGGGCTGATTTCCTTCAGAATGGATAGGTTTGATCTTCTTGCAGTCCATGGGACTCTCAAGAGTCTCCTCCAGCACCATAATTCAAAAGCATCAATTCTTCGGCAATCAGCCTTTTTTATGGTCCAGCTCTCACTTCCATACATCACTACTGGGAAAGCCATGGCTTTAACTATATGGCAGAATGTAGGCACCCTATATATAGAAAGGAGCAAACCAGTGATATTTCAGGGAGCAGGCTAGCAGGCGGGGTCCATTACTTACATCATAGGAGCCTACACAACACAAAACGCGGTTGCTGTATGTAGGTTTTATTTTATTTTTTTATCTTATATTTTGGAAATGTACATCCAGTTTTTTTCTTTCTTTAAATTTTTTGGGGGCCCCCAAGAGAGTGGGGCCCCTAAGCTATAGCTTGTTTAGCTTATATGTAAATCCGGCACTGCTCAGACTCCTCACAGGGCTTGCTGGACCCGCAGGGCAGAGGAACGTCAGCTCAGATATGTTTGCACTGATCCATTATTGTGCACTTGCTCCGGGAAATCTGTGTGGGGAGTGAGTAGGGTGGTGGACCAGCAAGAGGGGCAGTTGGTTAGCAGGCAAGCTGGGCTTGCAGCAGTGGGTGGGTTCAGTGAGAGGGTTGGCTCCTGTGAGCTGGGGGGCTTTGGTGAGGAGTAAGGGGAGGGGGCTTTGCAGAGGGAGCAAATTGAGCAGGGGCATTAACCCTGAGTGCCTATTTGTGGAAATCATATATGTCCGTAAGTATTCTCCACCTGGGAGTTCCTTCATGATTGAGAATGAAGGTTCTCTATAGTCTCAAATGAGCCAGACTTTTGCATACAGTCATACCTCACGTTACGTCCTCTTCATGTTACGTTCTTTCAGGTTATGTCCCACGGCGACCCGGAAGTACCGGGAAGGGTTATTTCCGGGTTTCGCCGCTCGCGCATGCACAGAAGCGCAAAATGACGTCACGCGCATGCGCTGAAGCGACGAATTGCAACGCGCGCGTTCACAGACGTGCCGCTGTGGGTTGCGCTCTTTTCATGTTGCGAACCGGCCTCCGGAATGGATTCTCGTTGTGCTGAGTGGGCATGTGCCTCAATATTTGTATATGAAATACAATCAATATAACATGCTGCGTGCAAAATCAACATCGCCATCATTTGAGAGATATTTTTAAGCAAATCGCCACATACCCCCATCCCCCCCCCAAGTGTGTGTGTGTTGATATTTAGCATCCCTTGAGTGTTTAAATCGGTGCTATTTTCTCTAGAAAGAGAGGTGCCGGAACTCAGCACGAACTCCTCCTTTGTTCTCTTATAACAGCAATGGCGCCTACCAGGGAGGGGCCGGAACTGAGTTCCAGTGAGTTCCAGCTGAAAAAAAACCCCTGCTTTATAGACAGTGGTACCTTGGGTTACATACGCTTCAGGTTACAGACTCCGTTAACCCATAATTATTACCTCAGGTTAAGAACTTTGCTTCAGGATGAGAACAGAAATCGTGCGGCGGCAGCAGGAGGCCCCATTAGCTAAAGTGGTGCTTCAGGTTAAGAACAGTTTCAGGTTAAGAATGGACCTCCTGAACGAATTACCGTATTTTTTGCTCTATAAGACTCACTTTTCCCCTCCTAAAAAGTAAGGGGAAATGTGTGTGCGTCTTATGGAGTGAATGCAGGCTGCGCAGCTATCCCAGAAGCCAGAACAGCAAGAGGGATTGCTGTTTTCACTGCGCAGCGATCCCTCTTGCTGTTCTGGCTTCTGAGATTCAGAATATTTTTTTTCTTGTTTTCCTCCTCCAAAAACTAGGTGCGTCTTGTGGTCTGGTGCGTCTTACAGAGCGAAAAATACGGTAAGTTCTTAACCCGAGGTGCCACTGTACTTATTTGGGCTTGTTTAAATTGCAGATTAAGGCGGAAATGAATGGGTAGAGACACGCGAAACACGCATGGATTGCGAACAGGTAGATTTCAGTCTATCAGTGAACTAATTGACTAATTGGAAATAAGCAGATTTCTCCAGCCCAGTTTCTCCCTCTCCTCTCTGTTCCATCTCTTCTTGCCTCCCTCTCTCTGGCCCACAGGTGGCAAGGTAAACTGGGACTTGTAGATTTTCCTTTTTTGCTGACGTGGTTCTGTATGCAATTAATGCAGGGTAGGTGGTGTGGGGTCTGCATGATTTGCATTGTGCTATAAATCATGATCATGCTTGGCTTCCCCCGTGATGAGAATCATTTAAAACCGACGTCAAACACTTTGATCTTCTCAAATTGGAAACGTCACATTTCAGGTGTATTAAAGCAGTGCCCTCTGTTACGGTGTTGTTGTTGTTGTGGTGGTGGTGGTGTTGTTGTTTTGCTGCTGCTGCTCCTAATTGGGTGCAGCTGTGGGACACCGTGGCAGGAGCACAAAGGTTGCTAATGGGGGAACATTAGGTACCCTGCGAAGGGTGATGAGCTGGACTCATTCCCTGGGGTGCTTGGCATTCCAGATGATGCTGGCTAATCACCGTGCTGCTGCCTCTGGCTGGTCATTTTAATGGCCTATAATGTTTTATTTTCGTCCTGTATTCAGGATTTCATTAAGGGTGCCTTAATCAACGCCTACCGCACTGGCTTCAGAGAGGTGAGCAGGGAAGCAAAACAACCTCAGCGTGGTTTTGATTTGCAACTGGCGGGCATTAACAGTGGGGGTGATCTAGATTTAGTATCCTAATCGGCCGTGCGGCTAATGAGGGGAGCAGAGCTAGAATCCAAGCGAGGCAATTATGGAGGGCGGAACCATGTTGTCTGGGGAGGGGTATGGTGGTTTGGGGGGGGGGGTACCACCGCCATACTATGGATGGGGAAGAAATTTGGTTTGCACTTAACTCGCCACGGCTAAGGTGGCGTGCTAACAGTTGCCCTGTGACATTCATGCTTCTCTGAGTTTTGGGAAGCAGCTCTGCAAAAATGTAAGGTAAAGGACCCCTGACCATTAGTTCCAGTCGTGACCAACTCTGGGGTTGCGATGCTCATCTCGCTTTATTGGCTGAGGGAGCCGGCGTACAGCTTCCGGGTCATGTGGCCAGCATGACTAAGCCTCTTCTGGCGAACCAGAGCAGTGCACGGAAACGCCGTTTACCTTCCCGCCGGAGCGGTACCTATTTATCTACTTGCACTTTGAGGTGCTTTCGAACTGCTAGGTTGGCAGGAGCAGGGACCGAGCAATGGGAGCTCACCCCACTGCGGGGATTTGAACCGCCGACCTTCCGATCGGCAAGCCCTAGGCTCTGTGGTTTAACCCACTGTGCCACCCGCGTCCCTTTCCTGCAAAGATGAGATGTGTACAAAAATGCATATGGGAAAGGGTGCATAACGAGGCATGTGCATACCTGGATTTCAGGAGCCAAAATGCTGCTTCTGTGCAGCCTGCAGCAGGAGCAGTGATTGTTTTAGAGAATTGTTGCAGCTTGCCTTCATTTCCCCCACCCCAGTGCCCTGCTCACAGTTGTGAAGAATATTCCAATGCTAAGAATGGTCCGTGTCAGCATTAAGAAAAATAAATAGAAACCGGCCTATATATATTTGGAGTGTCCCTGGATCAAGCGACTTTTCTTCTATAAGTTCTCAAAGTTCTCTAGCTCTAGCTCAAGGTGGTCATCTGAACTAGCCAGATGTTTAACTGAGAATAAATCACGGTCAGTCCATCACTTGCAAAATAAGGCTTTAGAACTGTCCTGCCTGTGGGATGTAACATAAGCAGTCAAATACAACATTTCCTGTCTGCCTAGAGCAGACATGCAGGGGAATGTTGGTCCAGCCAGTTGAACTTCCTGTTACACCTGGTCTTGAGCATCCTTCCTTTGCATGTGACCAGGTAGGTGGGCGTGACCCTTCCAGACCTAACGAAAGGTCCAGTCATGCCGCCACCTTCCTCTTTTTATGCCCTTTCTTCTCTTGGACTGCATGTGGGATGAGTTCCCATATAGGATGAACTCAAACCCTCTTCTGTAACTCATAAGCTAAAGCCTGCCTTCAGGGATCCAGCTGTGAACTGAATGTGAGCAAACTTCTTATTACTTTCAAAAGAAGACTGTTGTGTCTTTATTCTTTTAGGAGGGAATCAAAGGGGTCTCACCAGGAATAATAGAACTTAAGAGATTCTAACGCAGGCATAGGCAAACCCGGCCCGCCAGATGTTTTGAGACTACAGTTCCCATGATCCCTGACCACTGGTCCTGTTAGCTAGGGATGATGGGAGTTGTAGTCCCAAAACATTTGGAGGGCTGAGTTTGCCTATGCCTGTTCTAAGGAATCTGCAACTAGCTTCCTGCTGTGTAAAGAGGGGAATGTACTCTGCTGCATGAATAAACTCACTAGCGTGAGTTAGGAAGGATAATATTTAATCAATATGTCCTCTCCTGCTACCCACAACATTCCCACATTGCCCCAAAATGGCTACTGCAACATTGGTTTAGGGAGCTGCTTAGTGCCTAATTTTTCTATATATCCGAGTTTCTAACCCTGAAAAAAGGAACAGTAGAGGGGGAAGCACATTGCCAGAGTTGGTACCGTTGTGTTATTGCTCATCGGATTATGCTTCCAGCCGCACGCATCCTGTCCCCCTTCCTCCCAAGCTCTCAGAGGCCTCCTGATCGATTCAAAACTCTCTGCTATAACTTCTCGGCTCCATTGGGAAGGTGTTTCCTGTGAGTTGTGTTCTTGCTGAACATTATTTAATTACTTCCTGCATTTGAAGGTTCTGCATGTGTGCAGGTGACAGTTCCCGGGTGCTGCCTTGCCTTATGCGAGGGCAGGTCACTGTTTGACAGGAGACAGAAATGAAATCTTCAGGAAGTCCTCCTGAAATAATAACACTCACCAGGGCCTTCCGTCTCCAGCTCATTGATTGATGAAGACCCTTGGGCTCCTGTCTCACGTGCTTTTAGCATGGAACAGGTAAGAGAGATTTCACCTGACGCAATAGGTCCCTAAGACGCGGAAATGAGGAATGGATCCTCTGTCTGAAATTCATCAATTAGCCAGCAGCCCTCGAAGATTGGGCACCTTCACGTGGCAGAAGCCGCTCAGTCTAGTTAGAGCGCTCTCCTGGAACCTATTAGACACAAACGTGCAGCTCCCACAGTCTTCAAAAAAGTCAATTTATACGATTGTGGGAGGTGTGGCAGGAAGATTGCATTGCTGATAGGCAGGGCTGGGTGGGGGCAATTTGCAATTCCCTGTGCGTGCAAAGAAAAAAAACCATGGAGGTGGTGTTGGGTACAAATTCAGCCTCCACTATCTTTTTACTAAGGGCAAGTTTCTGTCCCTTATGAAGGTATGCTTGAAAGTGTGTGGGCAATGACAGACGCCAGAACAGCAGCAAAACAAGGTTTGCAAGAGGTGCAGTTCCTTGCCCCCATCCCAAGATGAGCAAAGCTGAAATGAAGAAATAGGTGACTCTCAGTAGGGGGGAAAGGCAGGGACCTGGTAAGGTGCGGCCTGACCCAAAACTACAAATATGAGGCGAGGCGGGGATGCCTCACTCATCCCTATATGTGGTGAGCCGAAATTCCTCAGAAAGATGTTTCTTACTGAGAGACTTCCTGAAATTTCTCTCTCTTTTTTCCTCACAGCCCCCAGAATAGGAAGAATTTTCTCTGCCATGTTTTGTGTGTGAGAGACAGAGAGAGACAGTGATGGTTCCCCCCCCCCCAAGCAATCAGAGACTGTGTTGGCGTGCGACCGATCTCTGCTCTTTTCATTTCTCTGAGAGTTCTGGCAAACCAGGGCAAAGAAGAGCAGCAGGAAGGGGAGACTCCCTGGCTTCTTCAGAAACCTGCCTCTTCTCTGTCTCCTGGGCCCCCTCCGCTCCTGCCTCTGAGGCTAGTCTGCTCTCTACCACAGACTCTTCTTGCTCACTAAACCCTGTTGCCTCTTCCAGCTTCCAACATCTCCTCCTCCCAGTCTTCTCCCTTTGACCACTCACTGTCGTCTCACCATCACTTCCTGGGCTCTGAGCCTTCTTCCCTTGGGAGTTTATGGACCTGAGTGCATTTGCTGCCCCTCAGCAGTGGAGGCAAAGCATTGTAGTTAGTGGCCAGTGACAGCCATCGCTGCCTAATCCTCTTTTGAAAGCCATCTAAGTTGGCGGCCATCACTGCCTCCTGCAGCTGCAAATTCCACAATTTCACTATGCGCTCCGCAAAGAAGCACTTTCTTTTATCTGACCCGATGCTTTTCGCAGAAAGGAAGGAAGGAGAAAAATCAGGTTTTGAACCCAGGTTTCCTTACCTCTTCCTTGCATCCGTGGTCCTTGTAGGCACTGGCAGCCTGACCATTGCTAGATGCCCGTCCGTATTTAACCAGCTTATTATTTTACGATTGTGACTGTCAGTGACCACAGAGAGCCCAGAGTTCATTTTGGGCCACTTTTCTCCCTTCTTGGCAGCTTGGCTGTTTTGCTCGTATCGAAAGGAGCTTTGTTTTCACTTTTCAAAATTCAACAATACGAGGCTTTGGCTTATCAGTCCATGAATGAATATAGCCTAAAAAGTTGTGCCGGGGGAAATCAATTAGACTGGATTGACTTCACTGTCCTCAGCCTGATGTGGATCTGACCTAGGGAATGAGGCGTTCAGAAAGTAAACAGATATAGGTTTCATGAGGTCTAGGATGTTGTTTTGCCTTTGCACCTGTCCCTGAGATTATTTCTCAATGAGCCCACTCTTTAAATCCACACATGATGTAATAGCTTGATAAGGTTTCAATCTCTCTAATAGTCTTCAATGTGATTTGCTAAAAGGCCCGTCTCATTACCTAGCTTTGATTATTTTTAAAAGCCCCCCCTTTTTTGGCACATGCTCCCATGCAGCAGAAACTGGTAGTAAATGTTCCCCAGCGGTTTAGAAAGATTCAGGTTCTCCCCCCCCCCCCTTGAAGCAAAAGGTTGTTTGGGGCAATTCGTGGAGAATAGGCTTCTGTGGTCCTTCTCCTCAGTTTGTTGGGGACATGATTCAGCCCATTCCTGTGGCTTCTGAGATTTTGCTGGGTGTAGCACATGCTCTTTCAGACATATTTCTATACTCATAAGGACTAGAAACTTCCTTTAAAAAAATGGGTTGGGGGTGAGAACTTCTTAGGACTGTGGCCCAGTGGCGTAGCAAGGGTTGCCAGTGCCCGGGGCAAGTCAAGTATTGTGTTCCCTAACCCGTAGTTTCTGTTAGGGCCAGGTGACAGCAGAGATGGGGGAGGAAGGGTCTCCCCAGCAGGGAGACGAAAGCTGGAGAGGGGACAGTGACAGCAGCCTTTTATTTTATTTTATTATTATTTATTTCACTTTTTTTTTTACACCACTTGATGGTTTTTTTAAAAAAACCCAAACAAACCTCAAAGTGGTTTGTTTTTCTTTTGGGATTTTGCGCCCCTCAAATGTTGCATCTGGGGCAACAGCCCCTCTGCCTCCGTACGACACTATGACACTGTTGTGGTCCCCTTCCTCTCCTGAGAGCCATGGTGTGTTTCTGCGAACATGCAATATTTTGGCATCGCCTTTATTCCATGCCACCAGAAGGAGACATCTCCGAAAAGACTGTAGGGTGGAAACAATTAACTCAGAAACAAGCCTCTCGATCACGTATTCTCCCCGTTCAGAAGGAATGTGATTGCGGCATATAATCTTGGGTAATTGTTAGTAGCGAGTTGAGTACTGTTTAAGCAGCCTAATTAACGTCGCTTAATTGGCTCTTGGTTTGATGAAGATTGCTTGGTGTTCCCTCGCCAGCAGAGACACCTTGAACGTTCCTATACGTTAGGACTACACGTAGGACATATTTTAAAGAGGCTCATTAGAGATTTCATGCAAATATCATCTTCTCTTAATTGCCAGCTTGTACAAATTAATTAGTACATGTTTTTCTTTTTTCTCCCCCCCCCCCTTTTGTTCTGTTCCCCGGTCTGCCCTCCTCCTGCTATTTTTACTAGCGATTAAAATTATATTCTCTCTCTCTCTCTCTCTCTTTCTCATTGACAATGAAACGTGGTTCTAGATGGTAGTACAATGAGAGCAATGGGGACTTCTTCTCCATTGAGGAAAGGGTCTGTTCAGTTTCGGCGGTGGCTGGATTTGCGGCCAACTCTGTCCTTAACTCCTTGCGGATTCTATTTTGCAGGCGACAGTCATGGCAGCTTTCCCACTTTTCACAAGAAGGCATAATTGGGGGCCGTCTTCTCAAGAAGTCAGGTTGTTGTTGTTGTTTAGTCGTTTAGTCGTGTCCGACTCTTCGTGACCCCATGGACCAGAGCACGCCAGGCACTCCTGTCTTCCACTGCCTCCCGCAGTTTGGTCAAACTCATGCTGGTAGCTTCGAGAACACTGTCCAACCATTTCGTCCTCTGTCGTCCCCTTCTCCTTGTGCCCTCCATCTTTCCCAACATCAGGGTCTTTTCCAGGGAGTCTTCTCTTCTCATGAGGTGGCCAAATTCTTGGAGCCTCAGCTTCAGGATCTGTCCTTCCAGTGAGCACTCAGGGCTGATTTCCTTCAGAATGGATCGGTTTGATCTTCTTGCAGTCCATGGGACTCTCAAGAGTCTCCTCCAGCACCAGAATTCAAAAGCATCTATTCTTCGGCGATCAGCCTTCTTTATGGTCCAGCTCTCACTTCCATACATCACTACTAGGAAAACCATAGCTTTAACTATACGGACCTTTGTTGGCAAGGTGATGTCTCTACTTTTTACTTTTTACTATAAGTCAGGTTGCTTGTTCCATTTCCTTGGCTCTTAACTTCCACGTTTCATTTGAGTGTCAAGGCTTCAGGGAATTACGATCCCTCCCCCTGTGGCAGTCAAAAAGCAGATAACCAAAAAGAGTTCTTACCACGTTATTTATTCAGTATTCACATGATGGTGTTGCTCCAAGTTAAGTCCCGCCCCCTCAGTCCCTCCTAACCTATGTCATTCCTGCAACCGGCTGGTCAGTGCTTTTCGGCCTCTGTGTTGTCCACTGATACCCATTGTTGCAGCCTTTCTCAACCTGTGGGTCCCCAGATGTTGTTGAACTACAACTCCCATCCCCCCTAGGTAGCAAGGCCAGAGCTCAGGGATGATGGAAGTTGTAGTCCAACAACATCTGGGGACCCACAGGTTGAGAACCGCTGCATTGTTGTGTCACACCACACCCTCTGGTGTGAATGAAATTTAGCGCAGCCTGCTGGTATATCGTTGGAAACCTCACAGCTCCGTGACGCAACTGGGACTGCAGAGACACGGAGCAATGGATCCACACTACAAGAAAGAAGATTCCACCTAAACATTAGGAAGAACTTCCTGACAGTAAGAGCTGTTCGACAGTGGAATTTGTTGCCAAGGAGTGTGGTGGAGTCTCCTTCTTTGGAGGTCTTTAAGCAGAGGCTTGACAACCATATGTCAGGAGTGCTCTGATGGTGTTTCCTGCTTGGCAGGGGGTTGGACTCGATGGCCCTTGTGGTCTCTTCCAACTCTATGATTCTATGAGTCTAAGGAACATTAGAAAACCGGTCAGAAGTGCTAGTGGTGCAAACAAGAAAAGTAACTCAATATTCACCATGTCCGGATGCTCTCTTCATCTGGCCCTGAGCTGTTGTGGAATTTATTGACTGATTGGTTCTAGACATTTGCATCCCGACTTCCTGTGGCAAACTTTGCTCAAAGCAGCCTCTGGAATAGAACTGAACAGATTTAAAATGCAGTCCTAACTGTAGTAACTACAGTCGTACTTTGGGTTTCAAACAGCTTAGTTCTCGGAACGTTTTGTCTCCCGAAGGTTGCAAACCCGGAAGTGACTGTTCCGGTTTGCGAACTATTTTTGGAAGCCAAACGTCCGGTGAGGCTTCTGCGGCTTCTGGTTAGCTGCAGGAGCTGCCAATCAGAAGCCACGCTTTGGTTTTCGAACGTTTTGGAAGTTGAACGGACTTCCGGAACCGATTCCGTTTGACTTCCAGGGCACGACTGTAATAATCAAACAACAGCAAAAACAAACAAAAAACAGTATTATATAGGTATAGAGCTGGGCGATATATCAATACATTGTCCCAAACCTGTTTGAAGTCCATATTGTAATATTGGCCTCATAATTTTTGACTGGGTAGTATATTGCGAATCATGATGTGTGTGTGTGTGTGCTATGCAAAAATCACAATGCGGGGAAAAACTGTGAAGCTGGCCAATGCCTTCCTTCTGACATAGCTCCATCCTTCTTTCAGACATCATGGATTTCCGCTTGCGTGATGCAACTTCCTGCCCCTTCCCTTCCCTCCCCTCCCCACCCCCAGTGTGCCATGCATCCTCCCCAAATCTGCTCTCCAGAAGACTCCCTTTCTCCCAACCCTTGATTTATTTTGCCTGGCTGGAAGGCACCATTGGATTGTGACAATTCCCATCTGTTTGCCAGAAGGGAAGTGTGTGTTTAGAAACTCCTGGTTCTTGCTGGGCTGGAATATAGCCTGCTGTACAGAAGTTGGTCTCCTCTGTTCTTCCGCTCACTTAGTGCCTCTGGCCCTGCCCAGAACTGATATGGACGTTAAATAAGTTGGAGTTCTTGTTATTAAATTTACCAAGAAAAAAGCACACCAAGAACTCTGGCCAATAAAAGTTTCAATAGTGGGAGTGGTCCCTACTCACAAATCAATAGTCAGTTGTAACAAAAACTAATCCATTCAAAAGTGTGTATTCTGACAAGGATTGCAAACTCAAACAGAGATGACAACTGATATGGAGCTCTCAGAAGGCTGCCCCAAAGGGAGTGTTCCCCTTGAGATGAGAAAAGTTTCCCCAACCCCTAGTGTGAGAGATTCCTTCCCATGGCTAAAAAGGTCCATTAGAAGAAGAAGAAGAGTTTGGATTTGATATCCCGCCTTTCACTCCCTTTAAGGAGTCTCAAAGCGGCTAACCATCTGTTGGATTGAAGTTATATGGCTTTAGTAGAAACATTATAAGGAATTAAGTATAAATAGATTAATAGAGTATTAAAGGAAAAAATAAGGTTAGAATGAGTTAAGATAATTTTAGGATAGAAAACAGAGGAAGATGGAAAAGGAATTGCTGAAATAATTAACAGAAGTGGAATACAAAAAGGGAGGTGTGAGGAGGTCGTGGAAATAAGTGAATGAAAGATGGGATAATGAAATTGTTTGATTTATTTCATTGTTTTTGTTTTGTTTTGTTAGTTTAATGTATTGCATTGTATTGTCTTTTTAGTGTTTAAATTTTTGGAAAAGTAATAAATATTATTTTAAAAAAAACAAAGCGGCTAACCATCTCCTTTCCCTTCCTCCCCCACAACAAACACTCTGTGAGGTGAGTGAGGCTGAGAGACTTCAGAGAAGTGTGACTGGCCCAAGGTCACCCAGCAGCTGCATGTGGTGGAGCGGAGACGCGAACCCGGTTCCCCAGATTACAAGACTACCGCTCTTAACCACTACACCACACTGGCTCTCTCATTAGGTCCTGTTGTGACAGACTCGGGGGTTGTGGCCCTCATCTCGTTTTATTGGCCGAGGGAGCCGGCTTACAGCTTCCAGGTCATGTGGTCAGCATAACTAAGCCACTTCTGGCGAACCAGAGCAGCGCACGGAAACGCCGTTTACCTTCCTGCCGGAGCAGTACCTATTTATCTACTTGCACTTTGACGTGCTTTCGAAATGCTAGGTGGGCAGGAGTTGACGCTTCTTAATTGTTCCTTTCTCGAAAGCATTGCACCCGGACTGCGGACTCCCTTTTAAAGATATACAAATACCTTCCTTCTAACACTCGCACCTCTCAATGGATGCCTTGTTTGTCTCCGGCTGCACCAGCCCTGAAGAACTCAGAAAAGTGTCCCATGGAAGCGAAACTTCAATGCATCCTCTTCCCTGCAAACGAATCATCTCTGCTTCTTGGATGCACTTTGATCATTACTGCTTTCAGACTCTGAGAATCTTAGCAGAATCCATTTCCTCCACGTCAGAGCGCAGAGACGAGCAGCTTTCTAGGAAAGAGCAGGCTGGAAGGCTGGAAGGGACTGTTTGTTCGAGTTCTTCTGCCTTGGGATGCAGTTGGCTATACTTAATTTGGTTCTGCAAATGACACTTATTTGTGCAGACTTTTCATCTTCGCACTGTTTTCCCCTTGCAGACTTCAGATAAAAGCAGAGGGGTGTGAAGAAGACAAAGAAGACACTTATACAGTGGTACGTTGGTTCTCAAACTTAATCCGTTCCAGAAGTCCATTCCAAAACCAAGGCGCGCTTTCCCATAGAAAGTCATGCAAAATGGATTAACCCTCTTGGGCTTGCTGATCAGAAGGTCGGCGGTTCGGATCCCCGCGACAGGGTGAGCTCCCGTTGCTCGGTCCCAGCTCCTGCCAACCTAACAGTTCAAAAGCACACCAAAAAAAAGTGCAAGTAGATAAATAGGTACTGCTCCGGCGGGAAGGTAAAAGGTGTTTCTGTGCGCTGCTCTGGTTTCAGTGTTCCGTTGCACCAGAAGCGGCTTAGTCATGCTGGCCACATGACCTGGAAAGACTGTCTGCGGACAAATGCCGGCTCCCTCGGCCTGTAAAGCAAGATGAGCGCCGCAACCCCAGAGTTGTCTGCAACTGGGCTTAACTGTCAGGGGTCCTTTACCTTTTAAAACACCAATTTAACATGAGTTTTACTATCTAACCAGATCATTGATCCATAAAATGAAAACAGTAAACAATGTACTGCAGTCACACAATCAATCAATCAATCAATCAATCAATCAGCAGCTGAACTGGGTTCCACACAGTCACAAAAACAAAAGGCCACAACAACGCAAAATAAATAGCCAAAAAAGACAGACCTCAGCGCAACACTCAAAACGGAAGTCAAATCAGAAGCGTAACTCAAAACGGAACATGTTCGGCTTCCAAAAAACGTTCATAAACCGGAACACTTCCGGGTTTGCAGTGTTTGGGTTCCAAGTTGTTTGAGTATGAAGGTGTTTGAAAACCAAGATTTGTGGTTCCGGGTTAAGGCTGATGAACCTTTTCAGCCTGAGAGCTGCATTCAGGGAAAACTAGAACTCATAGATATCCAGAGAAGCTGAATGTTGGAAGTTGCTGGGTATCAGAAGTGGAGAGAGTGAGAGCAGGATCAGGGCCATAGTTCTCAAATCTTCCAGGGTCTGCATGCAAAGGGTGGACCTCTGGAGCTCCTGTGGTTTGCATGCCTCAGAGCTCCAGAGTGCAGTTTGCTTTTCCAGTAACAATAAAGGGGAGTTGTGTTTAAGGAGCCTGCTTCATCCTCCTAGGTTTTCCTGCTACTGAGACACAACACCCCATTCCCAGTCTCTCTTTCTGCCTGTATCAAGTGCCTGTGTGATTTGTTGCAGCATAAGCAAAAGAGACACAGATATTTCCCTGCCCGGAGCTGCTTGCAGAGCTGCTTTGTGGCGGAGTGAAGAAGCCAAATGATGCGCTATACGTGGGGCTGCCTTTGAAGGTGACCCGGAAACTACAAATAATCCAGAATGCAGCAGCTAGACTGGTGATTGGGGGCGGCCGCCGAGACCATATAACACCAGTCTTGAAAGACCTACACTGGCTCCCAGTACGTTTCTGTGCACAATTCAAAGTGTTGGTGCTGACCTTTAAAGCCCTAAATGGCCTCGGCCCAGTATACCTGAAGGAGCGTCTCCACCCCCATCGTTCAGCCCAGACACTGAGGTCCAGCTCCGAGGGCCTTCTGGCAGTTCCCTCCCTGTGAGAAGTGAAGTTACAGGGCACCAGGCAGAGGGCCTTCTCGGTGGTGGCGCCCGCCCTATGGAACGCCCTCCCATCAGATGTCAAGGAAATAAGCAACTATCTGACTTTTAGAAGACATCTGAAGGCAGCCCTGCTTAGGGAAGTTTTTAATGTTTGATCTTTTACTGTGTTTTTAATATCCTGTTGGAAGCCGCCCAGAGTGGCTGGGGAAACCCAACCAGATGGGTGGGGGTATAAATATATTATTATTAGAAATGCTTTCAGGGTACACATGAGCAAATATGGATGTGGAAGGTTTTTTGTTGTGGTGATGCATGAAAGACGGGAGGGATTGGTGACCCTTGAGCACACGGCTCGTTCCTGGATTTCTTGAGGTGTGTTTGCCTGAGGAGTGATCCGGTTTTCATTCCAGATCTCTGCGCCTTCGCCTTCTGTGCTCTGAGTTGGCAGCATTCCCGACTGCGTCTTCCCTAATTCCTTCCCTAATTCCTTCATCTGTTTTGTTGAGCGCGATGGCTGCATCCCAGCATACGCCTCCCTTTTGCCTTCAATGATGCACCTGTTCATTCCGGAAGCCTTTCATTCCTTATTTCCTGCCTCCATTAGTCAACGGCATCCTTGAAGGCTGCTGGGGCCTTTGGACATCATCTAGGCTTGTCTTGCTACCCTTCCGCTGCTGCCTGTTTGCCATAAGAGCCCAGCTGCAATTCTTCAATAAAGAATGGGAATTTTTAAAATATAATTTATCTAGGAGGCCACTGTAAGCAGATGAAAACATTAATAGGATTCTAATAACACTTGTAGTATAGCAAATATTATGGACAACATGGAGAGATATAAAATATGGATTATGAAATAATTTGCAGTTGAGAAGGTGGACAATAGGACCCATGGAGGGGAAGGTAAAAAGTCTTCTTCTTTTTTTAAATGATATTTATTAAAGTTTCACATGAAAAGAGACACATCAATAAAAAAAGAATTTAAAAATAAAAAGAAAAATACACAATACAAAATACAAAAAGAAAAAAGAAAAAACAGTTAAAAACAATTCCATCTTTTCATCACTACTTTTAGATTTACTTATTTCCTGGACCTCCTCATACCTCCCTCTTTTGTATTCCAATTCAGTTTGTTTGTCCAGCAATTCCTTTCCCTCCTTTTTAATCCCAATCCTTAATCTTAATATAATATAACATTAAATTTTTACCTATTAAAAGCCAATTTTCCATTCTTTTAACCTTTTTAATCCTAATCCTTGATCTTGATCTATATATAACTTTAAAGCCTGTACAGCTAGAAGCCACTTAATTTCAATCCATCATCACTCTAACATTCTTTAATTTTGGGGAAGGTAAAAAGTCCAGAGATTTGGAGAAATCTCTAAATATATGGATATGTAATTTGTATTGTTATAATTATATATTTGTAAAATCAAATAAAAATTACTTTGGAAAAAATAGAGAAATCCCCTACCAAAAAAGAGAACTCTGCTGTATCCCTGGAACCAGTGATGTACGCAGAAAGACAGCCGTTGTTGTTGTTGTTGTTGTTGTTGTTGTTGTTGTCGTCCTCTATATACCCTCCCACCCAACAGCTCAGGGATCAATGGTGTTTTGATGGGGCTGTTCTTCTTTGGCAGCTTCCAGATAATATTAGCACCTGTCTCCCCTTGTGTTACCCTTCAATTTTCAAAGCCTGCCTCTTCCCTTTTTATGTCATACAGTGGTACCTCTGGCGACGAGCTCCGCTAACCCGGAAGTAGCTGCTCCTGCTTGCGAACTTTGCCCCAGGATGCGAACGGAAATCGCTCGCCGGAGGCCCCATTAGTGAAAGCGCTCCTCAGGATAAGAACGGTTTCAGCTTAAGAACGGACTCCGGAACGAACTAAGTTCGTAACCAGAGGTACCACTGTAGTAGGGATTTTTATATAAATGGATAGATACTGGTGGATAGCTCAGCTGTTTAAAGCATGGTGCTGGTATCCCCAAGGTCACAGGTTCAGTCCCCAAAAGGGACAGTTGCCTATTCCTGCATTGCAGAGGATTGGAGGAGATGATCCTCAGCTTCCCTTCCAGCGCTATGATTCTATGAGAACAAGATGCTGAACAAGATATGTTGTTGTTGTTGTTGTTCTTTAGTAGTTTAGTCGTGTCCGACTCTTCGTGACCCCGTGGACCAGAGCACGCCAGGCACTCCTGTCTTCCACTGCCTCCCCCAGTTTAGTCAAACTCATGCTGGTAGCCTCGAGAACACTCTCCAACCATCTCGTCCTCTGTCGTCCCCTTCTCCTAATATCAGAGTCTTTTCCAGGGAGTCTTCTCTTCTCATGAGGTGGCCAAAGTATTGGAGCCTCAGCTTCAGGATCTGTCCTTCCAGTCAGCACTCAGGGCAGATTTCCTTAAGAATGGATAGGTTTGATCTTCTTGCAGTCCATGGGACTCTCAAGAGTCTCCTCCAGCACCATAATTCAAAAGCATCCATTCTTCGGCAATCAGCCTTCTTGATGGTCCAGCTCTCACTTCCATACATCACTACTGGGAAAACCATAGCTTTAACTATACGGACCTTTGTTGGCAAGGTGATGCCTCTGATTTTTAAGATGCTGTCTAGGTTTGTCATCGCTTTTCTCCCAAGAAGCAGGCGTCTTTTAATTTCATGACTGCTGTCACCATCTGCACTGATCATGGAGCCCAAGAAAGTAAAATCTCTCACTGCCTCCATTTCTTCCCCTTCTATTTGCCAGGAGGTGATGGGACCAGTGGCTATGATCTTACTTTTTTTGATGTTGAGCTTCAAACCATATTTTGCACTCTCCTCTTTCACCCTCATTAAAAGGTTCTTTAATTCCTCGTCACTTTCTGCCATCAAGGTTGTGTCATTTGCATAGCTGAGGTTGTTGATATTTCTTCCGGCAATCTTAATTCCGGCAAGATATATTGGACTCCAACTCCCACCAGCCCCTGCCTGCATGGCCAACGGACAGGAATGATGGGAGTTCAGGTCCAACGATATCTGGAGGACACCAGGTGGGGGGTGGCTGGTCTAGATGTTAATTGGTGTCCTGTTGGCTTTCTTGGCTGATAGTTGAGTGTTTTCTGGAGTTGTTGCTTTACATTGGATCCCTCCCTCTCTTTAACTGCGGGGGCCCATATGAGAAATCCATGTGCCAGATCAGAGAATTCCTTTGTCGCCGGAGGGGTGCGTGTGTGAAAATCAATCTCATTTCAAGGAAGTTCATCATGCAAAAATCAATGTCTGTCAATCTTGTCATGCAGCCTGGGAACGTGTCCTTTGCGTCTCCTGTCGTTACAGTGGATGATGAACACCAGACTTAGATGTTCTGGGTCTTCAGTTCTAAAGACGCAACAACGGATCTGCTAACGAGACCCAATTATATGCAGAAATGTGCATTGGGGTTCTCATTCATACACACAACAAGACACCCAAAATCTCAGCCAAGTAACACAAGCTTTTGCCTGGCTGAAGGTCCCAGAAATGCAGTTCTGCTTTGCACATAATTTTTTTATTTTTTGTTTTATCTTTTAGAGCTGTGTTCTCTCGTGCCTACCAGTGGTGTACATTCCAGCCAGGCAAAAGTCTGGATGGTGATAGCCTGGCATAAGTAGCCTATGATCATGTAAGCGCATGGCTGTTGTTTAGTTGTTTAGTCGTGTCCAACTCTTCATGACCCCGTGGACCAGAGCGCACCAGGCACTCTTGTCTTCCACTGCTGCCCACAGTTTGGTCAAACTTACGTTAGTCACTTCGAGAACACTGTCCAACCATCTCTTCCTCTATCGTCCCCTTCTCCTTGTGCCCTCCATCTTGAGAAGATTTTCCTGGGTTAAAAAGTCGTCTTATATGCCAGAACATACGGTAATAGCAGATTTGAATTCCCCACACCCAAAAAACCCTATTTTTAAGACCCCTTGCTGAAGAAGTTTGTAAAAATTACGTTTCACTCCCTAAAATGACACGATATACGCCACACACAGAGTTGTGCCGAACAGCTATAAACAATTATACAATGTGCACAGGTTTGTCCAGAATCGACCTGGTCACAAGGGCCGTCATAGCTGCTGTTGTTTTTGCTCATGGCCTGGGGTCATTGTGATGGAGGCCACGTAAGGACCTAGACAGGTAGATTAGTGCAGAGCAGGAGAAATCAAAACCTCCCCCCGTATGTATTTGGCATTGGAGTGTACGTTTGCAGTAAGCCGGAGATAAAAATGGAATGGCATAAAATAGAACGGGGGCTGAGTTTGAAAGCCGAGATGGCATAAAATTAAAATGCAATGTGTTTCAAAGCCGGGACCGCTTGGCTGATGGAGAAATCGTATATCCATGTCCCCGGAACAAATACTAAATATGAATGAATGGCAAGGATATATGGTCTGCGGAGCACGGAAAAGCGATCTGGGCTATTTCCAGCTGATTAAATTGGAGAGGCTGAGCAGCTTTCCAATTAAAAAAAGGAAGAAAATGGAGCTGGGGGGGCGGGCGGGTGTGGAGAAGCCACCACACTCATTGCAGCCAGGATGTTAAATATTTGATATGATTTTTGGGGGTGGGGTGGGGGAGCCATTTTATTTTCTAAATGTCATCATTTAATGTTTATTTATTGCATTTATAATTCCCCTTTCGCTCCACGGAGTTCAAGGGGGTAAACGTGGTTCTTCACCCCTCATCCTCCTTGTATCCGCACAGCAACCCTCTGAGGTAGGTCAGGCCGAGAGGCAGCGACTGGCCAGCAAGGTCACCCAGCGAGCTTCAGGTCGAGGGAGTGGGATTTGAACCCTGGTCTCTCCCAGGTCCTAGTCTGACACACTAACCCAGGCATAGGCAACCTTCGGCCCTCCAGATGTTTTGGACTACAATTCCCATCATCCCTGACCACTGGTCCTGTTAGCTAGGGATCATGGGAGTTGTAGGCCAAAACATCTGGAGGGCCGAAGGTTGCCTATGCCTGCTCTAACCATTATGCCACAGTTGCTCCTAATATCTAAATAACAGCAATGGAATCATCTCATGAATCTGTTTTGGGAAGTGGCATCTGCTTGTCTGCTGTGGGAAATTATTCTGGATTAGATGAGCCTTTGGTCTGGTTCAGCAGTAGGTTTCTTTCTCCTGTGCTGCTCCACATCCTCCTTTATGGCTTTGGCCTGACTGCAATGTGTCCTTTTGCTAGGATGGTGCCTCTAACATAGAATCATAGAACTGTCGAGATGCAAGGGACCCCAAGGGCCATCTAGTCCAACCCCTTGCAGTGCAGGAATCACATCTAAATAATCCCTGGCAGATGGCCATCCAACCTCTGCTTAAATACCTCCAAGGCTTGTGGCCCCTAGGTGAGGAGGCCCTCCAGATATGGGGCCTCAACAAGTGCCCGGAGGCCTTACCTGGTCAGAGTGAGGCACCTGGAATATGAGGATAAGGTACTGAAGCCCAAGGCTTTGTTGATGCACAGGAAACTGAGGCAGTGCCAGAGAAACCTGCCAATGGGCAGGAAACCACAAGAAGAAAGCAGCTGGAGGGAATGATTCATTGTTTCAGCTGTCTCTATACTGATGCACAGAATATGGGAAACAAACAAGATGAATTTGAGTTCTTAATACAGGATGCCAAATATGATATAACAGGCATTACTGGAACCTGTGGTGGGATAGAATCATAGAGCTGCAGAGCTGGAAGGGACCCTGAGAGTCATCTAGTCCAACCCTCTGCGATGCGGGAATCTCAACTAAAGCATCCGTGGCAGATGGCTACCCAACCTTTGCTTAAAAACCTCCGAGGAAGGAGAGTCCACAACCTCCCAGGGGAGACCGTTCCACTGTTGACCAGATCTTACTGCCGGAAAGTTTCCTGATGTTTCGTCAGAATCTCATTTCTTGTAATTTGAAGTCATTGGTTCGCATCCTACTCTCTGGAGCAGCAAAAAGCAAGCTTGCTCCATCATCTTCCATGTGACAGCGCTTCAGATATTTGAAGATGGCTACCCTATCGCCTCTCGGTCTTTTCCTCTCCAGGCCAAACATATCCCACTCCCTCAACCGTTTCTGAGCACACGTTTCCGAGCACAATTCAAAGTGTTGGTGCTGACCTTTAAAGCCCTAAACGCCCCCGGTCCAGTATATCTGAAGGAGCGTCTCCACCCCCATCGTTTTATGGGTCCACCTCCGAGGGCCTTCTGGTGCTTCCCTCACTGCGAGAAGCCAAGTTACAGGGAACCAGGCAGAGGGCCTTCTCGGTAGTGGCACCCGGCCTGTGGAACGCCCTCCCACCAGATGTCAAAGAGAACAACAACTACCAGACTTTTAGAAGACATCTGAAGGCAGCCCTGTTTAGGGAAGCTTTTAATGTTTGATGTATTATAGTATTTTAATTTTATTTGGAAGCCGCCCAGAGTGGCTGGCGAAGCCCAGCCAGATGGGCAGGGTATAAATAATAAAATTATTATTATTATTATTATTATTATTATTATTTATTATCAACCGTTCCTTGTAAGGCTTGGTTTCCAGACCATTTATCGTCTTGGCCACCCTCCTCTGTGCGTGTTCCAAGTTTTGTTTAATATCTTTCTTAATGGGATGCATGCAACTCCCACCCCAACCAAAGGCAGCTCTAGAACTAGCGCTGGGAATGTTTCTGCACACCTAGATCACAGCATCGGAACCAGCAAACACGTTTTGCAGATTTGTACTTGGTTTTCTAACCTTGTCCCGTAGCATCGTTCATTCCAAGTGACACTTTTGACAAGCAAATTGATTTCCCATCCGAGGCATCAATAACTGGCTGCGCATTCTTTTTCTGTTTTTGCCTGCCTGCCTGTCGGATGATGTGGCGCCATTGCTCCCCATGAGTCAGCAGCCTGTTGTTGGTGCAAAAAAAGCAGCAACTCGCCTTACCCTCATCCCTTTACAGCCAACCCTTGCCCGGAGCTCCAGTTATAGCAGCGTTGGTGACGCACGCCTCCTGTGCCCCCCGTCCCCCCTTTCCCTTTTAAATTGAATTTACAGCTGCAAACTATTTACGCTGGCAGAAAGGAGGAATGGTACATCTGCACTTGATCACTCTGCCATCGCGGAGCCGTCCGTTGCAATTGCGGAGCCGTCCATTTGCATGAGTAATCGAATCAGCTTGCAGGCTCTGGGTCTGTTGACTCGCGAAGCCTGCAGCAAATCTGACTGGTGGCTGGTTTTGCCCTCTGGTAAAAAAAATAACCTGCCCTGATGCTTTATTCCTCCCAGGGCAGAATGCAGTAACGTCGTGGCTTTTTTAGCCTGAGGGCCACATTATGACACTTCAAGGACAGAGATATCAGGATGCTCGGCACCCTAAACGGACTACAGTTCCCAGAATCCTTTGGGGGAAGCCATGACTGTTCAAAGTGTTATTAGCATAATGCTTTCGGTGTATACTGCAGATGGAGCTATGAGGGTCATGTGGCCAACACAGCTGCTCCTGGTGCCATTTGCAGAATCAGCCCTCAGTGTACACCACCCCCACCCAAAAAACACCCATAGGGGAAAAGGAAAGAAGCTGAGCTTACTGTCGTTGCATAGGGTGATTCCATCCCTGTGTTACGGTAAAATCTGGGTGCGGGGCTACTCTGCCACCCAGCTCGTCGGACTAGGTCCGCGGGTCCCTGCGGAAGAAAATGAGCTCAGCCGGAGACAGGAGCAAACTGCAGAAGATCCAAGTTTATTGCGCAACAGGTTCAAGGCGAGATTGAACCGCGAGAAAGGGGTGACATGAACTTTTGAAATTTCCCTCCATGTCCCAGAATACAGTGCAAAATACATCCCAGTTACATCATGAATACATTAAGAAGAGGTTGGGTTACACAGATTACATCATAAATACATTAAGAAGAGGTTGGGTCACACAGGATTAACATATGGAGGGGGGAATATGCAGAGCTGGAGATATGCGCAGATAAGCACATCCTGAGTACCTGATGAGAAGACAATGGTCCATGTATGCATGGTCTGCCACCTGGCCTTGCCCGGAGGAAAGGCTTGGCAGAGTGATTTGACAGGATTAGGGTCTTGACACCTTGCTTGAGGGATTATGGAGGACAGGGGAGGTGTCATGGAGAGAAATTGAGCAAATTGGCACGTTGATTTTCTATGAATTTTATAGATTTTAGTCCCTTTTGACATTGACAATTGGAAATAAATGGATATATTGTAGCGAAGAAGGAGGTGAAGAAGACATGCCCCCCTTCCGTATCACCTGCAATAAAATTGTATAGATTTGCTCTTCTCCAAGAGAAACACATGTTTGTTTGTTTGTTTGTTTGTTTGTTTGTTAAATGTCTGCTCTGCCCTACCTCCAGAGGAGTCTAGGGCAGGAAACAACAAGGTGCAGCAATACAATTAAAATGAAACATTAAAAAAAAAAAACATTACGAACCTCTAAAACTCCTTGGCTCAATATACCCCTACTTGAAGGAGCGTCTCCACCCCCATCGTTCAGCCTGGACACTTAGGTCCAGCTCTGAGGGCCTTCCGGCGGTTCCCTCCCTGCGAGAAGTGAGGTTACAGGGAACCAGGCAGAGGGCCTTCTTAGTGGTGGCACCCGCCCTGTGGAACGCCCTCCCTTCAGATGTCAAGGAAATAAACAACTATCGGAAAGCAGCCCTATTTAGGGAAGTTTTTAATGTTTGATGTTTTATGGTGCTTTTAATATTCTGTTGGGAGCTGCCCAGACTGGCGGGGAAAACCCAGCCAGATGGGCAGGGTATAAATAATAAACAATAACTATTACAGTGGTACCTCAGGTTAAGAACTTAATTCGTTCTGGAGGTCTGTTCTTAACCTGAAACTGTTCTTAACCTGAGGTGCCACTTTAGCTAATGGGGCCTCCTGCTTCCGCCGCACGATTTCTGTTCTCATCCTGAAGCAAAGTTCTTAACCCGAGATACTATTTCTGGGTTAGCGGAGTCTGTTAATTAAATTGTTCCCCTCTGAAACCTCAGTTTCTCTGCCCACAAACAAGAGTGGAGACCTTTGGGAGTTCATTTGCACCCAGCTCTGGTTGTTTCCAGGCGACAAAATTGGGAAGTTGACTGATCTGGCCAGCTTGCACCCTTAAGCATTCCTGTCTCTGACGCACCTTGTTTTTTGTTTGTCCAATCAGGTAGCGAGATGGGAGTACAGGACCCGGTCGCTCACGCGTCTCTTCCGTTCTCCATACCTGGCCTGTTACTGCCTGGGAGCTGTCATCGTGTTCCTTAATTTCCTGCGGAGCCACTGGTAAGGAGCATTCTTTTGGGCTAAATCCGGCCGATATTGGCCGCTAGACACCGGAAGCCGTGGCCGCAAGGGGCGTTGGCCACATTCACACCATACATTTAAAGTGCTGTGGTAGCACTTTAAACTACCACAGCATCCCCCAAAGAATTCTGGGAGCTGTAGTTTTTTTAAGGGTGCTGAGAGTTGTTAGGAGACTCCCCATCCCCCTCAAAGAACTACATTTCCCAGAGCTCCCAAGTGGACCAGTATCAAGTGCACGTCTGTCAAGATGGCCGTCTGTCATGGATGCTTTAGCTGAGATACCTGAATTGCAGGGGGTTGGGCTGGATGACCCTCAGGGTCCCTTCCAACTCAACGATTCTATAAATTTATTTACGACACTGCCTGTTGTTGTTGCTGTTGTTGTTGTTAAGGATTTCACTACTGCCATTTTAATAATTTTTCCCAAAAAATAACCATTAGTGGTTCTTTTAGTATAGTTTCTGTAGTTAGGAGGGATCGTTGTAAATTTTTGCAATGGATAATAAAGGAAAGAGAGGAGAAATATATCGTTTTGCACCGATTGTTCCTGCTGCCTTTTTCTCCTGCGGGAAGCAAAACATATCTCTAGTGTGCTATTCGAGTGTTTACAGAATTCCCTGTTTGGAGAAGCATGGAGGATTATCTGTGCACTTAGCTGGCAGGTCAATTCAACTCCCCTATCTGCGATATGACAAGATAACGCCTCCCACACTGCCCCAGCTTGCTCATAATCCAGTATGAATGATGTACTGTACATTATGGTAATGTGTCCTCAGGTGTTCTCGGTGCAGCAAAGGTAACTGAAGAGGCAGAAGCTGGCTTCTGAGCGGCTTTGCCGAAATCCGCAGTGATTTCAGGGAGCTTTTATCTCTCCTTGTTTGGAACTGGTTCTGCGGGTGTCCGAGGTGGGATCAGTGCACCAGGCCAAGGCTGGATCCGACCAAGAGCTTAGGAACCGTGGGGTCCACAGCCCATCTTGGACCCTCTGCCACCTCCTGCCTGAAAAGCCACACGCTCTGCCACCGAGGTTGGAGCAGAGGGATAGAGGAAAGTTCTTCTTTCTCTCCCATAGTGCCAGATGCGGGGAGTTTCAGGACAGATAAATGGAAGTCCTTCTTCACGCGGTGCGCAGTTAAACTGTGGAACTCACTGCTGCAGGAAGCTGCCAACTTGGATGGCTTTAAAAGAGGACTGAGCAAATTCTTGGAGGGGAAGGCTAATAATAATAATAATAATAATAATTTTATTTACCATATTTTTCACTCTATAAGACGCACTTTTCCCCTCCTAAAAAGTAAAGGGAAACGTGTGTGCGTCTTAGGGAGCGAATGCAGGCTGCACAGCTATCCCAGAAGCCAGAACAGCAAGAGGGATTGCTGCTTTCACTGCGCACTGATCCCTCTTGCTCTCCTGGCTTCAGCGTAAGCAACGCAAAGCCTCCTGAGCGAAGAGGAAAGACCATTTTCTTAGTTCTTGTTTTCCTCCCCTAAAAACTAGGTGCGTCTTATGGTTGGGTGCGTCTTATAGAGCGAAAAATACAATATACCCCGCCTTCCCTGGCCAGAGCTGGGCTCAGGGCGGCTAACACCAATAAAATAAAATCACAGTAAAAACATAATAGGGGAAAAAGAGAGGGAGGAAAAAACCCAATTTAAAATACAGGTTAAAATGCAATTTAAAATGCAGCCGCATTTTAAAATAGCTGATAAATCAAGACCACAAGGGGAGGGAAACATAAGGGTCAGACCGAGTCCAGACCAAAGGCCTGGTGGATCAGCTCTGTCTTGCAGGCCCTGCGGAAAGATGTCAAGTCCCGCAGGGCCCTAGTCTCTTGGGACAGAGCGTTCCACCAAGTCGGGGCCAGTACTGAAAAGGCCCTGGCCCTAGTTGAAACCAATCTAACCTCCTTGAGGCTCGGGACCACCAAAGTGTTGTTATTTGTGGACCTTAAGGTCCTCTGCGGGGCATACCAGGAGAGGCAGTCCCGTAGGTACATGGGTCCTAGGCCGGGATGGAGGCAGCAAATCTTCATACAAGCTACGACCCCCTCCATAAGGCAGACCTCAAACAACCCCCCGAAACCAATTCCTAGTATTTGTGAGTGAAGGGGGTCAGGCCACAGAGCTCTTGCAAACTGCTGAGATAATTCCCAAAGCTCAATGGCCTCAGTTCATTACAGCGCAGACCACCAGCCGTTTTTATTGGCAACGCAGCATTTTCCTGGAACTCTTCTGCGATAGGATGCAATTGGATCATAATTGATTCCAAGGTAATGGTAGGTTCAGGGCCCACTCGGCTTATGTAACAGGCAGATAAGCATGTTCGAGTTCCTCCTAGGTCAGTTTCGCTGGAGGAAATCTTGCGGCTGTTTGCTTTTCACTTTTTCCGGGACTCTCCATAAACCATGCTATCAGCTTCCGGACATAAACAACACCTGGTAGTAAAAGGAGGACTACTCTTTGTGTACAGAGGCTTGTTGCCGGGCTGCCAGCAAACTCAGCTGGTGGCTTTCATAAACGGCTGAAGGCTTGCAAGCCAATATATCAATGGAAGCGTGTAATCAATGGAAGCGAGTGGGCAGAGAATTGGCTTCCTGGTGCCAGTCTGATCTGTCTGATCTCTCCTTCCAAGCAAGAGATCTGTGGACTCAGCACAGTGAACCTTTCTTCCTAATGAATCTTGGCCGACTGCATTGCTTTTAAGGCACATATTTGCATACATGGGCATAGCCGGGGGGGGGGGGGGGGGCAGTCAATAAAAATCCACAAAAAAATCCTTAGCAAACTGAGGTCCCCACTCAACCCCAAAAATCCTGGCTATGCCCATGTTTGCATACCCTCCAATGAAAGTAGGGATAGCCTAATAATAATAATAATAATAATAATAATAATAATGTACTCTTTATACCCCAACCATCTGATTGGGTTGCCCCAGCCACTTTGGATGGCTTCCGACATATATAAAAACATAATAAAACATTAATAATAAAACAAATAAATAAATAAATAAATAAACCTTCCCTATACAGGGCTGCCTTCAGATGACTTGGGGGTCAAATAAATCCATCCCTTCCAACATTTCCCCGATAGAAATAGGGAGATCCTAAGGAAATGTGAGGACAAGGGTGGCGCTGTGGGTGAAACCACAGAGCCTAGGACTTGCCTATCAGAAGGTCAGCAGTTTGAATCCCCGCGACGGGGTGAGCTCCCGTTGCTCGGTCCCTGCTCCTGCCAACCTAGCAGTTCGAAAGCACATCAAAGTGCAAGTAGATAAATAGGTACCGCTCCGGCGGGAAGGTAAACGGCGTTTCCGTGCACTGCTCTGGTTCACCAGAAGTGGCTTAGTCATGCTGGCCACATGACCCGGAAGCTGTACGTCGGCTCCCTCGGCCAATAAAGCGAGATTAGCGCCGCAACCCCAGAGTCGGCCACGACTGGACCTAACGGTCAGGGGTCCCTTTACCTTTAAGGAAAAGTGAGACATACCGGGATCAAATCAGAAACTGGCGGTTTCTGTAAATCCAGGATTCTTTGGAAAATAGGGACACTCAGAGGATCTCGTAATATGCTTATTTGCTTGCATAAGAGGCTGGAATTGTGTTGTTATGGGAATGCTGGCCTCATGGTAATCTATAATCTCCTGAGTAGGGCAGGGGGTCCTATTTGGTTTACTGTTCTGTGGTGATCTGTAACATGAGAAAATACCGTACTTTTTGCACCATAGGACGCACCGGACAATAGGAAGCACCTTGTTTTAGAGGGGGGAGAACAAGAAAAAAAATCTCCCCCTCTCTGCCCAGCGCCCCTTCAGAGAAGCGGCAGGAGGCGCTGCGCAGAGAGGGGGAGAATTTCCCCCCTCTTGTTTTCCCCCTCTAAAACAAGGTGCTGTTTAAGGTGCGTTCAGTCGCCTTCAGGAGGCTACCTTGGAAGCCTGGAGAGCGAGAGGGGTCGGTGCGCACTGACCGCTCTCGCTCTCCAGGCTTCAGGTTCCTTTCGACCTGCTCTTTGGGGTTGGCGGGGGGAAGCCCACCACCAGCCCCAAAGAGCAGGTCGGGGAGCAGCGGAAAGCTTCTATGGCTTCTTTAGCCCCACACACGCTCTCCCAGCTGGAGAGGGGCTCCTGCCATAGCCGCGTGTCACCTCTCCAACCAGGAGAGGGTCGCGGGGCTATGGCGTCTTCACTCCATAGGACGCACACACATTTCCCCTTCATTTTTGAAGGGGAAAAAGTGCGTCCTATAGAGCGAAAAATACGGTAACTTATGCAGGTAAAGGAGTCCTAGATGGTTAAGTCCATTTGAATTCGACTATGGGGTGCAGCACTCATCTCGCTTTTAAGGTCAAGGGAACCGGCGTTTGTCCACAGACAGCTTTCCTAGTCATGTGGCCAGTATGAATAAACCGCTTTTGGCGCAACGGGACACTGTGCTGAGTTCCAGAGTGCACAGAAACTCCATTTACCTTCCCGCCGCAGCGATACCTATTTATCTACTTGCACTGGCGTGCTTTCAAACTGCTAGGTTGGCAGGAGCTGGGACAGAGCAACGAGAGCTCACCCTGTCGCTGGGATTCGAACCACACACGTTCCGATCGGCAAGCCCAAGAGGCTCGGTAGTTTACACTACAGCGCCACCCATGTCCCAAATCATATATATATATATTGTTAAAAGGGACGCAGGTGCTGCTGTGGAGTAAACCACTGAGCCTTGGACTTGCCGATCAGAAGGTCGGTGGTTCGAATCCCTGCAATGGGGTGAGCTCCTGTTGCTTGGTCCCTGCTCCAGCCAACCTAGCAGTTCAAAAGCACGCCAAAAAGTGCAAGTAGAGAAACAGGTACCTCTCCAGCGGGAAGGTAAACAGCGTTTCCGTGCGCTGCTCTGGTTCTCCAGAAGTGGCTTAGTCATGCTGCGCACATGACCCGGAAAAAATGTCTGTGGACAAACGTCGGCTCCCTCGGCCAGTAAAGCAAGATGAGCGCCGCAACCCCAGAGTTGTTTGCGACTAGACTTAACTGTCAGGGGTCCTTTACCTAAGAAGCTAGACTACTGTACAGTGGTACCTCGGGTTACGAACTTCATTCGTTCTGGAGATCCGTTCTTAACCTGAAACTGTTCTTAACCTGAGGTACCACTTTAGCTAATGGGGCCTCCCGCTGCTGCTGCGCCGCTGCCGCACAATTTCTGTTCTCAAAGTTCTTAATTTCTGGGTTAGTGGAGTCTGTAACGTGAAGCGTCTGTAACCCGAGGTACCACTGTACAACGGTAAAATTCTCATTCCCTGCTCTGCCCACTTCTTGTCTCTGACCCCGACCACCAATTCCATGTGGACCCTGGAAGGTTGCCCCGGGGGGGGGCGGGAATGTGACCATTGGACTGCAGATATGCCCCCATCCCTGCCATGGGCAGTCAGACGAGATCTGGAAGGCACCAGGCTTGGCGAATGCCAGTTTAGATAACAGGAGCGAGGGACGAATTCTTGAGCAACGTTTGATGAGCGCCAACTCTGGGCATGACACACGTTTGTGCTCTTTGACTAGTAGGAACATACGCAGAGGCAGAGGGAGGCCAAGGCAAAGGGCAGACAAAATGGAAGGGCTGCGTTGTAAGTGGCACCCGCTTGGCTAACGCAGGCCCTGTAATCCGAGCGTCTGGTTACGTCAGAAAAGCAAAACTGCCTTTCTGTGTCATTCCTTTGATTCCTGCCCCCACCCTTTTTTATTTTCTGACTCACCAAATGCTTTCCCCAAAAGATGCACATCTACCGAGTCGAATAAAGCCAGGCTGTGCATTAAATAAAATTGCTGCTTTACATTCATCTGCCCTTTCCAAAATCTTGCTCTTTTCGTTCAGCTGAGTGACGGCTACAGATCGGCTCGCACTTCCTTTTACATGAAAGCGTTTTCATATTTAGTGGGATGGGCCTGGTTATGTTCTTCCACTAGAGTAAGAATGAACAAGGCTGGTTGTGGTTGGGTTTTTAAAGAGATATTTTTTATTGATTTTCACAAGTTTTTCAAATTTACTTGTATTTCAGTATATGTCTTTTCTTGAATTTTGACTTCCCACCTTACTTCCCTGATGTTCTTATTCCTACCCAGTGTTTCCCCCCCCCTAAAAAAAAGTTTAGGGGTACTCTCATTTTCCTACTCATATTGAAATACTACCCCTCGATGAGGCCAAACTTAGATTCACAAAATGTTTAGGGGTATGTGTCCCCCTGCGTACCCCCAGAAAAAAGCACTGCTCCTACTTTATACCTACTGCTTTATGAGAGCACTTTAATCCAGTGCTTTTTCATTGGGGGATGCATACTCCTGAACATTTTGTGAATCTAACAGGAGAAGAAACTAAAAATGTTCAAAAAAGTAGTTTTTTTCTCTAGCATGGTGGCAAGCTGCCCCGGTACCCTCATTCCCAACCCCCCCAATGCCAAGTGACCCCAGCTAAACCTGAGACGAAACCCAACAACTTCGGGCCAAAAATGACCCAACACTGCCGTTTCCAATTGACGTTTTGCTGGAATCGCTGCTTACCGCATTAACCGGAAAGCTGAGACCCGCCAGGGTGGCGTAAACACCCCCCCCCCCCCGAAAAGGTGTAAATTGGACCAAGAGGGAGAGTTCTCATTGGCTGGAAGGGGGCAGCTATTGTGTCTTGACTGCTTTCCACCTGCTTCCCGCCGGTAGGTGTCAGAGCCAAGCCTTTCATAAGCCCAATTCCTGGCGCTTTCCTTAAGAAAACCAGCCTCTCCTGCGGGCCTCGCTGCCAGACTGTTCTTTTCCATGGCTGATAATGAGACTGCTTTTCTAACAAGCCCGGCCTGGGTGTTACGTGTTATTTGGGTCAGTATGTAACTGTTATCACAACAAGCGCCCTTTTCTTGGCATCAATTTCTCCTCTGCCCGTATATTCCCTTGCTAAAATTATCCCTCCTCTCTCCTCGTCGGGTCAACCCCGTCCAGCCCCTCACTGGCGTCCACTTCGGCTTGGAGCTCCTGAACTTTAAGCCAGGCTCGAGAGGGAAGGTTCCGCAGGAGGGTGTGGGGTGTAGTGGTTAGAGCAAGGGCCGCCAGCATGGTGCCCTGTATGGTGCATCCCATCTGCCATCAGCCCCAGCCAATAGGGACAGTGGTCAGGGATAATGGAGGCCAGGGTCCAAACAGCATCTGGCAGGGCGCCATGGTGACGGCCTCATCAGTTTGGCTTTTCCTGTGATTGGTTCCAATTCTGCCTGCACTTTCCAAGCACAATTTAAAGGGTTGGTGCTGACCTTTCAACCCTAAATGGCCTTGGCCCTGAAAACCTGAAAGAGCGTCTCCACTCCCAGCGTTCAGCCCGGACACTGAGGTCCAGCGCCGAGGGCCTTCTGGCAGTTCCCTCCCTGCGAGAAGTGAGGTTACAGGGAACCAGGTAGAGGGCCTTCTTGGTGGTGGCGCCCGCCCTGTGGAACGCCCTCCCATCAGATGTCAAGGAAATAAACAACTATCTGACTTGTAGAAGACATCTGAAGGCAGCCTTGTACAGGGAAGTTTTTAATGTTTGATGTTTTATCGCTTTAAAAAAAAACAAAACTGTTGAGAGCCACCCAGAGTGGCTGGGGAAACCTAGCCAGATGGGTGGGGTGTAAATATATTATTATTATTATTATTATTATTATTATTATTATTATTATTATTATTACAGTCCCGGAGCTGGAGCTCCACACCATGTTGCATGATAATACCCAGAGATCCCTTATGTTGACAAGGCTTGTGTTAACTGTAAAGCAAAGGCAGTTGGTTGATGGCTCCAGCTGAATTTTTAACAGATGTCACCAGCAAGATTGACTACGGACTGATTCCATCCGCCGAGAAAGTCGGTGTTTGTTGTTATGGCGGAGAGCTGCAAAGTTTATTTACCAGTTCTGAGAGGACGTGGGGGGGGCGAGGCAGGAAGGGAAAGAGACCTGAGTTCGAGCACTGTGCAAATAAAAACTATGATTCAGAAGCCACAAATCATTACTCCAGGAGAAAATGGCCCATTACCCTTTGCAAACAGTTTCCCTCTTCTCCGTAGTCAAAACACCAGGTGGCCTCATACAAGATTCGGATGGATGGAACCCCTTGTTTGCCTAAGTCGGTGTTTCTCAAACTGGGGTCTCCGTCTGTTGTTGGACTACAACTCTCATCGTCCATAGCTAGCAGGACCAGTGGGTCAGGGATGATGGGAGTTGTAGTCCAACAACAGCTGGAGACCCAAGTTTGAGAAGCAGAGAAGCCTGAGCAAAAGGGGCATGGGACTGTGGGGTTGAAAGGGGGACTCCAGTGGCTCTTCTGCCAAGCCTTGAGCCCAGAGGGGAATGGCTTGGGTCTGCCTTCAGGCACCAGCTATCTAACTCTGCCTAATGGTAGAGCTGGTCCTCTTGCCCAGAGCCAAGTGAGACCGTAAGAAAAGACTCCTGGAGCTCAGCAGCCCCTCTCCCTGCTTGCGATTCCCAACAGTGTGGAAATAGTAGACCTAGGGTTGCCACCCACCCTATATCATACAGGATTGGCCCTTATTTCTTTTATATATATAAAAATATATATAAATGATTTTTATTGGTTTTACATATCATCACATTATGTAACACCGTACCCTCTTATTTTATCTCTTTGGCTCGACTGAGCTTAACAACTTCCCACCCTTCCATCGGATGGTTTACAAAATTAAACTTTAATAATAATAATAATATTCCAACCGGATATTAAAAACAATCCAGTGTCAGACGTTAAAAACTTCCCTAAACAGGGCCGCCTTCGGTTGTCTTTTAAAAGTAAAATGTAAAACTTCACATCTTTACATTTTGCTTCGTTTCTTAAGGGTGCTGAGACGTGCTTGGAGACTTCTGTTGTCCTCACAGAGCTGCGATTCTCAGAGTGGTTTAACAATCAAAATTCCTCTTCCCCCCAGAGAAGTCTGGGAACTGTAGTTCTGTGAGGGGAATAGGGACCTCTTGACATCTCTCAACACCTTAACAAACTACAGCTCCCAGGATTCTTTGGGGGGAAGCCATGGCTGCTTAAAGTGGCATCATAGTGCTTTAAATGTATGGCATGAATGCGACAGAAATTCTTCTCCCTTCAAAGAATTCTGGGAGTTGTAGTTTAAGAGCGCTCAGAGCTGTTAGGAAGCCCTGTTACTGGGAGCTACAATTCCCTATGAAGAGCGTCTGTTAAACCACACTGGAAATTGTGAGGAGAATGGGGGAGCTGTCTACTCTTCACAAACTACATCTCCCAGAATTCTTTGGGGGAAGATGTGACAGTTCAAGGCGACATCATAGCACTTTAAATGTTCGGTTTCAATGGGGCCTAAGCACTCTTTCCACAGGAGTTGACCTGGTCTGATCCCAGCCCAGACCGGACGCTTGCACTGTTTTAGTTTAAAAATAAATATTGGAAGTTTTCCAGAAGGGGCTTTCCGTTGTTTACTACCACCTTTCCCCAAATATCTAATTTTAGGCTCCAGCTGTGGAAAATGTGCTGACGCTGTGCCCGATATGTGAGCTATGTGAGCTATGCGATATTTTGGAAGTGTGAGGGAGGGAAAGGACCAGATAACAGAGCAAACCTTTCTCAACTCCTGTCTGAGATGGATGTTTTTGATCGGGACTCAGTTGTGTAGTGAGTTCCCGCCCGCCCCCCCCCCAGTGGAAATAAAGACACATGACACAATTATTAAGGTTAATGGGCTAAAAAAAGGCCACAACTTTATTGGTTACAGGTGATGAGCGGTATTGGCTTAGGCATTGGTCCTAACCGACTATATCCGACTCCAGCCCGTCTGCTTGAAGTCTGGGAAGGGTTAACCACCAGTAGGGGGAGTCCTGCTGATGCACATCAACTAGGAACACCCCCTGGGGTCACCGATAGGCCCTCACCTCCCCAGGCTACCTCCTGATGGCGCTACCTCCCCTCTTCCATCTACAGAACTATACCAATGCCTAACCACCAATACCCAGAAAGTTGTGACGATTTGCTATGAGGTAGGCAAAAACCAAGTGGCTGGTGCCAATTTGCCAAGTGGAAAAATTCCTACCAGGCCCCTCGACGGCGACCAACCAAGGTCCATAGCAAGGTCAAGGAACGAAAACCTTAAAGGGCAGGAGGGTGGGAATCAGGAACAGCTGGTAGGCGGCAAAGAGGGAGATCCCTGGCCGCGCCTGCGTTGAATAGGGCAGGTCACACCCCCAGAGCTAGCCTATTGGCTGGCCAGGGGGTGACACGGCTGGGGATTCCCCCAATCGCGCAGGGGCTGGGCCGTGATGCCCGCAACCCCACCGCAGAGCGGAAGTGGCTTTGCCCAAGATCACAGGTGGGCTCGAACTATCCTGCCACTCTCAGGGAGTCAAGTGTACAGTGAAACTTTCCACTTGTACAGCAACTCAGGGACTACCGTATTTTCAGTTTTCTGAGAAACAGGAAGAACTCTGTTGGCCAAGGAGGATGCGGGGCCAGGAAGGAACCCTGTGGCCTTCCCATATATTGCTGGTCTCCAGCAATTCGTCCCTAACCATTGGTCATGCTCGCTGCAGCTTATAGGAGTTGGAGTCCATCTGGAGGTTTCTCATCTCTGCTGAAAAGCTCAAAGCTCCACGGAGTTTTCTTGGGATAATTTCAGGCATCTCTGTGGGTCTGACTCAACATTGTGTTCCAGCTGGCAAAAGAAACTCAAATATTTGGCCAAGATATGAAGCCCTTATATCGCATGAAGCTAGAGCTGAAAATGCTTCCCATCTTGGTTTTTAAAAAAATAATATTTATTGGTTTTCTATTTAGTAATACAATATACATTCACATTATTATTATCTACTTTACCGCTCTGGCTCCTTAGAGCCTATCAACTTCCTTCCCTCTCGCTTCATGGCTTTCAAAATTAACCTTTGTATCATTGCGTTTTGTACATTTTCCAATTCTAATTACACTCATATATAGAATTACACTCATAAATATAGAAGGGGAGAAAATTCCTCATTACAAGATTTGGGACAACCCTGCTAGTGATGTTAATTGCTTACAATAATCTTTCAAATATCGTTTAAATTTACTTCAATCTTTTTGGGATACTTTGGGATACTACAATTTGATACAATGAATAGTATACCTTATTTATTTAAAAGTACAGCCAGTTACGTCTTGTGTGTTTATTCAATATGCCTTGGTAAGCAGAGAGAGAGAGAGCAGAGAATGAGACAAGATAACCAGGAACCGCTGGTCTTCCTCTTCCTTCCTTGCAGTTTCACAGAAGCCATGAAGAGCCAGCCCAAACTGAAGGCCCTGGATTCCCTCTTGGTGCACTACACGAGTGTAGCCCTGATGTCCGTAGGCATCGTGTTTGTCACTTCCAGCTTCCTGGCCCTGGGATTCATTGGAACATTCTTGGGTAAGGCTAAAGGTCGCTTTGCTAGACTGCGCGTTTATTTATTTGTTGCTTGTTTGTTCCATATATCTGTTTCCATTCCAAACTGGGATGCAAGGCAGCTCCTAAGGCATTTTTAATTTTTACTGAAATCATTTTTATATTTGAGCCTACGGCATTTTAAACCATCCGTTATCAAATACAGAACGATGAAAACAAACAAGTTGGAAGCAATACAGTGATACCTCAGGTTAAGTACTTAATTCGTTCTGGAGGTCCATTCTTAACCTGAAACTGTTCTTAACCTGAAGCACCACTTTAGCTAATGGGGCCTCTGCTGCTGCCGCTGTGCCGCCGGAGCACGATTTCTGTTCTCATCCTGAAGCAAAGTTCCTAACCTGAAGCACTATTTCTGGGTTAGTGGAGTCTGCAACCTGAAGCGTCTGTAACCTGAACCGTATGTAACCCGAGGTACCACTGTAATTAAAATACATCCTGGTGCAAACGTCAACAGACATAAATCTGACACCATTAAGTTAGAGATGCGTTAACAAAAGGCCAGCATTTAAGCTCAGTTGGTAAGAGTGTGAGACTCTTAAACTCAGGCTCGTTGGGCAAAAGATTCCTGCATTGCAAGGGGGTTGGACCAGGTGGTGCCTTCTAACTCTGCAATTCTATTCTTGTTCCCAAAAGCCTGTTGGATCATGAATGTCTTCACCTGTCAGTGGAAGGACAGCAAGGAAGGAGCCAAGCTGGCTTCTATAGCAAGGGAGATCCAAAGTTGTCAGGGGGCAGCCACCGAGAAGGCCCTCTCCTGTGTCCCCATCAAACGTTCCTTTGAGGGTAGCAGGACCATGAGAAGGCCTCCCCAGAAGATCTTGAAACCCAGGCAGGTTCATGTGCGGGAATATGGTCTTTCAGAAAACCTGGACCTAAGCTGTGAAGGTAGCTTTAGGTAGCACTTTCTCCAGTGACTAATCTCTTAATCTAGAGATCACTTCCAAACAATGGAACTAGACTTTGCCTGTGATCTAGCACTCCACAGGTAAAATGACACAATTACAAGGGAAGTATATGGCTTGTTGTTTTGTTTCACATGGAGTTTGTGATGGTCATCTTATTAACTTGATTTGTAATCCACCTTCCAATGCAGGGATTCTCAAGGTGAAAAACAACAGCAAAAGGACTGGTGGGAGGGAGAGACGAAAAATAAACACAACAGTATTGATAAATCCAAGCACAGTTAACAGCAAAGGAAGAAGTAATGGTAGAATGTCCCTTTGCACCTTGTAATAAACAAAAATCTGCCCTTATTCTCTTATGGGGGACACAAGAGCCCTTATAGAGTCCTTTGTAGGTTCTCTATCGTTCAGAGAAAAGAACAGAGGCCAACCAGAGAATGTTGAGAAGCAAAGCAGCTAGTAAGCCTGATCTTTATTAAACTGTTGCAACAGGGTGCTCCCTTCACATGCAGGAGAAGGAGGAGGACCCAGAACAAAGGTGTGTCCGCCCTTATGAAGACATTTTAAATTGGAGTCCAAGACCACCCCCAGACACATCATACCTGCAGCATAGAAAAGGCAGTCTACAGCAGAAATCTGAGTGCGTTGTTTACCTCCTGTCTGGCAAGTTAACTGTTAATTCTTACTTGGCTGGATACCCTGGGAAGCCTAGCCAGTCTTTTGTAATGATAAATACTTAGTTCCTGAGCCAGGTCACAGGCTCACCCTATTCATACACAGATATACCCTTAAGACAGGATTTGTGAAGGCTAAGTCAATGGGGAGGCTTTTCCATTTTCCTTTGACTTTGCAGAGAAAACATTTGGTCAGTTTGGGAGTCAAAATGGTTCCAGGGCTGTTTTCCTGTGCTGCTTCAGACATGTGGTTTATATATTTATGTACACGTTTGCTTGGTACATTTATGAACATTTATTATATATATATATATAAGACCTTAATTTTTTTATTTCAGTCTCAACAAGCTTAAATGTGAAAGTAGAGCAAACTGTGTGTCTCTCTCTTCTTATTTCCAAGTGTTCAGCCGTGCCAGTTTCAGACTACTTTGTGGACTCTGGGGGCAATCTGTGGGCCTTGTTAGACATTAAGTTAGAGAGAATGATAGAACAGCCATTAACAACTATTACCGTGGTGGGTGATTTCAGTGCCAGAATGGGAGGTAGTAATATTGTTATGGCAGAAATAATTGGTTTGTTGAATGAGGACTTGGGGGAGATATCTCCCAGGCTATCAAAAGGTAAGACTACTTCAGCAGTGATTAAGCCAATCAGCAAAGTTAAGTGGGGACGATGCAGAAAACCAAAATAAAGCCAACTTCATTTTTTGCATGTTGTTAGAGCAGAAATACAGGGATAGAATCATAGAATTGTAGAGTTGGAAGGTTCTGCAATCTTGTCCAACCCCCTGCAATGCAGGAATCTCAACTCAAGCATCCATGGCAGACGGCCGTCCAACCTCTGCTTAAAAACCTTGAAGGGGAAGGTGTTATGTACTGAGTTGAATAGGATCCGAAAGGCAGCAATGTGATTGGTCCTAGAACAATAGGGTCCAGAATGCAGCAGTCTGATTGGTCCTAGAACAATAGGGTCCAGAATGCAGCAGTCTGATTGGTCCTAGAACAATAGGATTCAGAATGCAGCAGTCTGATTGGTCCACAGGAGCCACCCAATCCAGCTCCAGGTGGAAGTGAATTCGCAACCTGATTAGCCTACAGGAGAATCCCGGCATTAGCCAATCACGTGGGGCCCATTGTGTAAATAATGTATATAAGGCAGACATTCTGGGGGAACTTCCATCCCTCCTCACCACTATGAGCTGAATAAAGAGCATGAAATCCACTCTCGACTCTGAGTATATTTCAGAAGGAGAGTCCACAACCCAGGGGAGACCATTCCACTGTCGAACAGCTCTTACCACCAGAAAGTTCTTCCTGACGTTTAGTCGGAATCTCCTTTCTTGTAACTTGAAGCTATTGGTTCGAGTCTTCCCCACCACCTCCTAACCATTTTGAGTTGTCCCCCCACTCCACCCCCCAGTAAAGCTCCTAAACTGATAGTGGGCTGGAGTGAGGGAGGAGGAGCATAGGGTGCAAATTAAAATAACATGGTATTGAGCACCCTTGCCTTCCACTGGCTGGCTGTTCCCTACAAAGGCCTCTATTCTGATCCTATTCATTCCTCTGGAGAAGTGATACCGCAAGCGAGGGGAGTTCGATACTTCCTTGTTCCCCCTTATCTGTGGGATGGCGAGGCAAAAGTCAGCACTTAGGAAGGAGATCTGGGTGTGGGTTCAGGACCATGGATAGTTCTCCTGCAACTGCGACCAAAAGAGGACCAGTGTTGTCTTCTGGGTCCTTGATGGTGATGAGGTTTTGAGCTTCTTGTCTCTGCCTCGATCCCCTGAGAAGTCTGGACTAAATGTCAGAGCCGGCTGGCAGAGGTATCTCCTTGGGGTTCACAGGTGAGTAGGTGGGCTCTGATGCCCACACACCTTCACAGCAGGGAGAGCAGGGCATGAATCTCTCCTTGAGGAGGTATAGCAGCTCTCGGGGCTCATGTCATCCTGTGGTGCAGTGGTTGGAGTGCCAGTCTAGGACCTGGGAGACCAGGGTTCAAATCCCCTACTCAACCATGAAGTTCACCAGGTGACTTTGGAGGCCAGTCCTAGCCTCTCAGCCTAGGGTTAGAATCATAGAATCATAGAATCATAGAGTTGGAAGAGACCACAAGGGCCATCAAGTCCAACCCCCTGCCAAGCAGGAAACACCATCAGAGCACTCCTGACATATGGTTATCAAGCCTCTGCTTAAAGACCTCCAAAGAAGGAGACTCCACCACACTCCTTGGCAGCAAATTCCACTGTCGAACAGCTCTTACTGTCAGGAAGTTCTTCCTAATGTTTAGGTGGAATCTTCTTTCTTGTAGTTTGGATCCATTGCTCCGTGTCCGCTTCTCTGGAGCAGCAGAAAGCAACCTTTCTCCCTCCTCTATGTGACATCCTTTTATATATTTGAACATGGCTATCATATCACCCCTTAACCTCCTCTTCTCCAGGCTAAACATGCCCAGCTCCCTTAGCCGTTCCTCATAAGGCATCGTTGTTGTGGGGTTGTTGTGGGGTTGTTGTGGGGATTCAATGAAGGTGAACCATGCATGTCACCTTGGAGAAAAGGTGTGATATAAATGAAATTAATATAAATCATCATCATCATCATCATCATCATCATCCTAAGCACCACCAACATGGATTTGGGAGCCCATAATTGTCAGAAAACATGCATTTCCTCCCCCAAGCTGTGCAGCAGACCCTATGTCCCCACCCCACCTCCGTCCTCTTACCAGTGGGCTTCATTTTGCATTGCACTCTCTCAACAGAAACAAAAAAATCCTCATCTCCCTTGTTGCTGGGACAGGAGATGCCGCAATATGATCCTTGATCTGGTACAGTGGTATCTTGGTTTAAGAACAGCTTAGTTTATGAACAACTTGGATTAAGAACCCTGCAGACCCGGAAGTTGTGAACTTTGCCTTGGAAGCAGAACATGTTTCCCTTCCTGTCGAGTGTGTTCCATTTGTAAATTGAGTCCCCCGCTGCTATGGGAAAGCACACCTTGGTTTAAGAACGCTTTGGTTTAAGAACGGACTTCTGGAATGGATTAAGTTTATAAACCAAGGTACCACTGTACTTTATTTGAAGCCACCGGGGCTAGAACCAGGCGACCTTTGGTTCTGTGCACAGCTGCCTAAAGCTGGGGTCGACCAGGGCTGCAAATTGGGGCTCCTCCCTAGGAAGTAAAGCTGACTTTGGGCGCCTGTGGCCCTCCAGATGTTGTTGGGCTTCAACTTCCATAAGCCCCGGCTATCCTGGCCAGTGGTCAGGGCTGGTGGGATTTGAGCCTTAGGAGCCACAGGTACCCCATCCCTACAGCAAAGAGGTCTCCGTGATGGGACTGGCTCTGCCCATCTGAGCTGGCCATTGGCTCTCCTAAACAGCAAGTGGTGCTAACAGTTTCAAGAGGTGGGACTTTGCCTGGGAAATGATTCTCTTGGCTTTGCCTCTTGGCTTGCTTTCTAGCTCCTGGTTCTCTCTGTCGCTGCCTTTGAGGCATCCCTCCTTCTGCCCCACAACATGTGGGGTGGGGATTGGGGTCCCCCTCCTAGATACCATGCTGTGCTCCTTTGTAGCGGAGATCAACAAAGGCTTTCCTGCCACTCAGCATCCAAGAACTTTTCGGTTCCATCTAAATATTTTTCAGATAAATCGGTTCCATCTGAAATCTTTCTTCGCTCTTGGAAAGGAGGTCATAAGTTTTTTAACCCCCTTTGAAAAACATCCTTTCTTTCAAGCACGCAGATTTATGTAAGTCCGGTTGCATAAATTCCCATCTTTTCCATTAAGAAGTTTATCCTTCCATTAAGAAGTTTATCCTTCTGCCTTCCTTCCCACCCCACACCCTGAAACCCCCTGCTCATCTCTTCTACCACCAACATTCAGATTGTAAGCTTCCTGGGGCAGAGACCTGTCATTGTGGAATGGGGATTCCTTGCATTATTCCTTAAAGTGCCGCACACCCTGACAGCTCTACATTAATGGAAACGGAGGCTTGGACCTTTTAAATGAACCCACCTGCAGGCAAGCATTTCAAATCGTGAAGATGCGTTTTCCATTTATTTTAATACACAACGGGGGGCTGTGACAAACAGGAGAGGAATCACCTTTCTTACCTCCTCCCCTCCCACCTTGCTGGGCAAAAAATTGGGGTCGGTGCCATCTTAAGCGAGCGTAGCGGGGTCTCCAGCTTGCTTGCGGAAGGTCTGATTCATCGCAGCTGGGATGACTTAACTTGGGTGTCATTTCCGCTGAAACGCAAAAACAGGTGAGTCAGGATGAGCTGAAGGTGTGACCTCACCTTCTCTAGGGGCTTTTTCTTGATGCCGAAGATGCTCATAAGCACAGCCTTGGCAGACAGGGAGAGGTGGGGAGAGGCATGTTCTCTGCCCGCAACAGCCGCATGGCACCCAGTTTGCAGGGCGTGTCAGTGGCGTAGCTGGATTTGGAAGTGGGAGGGAGTTATCCTGCTATGCCTCGTTCCCGGACAATTAAGGATGTGCGGAATCAGCCCAGAGGAAGATGCTCAGGAACGTAGGAAAGCTGTCTTTTGTGAATTCAGAGTCTTGGTCCTTGTAGCTCAGTATTGCACTGACAGGCAGTAGATTTTCAGGGTTTTAGGCAAGGAGCATGCGCACTCCTGCCCAGGGATTGAACCTGGGTCCTTCTTGCAAAGCACATACTCTACCACTGAGCTGCCCTTCTCCTGTTAGGCAAAGATCAGAAGACATCCCAGATGGTCGCCAGATTCTGTGTACAGATCTGTAGGCACAGACCATCTCCCGACTCAAACTAGTTCATTAAGAAAACCCCCAAACTCGGTTCCATGGGTCAGCTCTCTGTGGTAGTTTATCTTAAAGCTTTAAGTGTCTGCACGCTTATTGCATTTATGAATTTTAATTTTATTGTTGTGCGTTGTTTTAATTGTTTGTTTTCCTTCTGGGACTGTACGCCCAAGTGTGTTTTATAAGCTGGTCTCCGACCATAATAAATGATCTATCTGTATCCAAGCCCATAAACCAGCTCATGTCAAAAGCCTTCCAGAGGGCATGGGGTTAATGAGGGGCACCAGAGTGGGCAGGGAGGGGAGCTGAGTTCCACATGTGGGTCTGTGTCAGGGCGCAGGTCAGCACGAAGAAGCAGGGTCCGTTGTCAGTGAAGTTAGCTCTTTCTTCAAGGAAACGGCATTCAAATCGGCAACACTTCCCAGTAGGTCTTGCCCAGTGTTTTGTTTTTTTCCTGGGGGGGGATAAAGGGGTGCACATACCCCTAAACGTTTTGTGAATCTTAACGAGAGAAGAAACTAAAAATAAAAATAAAAATTAGTTTCTTCTCCAGCACGGTGAATTGTCAGTGTGTGAAGCAGTGTGGAATGTGTGGAGCTAATACAGGGGTAGGCAACCTAAGGCCCGTGGGCCGGATGCGGCCCTATCGTCTTCTCAATCCGGCCCGCAGACGGTCCGGGAATCAGCATGTTTTTACATGAGTAGAATGTGTGCTTTTATTTCAAATGCATCTCTGTGTTATTTGTGGGGCATAGGAATTCGTTCACTCTCCCCCCCCCAAAAAATATAGTCCGGCCCTCCACAAGGTCTGAGGGACAGTGGACTGGCCCATGGCTGAAAAAGGTTGCTGACCCCTGGTCTAATGCATGTTCTTTGTACTTTTGTCCATTTACTATATTTATTTTTCCTGATTCAAACTATACAGTGGTACCTCGGGTTACAGACGCTTCAAGTTACATATGCTTCAGGTTACAGACTCCGCTAACCCAGAAATAGTACCGAGCGTTAAGAACTTTGCTTCAGGATGAGAACAGAAATCGCGTGGCGGCAGCGGGAGGCCCCATTAGCTAAAGTGGTGCTTCAGGTTAAGAACAGTTTCAGGTTAAGAACGGACCTCCGGAACGAATTAAGTACTTAACCCGAGGTACCACTGTAAAATGGTTATTTTCTTGAGTCAAAATGAAAGTGCCCCTAAACATTTTTTTTAGGAAAAAAAGCACTGGTCTTGCCCCTATAGAGCAGTTGCCAGGACTGACAGTCCCTGCCTTCCACACTTTCTAAGGCTCCTCTACTCCCATATGTTTCCCAAGCAGTCTCAAACTTCACCTGCGCACCTCTGGTCTCTGTTCTGCTATCCTTATTCTGCATGTTCTTGGGGAGAAGGGAGCTTTTTGCAGCCACAGAGGGAGACCCCCCCAGGATTCCTCAGCTGCCTCTTGACCTGAGCAGTGAGTGTTTGATCTATGGAACTCGCTGCCACCGGAGGCAGCAACGGCCACCGACTTACATGGCCTTGAAGAGAGAGCTGTTGATGGCAACTAGCCCCAGCAGTTACCTTCTCCCCTTCACAGCTGGAGACAGCAATGCTTCTGAATACCAGTTGCTGGAAACCCCAGGAAGGAAGAATGACCTTGTGCTCAGAGCCTGCTTGTGGGTTTCCGGGTTGGCCACTGTGAGAACAGGATTCTGGACTAGATGGGCCACTGCCCTCACCCAGGTGGCTCCCCTTGCATTCTTAAAATGTGTCCCTCTCATCTCCTCAAGAAGTGTGAACCGAAGCCCTACTCGCACATTACTCACATGTAGGGTAAAAAAAAAAAAGGTAAGGTAAAGGACCCCTGGGTAGTTAAGTCCAGTCAAAGGCAACTATGGGGTTGCAGCGCTCATCTCACTTTCAGGCTGAGGAACCTGGTGTTTGTCCACAGACAGCTTTCCGGGTTATGTGGCCAGCATGACTAAACTGCTTCTGGCGCAACAGGACACTGTGACGGAAACCAGAGCGCACGGAAATGGCATTTACCTTCCCGCCACAGCGGTACCTATTTATCTACTTGCACTGGTGTGCTTTCGAACTGCTAGGTTGGCAGGAGCTGGGACAGAGCAACGGGAGCTCACTCCGTTGTGGGGATTCGAACCGCCGACCTTCCATGAGGTCACCTTTTTTGACTTATCCCAGACTGGTGACCCCCCCCCCCTTGCGCAAAGACCCCTGGTTGTGCATTGAGCTCCCTTTGGCGACAACCACACTGGAGGATGGAGGAAGGAGAGTTGACGACATGGAGCGAGTCTCAAGGGACAGCCTCCCTCCCAACGCAGAGAGGCCCTACTTAATGGATGGGCAGCACTCGAGTCTTTGGGATAGGACGGCAGCAGAGACTGCGCAGACACCTGGCTAGAATAATACATGCAATGATGGGGTTTCTGTGCCTGCCAGATGTTTCTGGAAAGACGCTCCCATCCCCTCTGTCCATTGGCGATGATGGCTGAGGCTGGTGGTAGTTCCCTCACCTGAAGGGCGCCATGTTGGCTACTGCTGTTTCCTAATGAGGCAATTAGAGCTGTCTCTTATATATCTTCGGATTAAAGCACTTAGCAACCGCTAGGCACCAAGGGCTCTTTAATGTAGGCTGAAAGGTTGGAGAGGCACATCGTGAATCACTCTTACTAAACCACTTCTCTGTGGCTTCCCAATTTCCTTCACAGTAGGGGTAGCTGAAGGCCTCAATTTTGCAACAGTTGGGGATCTTCACTTTGACCTCATGTGGGCCCATTTTCTTTCTTGAGTGCTGGCTAATTTTGTGTGCGTGCTTGAGCCAGTCAGTAGGGCAGCTCCCCAGCACTTTTCTCCTCATTGTTCCTCCACAATTGGGCCCATTGTGACAGGGGCTGGCACTCCCTGGAATCCTACTTTCCAACGCCTAGTTTTCGCTGAGATGCTTGCCCTATTTTCTGCCATTCCTCTTGGTTAATGTGTTCTTGGAGGGGAGTAATGAGGTTTTCGTGGCAAAGGTGCAAGCAGGAGAGTGTGCTTATGAGTCGCGACCATCTCAGCTCTGTGTTAATAGTATTTATTCCCGCTGTAAACACATAAAAAAACAACAACTGACAAAGATTTTGTGGCACTGTGACTGGAGCAAAACCATCGTGTCCTCTCCTTTTCCCTTGTTAAGTTATTAGTAAGAGAGATCGGGAATCAGCTAAGACTCAGCCGGCAGCTTAACAGAAAGGTGGAAGGACTTGGTGCCTCAGATTTCCTGACTAGAAAAGTGGTACCAATCATGTGTGGTCATTTGCCTTAGTACCAAAATGGAGAGACCATCAGAACCCTTTTGAGACAACTAACCTGTATTTCGTAAAAGCTATGGTTTTCCCAGTAGTGATGTATGGAAGTGAGAGCTGGACCATAAAGAAGGCTGATCGCCAAAGAATTGATGCTTTTGAATTCTGGTGCTGGAGGAGACTCTTGAGAGTCCTATGGACTGCAAGAAGATCAAACCTATCCATTCTGAAGGAAATCAGCCCTGAGTGCTCACTGGAAGGACAGGTCGTGAAGCTGAGGCTCCAAGACTTTGGCCACCTCATGAGAAGAGAAGACTCCCTGGAAAAGACCCTGATGTTGGGAAAGATGGAGGGCACAAGGAGAAGGGGACGACAGAGGATGAGATGGTTGGACAGTGTTCTCGAAGCTACCAGCATGAGTTTGACCAAACTGCGGGAGGCAGTGGAAGACAGGAGTGCTTGGCGTGCTCTGGTCCATGGGGTCATGAAGAGTCGGACACGACTAAACGACTAAACAACAACAACCTGTATTTCTGGGCCTGAAGAAGGCTTAAGACAGGGGTGGGGGGTTTCATGCCTGGAGACCAAATGTGGCCCTCCAGACCTTTCTATGTGGTCCTTGAAACCCTCCCCAGAGCATCTCCCTGACTGACTCTGCTTCATAGCTTCAGTGCCTTTTGTCGGATGACAAACTCTGATGAATGTGGTGTGTAGAAACTAGCCTTTTGTACAAATGAAACATTTGTTGCCGCGCTCAGTTTTGCCTCTGGCATGTGGCCCTCAAAAGGTTTCCCAGATGGGAATGTGGGAGCCAGTTTGGTGTAGTGGTTAAGAGCGGTAGACTCGTAATCTGGTGAACCGGGTTCGCTTCCCCGCTCCTCCACATGCAGCTGCTGGGTGACCTTGGGCCAGTCACACTTCTCTGGAGTCTCTCAGCCTCACTCACCTCACAGAGTGTTTGTTGTGGGGGAGGAAGGGAAAGAAGATGGTTAGCCGCTTTGAGACTCCTTCGGGTAGTGATAAAGCGGGATATCAAATCCAAACTCCTCTTCTTCTTTGCTTGAGAAGGATTCCCACCCCTGACTTAATTGGTCTGTCAAATACATTATTCTCTTATTCATTCTCCCTCTCTTTCTCTCTCTAAATGACTTGGATGGGATGAATGGAGGGGATGCTCATCAAATTTGCAGATGACACCAAACTGGGAAGGGGTATCTAATGCTGCAGAAGACAGCATTTAGATTCAAAACGACCTTAACAGAATGGAGAACTGGGCGCAAGCTAACAAAATGAGTTTCAACAGGACAAATGCAAGGTTCCACACAGGAAGAACCAGATGCACAAATATAGGATAGGGGTCACCCAGCTTACTAGCAGTACATGTGAAAAGGACCTAGGGCTCTTGGTGGACCACAAGCTGAACATGAGTCAACAGTGTGATGCAGCAGCAAATCTAATGCTCTCCTAGGCTGCATCAACAGAAGTATAGTGTCCAGATCAAGGGAAGTAATAAAAAGGTAAAGGACCCCTGGCAGTTAAGTCCAGTCGTGAACGACTCTGGGGTTGCGGCGCTCATCTCGCTTCACTGGCCGAGGGAGCTGATGTTTGTTTGCAGACAGTTATTCTGGGTCATGTGGCCAGCATGAGTCAGCCGCTTCTGGCAAAACCAGAGCAGCGCACGGAAATGCCATTTACCTTCCCGCCAGAGCAGTACCTATTTATCTACTTGCACTTTGACGTGCTTTCGAACTGCTAGGTTGGCAGGAGCTAGGACCAAGCAACGGGAGCTCCCCCCGTCATGGGGATTCAAACCACCGACCTTCCGATTGGCAAGCCCTAGGCTCAGTGGTTTACACCACAGCGCCACTCTATTCTGCCTTGGCCAGATCACACCTGGAATACTGTGTCCAATTCTGGGCACCAGAATTTAAGAAGGATGTTGACAAGCTGGAAGGTGTGCAGAGGAAACCGAGCCTTTTGAGGAATGGTTGATGGTATGTTTAGCCTGGTAAGGAGAAGACAAAGAGGAGTTATGATAGTCATCTCCAAATATCTCAAGGGCTGTCACATGGAAGAGGGAGCAAGCTTGTTTTCTCCTGCTCCGGAAGGTAGGACTCGAACCAATGGCTTCAAATTACAAGAAAGGAGATTCTGACTAAACCTCAGGAAGAACTTTTTGTTGATAAGAGCTGTCTGACAGGGGAACAGTCTCCCTCAGGAGGTTGTAGACTCTCCTTCCTTAGAGGTTTTAAGCAGAGATTGTCAGAAGTGCGTGCAGGAGCCAGGCCCTGTGACCAGTAGGGCTTCGCAGGACTGGGGCCTTCCTAAGTTTGTTCTGGAGAGGCAAGGCATGGCTGCACAGGTGAGGCCGCTTGGTAACTCACTGCACCTGGTGTCAAGAGCTGGGAAGGAATATAAGGCCAACATTTCCCTTCGGCTCTTTGCCACAGCAACACGCTTCCTGCCTTGTTGTTTTTGGCTTCTTGCTTCTTGATCCTCGGACCTTGGCTCCTTGACTCCTGGTTTCTCAACCCTCGGACCCTTGATTTTGTGACTCCTTGCTTCTGGACCCTCAGACCCTTGGCTTCTTGACCCTCATTCCTGCTCCCACCCCGCCATCTGGCCCCCGGTCCCGACGTCCTCAGCCGGGACTTAGATCGCCTGTAGACTGGACCCACGACAGAGGTTGGGTGGCCATCTGTCGGGGATGATTTAGCCGAGATTCCTGCATTGCAGGGAGTTGGACTCGATTACCCTTGGGGTCCTTCCAACTCTATGATTTTATTATTCCCCCCCCCCCTTTTCCAGTAGATCAAAACCAGAAACCTTGGACCAAAGTTGGCACCTCATGTGGTGTAGCAACAAATGGTCTGACAAGCCATTTCTCTCAATCCTTAATGGCAGCGTATCTCAAGAGAAGGCCTCAAGCATTCTCACAATGACCAAGCGGGTACTTACAGGAGGAGCTGAACAGCGCTCTCCCCGGTGTTGGCACACAGAGGCATAAGGCCTCCAGTAGCCATCTTGGCTGCCAGCCATTGATATCGCCATATCCTCCGCAAATTTGCCTAATCATCTTTCAAAGCCATCCAAGTTGGTGACAGTCTCTGCCCCCAGTGGGAGTTCTGCAGTTGAATGCTGTGTTGCAGGAATAAGTCCTTTCTTTTTCCTGTCCCAAATCTTCCAGCAGTTTAGCTTCATTGGGTCCCCACAAGTTCTAGTGGGAGAGGGAGCAAAATGGCTTGTCTCTCCACTTTCTTTTTCAAAACATACAGAAATGGGGCAACTTCTTCATAGGTCTTCAACATCTTCTCTAATTTGGCTCCAAGAACTCATGCAAAAACGCAGGCTTGGACTTCTCATCGTAGGCAGGAGTTTATTTCTCCCTCTTTCCCACAGCTCACATATTGATGGACAACACGGACATACTCCAAAGCTTGTTCCCTTCCTTGTAACTTATTTCCACTTAAGGCACTGTTGGTTTTGGTCCAGCACAGCTGCCTGCAATTTTTTGAGAGCACAAAGCTTAGCAACTGCTTTCTCCTTACCCGTACTTTCCTCTTCCCCCCCGCCCACCCCCAATAATACTTTGTTCCCTTTGTCCTTTTGTTTCCTCCTGCCTGACTTCAAAAGATGTGTATATTACCAGAATTATGTTCTGGAATTCTGCAGAGATAAGAGGCTGAGGATGCGCAACCCATGTCAGGAAGCAAATCCTCTCTGAAGCATCCGTACACACCGAAGAAGCTGATATTACGGGGAGGAAAAGAGCAATTTTCTTGCAGGAAAACAGAATAATGATCCCTCTGTTGAGAGCAAAGTAGCATCAGATGTGCTGCCAGCCTGCTCTTCAGGCTCCAGCAATCAGCAGGTTTGGCGTCAGTAAATCTATAAGATTTGTATTGGGTTATTTCTCCCCACCTTGGGAATTGGATAAATATTCCCTCTCTCCCTCCCACCCATTCTTAAGGCTTAATGAATTGAAACTGAGGGAGTTTGGCTTCCCCCAAAGAACCCTAGGAACTGTAGTTTGCTTGTTTTTTCAGATAAATTTTATTAAATTTCCAGAAATTTCACATAGACATTTCAATACATAATGTTGTTGTTCTTTAGTTGTGTCCAACTCTTCGTGACCCCCTGGGCCAGAGGACACCAGGCACTCCTGTCTTCCACTGCCTCCCGCAGTTTGGTCAAACTCATGCTGGTAGCTTCAAGAACACTGTCCAGCCATCTTGTCCTCTGTCGTCCCCTTCTCCTTGTGCCCTCCATCTTTCCCAACATCAGGGTCTTTTCCAGGGAGTCTTCTCTTCTCATGAGGTGGCCAAAGTATTGGAGCCTCAGCTTCACGATCTGTCCTTCCAGTGAGCACTCAGGGCTGATTTCCTTCAGAATGGAGAGGTTTGATCTTCTTGCAGTCCGTGGGACTCTCAAGAGTCTCCTCCAGCACCATAATTCAAAAGCATCAATTCTTTGGCGATCTGCCTTCTTTATGGTCCAGCTCTCACTTCCATACATCACTACTTGGAAAACCATGGCTTTAACATGGCTTTTACGGACCTTTGTCGGCAAGGTGGTGTCTTTGCTTTTTAAGATGCTGTCTAGGTTTGCCATTGCCTTTCTCCCAACAAGCAGGCGTCTTTTAATTTCATGACTCCTGTCACCATCTGCAGTGATCATGGAGCCCAAGAAAGTAAAATCTCTCACTGCCTCCATTTCTTCCCCTTCTATTTGCCAGGAGAAGAAATAGAGGCAGATATTTATTTTACTCTGTCAACTTCCCATCCCATTTTCCATGGAGTTTTTTTTTTGTTTGTTTCTCCCCCTTGCAGCACCCTATCTTCTCTTTCTTATATCAAAACAACAATAACAATAACCTCTGGTTCCTTCTGTTGCTCATAGTTCAAATCCTGATCGTGAATTCCATCACGCCGTAATATTTAAATAGTCCAGGAGAGAGACAAAGGCTTCCATTCTTCCATAAAGCAATCATCCTTATGGTCTCTTATTTTTAGCTGTTAACTTGTGCAGATTCAGCATGACTTTACTTATTCATCTTTCCTCGGTGGGGACTTCTTCATCCTTCAGGAACTGTAGTTTCTTAAGGGTCCTGGGAATTGTAGTTCTCTGAGGGGTGAACTACCATTCCCAGGATTCTTTGGGGTTGGAGGTATCCCTGTTGAAGTCGTACAAACCTACAGGGGACCCTCTGGATACGAACTTAATTCGTTCCGGGGGTCCGTTCGGACCCCGAAAATAATGTAAATAGAGGTACGCTTCTGCACACACACGTGGCGCGATTGAGTGCTTCTGCGCATGCGCAAGGCACGCAGAGTGCTTCTGCGCATGTGTGTGCTGCGAAACCTGGAAGTATACACTTCCTGGCTTGCCGTGGCCATAACCTGAAGATTTCGTATCCAGAGGGATACATAAGTAGAGGTACTTTAAATCTATGGTACAGATATGACTGATAGATTATTATTTTTTAAGCTGCAGTCCATTTCGAGCAAAGCCTCGATCCTTTTCAAAGGCAGCCCACGTATTGCACTTCACAGTAATTCGAGGGGATGTAACTTAAGACATAGGTCACTGTGGCCAGATCCGATATCTACTCAGCAGCTGCTGTTGGCATTCAGATCATTGCAGTTCAAGGGTCCTTGAAACCACCCACAGACCCTGTTCATCTGCCTGAACTTTCTGAGCGCTGTGCCTGGACATCGGTTTCTGTTATAGGCCCCTTTGAATGTTTCCAAGAAAAGTGAGATGTCGAAAGGTTGTGCCCGGCTAAATGGGGGAGGAAAAGAATGCAGGAATCTTAATGAGTTTTCGCTCTCTCTCTCAACAAATCAAGGATTCTAAAGTGCACTGGATATCAAAAGTGCTTTCGAAAAGTAGAAATTATGGCCTTGGAGTGAGTCACGTAAAACACGACCCGGTTCGTTTTGCCCCCCTCGCGCTACGAAGTTGACACTTCTTTTCAAATCTGCGCTTAATTGACATTAGCAAAGTGTTTCCAGATAGCGGGCTAAAAGGCAGCCACCGAGAGAACAAAGCGCTGTAATTTGTAACTATTACTACCTGGGTCAAATTGTCAATTTCCCTGGCCTCATGCCGTGTAAGAAACACATTTCAACTTCCAAGAATGAATGGCCTCCTGTCCGATTAAACACACACACACACACAAACACAGGGTTGTTGCTATAGGCGGCTAAGTGGGCTAATGACATAGCAGGAGGAAAAGTTTTACCCGCCAGAGACAATTGCTTTCTGTTGCCTGGCAATCAGAGCTGCAGCCCACTGAGTCATACTTTAGATGGGCTTGGCTGGTATTGTTTGTTGCCACTCGGAATGCAAAAAAAGCCACCAAAATGCTTGTTTCACGGTGTTGGAGCAGGTGGTTTTTGCTTGCCATTTTTAGGGGCTCAGTTTGTAGCAGGAAGGGATCTGCGGGGCTCGATCTGACCTGAGAAGCACAAGAGTCCCTTGTGATCAAACGCCCGGAGCCCAGGCTGATGGTTTGGCTACCATCTCGTCCCATCAGCATCTCCCTCTAAGTTAGGAAATGATTGTTTCCTCTCCTGTGCCTTTATCACCGCTCTGGATTAGTCTGCCATGCAAATTATGGGTCACCTAAGAGAATTTCTAAAATTTAATTTTGGAACACTCAGTTTGCAGTTTTCATATCCCCTTTAGTTCATTTTGCATCTCTTCCCTCTCGGTGTTACCAAAAGGGAGTGGTCAGATCTGTCGGTTTCAGCTTCTCATTTTTTCAGGCCTTAGTTTCATTTCTCCGCATTTGCACATCAGTTTGCAATAAATATAATAATGATGATAAAATACTTTTGGAAACCTATCAGGATTTTAGTGCAGATTTCTTGCAATATGCAAGCTCCCCCAATCAACACAGTTCTGCAAAGTCCATTTTTACTAATATTACACATTTTAGTTTGTTATTTTTGCTGGTGTATGCACACTTTACCATACTGTATGCGTTTATATACGTATATATTACTGGAGAACAGCATTGCAAAATTCAAAGTGTGGGTAGGTTTGTCTTTAAATGCAAACTTAATTGAATACCTGTATACTTGAAAGAATGTCTCCACCCCCATCGTTCAGCCCAGACACTGAGGTCCAGTGCCAAGGGCCTTCTGGTGGTTCCCTCACTGTGAGAAGTGAGGCTACAGGGAACCAGGCAGAGGGCCTTCTTGGTAGTGGCACCCACCCTGTGGAACACCCTCCCATCAGATGTCAAGGAGATAAACAACTATCTGACTTTTAGAAGACATCTGAAAGCAGCCCTGAATCGGGAAGTTTTTAATGTCTGATGTTTTATTTTGTTTTTAATATTTTGTTGGGAGCCGCCCAGAGTGGCTAGGGCAACCCAGTCAGAAGGGTGGCATATAAATTTATTATTATTATTATTATTATTATTATTATTATTATTATTACTACTACTACTACTCCCACTTATTTCCAGCATTCAGGATGTGAGTGCATTGCTTATATGTCCAAAACTGGCTCAGCCACAAACAAGGGGAAGATATCAACAGACTGAGTGGCAACCCCAAAGTTTGCAGAAGAAGGGGGAAAATTGGAGGGAACCTTTAAGATGGGGGGAGCTCAACATGTTCAGTGGCTGCAGAACCTTGGCTGACTGTGCTGAAAACTGTAGGAAGGAATGTAATGAAATGAGTAATTGTGATCCTGAATAGAAGAACTTTGTACTGCAACATCTTGTAGCAGATTCCACTTTTTCTTACATTTTTATATTATTGTTACTTTTATCATCACTCCCCCTTCACCTCTGGGGATCGGACAGGCGATAAATCTAAATCCCAGCTAAGTACATAAACATCTCCCGGGCTCTCTCGCACCTTTAGCAGCTACCCACATTCCCAGTAATTTTCCTTTCTGCCCTTATCTGCCTTCTCTTCCGAAACGGACGTCTCGCAACCCTATCTTGCTGGCAACAGGCTCTCTGTTATGTCCAAAGGTGGAGGGGAGGCAGAAGAAGATGAGAAGTTGCTTTGCAGGAGGTCGGTGGTGCATTTTGAGAAACGCAGTGCAGCCGGAGCCCCAGTCAGCTTAGCGGAAGCGAGAACCCGTTCCTGGAATTACATACCCTCCAACATTTCTCCGATGAAAATTTGTTGTTGTTGTTTAGTCGTGTCCGACTCTTCGTGACCCCATGGACCAGGGCATGCCAGGCACTCCTGTCTTCCACTGCCTCCCGCAGTTTGGTCAGACTCATGTTTGTAGCTTCGAGAACACTGTCCAACCATCTCATCCTCTATCGTCCCCTTCTCCTTGTGCCCTCCATCTTTCCCAACATCAGGGTCTTTTCCAGGGAGTCTTCTCTTCTCATGAGGTGGCCAAAGCCTTGGAGCCTCAGCTTCAGGATCTGTCCTTCCAGTGAGCACTCGGGGCTCATTTCCTTAAGAATGGAGAGGTTTGATCATCTTGCAGCCCATGGGACTCTCAAGAGTCTCCTCCAGCACCATAATTCAAAAGCATCAATTCTTCGACGATCAGCCTTCTTTATGGTCCAGCTCTCACTTCCATACATCACTACTGGGAAAACCACAGCTTTAAATTTACGGACCTTTGTTGGCAAGGTGATGTCTCTGCTTTTTAAGATGCTGTCTAGGTTTGTCATTGCAAAGCAATGAAAATAGGGACATCTTATTCTACATCGCGAAGCTTCTCGCACCTTAGATCTCTCCGAACATTGACATCCTATACACATTGACGCCGGTCACCCTGAACCAATGGCAACCTCTCCACTGAACCTACCTCACAGGATTGTTGTGAAAAAAGAATGTGTGAGGGAAGGGATCACGTACAACACCTTCAACAGAAAAATGTAATGAGTCCCTGTCAGGGGAAAAGGCAGGAAATAATGATGATGATGATGATGATGATGATGATGATGATGATGATGATGGAGGAAACTGTGAGAATGATCAGAAACATAAGGTAAAGGTAAAGGTACCCCTGCCCGTACGGGCCAGTCGTGTCCGACTCTAGGGTTGTGCGCTCATCTCACTTAAGAGGCCGGGAGCCAGCGCTGTCCGGAGACACTTCTGGGTCACGTGGCCAGCGTGACGAAGCTGCTCTGGCGAGCCAGCACCAGCGCAGCACACGGAAACGCCGTTTACCTTCCCACTATAAAGTGGTACCTATTTATCTACTTGCACTTAGGGGTGCTTTCGAACTGCTAGGTGGGCAGGAGCTGGGACCGAATGATGGGAGCTCACCCCACTGCGGGGATTCGAACCGCCAACCATGCGATTGGCAAGTCCTAGGCACTGAGGTTTTACCCACAGCGCCACCCGCGTCCCAGATCAGAAACATACCACAGAGCAAATCCTCAGTGGGACATAGTTCTGAGTAAAAATGCTTAGGATTGCAGTGTAAGGCTGCACAGTCTTTTTAAAAAATAATATTTGATTTTTGATTTTTCTAATAATAACAATTTTCATCAATATCCAATCCAAATTTACATTGATTGACTCTCCCCACCCTCTGGTTTCCAATTGTCCCTTTATAATTTCCATTGCATCCATCCATTTAATTTCCAATTATTTTTCACATTGTAATTCTACCTTCAGTTCATAAATACTACAACAATCCTGCTAATGTTTCCACATTCTTACAATGATCTTTAAAATAATCTATAAAGTTTTTCCACTCTTGATTAAATTTTCCTTCATCTCGGTGCCTGATCTTCACGCTTAGTTTTGCCATTTCGGAAGAGTCTATCATCTTAGTCCTCCATTCTTCTTTCACTGGTATGGTCTCTTTTTTCCACTTCTGGGCAAGTAACGTTCTGGCAGCTATGGTTGCATACATAAATAATCGCTTTTGCTTCTTTGGTACTTCATCTCCTAATGTTCCTAGTAAAAAGGCCTCTGGTTTTTTAACAAACATATTTTTGAACATCTTTTTCATTTCATTATATATCATTTCCCAGAAGCCTTTGCCTTTTTACATATCCACCACATATGGAAAAAGTACCTTCTTTTTCCTTACATATCCAGCATAGATTAGATGAGTTTTTTATACTACATAGCAAGCTTTACAGGTGTTAAATACCATCTATACATCATTTTAATATAATTTTCTTCCAATGAGCTGCATGCTGTAAATTTTAAATTTTCTTTCCACAGCTTTCCCCATGATTCCAAGTGGTATATTATACCCTATATATTGTGCCCAGAAGGCTGCACAGTCTTTACCCAGTTACCTGAGAGTAGGCTCCATTGACTACAATGGGACTTCTGAGTAGGCAGTGTAAGGCTCCATTTACAATAAAGGAATAAGCGCTCCCCGCATTTCCTTTAAAAATGACTGGCTGCTGAAGCGTTGCAATTAAATAAAGTGGACTGGTGACATTTTCCTTCAAAATTATAGGAAGTGGCTTCATATGCCAGCTTCACCATTTCCTTCACTCGGTGCAGGAATTTTATTTTCAGGATAAACAGGACTCTGGTTTTGCACCTACGAACATACACACATCACTTTTAATTGAATGAATTTTATTATTACGGTCACAGACCAGTTCCTGCTCACTTACAGTATCAGGAAAATCATAAAACACAACAGGAATACATTGAATTGCAATTGGGTGTAACAGAAACAATTCAGATATAGCGGCTGTTAAAAATATATATTAAATCTTTATCACTAAAATATAACCTAAAATTGTCATTTTGGTAGTACAGCTTGTTCCCTAAGTTTTATGGCAGTCACACAGAATTTGGCCACCCTTATCATGATCTCTGGGTCCTTGTCCTCTACCAGGAGTTTTAGACATTGAAGTTCGGACCCATTTGGAGATTTTTTTATAACAGGAGTGATAAATACTGAGCGTATATCCCCGTAGAAACGGCAGCGTAACAAGACATGAGAAACAGTTTCTACCTCCATCAAGCCGCAGGGGCAGACTCGTTCCACGTACAGTTTACCCTCGAATCTGCCCTGCCATCACTTTTAATTGTTCTCTGGGACATGGAGGGGAGGGGGAAAGGAAACCGGGACCTTCCGGGATCAAATCGGAAACTGGGGTGGCTTCTGTAATGCCAGGGTGTTAAATTGGGATGGTTGAGCCATGTGGAATTAAATCAGAAGGAGCAGGCTGTCTCCTTGTGCATTATGGATCTTGGAGGGAACGTCTGCTGAGACCTTTCTCCAGCACCTAAAGGAGACATGGGTACCATGTTGGCAAGCCCCGCCTTAATCCTCGTGTCTGTTTCTTTTCTAGGGGACTACTTCGGCATCCTCATGGAGGCAAAGGTGACATCTTTTCCGTTCAACGTGTTGGACAATCCCATGTATTGGGGCAGCACCACGATCTACCTGGGCTGGTCCGTCATGTGAGTCCATCATGTTTCTGCTCTTTTCAAACTTATTTATTTATTACATTTGCAGTGGTACCTTGGTTTACATATTGAAGGGTAGTCCTCTAAAGGATTCCAGGGGGCGTGGCCCTGTCCGAAGCCTGGGGAGGTGAGGGCCTAAGGCAGTGTTTCCCAGCCTTGGGCCTCCAGCTGTTTTCGAACTACAATTCCCATCATCCCTGACCACTGGTCTTGCTAGCTGAGGATTATGGGAGTTGTCGTCCAAAAACAGCTGGAGGCCCAAGGTTGGGAAATGCTGGCCTAAGGCACATCCCCTATTGGAAGAACTCCCTAGGGAGTTCCTAGTTGATGTGCATCAGCAGGACTCCCCCTACTGGTGGTTAACCCTTCCCGGATTTCAAGCGGACGGGCTGAAGGCGGATATTCATGCTGCTGCACCATGAGTGTTGGGGAAGGCCGCTCCCTCTTCAGGCTGATTCCACCTGGCCTAGGGGCAGGGCCCAGACTCACCTTCGCCACAGCTTTAAGAGGCCTCACTGAGGCACTGGGACATCGCTGCTGCTGCACCGTGTTGGGGAAGGCTGCTCCCTCTTCAGGCTGATTCCACCAGGCCTAGGGGCGGGGCCCAGACTCACCTTCGCCAAAGCTTTAAGGACACTGGTGCTGCTGCAGCAAATGTTAAAAATGTTTTTATATATTTTAAAGTGTTTTAAAGGTGTTTTTACTTTTTACTTTATTGTACCACCGTGAACAGTGGTTTTTATCTATGTATTTTTATTTTGTTCCGTTTTATTGTGGTTTGGGGTGGGGATTGGTTCTGTTTAGGTATAATTGTTTTCGGTTTGGTTTGTTTTTCTAATTTGTAAATGGAGGCTTGTATGAGGCTTGGGATTGCTACCGTGGAGGGGCGAGGGAGGTATGGTGGTGGGGGCAGATGTTATAGGCGAAGGGGATCGAGATACGGATATGCTCGTACCCCTTCCAATCTGCGCCCCATCCCGAGGGACGAGGGTAGGGTGAGCAAGGATTACTCACCTCCGTCACTGGTGTTGTGCAATGCCAGGTCTATAGGCAACAAAACCGCCACTCTGCGAGATTTCTTTACCTCGCAGGGGGTCGACCTGGCTTGTGTGACGGAGACCTGGGTACGCGAAGGGGCAACAGTTACCTTACGAGAGATGGCGCCCCCGGGTTTCTCCGTCCTCCACCAGTCACGGACTGTGGGCCGGGGGGGAGGGGTGGCATTATTAATCCGGGAAGATTGTCCTTTCAGGGCTCTACCATCGCCATCGATCCCCGGCATTGAATGTGTTGGCCTAGTGTGGGGCTCTGAGGTGAGCTTGGCTGTCTGGCTGGTGTACCGGCCACCTAGCACACCAGCAGCCACCCTGTCAGGCCTGCTGGAGGCGGTGGCCGGCTGGGCCTTGGAGTTCCCTAACCTATTGGTATTGGGGGACTTCAACATCCATGCTGATGCCACTCCCTCCTCACAGGCTCTGGACCTGGTGTCTTCCATGGCAACACTAGGGCTCTCCCAGTTTGTTTCAGGCCCCACACATCAAGCAGGCCACACGCTGGATTTGATCTTTGGCGTAGGTATAGATGTGATCATGTCTCCTTCAATTAAGGTGCCATGGTCTGATCACTACGCTCTGAAAGCCAGGATTGACTTTCCACCCCCACCCTGCTTAGGTGGCGAGCCGATTTGGGCTCGCCCGCAGAGGCTGATGGACCCTGATAGATTCCGTCAAGCCTTGCGGGACCTTGCTCCCCCTGGCGACTCATTGACTGAGCTTGTTGAGGGCTGGAATACCCAGCTCCTGGCAGCCATAGATGAGATCGCACCTAAGCGCCCTCTGCGACTCCGCAGAAACCGGGCTCCCTGGTTTACCGAGGAGCTTCGGAAAATGAAGCGGGACCTCAGACGGCTAGAGCGAGTATGGCGGGGTGCCCGTGACGGAGCCTCAAGAACATCTTATAGGGTTTTTATGAAAACCTATGAGATGGCGGTGAAGGCCGCTAAGAAGTCTTACTTCTCGGCCTCCATTGCATCCGCTAGCTCTCGCCCGGCGCAATTATTTAGTATAATTAGGTCTTTAACGTCCCTTGAAGGACAGCCAAATTTAAATAACAATCTGACACACAGCTGTGAGGCATTTGCGAGCTTTTTTGCGGAGAAGGTCCTGTTGCTCCGCCATGACCTCCCTGCCAATTTGGATACAATAAAGGAACTGGAGGCCCCTCGACTGTCCTCGGGTCCAGTATTGGACCACTTTGATCGGATATCCCCAGCCGATGTGGACAGACTCCTCCGAGCTGGAAAGCCCACCACCTGTCCTCTTGACCCGTGCCCGTCTTGGCTGATTAGAGCGTGTCCAGACGAGGTGCGGGCCCTCCTGGGGGATATCATCAATTTGTCCCTTGGCACCGGGATATTTCCAGGGGAATTGAAGGAGGCAGTGGTGCGCCCGCTCTTAAAGAAAACATCATTAGATCCCTTAGATCTATCCAATTACCGCCCGGTTTCGAATCTTCCATTCCTGGGTAAGGTGATTGAGAGAGCGGTTGCTGAACAGCTTGGTAGGTTTCTGGATGAAACATCGGCTCTGGATCCATTCCAGTCTGGCTTCCGCGCTGGTCATGGGACCGAGACGGCTCTGGTCGCCCTAACAGATAATCTCCGCAGGCAGCTGGATCAAGGCGGGTCGGGGCTGCTGATTCTTCTAGACCTGTCAGCAGCCTTCGACATGGTTGATCACGAACTCCTGGACCACCGCCTTGCCGACGTGGGGATCCAGGGCACAGTCCTTCAATAGCTGCGCTCGTTTCTCTCCGGTCGGGGACAGAGGGTGGCGCTTGGGGGGGGAATTGTCATCCCGCCACTCCTTGGTGTGTGGAGTGCCTCAGGGTGCGATACTCTCCCCGATGCTTTTTAACATCTTTATGCGCCCCGTCGCCCAGCTTGTCCGGAGTTTTGGGCTGGGTTGCCATCAGTATGCCGATGACACCCAACTCTATCTGTTGATGGATGGCCATCCTGACTCGGCCCCAGACACACTGACCAGATGTTTGGAAGCTGTGGCTGGATGGTTACGTGGAAGCCGGCTGAAGTTAAATCCTTCGAAGACAGAGGTCCTCTGGCTGGGACGGGACGATATGGGATTGGGGGGGCAACTCCCATCTCTTGCGGGGGTGCAATTAGTGCCAGCACCGTCCGTTAAGAGTTTGGGTGTAATCTTCGATACCTCCCTCTCTATGGAGGCGCAGATTACAGCTATAACAAAGGTGGCATTTTTTCATCTCCGTCAAGCTCAGCAGTTGGCCCCTTATCTCTCTCGCCCTGACCTAGCCACTGTGATCCACGCGACGGTCACCTCCAGACTGGATTATTGTAACTCGCTCTACGTGGGGCTGCCCTTGAGACTGACCCAGAAACTCCAGCGAGTGCAGAATGCCGCGGCGAGACTCCTTATGGGGTCTTCGCTGCGAGATCACATTCATCCGGTACTATACCAGCTGCACTGGCTCCCGGTGGAGTACAGGATCAGGTTTAAGGTGCTGGTTTTAACCTTTAAAGCCCTATACGGCCTAGGACCCTCGTACCTACGGGACCGCCTCTCCTGGTATGCCCCACAGAGGAACCTACGGTCTGCAAATAAAAACATCCTGAAGGTCCCAGGCCTCAGAGAGGTTAGGCTGGCCTCAACTAGAGCCAGGGCTTTCTTGGCTGCGGCTCCAATCTGGTGGAACACTCTGTCTCATGAGACCAGGGCCCTGCGGGACCTGACATCTTTCCGCAGGGCCTGCAAGACAGAGTTGTTCCGCCAGGCCTTTGGTCAGGGCCCAGCCTGACTCCCTCCTCTGGCAACCTGCACAGAACTTTGCTTAACGGTTGCCATTAATTTGATTTTAATTAATTTTTATAATGAAATGTTTTAGAATGTTGGATTATTTGATTGTTTGATTATTTGTTTGTTGTTAGCCGCCCTGAGCCTGGCTTTGGCTGGGGAGGGCGGGATATAAATAAAATTTATTATTATTATTATTATTATTATTATTATTATTATATAGTCGGTTAGGACCAATGCCTAAGCCAATACCACTCATCACCTGTAACCAATAAAGTTGTGGCCTTATTTAGCCCATTAACCTTAATAATTGTGTCATGTGTCTTTATTTCCACTGAGGTGGGGACGGGAACTCGCCACGCAAATGTTGACCTACTTCGTAGAATGCACCTAGAGCCAAATGATCACAGTGCATGTGATCTCCAGAGCTGGAAAGGTGAAATGTCCACTTCCTGGTCTCCTCTAGAACCGTGTCCTTAGCAGGAAGGACGCAGCAGGGGATGGGGGGTGGAATCGACAGCGCAGGCCCAGTGTATCCTCCAAGTCACTCGGATGACGCCAGAGGAGACTGCGGTAAATAGATCAGCAATTTCACTAAATAGGAAGGTCGACTGAAGGGACTTGGGGAACTGTCAGTACAGTGTAGAGACAGGCTGCTCAGAATAACAAAAAAGCTTTTAAACCGGCCAATTCTGAGGAAAATTTAAAACACGTTCCTCAGCAGCGCATGGCCAGCATGCACCCCATTCTTCGAAGTTTGAGGGGGTTCATTGCATGCCCTGAGTTGGTTTCCTTGGAATGAAGGACTGCTCTCTATCAAGCTGGTGTGGCGTAGTTGTTAGAGTGTCAGGCTAGGACCTGGGAGGTCAGGGTTCAAATCCCGTCCCAGCCACAAAGGAAAAGTGGGTTAGAAATGTAAAAATGAACAAAATGAAATATATAAAATACATTAACTGTGCAAGTTGGCTGCGGTGAGTATTTTTGCTTGCAGGTGCCAAGAGTTTGGCTGTTTTCCCATTTTTGCATCCTGAAGCAAAAGGCTTTTAGCTGCTGGGTCTCTGTTCTGGTGTTTGGCCTGTCCCTGTTTTAGGATTATCTGTTGTTATTAGTATTACTACCACTACTTGAGCATACCTATTAAAGCAAAGAGCACTTTCCCCATTACATGAATGTTCTCTACTGATTCGTGTCCTGCGTTAATGTGTTCCCCGCGGATAATATTAACTACGAGAGTCTTTTGTTCGTTGTTCTCTGACTGCTACACACAGGGTGTCAAATGGATGTCCCCGTTTTCATGGTGGTAGAATGCATCATCCGTGGTCAGTCGGTAGTAACCACAGGGAACAGAACAGACAGTACTTTCTTGCGTTCTCTCTAGCGCAAAAGTACCCACTTCATTTTGATGTGTTTATTTTTGAGCCCCAAACAAGCACAAAATAGTTTTGTGTATTCAACAAGCCTTTATTTCTCCCCACCTTTCAACCCAGAATCCTAGGGTGGTGTAAGAGCTGGGATGACCTTGCTGTTTATGAATTGGTGAACAGAACCTATGAACCATGTGTCCATCTATCGTGGTATTGTCTGCACACTGAACTGGAATCTACTCTCCTACATTTCAATTCCCAACACTACCCAGGTGCTCTACCTGGGAATTGCAGCTCTTGGACCACGAGGGATGGTTTGCACCTGAGCAACGGAGCCACGAGAGCACAATGTATACCTGTATACCTGAAGGAGCGTCTCCACCCCCATCCTTCAGCCTGGACACTGAGGTCCAGCGTCGAGGGCCTCCTGGCGGTTTCCTTGCTGTGAGAAGTGAGGTTACAGGGAACCAGGCAGAGGGCCTTCTCGGTGGTGGCACCCGCCCTATGGAACGCCCTCCCAGCAGATGTCAAGGCAATAAACAACTATTTTACTTTTAAAAGACAACTGTTTAGGGAAGTTTGTAATGTCTGACGCTGTATTGTTTTTAATATTCAGTTGGAAGCCGCCCAGAGTGGCTGGGGAAACCCAGCCAGATGGGCGGGGTATAAATAATAAATTATTATTATATTATTATTATATAAAATGCTGGACTGGTGAACTTGTTGCCTTTGGATGGACTCCAAGTCCCATCATCCTCAGCTGCCGTGGCCAACAGTCAAGGATAACAGGAGCTGTGGTCTGGCAACATTTGGAGGGCCCTGGATTCACCAGCCCTCCTTCCACCCAGTTGCTTATTCTGCCTCTTCTCTGCATCTGTTTTTAACAAGCCTCTTTCTCTGGTTTTGAAGCATCCCTTTCTACATGTTTAAATCAGGGAGTGTCCACAGAGAGGCCCAGCGATGGATGAATGATTGCATGCACATCTGCGGGTGCCACTGAGACCGTAAGTCGACAAGGTGGTGTTGGCGGCAGATCCGGCTCGTATGACGCACTGACTCGCACACATCTCTGGTGTTTTAATTGGCTGCTAAACAAGCCCTGCGATGAGCTGGCGATGCTAGTAAATGACCCTCCGTGAAATGAAAGCAAAGCTCATGGGGATGGAGATGATGAAGTCAGAGAGGGCTGGAGTAGTGGAAGAAGAGAGATCCAAGAGGACCGGTTCCTGAAACCACCTTGAAAGCTTGTTGTTGTTTAGTCATTTAGTCGTGTCCGACTCTTCATGACCCCATGGACCAGAGCACGCCAGGCACTCCTGTCTTCCACTGCCTCCCGCAGTTTGGTCAAACTCATGCTGGTAGCTTCGAGAACACTGTCCAACCATCTCGTCCTCTGTCATCCCCTTCTCCTTGGGACCTCCATCTTTCCCAACATCAGGGTCTTTTCCAGGGAGTCTTCTCTTCTCATGAGGTGGCCAAAGTATTGGGAGTCTCAGCTTCAGGATCTGTCCTTCCAGTGAGCGCTCAGGGCTGATTTCCTTCAGAATGGATCGGTTTGATCTTCTTGCAGTCCATGGGACTCTGAAGAGTCTCCTCCAGCACCAGAATTCAAAAGCATCAATTCTTCGGCGATCAGCCTTCTTTATGGTCCAGCTCTCACTTCCATACATCACTACTGGGAAAACCATAGCTTTAACAACACGGACCTTTGTCGGCAAGGTGATGTCTCTGCTTTTTAAGATGCTGACTTAAGATGCTGCTGAAAAGCTGGACAAGTGCAAATCCCTCTCAGAAGAAATTGGCAACAAGGAAACCCAAAATTCTGTGATTGGCCTGAATTCTCCTCAGGAGACTCCAAATGCTTCTCCCCTTTGCTCTGAAGGCCCTGTGTGGGCATCCATATGACTGGCACCATGGCCACATTCACAACGTACATTTAAAGCATTATGGCGCCACTTTTAAGTTTCCCACAAAGAATTCTGGGAGCTGTAATTTGTTAGGGCTGCTGATAGTTGTTAGGCGCTCACAGAGCTAAAATTTTCAGAGTCAGCTGTGAAGTACAGACCCTCCCAAGTGCCCCTGTTTTCCAGGGACAGTCCCGGATTTACAGAAGCCATCCCAGTTTCTGATTTGATCCCGGAATGTTCCACTTTTTGTTAGGACGCCCCTATTTTCATTGGTGAAAAGTTGGAGGGCATGGAGTTATTGTGACCCCTGAGGGAAGGAGAGAAGTATCTATGCAACCTTTAGAAGACATCTGAAGGGAGCCCTGGATAAGGAAGTTGGTTTTTTTAATGTTTAATGTTTTATTGTGCTTTTATTTTTATTGTGTTTTTCTCGCTGTAAGAAGCCAAGTTACAGGGAACCAGGCAGAGGGCCTTCTTGGTAGTGGCACCCGCCCTGTGGAATGCCCTCCCACCAGAAGTCAAAGAGAACAACAACTACCAGACTTTTAGAAGACATCTGAAGGCAGCCCTGTTTAGGGAAGCTTTTAATGTTTAACAGAGTATTGTATTTTAATATTCCATTGTAAGCCGCCCAGAGTGGCTGGGGAAACCCCGCCAGATGGGCGGGGTATAAATAATAAATTATTATTATTATTATTATTATTATTATTATTATTATTGTAGGAAGCCGCCCAGAGTGGCTGGGGCAGCCCAGTCAGATGTGTGGTGTACAGTATAAATAATAAAATAACAGTAATGACAACAACAATGGAATAGGAAATCCCTATTTTCATCAGAGAAATGTTGGAGGGTATATATTAAGCCACTCTGGGAGTTGTGACTTTGCCCAGTGTCTCTTCAACCTGCATCCTGCAGCGGAGACATTTCTGGGTGGGTTGGCAGGCACAGCCCCCTGTTTTCGCAGAAGTCCCACAAGCAACTTACAGCTGTGGCATCAGGCCCAGAGCTGTAACGATCGTGGGTGACTTGCCCTCTGCTTTCCAACACAAGTGGGAATGCTGTGATTCAGTTAGGAACCAGGGCAGGCAACTGTCGTGCCCCATCTCGGCCGCTGCTTGTCTCATCGCCGTCGCCATGACGCCCAAACACCAAGGCTGTTTCCTTCCACTCTGTGGGAACATGTTCTGTATGACTTCAATAGAGGGATGGATCCAGTTTCCCAGGCTTTAGCTCAGCATCCTCAGAACAATGTTTCAAACACTCAAGAGGTGTAATCCTTCTCTCTGCAGGATGTTGCAAACAGAACTGATTTGGCTGTTTTATTCCTCCCGCTATTACCTACCTTTGCAAGTAAACAGTCGCAGCGTGTAATAGGGGTGGCACTTTTTAAAACAGCCACAGGTTGTTTGCTGTTGTATTATTTATTTACTTGTTTGTTTGTTTGTTTGTTTATTACCCACCCCTTCACCCTAAGGTGAAGCCGTTTGAAACAACTTCCAATCACAAAAATATAAAGAAGGTGGGTGCAAAACAATATACACCCCAAGTACCAAAAGCCAGGGTAAAGCTTTCGCCAGAAGCTGTGCAGTGAAAGTGCCAGGCACACCTCTGTAGGGAGGGAGTTTCACAGTTTAGGGGCCACCATAGAGAAGGCCCTGTCCCCAAGTCTCTGAGGGTGGAGTAACTACCAAGAGTGCCCCTGTCAACCTCAGCCCGCGGTCTTTCGGATATTTGGGGCATGAGTCATTTATGGCTTTAAACGCTAATGTGAGCCTGGAAATGAACCAGCAATCAGTGCAGTTGTTTTAAAATGGGTTATATGAGATCTAAATGGAACCCCAGCCAGTATTCTACTCTACAGTATTGGCACATTTGCAAAGCTAAGCAGGGTCCGGTATGGTTTCAAATTAGATGGGGAACCGCGTGTAGAGATTCCTGCATTGCAGAGGGTTGGACTAGATGATCCTTCGGGTACCTTCCAACTCTCCAATTTCTGTGATCTTATAAGTTGCTTCTCCACAAACCAACTGAGGCAAGTGAAGAGAAAGAACTAAGAGCAACCAGGAGATAAAAGATAAAGGACCCATTTGAGAAAATATGGAAAGCCTTAATTGATTATACAATTGTAAAAGGATAATGTTGGCTTCCTGCCCTTGATATAATCTAGACTAAATTACCTTTCGACTTATCTTTTTATCTTGAAGCCCTGTGGGGAAGAATTTTATAAATAAAACCCCATAAAGAAAATACAAAGGAGAGAGAAAGTATTAAAATTATCACTATATATAGTACTGAGCTGCCTTAAGCCTGTTATGTCAATAATTCACCCCTTGCAAAGAAAAGGCATCTCTGAGGAAAACAGGATGAAGCAACATTTTGAAAGAGCCAGAAATCCAATGCAATAGAATACTCATTTAAAATTAAATCCTGCTTGTGCTACCTGCTATGTTTTTTCCACGCTTCATTTCAAAAGCCTTCCTGAATAAAACATGTTTTCAACCAGGGATGGGCCAAAAACAGCTCTCTGGCCCTCGGAACACGCTGTGAATGTTTTTGCACAATGGAATGTGCCCTTACAGTCTGATAATGCCTCTTATTTCCTAGAGGGAGGAAGTTCCACAGTACAGGTGCCACAACTATGAAGGCTCTGCTTCATGTGCTTACGGATGTAACTTCAGCGAAGGAGGGCCCAGTCCCCAACCTGAGGGAACAGGAAATGTGGAGCTCCAGAAAGATCTTGGTCTGCCAGTTACCTTAACTGTGCAAGGTGGCCTCTGTGGGAAAATAACTGGACCTTGTGAAAGGCAACTTCCTATGATCAATGGACTGGGAGACCCCCTTATCCCTGCATCCACTGGATCTGGAAGTTGAAGGAGGACGAGGAATAGTTTTCAAGAAGAGGTCTGAATCAGACTGCCTCCCACCCAGCGCAGCTCAACTTCCCCTAATGCAGAAGGCGAAAGGAACAGTCTGAGGCCTTTCAGTACCAACACTGACCCTAATGACCCCAAGCCAGGGTGACCCCCCCTTCCCATTTCCTGAAACTCCACTTCAGAAGTGAGACTCTGGTGGTTATGAAGTCCCTGCTTGCTGTTAAAGCCACGTTAAGCTTTGGGCTGTTACCAGAACAACGCCTGTCTTCAACAGGAGCTGTCCAAAGTCCTGTAAGGCCTGTACCAACCTCCTGAAGCATCCAGCCGCCTCTTGTTTCCTGTGTCGCCCAGCCTGGCTGAAATAGGGCAGCATTAAAGCAGAAGGGAGGGACGCGGGTGGCGCTGTGGGTTAAACCACAGAGCCTAGGGCTTGCTGATCAGAAGGTCAGCGGTTCGAATCCCCGCGACGGGGTGAGCTCCCGTTGCTCGTTCCCTGCTCCTGCCAACTTAGCAGTTTGAAAGCACGTCAAAGTGCAAGGAGATAAATAGGTACCGCTCCAGCGGGAAGGTAAACACCGTTTCCGTGCGCTGCTCTGGTTCTCCAGAAGTGGCTTAGTCATGCTGGCCACATGACCCGGAAGCTGTACGCCATCTCCCTCGGCCAATAAAACGAGATGAGCGGCACAACCCCAGAGTCGGCCACGACTGGACCTAATGGTCAGGGGTCCCTTTACCTTTAAAGCAGAAAGGGAGACCTGTTGGAGAACTGAGTCTTCACCCCCTTCCCACTGGCCCATCTTAGTCCTCCCAGGAAGAGGAGAGTGAGTCCATTTGTGCTCTTTTCCCTGTTTGCAGCGAATATTTTCCCTTGAAGAAAAAGAAACTGTGTTTACTGAGGAGGCCTGGAAATGAGATTGCAAAAAAGGGGAGAGAAACGTGATCAAGGACTAATCACTCGTATTTATGATGGTTCTCTCTGAAAATAGTTGCTTCTAGAATAGCCGAAGAAGTCAATCCAGCTATTCTTCCACTCAGCCCCTTATTGATCGTTTTCTTCCTGTGCGCCAGCAAAACAAGGTCAGCCGCTGGTTTGGGCCCCTGAAGCAAATAAATGTTTTTAAGTAAGAACCCAACAGGCTCTCATTGCTCTCATCTCACTGCCTGCCCAGAGCATCACTCAGTGGCTCAGAGATGGGATGTAATGACTTTTGCTCAATGCAAGGAGCAGGTCAGGTTGATTACTGACTGGTCATGTCAGTTGTTGACTGCTGCAAGGAAGCCAGAAACTTCTCGATCTGCCGCATGAGTTGAGTCTGTGTGTCCGCGAAATGCCACCTCCTTTTCTCGAGGCCCCCTTTGCAGCCCCAAGAAAGCAGGTGGCGGCATTTTGGTTTATTTCAGAGGGAGGGGTGGAATTTAGAGGGTGGTGGGTTCAAAGCTTGCTGGAATCTTTTGGGCTCCTTGGAGTTGCTAGTCGCTGTTTTGCTGCCATCAGACTGCTGTTCTGGAACAATGTCATGCCAAAATCCTGCTGGGGCATTCTCAGACTAGAGTCAGGGGAGATGTAGATGAGTTTAGCTTACTCTGCCCTCAAGATTCATTTCTTGACCCCCCCCCCCCCCCAAATCTGGATGTATTTTTACCCCCTTTTTGGCATATGAGCCTGTCCCCAAATTTGGGTCAAACTATGGCCTCAGCCAAAGATTTGGTTCAACACTAGCAGTGCCTTTCTTCTTGGTCCACATAGAATAGGCATCCCCAAACTTGGCCCTCCAGATGTTTTGGGACTACAGTACCCATCATCCCTGACCACTGGTCCTGTTAGCTAGGGATGATGGGAGTTGTAGTCCCAAAACATCTGGAGGGCTGAGTTTGGGGGTGCCTGACATAGAACATAGGTAGCAACCAGACCCTTGACCCACCTAGCTGAGAATGGTCTACACCAGCAGCAATCTAGGGGGGTTTCTCTCCCAGCCCTCCTTGGAGGTGCCAGGGAATGAACCTGGGACCTTCTGCATGCAAAGCAGTTGTTCTGCCATTGAGCTACAGCCCTTGCAGTTGTCAGATGGCAGCTACTCCCAGAAAGCTCCAAATGTTGAGGTCCACCTGAGCTGGTTTAACAGACCAGCAGAAACCAGATATTGTATGGGGTTGATTGGCAGCTGCCTGTTGTGACACTAACCCCTGGAGCACTTCCGCAACTCTTTTTATGTTGACTTTGTTGTTGTTTTTAAAGCGGCAAATGGAAGTTCAAATAAATATACATGATCCACCAGATTTTAATCCCAGTTGTTTAGTACACAGCTCAGTTTGCATTACTTGAGTTACCCAAGTATGGTTGCTGTCGAAACATGATCAAATAGTTCTTTATTCTAGTTAGGGCAATGGTTTGCTGTGTCCTTCCTTCTACAATGGTGCCTGCCGTCACAGATACACGCACCACCTATTTTTAAAAAATGTTTCCCTTACATTTAACCTACTTCTGGGATGCAGCTGCCTTGCGTCGTGGTCTTGTATGATACGCGTTTCTGCTCTTCGGTATATCAAATCAAAACTCATGTGGGCCAATTGTTTACCTGGCAGTTTCTACATCTGTGACTTAACCTTATCATCAGACTCCAGCGTCTAAATGTCCTTCCTTTTCCCACATTGTTAGTGTGTCTCGCTCGCCTGCCATCCTCCTCGCAGCAGCAAAATTGCCAATCACCAAGCGCTACCTAGATACTGTTTTTTGGTCATTCTCATTCATTTGTCCTCTCCGCTGTGACCCATTTCTGAAGTGGCTAACTCAGCTCAATCTGAGGAGAGGAACTTGATCAGGGCTTTCATCAGAACAAAACAATCCTCTAAGTGGGCTTAAGACACAAGCTCTGTCTTCTACAGGCCCCGGATTGATCAAAGGACGACACACGTCACGTCGAGACGAATTTGTCGCCGGCCAATGAGGAACTGCTTTCTCCAAAACCCTGGCAGGGAAGCGACCAGCTTTCCTATGATGCTAACTTAACATCAAGTCAGGCTACGTGCCCGTTGAGCCACGGGTTGCTAGCTCATTTTGGAACTGGATTTCTGGAGTTAGTGCTGTGGGTGACACCTCCCCTAGTCACTTCTCCACCCCCCCGCCCCCCAGCATCAGGCACACTGTCCACAAAGAGACAGAAAAAGGTCAGATTCACACTGTACATTTAAAGCTCTGCAATCCCTCTTCTTCTTCTTCTTCTTCTTCTTCTTCTTCTTCTTCTTCTTCAAAATAATTTTTATTTGATTTTACAAGTGCAAAGTAATACAAAATAGATATCCCTATTTAGAGATTTCTCTGAATCTCAAGATTTCCCCCATCCCTATTGTCCACCTTTTCAACTGCATAGTATTTCATAATCCATATTATAAATCTCCCCATCTCATCCATGTTATTTGCTACATTACAAGTGTTATTAAAAAAATTCTGCTAATGTTTTCATCTGCTTACAGTGGTCTCCTAAATAAATCTGCCCCCCCCTTCTTTATTAAAGTTTTTGTCTTCTTGGTTCCTGAGCTTCCCGGTCAGTTTTTTCCATTTTGGCATATTCCAGGCATAGGCAAACTCTGCCCTCCAGATGTTTTGGGACTACAACTCCCATCACCCCTGGCCACTGGTCCTGTTAGCTAGGGATGATGGGAGTTGTAGTACCAAAAACATCTAGAGGCCCGAGTTTGCCTACGCCTGGCGTATTCCAACAACCTGACTTTCAATTCCTCTCTGATTACTGCGATACCACTTTAAACTAGTTAAGAAAGGTAAAAGGTGTGGGACGCAGAAGGTTGGAAGGCTCAGGGGCCAGGAAGTGGTGGTGGGAGAATGATGAGTGGTCAGGTGAGAGGGAGGTGTCAGAAGCTGAAGAGGTCACGGGGCTTAGTGAGTGGGGGGAGTCTGTGGCAGAGAGAAGTCCAGAATCAGAGGAAGAAGCTGAAGCAGGAAAGGAGGGAGGCCAAGAGGCAGAGAGGAGTCAGGCTGGGGAAGAGTCCTAGGTGTCTCCCTGTACTACTGCAACAAGCTTCCCATTCCCCTCTGGTCTCCCAGAACCAGTAGAGGCATGAAATGGGCAGAGGAGAGATTGGTGATGTGCAGACACAGTCTCTGATTGGTAAAATCCCCTGGAGAGGAGGGGACTTAGATGACTACAGGGAGACGGCTATGGGGAGGCCTCAGCCCAGTATACCTCCATTGTTCAGCCTGGACACTGAGGTCCAGTTCTGAGGGCCTTCTGGCGGTTCCCTCACTGCGAGAAGTGAGGTTACAGGGAACCAGGCAGAGGGTCTTCTCAGTGGTGGCACCCGCCCTGTGGAGCACCCTCCCCTCAGCTGTCAAGGAAATAAGCAACTATCTGACTTTTAGAAGACATCTGAAGACGGCCCTGTTTAGGGAAATTTTAATGTCTGATGTTTTACTGTATTTTTAATATTTTGTTGGAAGCCACCCAGAATAGCTGGGTAAACCTAACCAGATGGGCAGGGTATAAATATATTATTATTATTATTATTATTATTATTATTATTATTATTATTATTGATTTCAGCCTCAGCAACTGATCTGTGAGGCAATACCTACTGGGGATGAACTACTATGCTTATTAGTCCTGATACTCAACCCAGTCTGAGGGGGCCGTGTTTTTGCTATTAAAGAGTTGACTCCATCTTGCACAGTGTGATTTACTGCCACCTCACTCCTGACGGAGAACCACAAATGAATGGCACCCTAAGTCCCCGTCCCCCCCATGTGTCCTAGAGTGGGTTACAACATGATGAAGGTTACAAATATAAATAAATGCAAAGCATTCAGAATCAGAAGAATAGGGTGGATCGTGAAACACGTTTAATTATTACATGTCATTTTAATGATTTTTGGTACTATTTTTATGCTGTTGCATTGGACGTATAGTTACACACCTCCTTATTATATTCTAAGAGTTGGTGGTATTTACGTAAATACTTTTATAAATAAATATGGGGGTACATCCAGCTGAGTCTTCCTTTCGGATCTAGACAACAAATGCACGTCGGCACTTTTGAGTCGCCCTTTTACCTCCTTCTTTCTAACCTCCTTGGCCTAAATTCTGAGCTGGGGGTCGGGAGTCGTTCCTCATCCGATTCTGCTGACTCCTTTCCGTGGGCTTATATAACCACCTTAAGCAGCCTCCCTAATCTCAGGAGTTAGCCTCATCATTCCATCTCCCGAAAGCAAAATCACATTGTTTAACTTAGCAAAGAGAGAGGGAACCCAATTAGGTCAAGAGGCAGTTTTCGCCAAGGAGAGATTGGCCGTTTTTTTGCCAACGGACAGAGTGGGGAGGTGGGGAGAGTTTGCCACCCGATGGCAAATTTGAAACTTTGGGCCTCCTCCTTCGGAGGGCCAGCGCAACAGCTTCCCGGCCCCCTGACTCAACTGCGTCTTACATAAGGCCGTTCTCGAATGTTGGCCGTAAGAAACCACTTACCCGTTTCTCACCTCTTTGTCTCCTTCCGCCTTTTCAAACTCAGGCATGCAAGCCCAGCTGGTCTCATCCTGACGGCAGTGGTGGCGCTGTGCTACACAATTGCTTTGCGGTACGAAGGGTGAGTCTCTTTGGTGCTTGCTGAACGGAATAACCAGAAGCAATTTCGTTTCAGAGAATTGTGTAGAGGGAAGAGACACTCTCATTCTCCCCCCTCCCCCAGTTAACTTACTGTGTGTGTGTGTGTGTGTGTGTGTGTGTGTGTGTGTGTGTTTTCTCCCCTTTGCAATATGAAACCGCTTTGCACTGAGTCAGACTAAGGATCCCACAAGCTCAAAATGTATTGACCAATTTGCTTACAGCATCCATTCCCCAACTTTCCCTCCGAGGAGCTCGAGGGAGCGTACGTAGCTCCCCCCCTTTCACCCCCCACAACAACCCAGTGAGCTAGCCTAGGCTGAGAGGCAGTGACTGGCCCAAGTCGTGGCCAAGCTGGAATTTGAACCTAGTCTGACGCTCCTAAACCAGTATTTCTCAAGCTTGGGTCTCCTCCAGCTGTTGTTGGACTACAATTCCCATCATCCCTGATCACTAGGGATGATTGGGGTTGCGGTCCAACAACAGCTGAAGGAGACCCAAACTTGAGAAACACTGCTCTAACCACTACACCACACTGACTCTGCTCCCAACTGACCATGGAGTCTCTAGGCCGCAGCGGTTCTCAGCCTGTGGGTCCCCAGATGTTGTTGGACTACAACTCCCATCATCCCTGACCACTGGTCATGCTGGCTAGGAATGATGGGAGTTGTAGTCCAACAGCATCTGGGGACCCACAGGTTGAGAAACACTGGGCTAGGGCCTAAGGCAAGAGTCTTTCTGACCACCTGCTAACCGAAGACCTGGGATCCAGTGGCTCTCCACGTGCTGTTGGACTGCATCTCCCATCAGCCCCAGCCAGAGTTGCCAGTAGCAAAGGGTGATGGGGGTTGTAGTTCAGCGCATTTGGAGGGATACCCCATACCTAGGTAAAACCAAAGGCTTCAAAGGAGAGGTAGCGTTTGAGTTGGGGTTGGCCAGGGCAGGGAGAGATGTGAGACTCTGCCGCTGTCCTGAGAAGACCTCCCAGGCATTAGGGGCAGGAAGGGAGTCATTTAGAGAACATTATTATTATTATTATTATTATTATTATTATTATTATTTATTACCCCACCCATCTGGCCAGGTCTCCCCAGCCACTCTGGGCAGCTCCCAACAGAATATTAAAAACATGATAAAACATCAAACATTAAAAACTTCCCTAAACAGGGCTGCCTTCAAATGTCTTCTAAAAGTCAGATAGTTGTCTGTTTCCTTGACATCTGACAGGAGGGCTTTCCACAGGTCGGGTGCCACTACCGAGAAGGCCCTTTGCCTGGTTCCCTGTAACCTCACTTCTCACAGGGAGGGAACCACCAGAAGGCTCTCGGAGCCTCAATGTCCGGGCTGAACGATGGGAGGGAAACGCTCTTTCAGGTATACTGGGCCGAGGCCATTTAGGGCTTTAAAGATCAGCACCAACACTTTGAATTGTGTTCGGAAATGTACTGGGAGCCAATGTAGGTCTTTCAGGACCGGTGTTATATGGTCTCGGTGGCCACTCCCAGTCACCAGCCTAGCTGCCGCATTCTGCCAGATAGTCAGGCATGGGAGACCTGCGACCTCCTGATGTTAGACTAGAGTTCCTTCCAAATCCCAGTTGCTGGAAGCTACAAGAGGGGAGGGACGCGGGTGGCGCTGTGGGTTAAACCACAGAGTCTAGGGCTTGCCGATCAGAAGGTCGGTGGTTCAAATCCCCGCGACGGGATGAGCTCCCGTTGCTCGGTCCCTGCTCCTGCACACCTAGCAGTTCGAAAGCACGTCAAAGTTCAAGTAGATAAATAGGTACCGCTCCGGCGGGAAGGTAAACGGCGTTTCCGTGCGCTGGTCTGGTTCACCAGAAGCGGCTTTGTCATGCTGGACACATGACCCGGAAGCTGTATGCCGGCTCCCTCAGCCAATAAAGCGAGATGAGTGCCGCAACCCCAGAGTCGGTCAAGACTGGACCTAATGATCAGGGATCCCTTTACCTTTACAAGAGGGGAGAGTGCTGTTGTGCTCAAGTCCTGCGTTCAAATTTCCCACAGGCTTCCGATTGGCCACTGTGAGATCAAGATGCTGAAATGGACAGGCCATTGGCCCGATTCAGCAGGCATTTCTTACAGTTTTTGCTCTGAACCAGCAAAGAACTTTCGGCCAATACCCGACCCGATTAAACGGCTGGCCTCCCAAACCGGCAAGAAACATTTTGTACTCCTCCAGTTGCCATACATGATTTTCCCTCTCTCGAACCCACACACTCGTTGAAAAAGCGTCTCCTGCTGCATTAATTATACGCTGGCAGCTCCCGATGTTTCCAGTTTGTTCATTCAAATGTGATCTGCGAAAGGAAGGGGGAGGTTTAACTCTGCTTCCTCTCGGGCTGACGGAGAAACCCCTAGGTGGTGACTAGAAGTGGAGTTTAATTACCTTTTATTTAGGCGTGAGGAGGAGACAATATCCCATAACCCTGGCCTGGAGGAAGAGGAAATGTGTAGCACCCATTGTACCCTCTCCCACAACGTTCTTGTCAACCACATTCAATTTAGCATGAAACTGTGGACTATGGAACTCACTGCCACAGGACACAGCGATGGCCACCAATTCAGATGGCTTTGAAAGAGGGCTGGACAATTTCACGAAAGCTACCAGTTGCTTGGGACGAGGGTGGCACTGTGGGTTAAACCACAGAGCCTAGGACTTACCGATCAGAAGGTCGGCGGTTCGAATCCCCACGACGGGGTGAGCTCCCGTTGCTCGGTCCCTGCTCCTGCCAACCTAGCAGTTCGAAAGCACAAAGTGCAAGTAGATAAATAGGTACTGCTCCGGCAGGAAGGTAAACGGCATTTCCGTGCGCTGCTCTGGTTTGCCAGAAGCGGCTCAGTCATGCTGGCCACATGACCCGGAAGCTGTACGCCGGCTCCCACGGCCAATAAAGCGAGATGAGCGCTGCAACCCCAGAGTCGGTCACGACTGGACCTAATGGTCAGGGGTCCCTTTACCTTACCAGTTGCTTACTGGCCATGACGGCTGTGCCATGCCGCCGCAGTTGGAGGCAGTTAATGCTTCTGAATACCAGTCGCTGGAAGCTGCAGGAGGGGATAACTCCCTTGTTTTCGAATTCTGCTTTCTGGTTTCCCATGATGGGCATCCAGTTGGCCAATATGAGAACAGGACACCAAGCTATGTAGGCCATTGGCTTGATCCAGCAGGAACTCCTCCTATGTTTTTATTTAAGTTTAGAAACAGAAAGCTGTCTCGTACTAAGTCAGTCCATTGTGCCATATAACTGAATGTTGTCTGCACGGACTGGCAGCAGCTCTCCAGAGACTCAGGTCTTGCTCTGCCCTACCTGGAGATCCCTGGGCCTGAACCTGAGACCTTATTTGTGCAAAGGATGTGCTCTGCTATTGAACCGCATCCCTTCAACAGGAAGCTATAGGAGCCACTAACATCAAATCCGCTCCTATACACTTAGCTCCAGCTTGGGTTCCATCTGTTGGTCATGCTAAGCTGTGACACACAGAACTGACTTACTTAGCAATAGTCAGAGACCAGGCTTGTTGGGGAAAGGGGCAAAGGTCGGGGGCAGAGCGCATGCTACGGACTTGCCCGCTCTGCCATCCCAGCCTTTTAACGCCATATTCGGCCTGCATGTATAGGCAAGGCTTTATGGTTCTGTTTTGGCAGTAGGAGCACATACACATGGCTTCCCCTGGGAACTGCAGTTTACCTCTTATGAAGCTACAACTCCCAGCACCCTCCCCCCTGGTTTTCATCATTTATTATTGCTTGTTAGCCGCCCTGAGCCCAGCCTTGGCTGGGGAGGGCGGGGTATAAATAAAAATTATTATTATTATTAACAGAAAAAGGAGGGGGTGAATACAAACTAAATAGAATTAATAACAATAGATCCCAGCACCCCTAAACTACAGTTCCCATGATTCTTTGGGGGAAACCATGTGCGCTTTAAATGTGTGGGTTTGGCACAGGGGGAGACGGGGGCAAAGGGGTCGTCTCATGTTAATCAGCTCCTTCTTCTTCTTCTTCTTCTTGTCTCCCTGTCAAACTTGTATGCCGCTCCTGATTCCCTCTGCCAGGCCTTTCACAGAAGAAATCTATCGCCAGAAAGCAGCCAAGAGCAAATAGGCCACAGAATCCTGAGAAGAATGGCTCGGTTTGGAAGCTGGAAACTGGCCTGCCGCCGCCACTAGCTAATGGGTGCAGGATAATTTGACGGGTGTGAAAAGTACAGCCTGACTTCTAATCATGCTTTCCACGGACTCTTCAGAAGCCTCCTTTCAAGATGGAGTTGGGAGGGAGTGGTTGTGGAAGGACCCCCCCCAATCCTTCACAAAGCCTCTCCCCAGCCCCAGGCGGGGAGGGGGCTTTTGACGAAGACCCCTGCCCCACCCCTGCCTTTCAGCAGCTTCCATTAAGTGTGCCAAGTCTGAATGCGTTGATTATATACCGGAGAGCGTCGAGAAAAGTGGAACAGGCAGGAGGCCTGATTATTTTATGTAACCACACATCCCCAAAAGATGATTAATGTGCATTCCTCTTTGGGGGGGGGGAGAGAAGCCATAATTGCACAGACCCGTTGAACGCACACGAGAGCTTTGCCCCTGCTGGCATAGAGGAGATGGCGTTAACCTTTTGGAAAGGGAAGCGGGGTTTGGAGCTCATTCCCTGCGCGGGAACGCCCAGCGCCGCAATTTCTCATGCCGTCTTCCCATGTCGACGCAAACGTTTCGAGGTCATTTTTCTGCTATACCCCTCTTCTCACGGAGCTTTTCAGCCACAGCATCACACTCGGAAGCTCGGCAGGTGTTTTTTCATGGGGCGCCCCAGAGCTCGCAGCTGAACCACACGATCAGAACAGTTACCATATTTTTCGCTCTATAACACGCACCCGACCATAACACGCACGTAGTTTTTAGAGGAGGAAAATCCGTAGGCATGCCACCCGTAGGCATTCCCTCCATAACACGCACAGACATTTCCCCTTACTTTCTAGGAGGAAAAAAGTGAGTGTTATGGTGCAAAAAATACGGTATATGGTGTGCCTTTTGCTGGGCTGAACCATACCACACTGCAGCTGGAGAACTGACATGTTTTGAGCGAGGAGAGTCAAGCCCCTCTCCCCACAGAAAACAGGCATGTCAGGGGAAAGACTCAGCTAAACATTCTTCCTGATAAGCTAGAATTCTGTGCAGGGAGGTTCTTGCTGTTGTTGTTTTTAAATGTGACAAATTTTAAAGAAGCATTTCTCCCTTCCTGCAGTCTGAAGTGGTACTTCCTGCCCAAGCTGCATCACATGACGCTGCTTCACGAGTATTTCAGTTCTCTACCTGGCTGTTCTGGTTGTGCACATTTGCACATTACTTATTGAGGACGTGTTGCGCACTCAACTTTTTTGCCCTGTGAGGTCTTTTGATTCTTGCAGCAGACTCCTTGCCCTCTCTTTCTGCCCTCGATGTCATTGGCTGACCTGCTCTGACATCACGCAGTTAGAATTTAGGTCTGAAATACGCGAGCAGCTTTTCCGAGATTAAGCCTCAGAAGTATTATCTTTGGGCTCTTGCGAGTCTTGCTCCAGCCACACCCAGATCAAATCCCTCTGGGGATGTCAAAGGGGCAGTGGGAGCCACAATATGACAAGTAACATGACATAAGCATCACAAATCTTCTCTGAGCACTTGCCCAAAATACAAAGCCGATTGCCCCTTTGGTTTGGGAAAAGTTGAAATGTTTTTGATGACATTTACCGCAGCTGAGGTCACATTGATGATGGCATGCTTAAACTGGTTTCCCTAGCAGGGCTTTCCTGCAGAGATGTGTCCCTCCTCTGACTCTCAAACACCACTGCCCATATTTTCAGGCCAGGCAGAAAAGATGATAGAGACTGGAAGCCTTTTGGAGATCAAGGGATGGAAAAGCTATCGGGTGCCCTTATCAATATGAGGAATCTGGTGCCTTTTTTGCTGTGTGTACAGTTGGTGCTATAAATTCCTTTCCCTTTCTTTTCTCTCCTTACTGGTGTTCATTTATGGCTCTACCACTTTCCATCAGCCTGCCATGAAAATATGTCATCCCACTGCTCTCCCATTGTTTCCAAGATCTCCCAGACAATCCCCAGTATCGGCTTCTGGGGCTTATCCAAATTCCTTCCACTGCTGCCCTAACCTTCTGTGCCCCATACATTTTACCTTTCTGAACCAGCTCCAGTCACCCGAACTATACTCACAAAATACCAAAAGGAGACAGGAGCTCAGGAGGCTGCCTTATACAGAGTCAGGCCAGTGGGCCATTTTGCTCAATACTGTTTGCACTGACTGGCAGCAGCTGTCCAGGGTTGCAGGAAAGAGTCTGTTCCAACACTACATGGAGTTGCCAGGAATTGACCTTCTGTCAGATGCTGTATGCAGTGGCAAAACAGTCCTCTCTCTCGCTGCGCCGTGCCTCTGTTTCCCTTTCCCTCGGGTAAAATCCCCAATGGAGAATGGGCTTTCCTTTTGGGAAAACAGGTTGCAAACAAACTTTATTATAACGGGTGTAAACAAGGAGTTTTGGTTCTTCTTCTTCTTCCGCAGACATATAACAAACAGTGCTGTTGCTTTTTATTAAAATGTATACCTGTCTTAAGTTATAGTTTGTATACTGTTCAGGCTTAAGGTTACTTCCTTTTACAAATCTTCCATAGATCAGACTTCTGACCAGGAACTGTTGCTAGTTAACTGTTTGCTGGCAAGGGGGGAAAACAGTAATTCAACCTGCTCAGTAAACAAACTTTTCTGTCACACTGTACCAGCGAGCTATGGCCCTTCTCCATGCTATATTAAGCAAGCTATAGCATGGAAGCCCGTGTCAAATTTGGGCTTTATATCTTGGTAGCGTTACCCTGTTTCCCCCCGCTTTGTCCACAGCAGTTGGACCTCAAGGTGCTGCGTGCTAAATACCCGCGTTTGAAAAAATAAAATACAGAAGTCTAGGGTTATCTGTGTGTGTTCCTTGTTCTGCCAGACGCATCGTATGCTATGTTCCCTATTGCTTTTCCATCAGCCTTGTTCACGACTTCTTTCAAAGGACAGTATATTTAGATATCCGCCCCCCCCCCACAGCCTCTCAACTTGCTTCATGTTGGCGAGGGGCACTAGTCCCCCTAACAACTGAGAAGGGAAAGATGCATTGCATTATTCAGATAACGTATGTCAGGTTTCACCGGTTTGGCTTATAGTTAATGGGTCTAAATTAGCTCTCGCTTGTCGAAGGGCAAATTGAGGGTTTTTTTCCAGAAGAAGGCAGCTGCTTCCATGCACTCCAGTTGTCCTTATTTGCTAGGTCCTGCACCTCCCTGGTAAAAATCACTTTCATGGTATGGTTCTGCATTTTTGTGTGAGCTGTTGGCATTTGCAGACCTCAGAGATCAGCCCCTAGTCTGATATCTTTAGAAATATCTGAGTGAATAATGGTTCTAGTCCTCAACGATATATCTGTCTGTCTCCTGCTCTGACACCCTTAATGGTGTGAGACAGAGCCCCAAAGCCCGCCCTCTCAACACCAGGGTTACTGCAGTTTAGATGGCCCTGGGGTGGCATGTCAAAATTGCACAGATGCTACGATTGAGCCAATTGGGTGCTCCCAGCAGGGGGTTCCTACACCCATCCAACCTCGTGGCTGCTCAGCACCCACCCAAACTCTGTCCCACCAGCTTGGCCTGCAGATTTCACCTTGCAGAGCCCTCCCCCCCCCCAACTTTGCTTGACACTAATGTCAACAGCTACTCCTTTATACTCTCCCCTTGCATAATCCATAAATCTGCTAAGCCAGTGATGAAAGGAGGTGTTAAACAACAACAGATTCCAGGTCTGTCCTGTTCTTTGCAGTCAGAGGCTCAGATTTTGCTGGCTGTCTCTTCTTACAAAATGAGAAGTTTAGAATATTGGTTGTGCTTGCAGCGAGTCTTGTTCTGCTTTTTTTATATTCAAAAACAACAACACAACACCTCTGTTCCCAAGCTGCCGCCTTTGGCTTCTTGGCAGCGTTTGTTGCGGAAGATTAAACGCCCTTTGCTCCCCATTTCTAAAGAAACGTTAATGTCGTCATGGATCGCTCGGGAAATTTCTAAGAATCGGGGCAGATCTGTCTGGCAACGTCTCCACACCCACCACAAGGGTTGCAGTCCACTTGAATCCAGGGAGAAGCACACCGTCTGTCAATCAGCTCATCACATTGACAGCAGGCCTTTTCCAAGGTGGTTGCAACCTCCAGCAGTTGCTCTCGGTTCAAGGCATTTTGCCACCCGAGGCATAGGTGGCATCTTTTCCCAATTCCACTTACAGAGCCCAACCACACTGGCAAATTAATCTTCCTTCGACGTTGATGATGAGGTAGCTATCTCCACCACACACGAGACAGCAGGCCAGGCTGTGAGAGGCCATGTGGGAACAGACAGCAATGTATGGTAGGTGCCCAGAAGGAGTATAGGAAGTGCTGTCCCTGGATATCTGCCACCTGAGGCAGTTGCCTTGCACTGCCTAATGGTAGGGCCGGCCTTGCTCAGGAATCCACATGCAATACGTGCCATCTTGGAGGCATGACGACAGGAGTAGGGTCAGCAATTGCTAGGTGGGTGAATCTAGCAATTTCAGGTTCTAACCAGTCTTAAGTTCAGTACTCTGCATTTTCCGAATCAAATTGGGTTGGTTTCAACTGAGCCCTGCTGAAAGTATTGATAGTATTTTATTTTTTTATTAAGTTCATTTGGTTTTTCAAATTACAGTTTTACAATCACATTTTCAACATACAACATAAAGAAAAGATTCCATAGAATCTCCTGGACTTCCCTCCTGCCCTTTATGGATCCTATTGTTAATCATTTCCTCCTGCATCTTTTATAATTATTCAAATCTTTTACTTCTCCATTGTGTCCACAATTCACCATTAAACTACAAGTGTTATTCCAATCCTACTAACAATGTTACATGTTTACGATGGTTTTTAAGATAAATTATAAATTTTGCCCATTCTTTATTAAAATTTTGGTCTTCCTGATTTCTGATTCTTCCGGTCATTTGTACCAGTTCGGCATAATCCATCAACTTAATCTGCCATTCCTCTCTGGTTGGGACTGAAAGTATTGATAGTATTAAACCTAAGTCAGTCATCAAAGAATCGTAGAGCTGGAAGGGACCCTAATAGTCCAACCCCCTGCAATGCAGGAATACGCAACTGGCCCACACGGGGATTGAACCTGCAACCTTGGCATTATCCCCATTATGCTCTAACCAACTGAGCTATCCAGGCTGTAGGATTGTTGTCTGTGCCCAGTTCTTTGGCTTCCTGGAGCCATCTGGCCACTACTCCATGCTGGACCAGATGGAGTTTTTCTGTTTGATCCAGCAGGCTCTTCATAAAAAACCCCACCAGTTTAATAATAATAATAATAATAATAATAATAATAATAATAATAATATATTATTTATACCCTGCCCATCTGGCAGGGTTTCCCCAGCCACTCTGGGCGGCTTCTAGCAAAATATTAAAATACAAGTTTCTAGGCTTGAACCCTGGCTAAAGATTTCATCCAAGCCTTCCTTCAGCCTAACGCTCTCACAGTTTCACGCATCTTCCATCGCTAGCTTTCCCTTCTCAATTTCAAGCTTCTAATACTGGTGGGGTCATTTCCTTGAGCTTTGCAACCAATCCTTTGGGGACTTCATTGTGTATCACAACGACACTTACGAATGGAGCGTTGATGGAGATCTCTGCGATCCTGCCGCAGGCCAGGCCTTCGGTCTCTGCTCTGTTGCTATTTATTCAAGGGATAATTATTTTGGACTGCTGCCTCGTGGGTCGAGATTAATTGGGGCTGTGTTGGCTGGAGCCGGTTCATACCTGTCTCTGTTAATCACAAGGCAGAACCGCCACTCAATGGCGGAAGAGGCCTCCTCACCCATGCCTTGCTGTTCTGAGAAAATGAGAGTAAATAAAAGCACTCGTGGGGCAAGCGGTGAGAGATTATTATTATCTGGTTGCTTGGTAAACGCTCTCAGAGTGAAAGATGCACAGACTCTAAGCTGGCACCAAGAAGGAGCGTTTTTCAATCTGATCTGAATTCCGCAGCAGGGAGAACCCGCGACCAACTTTGTTTCCTTCCGTGCGGATGAGGAAAAGCAACTTCAAATTATCAAAAGAAGAAACTGGAAGGGAAGATGGTGCTTGAAAGGTTGAGAGGGGAGAAATTCAATTCAGCTCACAGTTAAAGGATATAAACTGACATTATGCGAGAACTGGAATGCAGACTTCCAAATTTGCACTTCTCAGAATCTTGCAGTGCGTTTCTGCAGCCAGTGGCAGACCTTGGGCTCTCAATTTCCAGTGGCACCCTGTGCAGTGCTAAAATTTGCCTCCCCCCACCTCTCACACTTCGTTCCACCATGTTGTTGTGCAGCTGCATTGGTTGCGCTACCCTAAAACCACCGCTGCTCCCATCAGCATAAGGCCAAGTAATATGTGCAAAAACTCTATATATTCGGGTATCATCTGGCCACAGATTCCCTGCCCTGATGTAAAATACATGCGGATCCACCATTCAAACAGCCTCGAAGATGCTCCCTGCCTTAGTTGTGCTCACAGCTTCCTGAGCCCCACACCTGCTAGATTCACATGCAGCAAAAGTGTGTGGCTTTCTCCAGTCAGGTGAGCAGTATGCCAGCATTTATCAGATAGTGATGGAGAGGTTATCATGTGCCATCTTAAACAAACATCAGGATCCACCTGCAGAGCTTTGTGGGATTGGAAGCAAGGGGGAAAGATTGCAGAGCACACTGCTTGCAATGGAGTGGAAAGAGGTACCGTATTTTTTGCACCATAACACTCACTTTTTTCCTCCTAGAAAGTAAGGGGAAATGTCTGTGCGTGTTATGGAGCGAATGCCTGCGGGTGGTGGGGGGGATCTGCCGCAGTCGTGAGCAGAGGATCCATGGTTCCCCTTCCTTCCCTCCTCCATGTTTACAAAGCATGGATCCACATGGATCCTCAGGATTTTTGCATTGGGCTACTCCAAACTCACTGTCAGATCTCATGCATGAACCACAAAAATCATATATCCACTATTTTGTTTAGAATATTTTTTTTCTTGTTTTCCTCCTCTAAAAACTACGTGCGTGTTATGGTCTGGTGCGTGTTATAGAGCGAAAAATACGGTACATAAGGCGTCGGGAAAGAAGTGTGGACTCTGCACTCTTCAGAGCGCTGGTCCATTGACTGCAGCATCAGTCAAACAGATGCCTTTGGAAGCCACAAAGCTGGTGTTACAGTGATGGTGGTGGTGATGATGATATGATAATACAGTGGATGCTCAGGTTGCGAACATGATCTGTGCAGGACGCACATTCGCAACCTGCAGTGCTATGTCCGCACATGCACAGGACTGGAGCAAATATTTGAATTATTTGAAAAGCAATTGTGATCAGCAGATTACATTAGTAGGACTGCAAGAAGTTCTGTAAGGAGGACTTTGTGAACTATTGCAAGGAAGACTTTGAGAAGAATTATTAGTTAAGGACAATTAAAACTAATAGAGAAATTAAGAAATGCAGAACAAGGGATAAAGAACGGAAAATCTTCAGAGGGTGTTGACGGAAGTCTAAAACATTGTATAAGATAAGAAGTTATGGTAAATGATTTTTTAACCTATATGTTAAAAAATGAATATATATATATATATATGAAAGACATGAGCTGAGCTTGGGGAGGAGGTCACCCATTGAAAATATGGGGAACCAAAACAACAATGTAAAAAGAGGAAGCCTTGTTGATGTTAACGGAATATGATGCTGAGATGAGCCGGCCGACAGCATGTGGCACGTGATGGCGCTGAGGGCATGGGCTGGTACCCAGCCCTGTGGCTGAGGCTTCACATGGATCCAGATGGGTTTCTTTGAGCCTCTGCTTTTGTTCTGCGTTCCTCAACGCCTTCCACCAAAGCCCAGCCTCTCCCTCCTCTTGGTTACAAAGTGATGCACTGGATGTTCCCAGCCGGGCCTCGGTTCGAATTATCGTCACCTAGTTAGCCATCTGGGACGCCAGTCCTGCAGAACATTGTGTGTTTGAAGATCTCTGAGGGGAGGGAGGGGAGGCAAAAGGCCAGGCGTTCATCTGCCTTTCTGGGGTGAGAAGCATTAACATGTCCTGCCGCTGTACTCAGCGAGACAGCACCATTCTCACACCTCTTGCGGGCTTTAAAAGAGGCCGGGATTAGGAAGAAAATGTCAACGGTAACCGGAGACAGCCCCCCGCCCTGCACACATTGCCGCGAAATATAGGCCATGGGCAGCAGTTCAGGAGGAAAGACACCCCTACCGTTGAGGGCCGAGCGGAGAGGCCACCAGCTGTTCCCGTCCTAAATCTTGGCACTGTTCCATGTATACCGCTCCGTGTACACTTGTTCCTGCCAGCCATGATCTGCCACACAGAAAATGTCTCCTTGCTAGGCCTGGTGCTGCTGGCTTGAACAAGGCCATACCTACAGTTTGGCAGAGTGAGGTGGGTGCCTCAGGTAGGGTTGCTGGATCGCACCATCCCTGACTCCAGGGCTGACCTGAAGTTTTTGGATTTGCCTGTCTGCTCCCAGAAGGCATCCTATAAAAGGGAAACTGCAAGCAAAAATGAATGAGTTGTGCAGAATTGTAGAAATGTGTATAATAGTAGAAATGTGGCGGGAAATCCATGCAGTTTTTCAAGTGCGTGCTTTGTCGTTATCTTATTGCAGAAATTAGGCAAACTGATTTAAGGTTGGAAAGATGAGAAAATGACTGGGACTAAAATGGATGGATTCATTCATCGCTCACTGAGATCCGACTGCCAATTCAGTTGCCTTCTTTATGCAAAGTGTTGACTTCTCCATTGCCTCGGGCGGCGAAATGTCTTGAACCGGTCCCGGGCTCGTCTGAAGCAATAATAATAATAATAATAATAATAATAATAATAATAATAATACAGTGGTACCTCTGGTTACGAATGGGATCCGTTCCAGAGGCCTGTTCACAACAGGAAAAGAGCGCAACCCGTAGCAGTGCATCTGCGTATGCGCGGGTTGCAATTCGCCGCTTCTGCGCATGCACATGACGTCATTTTGTGCGTCTGCGCATGCGCGAGCGGTGAAACCCAGAAGTAACCCTTTCCGGTACTTCCGGGTCTCCGTGAGATGTAACCTGAAAGAACGTAACATGAAGCAAACATAACATGAGGTATGACTGTAATAATAATAGGCAGCTTCCAACAAAATATTTAAAATACATTAAAACATCAGTCATTAAAAACTTTCCTAAACAGGGCTGCCTTCAGGGCAACTGAGTAGGATTCGAACTCTACTCCAGCCCAGCATTTCCAATCCACTGCTCCATAGAGCTCTCTTTCCCATCTGTTAGGTTGGGGCAAGGGGCGCTATTTTCCCCACGTGCTTGTTTGTCGTGCCTGGGAGAAAGGGTTTGGCTTTCCATGGACCAAAATGAACATACCAGGCAGGAGAGAGCAAAGGGCAGGCATTTCCAGGTAGCTTTCAGTTTATGCAGAAAAGCAAACACATTTGAAGTTCAGGCAGGGCCAGACAAACATTGTATTGTGAGAGAGTGAAATGCAAGTAAACACAGCCCATCTGCAAAAGGAGAGTTTGGTGGCAATGTCAGCAAAACAAGAAGGAAGCGAGAAAATAAAAACATGCAAGGTATTGCCACGTATTATTATTATTATTTTCTAATAAAAGCCTTGTCATGAGGACTAGCAGCGTGAGCATAGAGAGCGTGTCAGAGAAAGATACGATACAATACGATAATCTTTATTGTCATTGTCATTGAAAAAATCTACAGCAGACATTCAAAAACCAACAAGCCTGCTATCCCAGCTATCCCAGCCTGGTTAACCCCCTAAAAACTCTGATACCCCACAATTAAATACAATATACTCCCACAGAGACTACCTTACACTGCATGTAAAACCAAAATCGCATTTGGATAGAAACTGTTTCTCAGGCAGCTAGTCCTAGTCTTTATAACCCAGTACCTTTTTCCAGAAGGCAGAAGCTGAAAGAGATCATTTCCAGGGTGCGCACTATCCTGTGCTATCTCTGCAGCTTTCTTATGACACCTGGAAGCGTAGATTTGATCCAAGGTGGGAAGCGTGCACCCAATTATTCTCTCCACAGTCTTTACAACCCTGGACAGCATTGTTTTTCCCCTGACCGTGCAGCTCTCAAACCACACACACAGACCATAAATTAATACACTCTCCACAGTACAAAGGTAAAATGCCATCAACAGGTCCTTTGAGAGATTATTTTTCCGGAGGATTTTCAGAAAATATAAACTCTGCTCTTCATCAGGTCTTTACTGTTTTCTCCCCAGGTTTGGTCATCTCTCAACTCCATTCCCAGAAAGACCGAGACCTGTTCCACGCACTTCCCCTCAATAATGAGTGGCTGAATATTCAATTTACATTTCCTAAAGTCCACAATAATCTCTTTTGCTTTCTTTAAGTTAAGATAAGTGCTCTTGCACTCGGATCCTGCTTGCGACTTCCCACAGGCATCTGGTTGGCCACTGTGAGAACAGGATGCTGGACCAGATGGGCCCTTGGCTTGATCCAGCTACAGGCTCTTCTTCTGTGTGTGCTGCAGTGAACCAATGGCTACAATGCTGACTGGTTGGACGCAGAAGAACGTTGGGAGGAAGCAGCTGGGGAACCCCCAAGGGAAGAAGGCTCAGAGCCTGGGGACTGGTGGTGGGACGACAATGAGCAGTCAGAGGGAGACGACTGGGAGGAGGAGATGTCAGAAGCTGAGGAGAGGACAGGGCTTCGTGAGCGGGGCGAGTCTGTGGCAGAGAGAAGTGCAGGATCAGAAGCAGAGGCAGCCAAGAAGCAAAAATGAGGCAGACTGCTGTAGAAGCCTCATCTGCTGTAGAAGTCTCCCCCTCCTGCTGCAACAAACTCCCCTCCTTTTTTAATATTTAATTTTCCAACAGTTTTCTTCCACAATTAAAACATTTTTAATTTTTCATATATCTGGGATTACTCGAATCCCCGGACTTTCCCCACCCCCTGGTTTCCAATATTTATCTATTCTTCCTACTGCATACCGTATTTTTTGCTCTATAAGACTCACTTTTTCCCTCCTAAAAAGTAAGGGGAAATGTGTGTACGTCTTATGGAGTGAATGCAGGCTGTGCAGCTATCCCAGAAGCCAGAACAGCAAGAGGGATCGCTGCTTTCACTGCGCAGCAATCTCTCTTGTTGTTCTGGCTTCTGATATTCAGAATTTTTTTTCCTTGTTTTCCTCCTCCAAAAACTAGGTGTGTCTTACGGTGCATGTTATAGAGCGAAAAATATGGTAATTACATTTTTCAACTTTATTTTATATCCATTTTTTAACCTTTTAAAGCCTTATTACAAGTGTTATAACAATCCTGCTAACGTTTTTTTAAATATCTACAGTGGTATTTCAGATACTCTATACATTTCCCCCACTCTTTACTGAATTTCTTATCGTCTTGGTGCCTGATCTTCACAGTCATTTTTGCCATTTCGGCATAGTCTTGGTTGTCCATCCTTCCTTAGCTGGGACTTTCACCTCCTCCTGGTCTCCTAGAACCAGAAGAGGAATGAAGCAGGAGGAGCAAAGGCAGGCATGCAGGCGTCATCTCAGATCGTTTGAGAAAAACCCAGGAGGCAGTGGTGGCCACCAGTCTTTGAAAGAGGGTTGGCGAAATTCCTGGAGGAGAGACTAAAAAACAAAGTGCGAGACTGGCTTCATTATTATCAAATAATGGAGGTATTTAAATTAGACAGGAAAATTGGCTTCCAGGTGGAAAGATCCAAATTAGAAACAGAATTGTTAGAACCCAAGACTAAGAATTTGTCAAGAATGTATAACTTGCTGCTGAAATGGAATACTCAAGATGAAACGGTAAAATCGGCTATGATTAAATGGGCACAGGACGTTGGACATAACATTATGTTTGCTGACTGGGAACAGTTATGGACCACAGGTATGAAATTTACGGCATGTAATGCCTTAAGAGAGAATATTATGAAAATGATATACAGGTGGTACATAACCCCAGTCAAGCTTGCAAAAATCTATCACTTGCCCGATAACAAATGTTGGAAATGTAAAGAAACTGAAGGTACATTTTTTCACCTTTGGTGGACGTGCCCAAAGATTAAGGCTTTCTGGGAAATGATATATAATGAATTAAAAAAGGTATTTAAGTATACCTTCCCTAAGAAACCAGAGGCCTTTCTCCTGGGCATAGTCGGCCAAATTGTGTTAAAAAAGGATAGAACTTTCTTTATGTATGCAACAACAGCAGCAAGAATACTTATCGCAAAGTATTGGAAGACACAAGAACTTCCCACGCTGGAGGAATGGCAGATGAAACTTATGGACTATATGGAATTGGCGGAAATGACTGGCAGAATCCGAGACCAGGGAGAAGAGTCGATGGAGGAAGACTGGAAGAAATTCAAAGACTATCTTCAGAAACACTGCAAAATTAAGGAATGTTAGAGTGATGATGGACTGAAAACAAGTGGTTTCCAGCTGCACAGGTTAAAGTTAAGGATAGATTAAGATTAAAGATTAAGATTAAAGAAGTTTAAAGAAATGGAAATTTGATTTTAAAAGGGGAAACTTTAAAGTTATATGATATTAAGATTAAAGGATTAGGTTTAAAAAAAAAGTTGAAGTTATATATTATAACATTTTATTAAATTAAAGATTGGGATCAAAAAAGTGGAAAAGAAACTGCTGGACAAATAATGTGGATTGGAATACAAAAGAGGGAGGTATGAGGAAGTCCAGAAAATAAGTAACTTAAAATTGGAAATGGAAAAGAGAGTTTGTTTTTAATTGTTTTGTGTTTATATTGTTAGGTCTTGTATTGTTTTTTGTGTGTGTTGTTTTTCTTTTTTTGTTGTTTAAAACTTTAATAAAAAATTATTTAAAAAAAAAAAAAGAAATTCCTGTAGGAGAGGGCTATCGATGTCTGTGAGTCAAGATGGTGATGTCCTGCATCCACTCTCAGAGGCAGCATACATCTGGGTACCAGCTGCTGGAGGTGCTGAACTGAAAAACGGCTATTGCACTCATGTTCTGCTTGTTGGCTTATTTTGTAATTTATTGAAACGACTACAGCGGTACTTAATCCATTCCGGAAGTTCATTCCAAAACCAAAGCATTCCAAAACCAAGGCGCGCTTTCCCATAGAAAGTAATGCAAAATGGATTAATCCGTTCCAGACTTTTAAAAACAACCCCTGAAACAGCAATTTAACATGAATTTTACTATCTAACAAGACCATTGATCCATAAAATAAAAGCAATAAACAATGTACTGCAGTCACACAATCAATCAATCACTCGATCAGTAGCTGAACTGGGTTCCACACAGTCGCAAAAACAAAACAAAAAGAGCCGCAAAAACAAAAACGCAAAATTAATAGCAAAACCAGACAGACCTCAGTGGAACACTCAAAACGGAAGCGTAACACTCAAAATGGAGCATGTTCAGCTTCCGAAAAAGGTTTGCAAACCCAAACACTTAATTCTGGGTTTCCAGTGTTTGGGTTCCAAGGCGTTTGAGAACCAAGGTGTTTGAGATAAGGTTACCAGATTTTTTTCAATGAATCCAGGGACACTTTTCAACTTCAATGGAGTTTGTATGGGGACTGATTTGTAAATCCGAGGACTGTCTCCAGGAAATGGGGACGTCTGGTAACCTTAGTTTGAGAACCAAGGTACCACTGTATTTATGTATTGCCCAGAGATGGAAAGAAGATAAAGTCCTGACCAGAGACGAATGGCTGATGAAGATGATGGATTATGCCGAAATGGTGAGAATGACCGGGAGAATCAGAAAACAGGGAGAAAAGAACTTTAAGAAGGAATGGGGAAATTTTATACTGCGTTTAAGAGAACACTGCAAACAGCTAAAAACTTTGGCAGGATTTGAGTAATGCTCGTACTAAACAACTAAGGGGGAAAATGGATTATTTTAAAAAGATAGAGAAAATAAGTAAAGCAGTTGAAAAAAGATTGGTAATTCTGGTTTTGTTTAATGTTTGAATTTAAATTTGCAATGTAAAACTTAATAAAAAAGATTTATTTTAAAAAAATTATTTATTGCATTTATATCCTACCTTTTCCACCAAGGAGCTCAAGGTGAAGCTCGTGGTTCTCCCCCTCCTCATTTCATCCCAACACCCCTGTGAGGTAGGTTGAGAGGCAGGGACTGGTTTCCAAGGCCGCCCAGCAAGCCTCATCTCTGAGTGGGGATTTGAACCCAGAGCCCTCCCGGTTGCTCGTCCTACGCTCCAACCACAACACCATCACTGGCTTGTCAGAGGAAGCCAGCCGACTGTTTTGAGAACAGACGCAGGCCTTGGGTCTGTTCCAGCTACTTCTCACGCTCCGGAGTTTGCCCTTTTTTTTGCCAAGTTGGCGATAATTTGGCAGGTGTTTCCCCCTCGGAAATTCCCAGGTGTGCCGTTTTGATGCCATGCCGTGTTCATGCCATGCCAGGCCTAGTGGTGAAAAGAGATTGTGGGAGTCATTGCCAGTGTCCTTGTCCTCATATTCAGTGTGTCCTCTCCAAGGCCAGTGGTAATGCAAGGAAATCCTTCTGCTACTAAACTGAGCTGAGGAGAGCTGGAAACATCATTGCCTCGCTGGCTTGAGCCCCTGAAGTAGCAGAAGAGCCATGCGCAGAGGAGCCGGCGGGCCGGTTTGGAGCATATCACTCGCAGTATGAGAGGGATTACCTGTGCTACTGAATGGAACAGGAAATCTCTTTGACAAAACTGAGCGCCCACAGTGTGACCTGACCCAGGAGCTCAACCTCAAGGCTTTTCCTCAGGTCAAATGCAATGAGTCACTCTTCCTACGCACATGCGTAGATTATGGGTGGAAACTGCCACCTCTGGCTCAGAGAGGAGAGGCTCAAAGCACTGCTCCCGGGTGTCGCTGAACTACAACTCCCATCTCCCCTGCAAGCATGGCCAATAAGCCCAAGGGTGTTGGGAGTTGTAGCTCAGAAACATCTGGAGGGCTGAAGGTACAAACGCAAGGGGAAACAGGAGAAGGAATTGATCTTTTGGCGTGGTGGCAAGCAGACTTCGGAACTCCCTGCCTATTGACATCAGGGTCACTTTTGGGTGCCTGGTAAAAACATTTTTGATTTGGCAAGCCTACTGAGGTAGGTGCAATGTTGATGTGGGTTTTCATCTCGTTTTTAGCTCATCGTTGTTTTTCAGGTGTTTTTTTAATAGTCATTTTTAACAGGTTTTTTAATTGACAATTTGATTGTTTCATTCTTGTAAACTGCTCTGAGGCTTTTTTCCTTACAATATAAATTTTACGAAGGAAAGGAAAGGTTGTAACTCAGGGAAGGAATCTAACTCGGTGGTGAAACATCTGCTTTGTGTGCAGAAAGCCCCAATTTAAATCCCTGTTGTCGTCGTCATCATTTTCCCTGACGGGACACAAGGCAGCATATAAATAAAAATAATAACCACTAAAAGCATGGGAAAAACAATTAAATATTGGTGGAATCAAGTGTGTGTGTGTGTCTGGAGATGGGCCAGTGTTGCCAGCTGCAGCAAAAGCAACATGGGAAAGAGGTGGAGCCATGAGACCATCGGCTATTTCATTAAAGGATCAGTGGTGGTGTAATGGTTAGAGTGTTGGACTAAGACCTGGGAGACCCGGGTTCAAATTCCGCACTTGGCCATGAAGCTTGCAGACGAGTCACTGCATCTCAGTTTAACTTACCTCACAGGATTGTTGTTGTAAGGATTAAATGAGATGGGGGAGGGCCATGTACATACCCTCGAAGATTTCTGCAGTGAAAATAGGGATGTCCTATTATTATATTATATTATATTATATTATATTATATTATAAGGAGGAATTAAAGAACCTTTTAATGAGGGTGAAAGAGGAGAGCGCAAAATATGGTCTGAAGCTCAACATCAAAAAAACGAAGATCATGGCCACTGGGCCCATCACCTCCTGGCAAATAGAAGGGGAAGAAATGGAGGCAGTGAGAGATTTTACTTTCTTGGGCTCCATGATCACCGCAGATGGTGACAGCAGTCACGAAATTAAAAGACGCCTGCTTCTTGGGAGAAAAGCAGTGACAAACCTAGACAGCATCTTAAAAAGCAGAGACATCACCTTGCCGACAAAGGTCCGTATTGTTAAAGCTATGGTTTTCCCAGTAGTGATGTATGGAAGTGAGAGCTGGACCATAAAGAAGGCTGATCGTCAAAGAATTGATGCTTTTGAATTATGGTGCTGGAGGAGACTCTTGAGAGTCCCATGGACTGCAAGAAGATCAAACTGTCAATTCTGAAGGAAATCATCCCTGAGTGTTCACTGGAAGGACAGATCGTGAAGCTGAGGTTCCAAGACTTTGGCCACCTCATGAGAAGAGAAGATTCCCTGGAAAAGACCCTGATGTTGGGAAAGATGGAGGGCACAAGGAGAAGGGGATGACAGAGGACGAGATGGTTGGACAGTGTTCTCGAAGCTACAAACATGAGTTTGACCAAACTGCGGGAGGCAATGGAAGACAGGAGTGCCTGGCATGCTCTGGTCCATGGGGTCACGAAGAGTCGGACACGCCTAAACAACAACTTATTATATTATATTATATTATATTATATTATATTATATTATATTATATCCTGCCCATCTGACTGGGTTGCCCCAGCCACTCTGGACAACTTCCAACATATATAAAAACATAATTAAAACATCAAACATTAAAAAAACCTTCCCTATATAGGGCTGCTTTCAGATGTCTTCTAAAGGTTGCATAGTTACTTATCTCCTTGGCTTGGGGGGCCCATACCCTCCAACGTTTCTCCCATGAAAATAGGGTCGTCCTAAGGAATGGCGGGACATACTGGGATCAAATCAGGAACCGGGACGGCTTCTGTAAGTCCGGGACGGTCCCTGGAAAATAGGGACACTTGGAGGGTCTGCATGTACACCCCACTGAACTCCCTGGAGGAAAAGGTGGGGATATAAAAGGAATAAATAAAAATACACACACCCCTTATTTAGCGAGGGCAGGAGATAAAGTCGGTTTTGATATATTGGGCCAAAGACTTTGGGTATAATACACAGTTAGACGATTGGGAATAACTGTGGAAAGAAGGATTAAAGTTTACTGCATGCAATGCCTTAAAAGAAAATGTGATGAAAATGATGTATAGGTGGTATATTATGCCTGTGAAATTAGCTAAAATGTATAAAGTTAGTAATAAATGTTGGAAATGTAAAAAGAAAGAAGGAACATTTTATCACATGTGGTGGGAATGTAAAAAAGTAAAAAACTTATGGGAAATGATATATAATGAGATGAAAAAGATGTTGAAATACACATTTATCAGAAAACCAGAAGTATTTTTACTTGGCATTGTAGGAGATGATATAAACAGAAAGGATTGTAAGTTTTTTTTATATGCAATGATGGCAGCAAGAATATTATTGGCACAAAAATGGAAGCAATAATAACTACCGATGAAAGAAGAATGGAGGATGAAACTGATGGACTATGCAGAATTAGATAAATTAACAGGAAGGATTCAAAACCTGCGGGACCAGAGATTCTTAGAAGACTGGAGTAAATTTACGGATTATTTGAAAAGTAATTGTGATGAACAGATTACGCTAGTAGTCTGCAAGAAGTTTTGTAAGGTGAATTATCTGAAATATTGCAAAAAAGACAATGAGGAGAATTATTGGTTAAGGATATTAAAGGTAATATGAAATTAAGAAAGGCATAATATGTGATAAATAATGGAAAATCATCAGAGGCATTGACGGAAGTCCAAAAATATTGTATAGGATGAGAAGTTATTCTGTATGGATTTTGGAATTAATATGTTAAAAAAATAATAAAAATGTATTTTATATATATATATATATATATATATATATATGAAGAGGATACATTTTTTTGCATAAAATTTGCCTAGGCTACTTTGGCTGCATAGCTGCAACCCTAGAGAGACTCACAAGTGTGTGTGGGATGTTGTCTCTCCTCCAGGAAACAGAGCTTCCTTTCTCTGATCACTTTTTGCTCTGTTCCTCAAACCCAGGATCCTTCAGGGCCTGCGGGTTCAAAGCAGATCACGCCCGAGTGTCATTGGACTTCCAGGTTAGCGCCATCGGCGAATGGCGGAGTTCCTCCGACCGGAGGAACTAGCTCCGTGAAAACTGGGTCTTCCCTCCGCGGCGAAGGTGGGGACCCGCTAGAAATCCCAGGCGGAGGAAGCCTGGGAACGTGGGGTTCGGCAGGGCACCAGGAGCGCCCCCCCTACTCACCGGGAACCCCATTTTGGGGCGCCGGAGCAAAGTGGGGTGAGCGGCGCGGTGCTACGAACTGATTGCTACTTTCACGGAGTGAAGCCGCACAGCCATTGCCGGAGAGCGCTGACTTTTTCCTGTGGACAATTGGATTTAAAGCAAGTACCTGTGAGTAGAAACGGAAAATTGGATCAAGAAATTTCTTAATTTGGCATCGAAACGGGAAGGTTCAAAACAGGAAGTCCGCCTTCCGCTTTTTGTACATAGACTAAAGCAAAAATCTTGTAAGCTAAAGCCTGGAAAGTCGTTAAAAAAGTCTAAATTTCCTTCATTTATAATTACTGAAACCCCCTTGGAAGCAGGAGAAAAGGGGGGGGGCTTTGTTTAACCCCTGCAGGAGAGGGAGTGAAGAAAGATAAGTTTCCACCGTCTCTAACCTGGGAACGGGGTGTCAGAGACAGAAATAGTTGGAGAGGTTCATTGACTGTGAATGGAATACTTTGACAGATAGCTAAAGAAGAGAAATAAACTGATTCCAATGTTGCCTTTTGCATTCTAAAGAAACAAAATATCTGAAAAATGAAAGTAATTTTCCTTTGCTGGACTTGCCTTAAAAAAATGGATACAAATAGAAATTGTCTCCTCTAGAGGGAGCTTGTTAAATTGTTGCTGCAGTCTACTTGAGGACTCAACAGCTGTGAGATTAGGACCGTGGGACCATCTTTTCTGACCTTGACTAAATATGAGCTGGGAGGAAGATTGGGTGCTTGCTTTATGCAAGACAAGTGCCTTGCTGGAACAGATGCACGAGAAGATGGATTTGATGAATGAGAAAATGGACTTGATGACTGTTGTGGTTAATAACTGTGGACAAACAGAGAACATTGATACAGAAATCATTCAGGAACCAACTCATGAACCTGTACTGACTGGGCAAATGCAGAAGATAATGGAGGAGGATGCGGTTGCACCTCAAATAATACAAATGGAGAGACCCGAGGCCCTACAGGAGCATAAGCCGCTGTCATTGAAGATTGAAGTTGGAGTGGGCCAGGGGGAGTCTGGGGCTTAAGAGGTTCTTAACTTTGGAGAGACCTTGAAATATGCTTTTAAATACTTTTTGGATTACATTGATGACTGTGGGGAGTGGGACTGTGGGGAATGGGTGGGTTTGATGAAGGGAGATGGAGACAATCTTGGGTTGGAATCCCCCAGAGACCTACTCCTCAATGAGAAAGGAAAGAAATTAAGAAAGTGACCAACAAAAGACAAGGAAAAGGGCAAGTATAAACAAGAAGAAGAAGATTTGCAGAAGGGACATGGAAGAGACTTAAGGGCCTCGGACATAAGACTTCCAGGTTGATGGACTAGATGGAATGGACAGTAAGGGCTGACACGACCCGAGACCAGGAAGAAGAGACGTTGGATGAAGATTGGAAGAAAATTTATAAAGAAAATTTTTTATTTAGGGAATTAGCCTAAAATTAATGAATATTAGGGAAAATGTTGGAATGAAACTATATGACTCTAGCAGAAATGACATCAGGAGTTATGTATAACTGAGTATTAAGTTTTAAGCTTTAAGGTATTTTATGGTAAGATAAGGTTAAATAAATTAAGGTAATTTGAATAACAGAATATGGGGAAAGATGGAAAGGATCTGTCGAGTTAATTAATAGGTTAAATTGTTAAGATAAATTATTTAATAAAAATTGAGAAAGATGGAAAGAATTTGCTGAAATAACTAACTGTAATAATTATAGGGGTTGCTCGTGCGTAAGTTGCCGCCACTCCTGGCTAGGTTGCCTGGTTAAACCTTTTGTGTCTGGATAGCCCTTCACTTCGTGGCTGTTTCAGTCGCTAGCAGAATCCGTCAGTGGGCGTTTCTTAAACCTTTTCCAGCATAAAAGCTGTTTGACGCCAAGTCTCCTCCTACTCTCCCTGCGCGGAAGTCTTCTGCGCAGGGAGGGTGTGGGTAGCGGAGGACCCGTGCTCTCCCCGCTGGTCTCCGGCGAGGAGTCCTGGAGCCCCCTCGCCGATTCCCCCATCTGCCCCCCTTTATCCCTGGTGTTACGCTGATTTCCTTCCTCAGCTGATGAGCTGCCTCTCTCCCTGCTGGGCCCTTCTCCAGCATCGCTCGGGAGCCTTGCCTCCGCCTCTGGCTCCGATGTCAGTTTCCTGACACTAACTAAACTAGAATACAAAAAGGGAGGTGTGAGGAGGTCAACGAAACAAGCAAATGGAAGTTGAAGATATGTAATGTGGGATTTGTGTTTTTTTCCCCTTTTTTATTTTCTTTTTTGCTGTATTGTTGTATTGGTTTCTATTTTTTGCGTTTTTTCTTCTTTTTATGTATGGCAATGTTGTTTTTTGTTTTTTATTTTTTTTCTGTAATTCTGAAATTATTAATAAATATTATTTATTTTTTTTTAAAAAAGGCAGATCACGCCCGGCCATCCTGCAGGGGTTAACAAGCAGGAGCCTTGTATGCTCACTTGTCTCATTAAGGAAATTAAACGGCCCGAGGCTATTGATTGTTCTGCACGTGACACTCCCTAGTCCTGGCCTGACCCAACCTGTTTGTGGGTGATAAAAATCAATTTAATTTCATGGGGTGGTAAAAAACAACAACATACGACGACAACCAGAACTCAGGATGATCAAGTGTCAAAGCTAGTTATGAGAACCAAGCAGTGTTCTCCAACCATGTACCCTCTGGGATGCCCTTGACTACAACTTCCATCAGACCTAGACAACAATGTCACAACTCTGAAGGAGCGTCTCCTCCTCCATCGTTCTGCCCAGACACTGAGGTCCAGCTCCAAGGGCCTTCTGGCAGTTTCCTCACTGCGAGAAGCCAAGTTACAGGGAACCAGGCAGAGGGCCTTCTCGGTAGTGGCACCCGCCCTGTGGAACGCCCTCCCACCAGATGCCAAAGAGAACAGCAACTACCAGACTTTTAGAAGACATCTGAAGGCAGCCCTGTTTAGGGAAGCTTTTAATGTTTGATGTGTGTTGTTGTTTAGTCGTTTAGTCCTGTCTGACTCTTCGTGACCCCATGGACCAGAGCACGCCAGGCACTCCTGTCTTCCACTGCCTCCCGCAGTTTGGTCAAACTCATGTTAGTCGCTTCGAGAACACTGTCCAACCACCTCGTCCTCTGTCATCCCATTCTCCTTGTGCCCTCCATCTTTCCCAACATCAGGGTCTTTTCCAGGGAGTCTTCTCTTCTCATAAGGTGGCCAAAGTATTGGAGTCTCAGCTTCAGGATCTGTCCTTCCAGTGAGCTCTCCTCTAGAGCGCAAAATATGGTTTGAAGTTCAACATCAAAAAAAAGAAGATCATGGCCACTCGGCCCATCACCTCCTGGCAAATAGAAGGGGAAGAAATGGAGGCAGTGAGAGATTTTACTTTCTTGGGCTCCATGATCACTGCAGATGGTGACAGCAGCCATGAAATTAAAAGGCGCCTGCTTCTTGGGAGAAAAGCAATGACAAACCTAGTATTTTAATATTTTGTTGGAAGCCGCCCAGAGTGGCTGGGAAGGCCCAGCTGGATGGGCAGGGTATAAATAATACATTATTATTATTATTATTATCATTATTATTATTCCATCAGGCTCATGCGGGCGGTTAAGAACGCCTCTCTTCATAACAGCTGGTTTCTTAATTGAATTTTTTTTATATGCAGGTTTTTTATGGTACGGTTTTATGTACTAATTGGGGATCTGCTGGTGAAGGGGAGGTAATAAATTTAGTAAAATGATTGTTGTTGCTATCATTCTTCAGCGGACAGAGTTAATCACAAGGCAGTGGCATTCCTACCCGCTTCTGAGAAGAACGCAGAGTGCTGTGACTTCAGTCTAAGGAATAGCCTGTTCTTGAGAAGGCTCAGTAGACCCATAAGAGCTCAGCAACGGGATCCAAACTAACGTCAGCAGTGCGTAGAGGAAGGAGCGAGAAATAATAGTTACAAACCATTTCCCCCCATCTTTCTCTGTCTGAGCAGCAGGGAGAGGAAACAGAATCGGAATCGTAGCGGAAGGAACCACAAAGATCATCTAGCCCAGGGGTCAGCAAACTTTTTCAGCAGGGGGCCGGTCCACTGTCCCTCAGACCTTGTGGGGGGCCAGACTATAGTTTGGAAAAAAATAATGAAGGAATTCCTATGCCCCACAAATAACCCAGATGCATTTTAAATAAAAGGACACATTCTACTCATGTAAAAACACACTGATTCCCGGACCATCCGCGGACTGGATTTAGAAGGCAATTGGGCCAGATCCGGCCCCCGGGCCTTAGTTTGCCTACCCATGATCTAGCCCAACCCCTTGGGAAATATACTTGGAGTCGAGAGTGGATTTCATGCTCTTTATTCAGCTCATAGTGGGAGGAGGAATGAAAGTTCCCCCAAAGTATCTGCTTTATATACATTATTTACACAATGGGCTGCACGTGATTGGCTAATTCTGGAATTCTCCTGTAGGCCAATCAGGTTGTGGATTCACTTCCATCTGGAGCTGGATTGGGTGGCTCCCGCAGACCAATCATACTGCTGCATTGTTCTAGGACCAATCAGACTGCTGCATTCTGAATCCTATTGTTCTAGGACCAATCAGACTGCTGCATTTTGGATCCTATTCCACTCAGTACATACCACCTTGCAAGGCTGGAATCTTTTGCCCACCATGAAGCTTGAACCCACATCCCTGAAATTAAGAGTCTAATGCTCTGCCAACTGAGTAATCCATCAGTTATAGAGATTCAGAGGAGGAGAATAGCAATGGGGGGGGGGGGGAGAGAGAGGCTGGGAAGGTGAGTCCTGGTGCAATGGCACTCATTTGGAATTACTGGAATGAGATTTAGCAGGGTGATCCTGGCCAGGTGCATGCATGAAACAGAAACATAGGAGACTGCTTTGCACGGAGTCAAACCACCGGCCCATCTAGCTCAATATTGTCTACTTGGACTGGCAGCCATGGCTCTCTAGGATTCCTGGAGATCTGCGTTGAAATCAAATATCTGACTGACACCCTTCTTTGGAAAGGAAGCCGATGTCCAGACTTTTAACATTCAAAAACTTTGCTTGCAGAAACTTTATACATGAATTAAAACATAGCATTTACAGTTCCGTTTAAACACATAGTAATGCATATGAGCAATAATAGTAGTAATAATAATAATAATAATTTATTATTTATACCCCACCCATCACCTCATCTGATCACCTCATCTGTCTCCTGAGAAATCTCTATGTGGGACAAGAAGCTACAGTTAGAACTGGATATGGAACAACTGATTGGTTCAAAATTGGGAAAGGAGTACGACAAGGCTGTATATTGTCTCCCTGCTTATTTAACTTATATGCAGAATTCATCATGCGAAAGGCTGGGCTGGATGAATCCCAAGCCGGAATTAAGATCCCCGGAAGAAATATCAACAACCTCAGATATGCAGATGACACAACATTGATGGCAGAAAGTGAGGAGGAATTAAAGAACCTTTTGATGAGGGTGAAAGAGGAGAGCACAAAATATGGTTTGAAGCTCAACATCAAAAAAACGAAGATCATGGCCACTGGTCCCATCACCTCCAGGCAAATAGAAGGGGAAGAAATGGAGGCAGTGATAGATTTTACTTTCTTGGGCTCCATGATCACCGCAGATGGTGACAGCAGCCACGAAATTAGAAGACACCTGCTTCTTGGGAGAAAAGCAATGACAAACCTAGATAGCATCTTAAAAAGCAGAGACATCACCTTGCCAACAAAGGTCCGTATAGTTAAAGCTATGGTTGTCCCAGTAGTGATGTATGGAAGTGAGAGCTGGACCATAAAGAAGGCTGATCACCGAAGAATGGATGCTTTTGAATTATGGTGCTGGAGGAGACTCTTGAGAGTCCCATGGACTGCAAGAAGATCAAACAGATCCATTCTGAAGGAAATCAGCCCTGAGTGCTCACTGGAAGGACAGATCCTAAAGCTGAGACTCCAATATTTTGACCACCTCATGAGAAGAGAAGACTCTCTGGAAAAGACCCTGATGTTGGGAAAGTTGGAGGGCACAAGGAGAAGGGGACGACAGAGGACGAGATGGTTGGATAGTGTTCTGGAAGCTACCAGCATGAGTTTGACCAAACTGCGGGAGGCAGTGGAAGACAGGAGTGCCTGGTGTGCTCTGGTCCATGGGGTCACGAAGAGTTGGACACGACTAAACGACTAAACAACAACAACACCCCGCCCATCTGGCTGAGTTTCCCCAACCACTCTGGGCGGCTCCCAATCGAGTGTTAAAAACAATACAGCATTAAATATTAAAAACATAATTTCAGTGAATGAAATTACTGTGTTTAAGAATCTAGAGGTGCCATGGGGGATCGAACCTGCATTCAACGCATATGGTCAACTACTGAGTTATGGGCCATCTCCAAAAGGGGAATGGAATTGGTCCTCAAACTAGGAATTTCCCTTCTACTGAGTCAGACTCTTGGTCCATCTAGCTGCAACAATGGTGCCTCAGAGATCTTCCACAGCATCCTTGCATCGCCACCGCCTCCTGTTGGGGGGTAGGGAGGAAGTCTGTGTGCCACGCAGCCTCCCCTGCACCCCCTAAACTAGGCTGCTGGCCTGAGGTGCAGTGAAGGACTATATCCGTTGGCCAGTGATGAGCTGTCAATCACAGAGTTGCAGAGCTGGAAGGTACCGAAAGGATAATCTGGTCCAACCCCCTGAAACGCAGGAATCACAGTCTGATAAGATTCTCCATGTAGAAGGGGAAGCACCATTTAGGTAGATTACACCGGTGAAAATGGCAAAAATGTATAGAACAAGCTCCAACAAATGCTGGAAATGCAAAGAAAAGGAAGGTACCTTTTTTCATATGTGGTGGAATTGTAAAACAATTAGAAATTATTGGGATATGATTTATAATGAATTGAAAAAAATGTTCAAGATAACTTTTGTTAAAAGACCAGAAGCCTTTTTATTAGGTATTGTAGGTCAAGAAGAATTTATTTATGTATGCGACAACAGCAGCCAGAATTTTACTAGCTCAAAGTTGGACAAGCGATGAAATACCAACGGAAGAACAATGGCAAGAAAAGTTGATGGAATATGCTGAGATGGCGAAGCTAACTGAGAGACTTAAAGATAAGGACAATAAGGACTTTAAAAAAGATTGGGAACCTTTTGTGATGTATATAAAGAAAAAATGCACTGAAATGAACTCACGTGCAGGATTTGAGTAATACACTTACAATGGAGAAATACAAATAGAAAATATAAATACGAGGTTAAAGTGTTAAGAATTGAATGACAAGGTACAATTTTAATTTTAATACATAAGGCATATAAAATTATATGCAGAAGAAGTAAATATGCAATAAACCAGAAAGGGAAGTTGGGGGAAGTCGTGGCGGGGGGGCAGGGGGTAAACTGAAAATGTAAAATGTAATTTGATTTTTTGACTATGTTAAAACTTGTTGCAAAATCTTAATAAAAATAATTGGAGGAGGAGGAGGAGAAGAGGAAGAGGAAGAAGAAGAAGAAGAGGAGGAGGAAGAAGAAGAAGAGGAGGAGGAGGAGGAGGAGGAGAAGGAGGAGGAGGAGGAGGAGGAGGAGGAGGAGGAGGAAGAAGAAGAAGAAGAAGAAGAAGAAGAGGAGGAGGAGGAGGAGGAGGAGGAGGAGGAGGAGGAGGAGGAGGAGGAAGAGGAAGAAGAAGAAGAAGAAGAAGAAGAAGAAGAAGAAGAAGAAGAAGAAGGCGGCAACAAGACATATTTGGCCAGCACAGAGAGAGAAATTGTTACTCACTACTGCAATATGGGGCTGCCTCTGAAGGCGGTTCGGAAACTTCAGCTGGTGCAGAATTTGGCGGGCAAGTTGCAAGGCGGCCTGAGCACAGAATGCCAGTCCTGGCCTGACCGCACGGGCTACCAATTCTGGGCTCAATTCAAAGTGCTGGTTTTGACCTATAAAGCCTTAAATGGCTCAGGACTGTAATACCTCAAAGACAGCCTCTCTCCATATGAATCGACCTGGACCCTGAGATCATCTTCTGAGGCCCTTCTTGTTGTGCCTTCTCCATGAGAGGTCCGGAAGGTGGCAAAATGAGAACGGGGCCTTTTCTGCAGGGGCTCCCCGTTTGTGGAATGCTCTCCCCAGGGAGGTTTGGCTGGCCACACACACACACACACCCGGCCTTTGGCTTTTAATCGTCCATAGACTGCATGAAGGGTTGGGGTGTTTTAGTCCAGTCTTTTTTAAAAAGTAGAATGATCTTTTAGATTTTTCTTTGCTTTCTTTTACACCAGTTTTAATGAATGCGTTTTTATTGTAAATCACTTAGAGTTGTCTTGGTAAAAAAAAAAAGTGACAAATAGATTTTACAGATACAGTGGTACCTCAGGTTAAGAACTTAATTCGTTCTGGAGGTCCGGTCTTAACCTGAAACTGTTCTTAACCTGAAGCACCACTTTAGCTAATGGGGCCTCCCGCTGCCGCCGCGCAATTTCTGTTCTCATCCTGAAGCAAAGTTCTTAACCTGAAGGCAGCCCTGTTTCGGGAAGCTTTTAATGTTTGATGTATTATAGTATTTTAATATTCTTTTGGAAGCCGCCCAGAGTGGCCGGGGAAGCCCAGCCAGATGGGCGGGGTATAAATAATAAATTATTATTATTATTATTATAACCTGAAGCACTATTTCTGGGTTAGCAGAGTCTGTAACCTGAAGTGTCTGTAACCCAAGGTACCACTGTACTAATAGTATTAAAAAAAGAAAACCTGTGTTGTGTACACTTATCCAATTTACACTTCTGGTCAAACAGGTTTCGTAGGCTTTTTGTACTGCTTCAAAATATTGCAAAACTTGTTTGGCTGCAGGCAACAGTGGGACAAAAAGAGAAATGTGTGTGCCGGGCAAAACCCAGGGCAATGACATCCTTGTCGTAGCTCACTCACGCAAGTCACCTTCTCCTGTGTCCAGCCACGGGTCAATACCCAGCAGGAAGCCTCTCCAACTGGCTAGATCAATTCATCTCTTTTTCCTCCGACTGAAGTAGCATTGCCATATTTCAAAAAGTGAAAATCCGGACACCAAAGTTGGTTCATATATATATGTGTGTGTGTGTGTGTGTGTGTGTGTGTGTGTGTGTGTGTTTTAACATATCATTTTCAACAGCAATTATACTTTTACATCTTATTCAAATTTTTGACTTCCATCAATCCTGTCTGAAAATTTTCCAATCTAATCTCTCAGTATGCATTTCTTATCTTCCCTATTACATTTCAAACTCATAACCAATATCTCTATCTTTTTCTACTTCGTATATTTCTCCTTACAAAACTTCTTGTAGTCCTACTAGCGTAATTTGTTGATTACAATTGCTCTTCAAATAATTCATATACTTCTTCCAATCTTCTGTAAATCTCTGATCCCGCAGGTTTCAAATCCTTCCTGTCATTTTGTCCAATTCTGCACCAAAGTTGTTGATCTTTTTCTCTCCTCCATCCACCCCAAATAAATGAGTTTTTGAGCTATTTTTAATGAAATTCGCCAAAATCTACACTGCCGACACGGGCTGCCATACGTCCAAATTTTCCCAGACATTTCAGCGGTTTCCGCCCAGGCGCTGTTTATGAGGATTGAATACCGGCTATATCCGTATGGCAACCCTAAACTGAAACATCACCTGGAGCGAAAATAAATTTACGGCAAAAGCTTTCTATGTTTAATTTGTCTTCTCTTGTTAAAGGCACAGGGTGGGAAATAGAGGCGGTGATAATAGTCCAAACTGACAAGATGATTGGCCAAAGAATTTATCGGAATATCCTCCTTCCACCCCCCACTGAATTGCAAACAGAATACTCATTTCCTTTTCCTTGCCAATCTTTTATGATGTCGACAGCCTGGGCAAAGCAAAGCAATAATAGGGCATCATATGACGGATTGAGCTGTACTAGAGAGTCTGTCCTCTACAGATGAGCTGCCTGCAGACATTGCCCATTCCTGATACCAATACGAGGCAATCTGGGAATTGTACCACTGCTAGAGGAACAGGGGTCACCTAACCAGTAGGGTTGCTAGTGCAAACCCTGAGATTTAGAGGGGAGACCCCTGGTGATATCACTGGGTGACCTCAGTGATGATACAGGGGCAGGCCCTGGAGATGGAGGTTAATTGGGAGAGGGGAAGGGGAGGAGGGCAGACTGCCACCCCAAGTACTCTATAATTTGAAGCCAGCAGTCACGAAATTAAAAGACACCTGCTTCTTGGGAGAAAAGCAGTGACAAACCTAGACAGCATCTTAAAAAGCAGAGACATCACCTTGCCAACAAAGGTCCGTATAGTTAAAGCTACGGTTGTCCCAGTAGTGATGTATGGAAGTGAGAGCTGGACCATAAAGAAGGCTGATCTCCGAAGAATGGATGCTTTTGAATTATGGTGCTGGAGGAGACTCTTGAGAGTCCCATGGACTGCAAGAAGATCAAACAGATCCATTCTGAAGGAAATCAGCCCTGAGTGCTCACTGGAAGGACAGATCCTGAAACTGAGGCTCCAATACTATGGCCACCTCAAGAGAAGACTCCCTGGAAAAGACCCTGATGTTGGGAAAGATTGAGGGCACAAGAAGAAGGGGACGACAGAGGACGAGGTGGTCGGACAGTGTTCTCGAAGCTACCAGCATGAGTTTGACCAAACTGTGGGAGGCAGTGGAAGACAGGACTGCCTGGCGTGCTCTGGTCCAGGGGGTCACGAAGAGTCGGACACGACTAAATGACTAAACAACAACAACTTGCTAGGCTGAGGCTAGTGAGCCACATGCACTGGTGTGTGTGTGTGTGTAGATCCCATACCCCACAAGCATTCAAAAAAAAAGGACATCCCATCTCTTATTGCGAGAGAACAGTGGCCATTTTGGTTGCCGTGAGCTTTCACAATTTCATGGCACAATTTCCCCCTGGGGAAAATTGCTTTTGGGGGGGCTGCGATCTCACAGAGCACCCCAAAACATGTGTTTTGGGGTGCTGTGCCTGGGGGGAAAGCACTTTGGGGGAAACTGTGGCACAAAATCATGTGAGATCATGGCAACGAAGATGGCCGTTGTACTGCGGCAAGAATGTTACGTGCCCCAAAAGGGAAAGAAGCAGAAGTCCCAACAAAGAAAGAATGAATACAAAAACTTATGGAATATGCAGAAATGGCGAAATTTACTGGAAGACTAAGAAATCAAGAATACAAACTTTTTATAAAAGAATGGAAATGGTTTGTTGAATATTTACAGACAAATTGTAAACAGATAAAAGCATTGGCAGGATTATTGTAATAACCTGCAGTTTCATAAGGGTATATATTTAAAGAAGATGAATAAATGAGCAAATCAAGTTAATTTGGATATGCAGAAGATATTAAAAATAAATTTAAGGAAGCGCAGAAAGAGGGGGAAAGAAGTCAAGTTCTGAAAAGTCGACATGATTGTAAAATTAGTGAAATGTATAAAATTAGTGAAATTAGTGAAATGTATAAACTTGAAAAGTATAAATAAAGATTTTTATTTATTTTTTAAAGATAGTCGTCGTACTCTTGCAATAAAAAACAGGAAGATGGTGTCCTAGATTTTAGCTTCAAAGTGTGCCCCCATACCTGCCCCCTGGAGACTTCAGGTGGGGCAGGGGGTTGTGGAAAACAATAACACCAGCCCCCCAGGGGAAAAGATCAATCAAAAAGTCAGAGTGCTACAAGCTCAAAAGACTGCCATTGCTTCACAAAGATGCCCTAAATAGGAAGCCTTTAGGGCCCTTCGAGGAGAGCTGGCGGTTATCCTGAGTGTGTGGAGGAACCATTGCAATAACCATACACTACATCCCTGCCCTGCTCTCAGGAGTCCATCACACAGGAATGGCTGCCAGGAGAGAGCTGGGCGTTCCCTGATGCAGCGGGCCGATTAAACGACCAGCTCTTCAGTGAAGCACTAACTATGGACAAGCATTTTATAATAATAATAATAATAATAATAATAATAATAATAATAATAATTTATTATTTATACGCCCGCTCATCTGGCTGGGTTTCCCCAGCCACTCTGGGCATCTTCCAACAGAACACTAAAATACAATAACCTATTACACATTAAAAGCTTCCAGGGCTGCCTTCAGATGTCTTCTGAAAGTTTGGTAGTAATTTTTCTCTTTGACATCTGGTGGGAGGGCGTTCCACAGGGCGGGCGCCACTACCGAGAAGGCCCTCTGCCTGGTACCCTGTAACTTGGCTTCTCGTAGTGGACCAAGGCCGTTTAGGGCTTTAAAGGTCAGCACAAACACTTTGAATTGTGCTCAGAAACGTACTGGGAGCCAGTGTAGATGTATCCCACCCCCACTGTGTTATGCTAGGGGGCTGGCCTCGATAATACCGTACCGGCACAGCGCGTGTTCGTTGGCCGCTGCGCGCATTCTTCTGAGCACGGTGCTCAGCTGCCCGCCAGCCCGCCTGCTGCCGCCACCACCGTGGGAGCCGGATCCGGCCTCCGCCGTGGCTGCGCGGGGCTTCGCTCGACTCACAAGCGCCATGAAGAGCCTGCCGTATTTCCGCCACGGCGAGGTGGTGTGTGGCTTTTGCTGGGTCTCCAAGGAGCTGGGCATCCCCACAAGTGAGGGCGGCGGAGGCTGAGGCGGGAGGGAGGTAGGGAGGGAGCCGGGTTTCGTTTCGCCCACCAAACGCCTTGCCTCGGGCTGCTGCCACGGCAAAGGCAGCGGAGGGGTGCGCACTCTGCCCCTGGCGGCGCTTAGTGGGCGGCCAAACTCTATAATTTAACAGGAAAAGTTGGGGGTCGTCTTATACACCCAGTCATCTAATACGCCGTAATATACGGTATATGATAGGGCCCGGCCCTACCATAAGGCAGAGTGAAAGGGCTGCCTTAGGCGGCAGATGCCTAGGAGGCGGGGATCAAAGGTGTGGGCGGAGCTGCGAAAGGACAGAAGAAAAGGATGTTAGAAGAGCCCACGCCAAAGGCCCACCTGACCCAGCATCCTGTTCTCACAGAGGCCCCCCAGAGGCTCTTGGGAGGCCCACAAGCACCAATCCTAGTCTGTAGTTCTCTTGTGCCATGTTCCCGTGGTCTTGTGTTTTCCTCCTGGCTGATTTATGCTTATTCAGCCTCCTCACACAATGTCTACCTGCCTTCACTGCAAGCGAGGATTTTGTTGCTCTGAGAAGCTGGCTATTTTTAACCCACACCCACACACCCCGAGCTATTAATAGTCCACGTCATTAGCGATAGACGCTAATCAATATCCAATTTGTCTGTTCCCAAAGGAGCAGCCGTTCTCCAGATCTCTTGTTGCCAGTTAACCGCATGAACGAAGATTACGGATCGGGCCGGGGGGGGCGGGGAACGCGTTGTCGGGATGCTTGTGTGAGATGTGTCTGGCTAATAAACCTCCTGTCAGAGTCACTCAGGCAGGAAAAGCATTGCGGTCGAGGTAATTAGATTTCATTTCCTTGGTTTCAAGTGCCAACTGGAGAGATGCTTTCCTATCAGTCCCCACCCAACGCCAGGCTTCTGCTTTTGAGCAAGGCCCTGAGGAGCGAAGGGGCAGTTGTTTGTTGGGACTGGTAGGCTGGAAGGAGGGGAAGTCAACAGTAGGGGGCACCAGAGCCAATGACAGGTGGAGGCAAGGAATTATGACTTTGTTGTTGCTGCTGCTGTTGCTATTGTTGTTGTACGGGAATGCGCGGGGTGTTAGGGATGGGGTAAAACCTCTGGTGGGGACACGTCATGCTCCTTCTGTGGTAGTTTGTCCATTCTCGGTCTCCACCAGGTGCATCTTGCCCATAGTGGCGGGGGGCACCGGGGTGTCAAGTTACATATCCACATGACCACTGCTCCTTTTGCATTTTTCTAATCTATGGGTTGTGCTGAAGAAGATTCCAGCGAAACAGTCAGATTATCTGGGATCACTGTCCTACGTTGTTATTCACTTACTACATCGGCACCATGAACGCCTAAAGAAAAGTTTTACCGCTTAGCCCACAGGATAGCATCTATTGCTTTGTTTCAACCATAGACTTATTATACTTCTACGGACTTTCAAAGGTTGATAGATGTGTGTTCAATTGATTTCAAATATATTTGAGGATTTACAAGTGCACATGTTTTGTTTTTGTTACTAAATCATGTATATTATGCAATAAGAATTACAGTGCTATCTAGTATACTGGTCTGCGTGTTGCTTGTATTGTTTGTTTTGTTTTGTTAAGTTCTGGAGGGTGCCAGGGAAGAGGTGGAGGCTGGGCATGGAGCCTCCCGGTATCAGCTCACAGCCCTCGCCCAACTCGCTTAAGCAGCGCCACGCCCTCCAGCCGCTGCCCGCCTCCTCCAGCCCCGCAAAGCTGCCAAAAAGGTTGGCAACTCTGGGAAACGGGGGGGGGGGGACCGCCGGAGGGATCTTTGCACCACGGTGCCGGATGTACTTTTAAAAATATATAAATATATATTATTAGTTGAATATAAGAACAACATATAATCAAATACAAGCAATAAAATACAGTTTCCCATACCCCCCCCCCAAAAAACAGCCCCAACTACATCCAGGTAATTACATTAGTAATACAATCAAATGAAAAATTATTTCTACAGTTGCTGGTTTAAAAAATATCATTCCACATGCTCCCATGTGTCTTAGGTGGTTTAAATGCATGTTCTTTCTTTGATGCATATGTAATAAAGGAGGACCACGTTATGTAAAAGTTATGTAGCTTCTCGCATTGTTTTCTTTCATGTACCCTTTCTGTTAACTTTTCCATCAAAATTAACTCCCAGACATAAGCCTACCAAACTTCACACAGCTTCACGTTTAATGTCCTCCAGTGTCTACCAACAGCAAGACGTGCTGCAGTTATAAGATGCACAGTTAAGTCCTTGTCTCTAAGATTTTGTGCTTCATCTGCAAATATAGAAAGCAATGCTATTTTGGGATCTAAATTGATCGACTGAGATGTAATTTATTCCATTTGCCGGATGTACTTAAGACAGCCCTGGTCCCCATCCTGCACTCAGCTCTCACCTGCGGCTCATAGAAACTGTTGGCATGAGACAGAAGCCATATCCTGCAAACAGCTTCGACTGGTCAGCTAAACCAGGTAGCTGATGGGCCTCAAGCCCTTGGTGAGTTGGGGACTTGTCCTGCATACGAAGACAGGCTCTGGAAGACTGAGTGGACAAGACCAAGAGTGGCTCCAACAGTCAAGAAGGCGATTTCGGCACGTTCTGTAGAGGGAAGGGAGGGACACATGGGGCTTGTCCATCTGGGAAGGTAGCCAGGGCCAGATTGAGGTTTGATGAGGCTCTAAACTACTGAAGGTAATGGGGCCCATTATATGTCCAGCTGTCCTTTGTCAACAACAAATTGTCGCTCTTTTTTATGTTGAATATATGCTATACAGTAATTTATGGACCTAATAGGGACGCAGGTGGTGCTGTGGGTTAAACCACAGGTCCTAGGACCTTCCGATCAGAAGGTCGGTGGTTTGAATCCCCATGACGGGGTGAGCTCCCGTTGCTCGGTCCCTGCTCCTGCCAACCTAGCAGTTCGAAAGCACCTCAAAGTGCAAGTAGATAAATAGGTACCACTCCGGCGGGAAGGTAAACGGCATTTCCATGCACTGCTCTGGTTCGCCAGAAGCAGCTTAGTCATGCTGGCCACATGACCTGGAAAAACTGTCTGCGGACAAACGCTGGCTGCCTCGGCCAGTAAAGCGAGATGAGCACCGCAACCCTAGAGTCGGCCACAACAGGACCTAATGGTCAGGGGTCCCTTTACCTTTACCTTTACCTCCCTACTTCAGCACACTGCCTTGGTTTCTTCCTTACGAAGACATTTTCATGAAATACATACATACACACATACATTTTCAGGTGACTGCTAAGGGGGTGGCCTTGGTTTGCGAATGGCCCCTTTAATAGGTATCTTAAGCCATTTGCACATAACAAAATATCAAAATAATTGTTCAACTGAATTGTTGAATTGGGGGGCAAGAGAGTGGGGCCCTAAGCTATAGCTCAGGGGTCCCCAAACTAAGGTCCGCGGGCTGGATAAGGCCCAGACCGCGGCAACCCCCACCGCCCGCTCTTATCGGTGCTGCACTGTGAGGCTGCCCACTTCCGGGTCGGAGGAGCACCGGAAATAGTTTGTGCGCATGCGCAAGCGTTATTTCCAGTTCACATCCGGGTCGGAGGAGGCTTGTGCACATGCGCAAAAGCTATTTCCAATGCTCCTCCGACCCAGATGTGTGCTGGAAATAGCATGTGCACACGCGTATGAGCACATGCTCCCCCACCCTCCAGCCCACTGCACGATCGGCACTAGAGACACCAGCCCGAGGCACGGTCAGTTTGCTGACCCCTGCTATAGCTTGTTTAGCTTATACATAAATCCGGCACTGATAGCCCATCTAGGGGAAGGAAAACTCTGAGCCTAAACCTCCATTGCCTTGTGGATATCTTTGGGAGAAGAACAGGCTAAGGAGTAAACCCTACACAAATCCAAGGTGAGGTCCATAGAATGGTTGAGTGGCACCTTGTACGCCTCCTTCTGGCAACTCCTGCTGCCCAGCTGGTGCCAAATGTCTTGCTCTGCTTTTCTTTGAACCAGTGAGGCCAAGAGGCTGGGGGGTCTTGTTGTCTGGGTAGCCCAAGCCCCCCCAGACATGCTGCCCAGGCTTGTGCCCCGAGGAAGTCACTTGAGTGATGGCTAATGCAGCGTTTTGACTTCACCCCCAAAGGCTCACTCCATTGTCTCTCAGGGCAAACAGATTTCAACAGCAACACAATTATATGCACCTGTTTGTTTGTTTGCTTGTCTGGCTATTTAAAAGGATAAGTTTTCCTTCTTGTGCCCTGGGGCTCAGCGTTGGCTCCAGGGACATCTGGGTCTTCCTGCTTAATTATCTTTCCTTGTCTATTTTGGCACCTGTGCCACCCAAACCAACTGTTCCCTGGCTCCCACGTGGGGCTTTACCACGTGCTTTAGTAAATCTGCACTCCCCCCTCCAATTCTTCCCACCCCAATGAACAGAAACTTTTTTGTTTGGTCGGCTTTCCAAACATTTCAGGAGAGAAATAAAAGTTTCTCCGGCCTTAGAAAGCTGAGCAGCAACAGCGCAAAACTGTGCCCTTTATCTCCCTGTGGTGGACAAACTAGGTATTGCAACGCATGGACCAAGCCAAGCTTTTGCCAACCTGGCAATGTTGCGAGTTGTAATCCAAGACGTCTGGAGGCAGCCAGGTTGGAAAAGCCTGTTCTGAAATGATATCTCTTCTCAGGATATAGTCATTATCATCATCTTTCCATAGCATGCACCAGATACTGCGGGGATAAATTTCTCAAACCGTATGGACATCATCCTCTCTGCCTTGCCATTTTCTTTCAGCAAGCTGTAAAAAATTATACCTGAAGGAAAACAGCACTTTACCTTAGGGCTAAAAATAATAATAAATAACATTGTCATTAACGTAAGCATTCTTTTAAAATGTGCGGAAGTGCATTTTTAGTATTGTTATTATTAATTGCATTTTTATCTTTTCTTCCTCCAAAAGAAGTACAACAACCCTGCGAGGCAGGTCAGGCAGAGAGGCACTGTCTGGCCAGAGATTGGTGAAGGAGTGGATGATTTTAACTCGGCTCTCTTTGCTGATCAGAAGGTCGGCGGTTCAAATCCCCGCGACGGGGTGAGCTCCTGTTGCTCAGTCCCTGCTCCTGCCAACTTAGCAGTTCGAAAGCACGTCAAAGTGCAAGTAGATAAATAGGTACCACTCTGGCGGGAAGGTAAATGGCGTTTCCGTGCACTGCTCTGGTTCGCCAGAAGCGGCTTAGTCATGCTGGCCACATGACCCAGAAGCTGTACGCCGGCTCCCTTGGCCAATAAAGCGAGATGAACGCCGCAACCCCAGAGTTGTCCACGACTGGACCTAATGGTCAGGGGTCCCTTTACCTTTACCTCCCCAATTCAGCACATTGCCTTGGTTTCTTCCTTACGAAGACATTTTCATGAAATGAGGGAGGGAGGAGGCAGGAAAACACCCCCCAACCTTTCTGTTCACACATACATTTTCAGGTGGCTGCTAAGGGGGTGACCTTGGTTTGCGAATGGCCCCATAACAAATAAATCGGCGTGCCCTGAAACTTTCAGCATCGCTTCCTGCAATGTCTCACCAGGGGTAGGCGCTGCTCCTAATTCTAGATTACAACTGTCAAGGAGAAAATGGATGGAGAGGAGCCTTTCTGAAAGGTAGCCCTGTACAGAGAGGCTTTTAATATCTGACATTTTATTATGCTTTTCTATTTGTTGGAAGCCATCCAGAGTGACTGGCGTAATCCAGTCAGATGGGTAGGGTACTATTACTATTATTAATTATTATTATTATTATTATTATTATTATTATTATTATTATTATTTCTCCCATGCTAGGACCTAGTGGGGTCCTGCAAGGGAACCAAAAAGTGGGAGGTTCAGAACAGGCAAAAGAGATTTTCTGCACCTAGCTGACCCCCCACTGGTGCAGAAGATGCAGAGATGGCCATTAACTTAGAAGGCTGATTTATTGTCCAAGGTTGTTCCGAAGGATCAACAGTGTACCTATGTACAGAAACTGGGTTTGTACTGAGATTGTACTGACACACTGCCCAGTGGTGTTCACAGAAAGGGGGAGGATCTGTGTGTTGCCACTGTGCAGTGCTCTGGAGTCACAAGAATCTGTTTTGCATTCCAGAGATTCCAGGCTGTTGGAAGTCTCACGGAAGACAGGAGAAGGATGTGACGTTACTAGTTTCCTGCTCCTTTGTTTTTTTCAGTTGCTTTCTGCTTTCACAGAGAGAGCATGCTTGTTTCTTTTCTGTCTGTGTAGCTAGAAAATAAAACCTTGCGATGTAGCTCATAAATCTCATCACTTCTGCTGCTTTGAAACTCTGCTGAATGGGAACGTGCTTGGAGCCTTATCAGAGGCTCAGGTCGTTAATTATTGTCGGAGGACTCACCAGAGAAGTCGCTCGGTCGTAGCGGAGATTCTGACAGCGGGGAGTGGAGGAGCTATCAATGGCTACTAGCCACGAGGGCCGTATTGCCTATGGGGTCAGAAGTGGCATATCTCTGGGTACCAGTTGATGCGAGTCACAAGTGGGGATGGGGCTATTTGCGCTCACATCCTGCTTGCAGCCTTCCCAAAGGTCCCTAGTTGGCTAGAGGATGTTGCCTTTGGCCTGATTCGGCCGCCAGGCTCTCATGATGTTCTTCAGCCAAGTGGTGTACGCAGGAGCAGGAATGGTTTGCTCCCAGAGGGAGTTTGAAAGGAGTGTGTTTAAGACATGGGTAGGCAAACTAAGGCCCAGGGGCCGGATCTGGCCCAATCGCCTTCTCAATCCGGCCCGCAGACGGTCCAGAAACCAGCGTGTTTTTACATGAATAGAATGTGTGCTTTTATTTAAAATGCATCTCTGGGTTATTTGTGGGGCATAGGAATTCATTCATATTTTTTTTCCAAAATATAGTCCGGGCCCCCACAAGGTCCGAGGGACAGTGGACCGGCCCCTTGCTGAAAAGGTTTGCTGACCCCTGGTTTAAGAGGTGGAATTGGAATTGATTCTAACCAGCAACAATGCTGATTATGACAGCGGTTTCTTCATCCCCGTCTGCCCCACTCATTGCAACACACACACTTATATCCTAATGCTGATCAAGACTTTTTTTTTCTCCACTCCGTCAAGTGCTTTGGAACAGCACCTCTTATTTTGCAAATGAGAAGGAGAGAGAACAAGTCTTATTTATTACTGCAGAGAGCAAGAGTCAGCCAGCTGGCAGCCAATGAGCGAGTTGATGACTTAGAAGATGCCCTTCTGGAATTTGCCAGCTTTATAACAGCCTCTTAGCTGCTTTTAGAGCACCTGTTGCCTGCAATTTAAAAAAAAAAAATCCACAGGGACTTGTAGGATGCAGTGCACCCCCCCAAAAAGACTTCTTTAAAGTTGTTGTTCTTTTTTTGCACCAGGAATGTAACAGCAGCAATAAAAAGTCAACTTCTACTCCCATTTTCCAGACAGGAAAACTGAGTTCAAGAGATAGTGTTTTGCCCAAAGTCATCCAGGACTAGGGTGAGATTTAAACCCTGAACTCGCAAAGCCATCTAAACCTATCATTGCAGGTTTACAGCTGTGGTTATCCACTCTGCACATGCTCAAGGGATGCTTTTCACTTGTTCTGGGGCTGCTTCTAAAATTAATGGTTCAAAAAAAACCACACCCTTTGAGCAAACATCCACACTACACATTTAAAGCACCATTGTGCCTCTTTAACCACCATAGAGACTGTAGCTTTTATAGAGTGCTAGGGATTGTATCTCTGTGAGGTCAGCACCCTCAACAAACTACAGTTCCCAGGATTCTCCATGTGTGTTTGGCTGTGCACACATGACCGGCTTAAAACACACATAAGTCATTCTTTTTCTCAATCTGGATGGAAGCTGTGGTTTTTTTAAAGCCACCTAGCGCAGCATCCAGCCCGTGGGAAGACTTCAGTTCCCAGCGGAGGCAAAGCATGGCACATATCGTGGTTAGTGGCCATTGACAGCTTTATCATTCATGTGTTTGTCCAATCCTGTTTTAAAGCGGTCCAAACTGGTGCCTATCCCTGCCTCCAGTGGAAATGAGTTCCATAGTTTAATTCAACTCTGCATGAAGAAATACCGATATTTCAGAATCTGCCAGTGTTCTGATTCCTTGGATGTGTCTCCACAGCCTTCCAGCGGTATGGCGGAGCTTTAAATGTATGGTGTGGATGCGCCAGGGCTCAGTTTTATCCCTTGCAGAGAGAGGAGCAGGAACCCCTCCTGGAAGTTCCCCCTGCTGGGGAGGTTTGCCAAGGCCTGCAGCTTTTGAGAAGTCAAGGAAGGAAAATGTAGATGCCAAGCTTGGAGAGTTTGCAGGCTTGCAAACAGTGCAGGAAAAAATGACGCTGTCTCTCTCCAACTGAAAAACAGCCGAAATTAGGCTGCCCCCCTGTGGATGCTTACTTGATAGGAAGCCTCGCTGTCTCCAGCAGGGCTTACTTCTGAGTAAACGCGCTCTGCATTAGGCGTAAATGGCATTTGTTCGGACTTGCGCCTAGGCGTGTTGTGGACCCTCGCCTCTCCCTTCCTCCTTATGTGCATGCCCCGGTTTGAGACTGGAAGCTCCTCGGGGCGAAGACCCTCCCTGACCCTCTTCTTCTTCTTCCTCCTCCTCCTCCTGCCTGTCTGGCTCTTTCAATTATGTAGCCAGCTCGCTGGCAAGCCAACGACCTCGCTCCCCCATATATCACACGCCCGAGCTCAGGGGGAGAGCCTTTGCTTGGCACGCCGAGCGCTCCAGGTTCAACCCGCAGGACAGACCCCTGCCTGATACCCTACAGAGCTTCTGCCAGCCCGTGTCTGCCATAGATGGACCCAGTGGTCCGACTCCGCAGAAGCCACCTTCCGATGCTCCCCCTGAGCAAACCTATCTGAAACCCTGGACAGCCGTTGCCAGCCCGTGTCGACAATATTGAGCAGGATGGACCTGGCAGGTCACTTTCCTATGTTCCCCCGAGCAATCCTATCTGAAACCCCGGGGAGCCTCTGCCAGCCAGTGTCGACAACACTGGTCTCGACGAGCCCAGTGTTCTGACTCAGCAGAAGCCTCCGTCCTCTGCCTCTGCCCAGAGCCGTCCAAAACCGGTCCCGACTTCTCCCTGCGGAGCCGCTTTGCGCACCCGGGCGAAGCCCAGCCCCTCTCTCGGCGCGCCCTCCCTTCTCTCCCCCGAAGGGGCGGGCCGGCCGCGCTCCGCGGCTATATAAGCAGGCGCGGCGCTTGAGTTTACTCCAACTGATCCCAGCCTCTCCGTGCGCTCTTTGCTGGACCTGGGAAGCCGCTGCCAGCCTGCCGTCTCCGCCGCCTCTCGCCTCTCCGCCGCGGCTCCTGCTCCTCGCCTCCCGATGCGCCTGGCCGAGATGATCAAGAAAATGGGTCCCAGCGATTCGGAGCTCAATATCCCGGCCAAGAACTGCTACCGGATGGTCATTCTGGGCTCGTCCAAAGTGGGCAAGACGGCCATCGTCTCCCGCTTCCTCACCGGCCGCTTCGACGACCAATACACGCCCACCATCGAGGACTTCCACCGCAAGTTCTACAGCATCCGCGGGGAAGTTTACCAGCTGGACATCCTCGACACGTCGGGGAACCACCCGTTCCCGGCCATGAGACGCCTCTCCATCCTCACAGGTGAGAGGCAGGACGGGGAACACGCGCGCCGAAGGGTTTGGGGTTTGGGGTTGGCTGCAATAGGCGAAGCGCATCAGCGCATCTCAGAAAAATCAATACCCCCCATTGTTACTATTAATCTTAGAATTAGTAATAGTATTAATAGCTCTTCTCTCGGTTTGCCGGCTGTTTTCCAAATTGTGCAGATCCTTTAGCTGACGGCATTGCCTTGCGAGCCATCCATCCCCAAAATACGACGCTGCTCATGTTTTGGAAATGGTTTGAGAATTTGCCGCTCCTGGTCTGTAAACTCATGGACCAGGCTCAGCGGATTTGCTGGTGTTTCAAACACCTGTTGATAGAGGCTGAAGTGCGGAGAGAAAGAGAGAGAGAGCAGAAACTAGCGTGAGAAGCAAAAGCGTTCCTCAGGCAGGCTTCTCTTACTGCCTTTTGCAGTCGGAATGGCATTTCAGTGCTGCTGATGCCCTTTGGAATCAATGTGCATGCAGCCGAAATGCTTACTTGGAAGTAAAAGTCGCAATGTGTTCAGTGGGGCTTACTGCTGGGTAAATGTGCATGAAGATTGCAGCCACCCTAGTGCTTTGCTTTAGTCCTATCATCGCTGCTTATTTAATGAACGGGGCAGTTTGCAAAACCAAAATCCAAAACCTTTGCAATTTTGCAACAACAATATCCAAAACCCTTTGCAACTGCCCAGTTCCTTAAAAATTGAGCAATGCAAGTTTGAGCTCTTAGCTTTTATTATCTGCACAGGTTACATTGCAACTTAGTTCTGGCTTTTGCAATCAATGCCAGAGCAATCTTTTGAAAGGGAGCTAAGGGGAAACGGGAAGGGAATTTATCTGCCAAAAGGAAGGTTACCGGTGAGATTTTGCTCTCTCCTGTACCATTTGAAAATCCTTGCAGGTTTCCCGCAAGAATGTAGATTGGCTTGCCACCTTTCCAGCGAAAGGCACACTTCCCAAATAAACACACTTGCACAGGCAGATGGAAAAACATACGGCTTAGAGGGCTTCCAGGCAGAAAGCAGTTCTTCCAAAACACCCAACCACTCCACCTGCTGGCTTGCTTTGGTTTCTCTGGGGCTAGATGGGTGAGCGCAGGGAATGCTTTCAAAAACCTACCAAGATCCTAACCTTGTTTCCCATCTTCTTCCTTTTCTGCAGGAGACGTCTTTATTCTGGTGTTCAGCCTGGACAACCGAGACTCCTTCGAGGAGGTGCAACGCCTAAAGCACCAAATCTTGGAGACCAAGTCTTGCCTGAAGAACAAAACCAAGGAGAACATCGATGTTCCCCTGGTCATCTGCGGGAACAAAGGCGACCGCGACTTCTACCGCGAGGTTGGCCCCCGAGAGATCGAGCAGCTGGTGGGGCAGGACCCCAAAAAATGTGCCTACTTCGAGATCTCTGCCAAGAAGAATAGCAGCTTGGACCAGATGTTCCAGGCGCTCTTCACCATGGCCAAACTGCCTAGCGAAATGAGCCCAGACCTCCACCGGAAAGTGTCCATTCAGTACTGTGACCTCTTGCACAAGAAAACTCTCAAAAGCAAAAAGTTTTTGAAGGAAGGATCAGGAGATAGTGCCGGAGACGCCTATGGCATCGTGGCTCCCTTTGCCCGCCGGCCAAGCGTCCACAGCGACCTCATGTACATTCGCGAGAAGACCACCCGGGGAGGGCAGTCGAAGGACAAAGAGCGCTGTGTGATCAGCTAAGCCTCTCTTGCCTTAAAGACCTTCCCAGCGGAGATGGGAAGCCTCTTGTTTACTACCAAAAAACTCTTGCCAGCGCTTACGGCAGCGGCAGAAGCGGCAGCATGCGCCTTCTCTGCCAAGGGCGGCGACGCAGCTCCCATGCCAAAGGCCACAATTCCTCCAAGCTCATTTCAGGGGGCTCTTTTTCCAACGGCTCCCCGCGATTTCGTTTTTTAAGATTTTGGAGGTGAGCTGCCTTGGGATTTGCCAGCGGGAGTTCCCTGGCCGATAGATGGACTTAAGAACTTGAACGTGGAGAAGAGAGAGACATTTGCAAGAAAGGGAAAGAAAGAAAAACTTTGTGGGAAGGAGAAATGTTTCCCTTCCTGTCTCTCTGCATTGTATTTTGTCTTTAAAGTACGGGGGGGGGGGTTCGAGGGGGGAGGGGAAAAACAGCCATTATTGAACTGTGAAGTTACTCTCAAGGCTGTCTCTTTGTGATGTTTTCTGTGGAGCAACTCCAGAAGAATTTAACCATTGTTGCTGCTGAAAATAACCTGCCAAAACTCTCTATTGCGCCCCTCAGCCCCAATGTTTGGGACTATGAGGGGCTTGTTTTGTGGAGGGGGGGGAGTTGGCTGTTGAAAAGCCGCTCCTTGTTTACATTCGCCTTTCTCTGTCTTGATTTTTTCTCTCTCAGAACGAGAAAATTGCATTCAAGCAAACAGGCACTTTATATGTCGAGCTTTTTCTGGTCCATGGACTTGAACAAAATCGCAGCTCAGTGTTTCTTGCGACGAGCTTTGTTAATATTTTTTTTCTACAAAAATAAAACTTTTGAAAATAATGAGAAATCGCTTTGTCCGGCTTTTGGTGTTTCCGAAAAGAGAGGTTGCAGCAGGTGGGCTATTTAAACAAGGACGGAGTGGGAGGGGGGAGCCAGGGTGAGGGGTCAGGGCATCCCCACAATCTCTCGTCTCCAATCCAGAAGTCTGGATTTCTATGCATCCCCCAAGAGTGTAGCTTGGTGGATTTAACGGCATGGGGGGGCAACGGGAAGCTGATGAATCCAGCATAACATGGGGAGGGGTGGGGGAGCTTTGATGAATTCAGACTTGGGGAATACAAAAGGACCACGTCAACAGACAAGACCAGAAACTGTCTTCTGAGTAACATGTGGTCACCACGCTGTGAAAACAAAAGAAGTTTCCTACAAGCAAACGACTACTGTTATGTCACAGTTTCCTCTCACCTTTGGCACAATCCCAAAGTTTCCTTTATGAGCTAGGGTGGGTTCTAAGACTGCAGGTGAATCTCTGCAACCCAAACAGCCTTCCCAACCCAATTGTCAAACAAGACCATTTCGCTGAAGAGCGACATCTATTGGCGACTTATGGCAACCCTCCCCCCCCCCCCCGTTAATATCACAGTTTTTAGCAATCCTGTTAATAGGAAGAGTTTATACTACTCTAGGAAATGTAACCCCCCCACCCCCCCACCCATCCACTCTCCAATGCCCTGCTGGGTTCTGCATCCCCATCTATAGTGTCTTGCACAAAATGGTGGCTGGAAGGTACTATGCATTTTGAGCATTTTGACGCTTAAAGAGCTACACTTCTGAACATTGAGGAACCATTTAACTATCCTGGCTAATGACTAACCCACTGCCCTCCATAAATCCTTTCACAGATATCTCAAATAGCGATAGACACTGAGCGGCAATCCTAATCACACTTACTTGGAGTGTGTAAGCTCCATTGAACACACAAGGATTTACTTCTGAGTAAACATAGATAAGCTCCATTGGCAAGATGTAGCAAATTGGACACTTTTTGTGGGGGGGATGGATCTTAGCTGGATTCATACAACCGATAATTCAGGGATGCTTACACTAAAGTAGACACACTGCAATCCAGGTTTAAGCTATCTATAAAAAAGATGTCAAACATTACAGGGGCAAGTTGGGGGTGGGTGGAATTGGATGGTTTATAAAGGGGAATGCGGGTGGAAAACTCAATGAACAGGAAGCCAAATGGTTGCCTTATTAAAATACATATTCCCTTCTCCCCACACTGCCCCAATTTATGAAACATGATATCAATATATTGGCAAAAGCGATTGAAGTGGAATACCCACACTGGACCATCTGCTGTAGTGTCAATAGTTAAGAATGTTGAACAAGGAATAGGGAGACCCAGGTGCAAATTCTCCCTTGGCCATGCAGAAGAATATCTTGGCCAATCGCTCTCTCTCAGCCAACCTACCTCACAGGGTTGTTAGGAGGAGAAAGCAACTGGTTCAGGGAGGGAAGGAGACCCTCTATATGCTTTTTAGCTGCTTGGAGGAATAGGGGTGGTAGCTTGTTTTTTGGGGAGCGGGGGAATTGTAATAAGAAAATGCAAGGCTTAGAAAAACACCACCACCACCCCTTCATTGATTGGGACGAGTCAAAGAGTTCATGTCACAGAAAATCTTCCATCTGACAGGATGTTAAACATTAAGAGATGTTTCTGAATGCAGATGCCTCTCGCACATTCTGTTCCCACTCCCTGTTTTATATACGGAAAAAGTCAAAGTGAGCGGGACGGTTTGGTTTGGTCCTCAGCCAGAACAAAAGCCAGCCAGATTTATGAGCCCAATTCTTCTTCACACCTGGTCCAACCCCTTTATACTTTAGTCTACTTTAACCCCAGAGGCCACCTTATACTGAAGTACTTCAGTACTGTCTACACCACACAGAGGTCCCACGGCACCTAAGTGCATATAAACACAGAGCCCTTTCTTGTGTATTTTCTGCTAAGATTTCTAGGCCACCTTTTGGGGGCACAGCAGCCCTCAGAGAGTCCGGAATCAGCGTAACATAGGAAATTGGTGGCCGAGAAATCTTTAGCCCTTAAGAATAAACAGTACACCTTGTCTCCGAACACTGCCAGTTAAATGAAGTAAGAATACACTTACAATAGAGGCACACAATTGTCTGGAGGCCATTGGGAGAACCCCGGTTTAGGGTTGCCAGACCTCCAGGTCTCCAGGTTTTCTCCCTCCAGGTGGAGAATTTGAATCTCCAGGTGGGGGAGAGTGCCTTTAATTAAACAAAAATTAAGAAGGCTGTTGGTGCAGCTTGCAAGCTTCAGCAGGAGATGGCTGCAAATGATAGCACAGACACTGGGGGTGGGGTCTGCCTTCCGCCATTCCCAATTAACCTCCGTCTCCAAGGTCCACCTCTTGGTCTCAGGTCTGGGCCCTGAAATCTCACGTTCTGTGGTGCTCCTGACCTGACAACTCTAGTGTGGCCAAATGCAGCCTCGGAGGCTTCTCCTTCTGACCCTCAGGACTTTCACTACAAAATGCCCCTCCCCAAGCCATGCCCCCCCCCGTGTCCTCTTTTGAGTGTTTCCAGTTGGCTTGGAATGGGTCTTGTTTGCCTGGAGAGAAGATTGGCCGGAAAGAAAAGCATTGCACCTGCCAACTTTTGCCTCTGACCAGTGCCCTGCCTGCCACTGCCATGTGGCCTCTGGAAGGTTCTCCATGAGGGAAGGTGGCCCTCAGACTGAAAATGGTTTCACACTACTGGGGGGGAGTTTCACTGGTGCACCGAATGCATGGGCATGTCAGGGGACAACGACGGAGGGACTAGGCCAGGGGACCGTGCTGTCAGGAGCTGGAGTCTGGGGCTGATCAGCAATAAAACACCCGGTATCAGTGAAGTTAACTCTTCATTCACAGAAATATAGTTCATTCCTTCTCTTTCCAGGGAAGAAGGCTCAGAGATGGGGAGCGTTGGTGAGACGATGAATGGTCATAGGGAGAAGAGGAAGGAAGGATGGGAGGAAGAGGTGCCGGAAGCTGAAGAGGTCACAGGACTTAGTGAGCGGGGGGAGTCTGAGGCAGAGAGAAGTCCAGACTGAGAGGAAGAAGCTGAAGCAGGAAAGGAGGGAGACCAAGAGGCAGAGATGAGTCCGGCTGGTGAAGAATCACAGGTGTCCCCCGACTTTGCTGCCACTACAAGCTCCCCTTCCCCCTGGTCTCCCAGAATCAGAAGAGGCATGAAAAGGGTGGAACAAAGACATGCACTGGTACAGTCTCTGACGGCTTGGAAGAAGCCTTGGAGAGGAGGAGACCTAGACGGCTGTAGGCAGGCAGAAACTTTTGGTCTCAATAAAAATGATTTATTAAAAAGAGAGAGAGAGGCTTTCAGACTCAGCACTTGATTTCATGGAGCAGAACCTACAGGGCACGAGCTGCTGTGCTCAGTAGACAACACGTACCCGGTATCCATCCCGTTTTACCACCTGAACATCTTGAAATGTATGATGTCCTGAGAAAGATAAAGCCGGGTGTATTGAATTAATCCAAGTGGAGAACTGTAGAAAACCATATTCATTACTAAACAGCAAAAAATAAATCATCAATGTACCTGTAGTAGAGACACAGAGGATGGATTGTTGTTCAAAATGTGAGCCTTTATTTGATTCTTCTTAGTTTGTGACTCCATGCACATATTAAATGTCTTCTGTTTATGAATTTTGAAACAGTGGAGTGTTATAAAAACAGTCAGTATATTATTAGCCAAGCTGTTGCTTTTGTTGTTCTGAGTGTTCTGTTTTGCGGCGCAGGATTTTCTTTGCTGTGCCCAATAGGCCTGACACTCAGCCAGGTCTGTGAAGATCTGTGTTTTTGCCAATAGTTAACTCTGGCTTAGAACTGTGTGATTTTCTGACCGGCTCACTGTGACACTAGTAGACTGGAAGTGGGTCTTTCAGTAAGAAGCTACTCCCAGCCCTACCTGGAAATGTCAGGGATTGAATCTGGAACCTTCTGCATGCACAGCCTATGGCGATTCTCCTAAGAACCCAAGAGGAATGGGGTTGGATTTTATTTTATTTTTGCACCAGGGGAAACGTTCACATGCAAATGTCCCTTGAAAAGTATTTAACATGGGTGCGCTCCAACACCTCGCCCCCTCTTGAATGTGCCAAGTGTGTCTGCAGAGAGGAGACCCTTAGCATCGCAGGAAGCAATTTAATAACAAGTCTACCGCTCACATCCGGATAATTACACACACCCACCCCCCACGGCAGCATTAATGCTCCCAGCCTGAAAAGGGAGAAAGCGGGAAATGGGAATTAAGACTGCATATTTCCATTTCCTTGTTGGCCTCCCTTCCTGGCACTTACAAGACGCGAGGGGCAAAGATTCTGAAAAGCTCTTTGTATCCCTTTTTTCTTCTGCAAAACTAGTTGGGGTTTTTTTACTTTGCGTGTGTGTGTGTGAGAGAGAGAGAGAGAGAGAGAGAGAGAGAGAGAGAGAATACAGTGGTACCTCGGGTTAAGTACTTAATTCGTTCCGGAGGTCCGTACTTAACCTGAAAATGTTCTTAACCTGAAGCACCACTTTAGCTAATGGGGCCTCCCGCTGCCGCTGCGCCACCGGAGCACAATTTCTGTTCTCATCCTGAAGCAAAGTTCTTAACCTGAAGCACTATTTCTGGGTTAGCGGAGTCTGTAACCAGAAGCGTATGTAACCTGAGGTACCACTGTATAATGGAATAATAGAATTGTAGAGTCATCTAGTTCAACCCCATGCAAAGCAGGAAAGGACTTGCTGGAGCATTGAAGTACAGTCCTTCCATTGGAAATAAATAAGGTTCCAGACCTCATGACTCTGAGTAAAGGGGTGAATTAAACAGGGACGCCATTGGCATACCTAGATCACCCTTGGTTATAATGGCTGGCAGTGGCTCTCCAGAAAATCAGTTATCCCCAGCCTTGCCTACAGAGGTCAAAAGCTGCTGTACGCAGACCAAATCTTCTACCCGAGCTATAGCCCTGTCTGAGGATTCCCTCCTCTGAGGGTAGGTTAAAGGTAAAGGGACCCCTGACCATTAGGTCCAGTCGTGGCCGACTCTGGGGTTGCGGCGCTCATCTCGCTTTATTGGCCGAGGGAGCCGGCGTACAGCTTCCAGGTCATGTGGCCAGCATGACTAAGCCGCTTCTGGCAAACCAGAGCAGCGCACGGAAACGCCGTTTACCTTCCCGCTGGAGCGGTACCTATTTATCTACTTGCACTTTGACGTGCTTTCGAACTGCTAGGTTGGCAGGAGCAGGGACTGAGCAACGGGAGCTCACCCCGTCACGGGGATTCGAACCGCCGACCTTCTGATCGGCAAGTCCTAGGCTCTGTGGTTTAACCCACAGCGCCACCCGCGTCCCCTGAGGGTAGGTCACACACACACATTTCGGTGAAAAGACGGAGCGCCTGTCGAGTGCAGGGAGTGAGGTTCAAACCAGCCATGTTGGAAGCAGTTAGATGGAAACCTATTTCTGATTGGAAACCTATGAAGAAGCTGGATCAGGCCAGCACTCCCATGGGTCCATCCAGCACCCTGTTTTCAGAGTGGCCAACTAGATGCCCACGGAAAGCCTGCAAGCAGCCCCTGACGTCAAGTTCTTTAATCTCTCTGCATTTTTCTCCCTGTGCATCAATACTTGGCTCTGAATAAGTCCTCAGGTATGTGCCTTACATCTTGCCCCCGCCTGAATCACTGCCTGAATCAGAAGGGAAGTTTGCAGGTCCCTCAAATGTCAACAGCCGGCAGGGCAATTTTCGTTAAATGTACCAAGGGTGAGCTGCGGGAAGGCAGCCCTCAATGACCCCGTTAGCGGCCTCCTCGAACACACCCTCTGTAATGTACCCGCATTGTCCTCTGCAGCTTGAGTACAAAACAACAATAGGAACTCTCCCCGCGTGACTTTGGGTGGGGGCCAATGTACTGTACTCGCGCACCTGAAACGGCACAAACAGCAGCTCCGGCGACGCAACGCCCCCATCTCCCCGACAATGCCTTTTGCCTCTGTAAATGACAGGCAGTGGGGGTCAGAGGATTCAGACATCAGCCACGGCCCCCTTCCCCTTCATTGCGGCAGCCTGCCTGTTTTGCAGGTCTCCGATTGGATGCGAGAACCAGCGCCGGTAGGGATAAATAATCCTGACCCACGCTTGCTGATGCTGAAATTGCAGAGTTCCCATGGATTCAGAGGCAGGGTAGTGTTATTTCAAGTTGGCAAGCAGGAAAGAGATCAGATAGCTCAGGTCGTATTGCCCCACGCACGTCCTGCGTTTCAGAAGCTTTGTCCTGACACTTTTCGCAAAGGCGCCTTGTCCCAATGCCCTACTGCAAATATTACAATTAAGACTAAGTATGTGCATGGAAAAGGACTCGGTATTCTCGCCGTCTGCCCCCACCTCCATTTCTGTTCTTCTGTAGTCATCATAAATGGATTCATTTTTCTAGTGGTGCAGCAGTTAGGGAGCTAGACTAAGACCTGGAAGACCAGGGTTCAAATCACGCTCCTCACAGCCACAAGTCTCTCTGGGGCAGCAGAGGAAAACGTTCTTGTCCTCATTTACGAAACAGCCCTTCTGGTATTTGGAGCATTGTGCTCCCTTTCCTTCTCCTGGCAAAACAGTGCAATGCAAAGTTGAGATTCCGGCATCGCAGGGGGTTGGACTAGATGACCCTCAGGGTCCCCGTCTACGATTCTGAGAAAACATACGCCAATCGTTCAGTTTGCACCTGTATTGGAATTATTTTTAAATGTTTGGTTGCTTGTGCATTTACCATATAAATTTAGCAAGTAAGACAGACAGAAAACAGACAAGCAATACCTCTCCCGATTGGGGAAAAGGCTACAGACTTTCTGCTGGCACAGCAAGCCAGCGAGGTTTTAGAAGTCAGAATAGTTCTGCAATGGAATCTCCCATGACTGTCACTGGATTATTGCTGCACCAAATGCGACTTAAACTTCTTAAACAAACGAACAATTGCACGAGCAAACCGGGAAGAACTACACAAATAATATGATTATTCCATGCAAGGAATCTAGTTACAGGTTGACTTAGCTAAGAGGCAGTGTCTGCAGCACAGTCCCAGATTTATTTTTCAGGGTTTTCCCCCAAAAACAGACATATAAGCAAATTATTAAAAGTATCATTTTTCTAAAGAAGGCTTAACCCACCAAAAAGAATCTATAAACAAATATACACAAATTTGTAAACTGAGGCTGCCCTGCCAACCTGTTTCCTTCCCCAGAAACAGGAGCAGACTTCACCCGCTCTTAAGTCTCCAGGAATACCAAAGGAGTCATGCTTTTGTCATTTTGTCCGTCTCCTGATTTCTCTCCTGCTGCTTCCTGATGTCCTCAGCGAAAGAAAGCAGGTAATTGCCTTCTTAGGTGATGGGTGATGAAGGGAAATACTAACAGCCTGCCCTAGTATCCTCTTGGACCCAGTTTATACATTTCAAACAACGGGTGGAGGAAGCTACTAGTGGAAAGGTGTTGCTTGTATTGAATGTACATCCACTGAAGAAGAAAAGCAAACAAAGCACCAGCTCCCTGCTTCTGGAAAAGCAGCATGTCAGGGAATCTTTCTCCCTGACATTCTAGTTTTCCATGTGCAGGGTTTTGTTCTGTTTTTTAGTTTTAGTTATTTTTAAGACTGAGGAGCATACAAAATGTGCAACTCCCACCTGCCTGCAAAATGCAGAAGGCACATTCCCAGTTCTGCTGAAACTGGGCCTCTAAACCAAAACACCAATGTGCACCAGGACGGTGTGTTACAGCTTATGAGCTGCTGCAAGAAAATTGTGTTTCCCTTTGCACTGCAGTTCCCTCGGACAGCTTCCAGAACTAGCGGAGTCTCTTTGCAGAGCCTCGGGTCTCTTCCTGCCTAATCCTTGGGGATCTCAAACATGCAGAGGCTTTTGTACTTCTGCAGCAATTCGCTCTTGGTCTTGACTTGCTCCCGGAGGCTTTGAAGCTGCAGCTGTTGCTGCTCAGGACTCACGGAGATCCCCTGCATAGTCTGGACCACCTTCCGCACCTCCACGAATTTGGTCCTCAGCTCGTTCAAAACCTGGTGGACGTCTTGGCTGTCTTTATCCATGCTGAAGGGAGAGAGAGGAAGAGAGCAGCTAAGATGACGTTCGCATGCCATTTATGGTAGCAGGGCGCCACGGGTTCAGGAATGGGAATTCGACAGGGAATTGGGAGGAAGCAGGCGCCCACGGAAGCATCGTGAGCCAATGTTCCCGGGACAGCATGCAGAACACAGAGGCCTTTAATTCTCGGAAACGTTCATGACCTTCTTTGTAGCTACTTTAAAAAATGTTTAAAGACCTTTAGAGCCCCAAACGGCCTCGGTCCTGTATACCTGAAGGAGCGCCTCCACCCCCATCATCCAGCCCGGACACTGAGGTCCAGCTCCGAGGGCCTTTTGGCGGTTCCCTCGTTGCGAGAAGTGAAGGTACAGGGAACCAGGCAGAGGGCCTTCTTGGTGGTGGCACCTGCCCTGTGGAAGGCCCTCCTACCAGATGTCAAGGAGATAAAACTATCTTGACTTTAAGAAGACAACTGAAGGCATCCCTGTTTAGGGAAGTTTTTAATGTTTAATCGTGTTTTTAATATTCTGTTGGGAGCTGCCCAGAGTGGCTGGGGAAACCCAGCCAGATGGGCAGGGTATAAGTAATAAATTCTTCTTCTTGTTGTTGTTGTTGTTGTTGTTGTTATAGAGGACTCTCGGGGTCCCTTCCAACTTTACAATCCTTACAATTCTATGATTCCAAATCTCTGCTCAGCCACCAGACTCACTGAGTGACCTCAGGCCAGTCACACTCTCTCTGCCTCATAGGGCCATTGCAAGGATAAAATAGGGAAGAGGTGAACCCCGAACCCCTTTACATACCCCCATGGGTCAGTGTGTCTGGCTCTTAACCATAAGGTTGATTCAAACCCACCCAGGGACAGCTGTGAGCAGGATTCCTGAATTGCAGGTTGGAGTAGACCAGGCAGAGGCAAACTCGGCCCTTCAGACATTTTGGGACTACAGCTCCCCATCATCCCTAGTTAACAGGACCAGTGGTCAGGGATGATGGGAGGTGTAGTTCCAAAAAAACATCTGGAGGGCCGAGTTTGCCTATGCCTGGAGTAGACGATCCTTGGGTTCTCTTCTGACGCTACAATTTTATGATTCTAATATTCACTCTGTGGTGCAAGCCTGGGCAGGGTATATGGGGTCCTGGGCTGCCCAAGCAAAATACCCCATTCTCAGCCTCGCTGATGCGGTCCAAAGGAAAGCAGAGCAAGACGCTTGGCACCAGTTTGGCTGCAGAAGTTGCTGGAAGGAGGCGTACAAGGTGCCATCCAACCATCTTAGGGACTCCAATCCAGATTTGTGTAGGGTTTATTCCTTAGGCTTTTCTTCCCCCGAAGATACCCCACAAGGCAGCAGAGATTTTGGATCAGAGTTTCTGCCTTCAGATGTGGATAAGCTCCATCCATCCCTCTCTTCTCTCTACAGCAGCGGTTCTCAACCAGTGGGTCCCCAGATGTTGCCGGACTACAACTCCCATCATCCCTGAGCTCTGCGGCCTTGCTAGCTAGGGGTGATGGGAGTTGTAGTTCAACAACATCTGGGGACCCACAGGTTGAGAAAAGCTGCTCTATAGCATGTGAAGACCGCCTCCTTGACCATTGGTTCCACTCTTGGTTTCACCCAGAGCTCATTCGGCAGAGCATGAGACTCTCAATCTCAGGCCCGTGGGTCTGAGCCCCACATTGGGCAAAAGATTCCTGCATTGCTGGGGTTGGAATAGAGGGCCTTTCGTGGTCCCTTCCAACTGCACAAGTCTCTGATTCTATGAGTCTTCACAGGCTGGAGGAGTCCTTAATCCCCTCACCTGGTTTAGCCAGCCAGTCGAAGCCATTCTCGGGTTGTGGCCACTGTTATAATATAATAATATAATGACTGAAAGCTTCTAGGAGCCACAGGTGAGAGCTGTGTGCAAGGTGGGGAACCAAAGGTGGGCAAACTACCCCAGAAGGAGCACAGCGTGTCCCCCACCAGAGGAACGACCTCTCCCCCTAACGCCCCATACACCCCTACAAACAATTACAATACAAACAGCGCTGCTCCAGCTCTTTCCTTAAAAGCAGTCCAAAGGCCTGTCGGAATAAGACAATCTTCACCTGCCCATGGGAAGGAGCCAGCCTACCTTCTTGAGGCAGGGAGTTCCAAAGTTGCCTGGGGGAGGCCACCACTGAGGAGGCCCCGTCCCTCAACCCTACCAAGAGTGCCCATGAGGCTGGCAGGAGAAACGGCCTCTCCAGAAAGGGACTCAAGAGCCCGGGGCAGGTTGGTGCAGTCTATTTCAGTTAGCCTGGGCCTAAGTGCTTTCTAAGGCCCTGATGAATTGTTTCCCGAAAATTGTTCCCCACTGCCCCCCTTCAGCGGCAGACTGCCCCTGTCCCTGGAGGCTCTCCACCCTCGACCCACCCGCCTCCCTCGGGGGCCATTTACCATTTGATGATGTCGTGCACCAGGGGGAGGAAAGAGTAGTCCTCCTGGCCCGGGTGGGCGCCGGGCGCCTGCGGGGGTCCCTGCTGCTGCTGCTGCTGCCCCGGGGGCGGAGGCGCCTGCCCGGCGGGAGACTGGAACTTCTGCTCGGCCGGCGAGGGCTGCTGCTGGGGCGGAGGCGGCGCCTGCTGCTCCCCCGCCGGGGCCGCGGCCTGGGGGGCTCCGGGGGGCGCCGAGGGCTGCTCGTCGGGGCGAGAACCCCCGACGGCCGACGCTCCTCCAGGCGTCGCCATGGCCTCTGGATGCCTCCTCTGTGCTCGCTTGCTCCTGTTTCCTTATTTATTTGATTGCATGCGTATTTTTTAATTTTTCCTTTCCTCTCCTCTTTGCTTGCTCGCTCCTGTTTCCTTTTTTATTTAATTAACTGCATGCATATATTTTAAAAAAAATTCCTTCCTCTCCTCTTTGCTTGCTTGCTCCTGTTTCCTTATTTACTGAATTGCATGCATATATTTTTAAAAAGAATTCTTCCTCTCCTCCTGCTAGCTTGCTCCTGTTTCGTTATTCATTTAATTGCATGCATTATTTAAAAAGAAAAATCTTCCTCTCCTTTCATTTAGTGCTTGCCCTTCTTTATTTTGCACGCTGCTATTTTTAAGCTTTGCACTCGTGCACTCTCTCTCTCTTTCCCTTTCCTCTTCCCCCTCCCCCACTTTTCCGGGCGTCGCGAGAAAAGCACGAAAAACCTCTCGCCCTTGCAAAACTGGTCTCAGAGTTTGCGCGTCAGCTTGGCTGCTCCTCCTCCTTTGCACATGGGATGCTGCCGTCGCCGTGTTAGCTGTTCCAGAGGCATCTTAGCCTGCAACCCGGTGCAAACTTACCTAGGTGAAAATTGCCATTGGAATCTCCTACATAAACTCATTTTGGGAATGAGGTTTTGCTGGGATGCAAGGTTCTTACGCGCGAGTAAGCCTGCACACACACACATGCTTGGACCGCAGAAGCACTGGACGTTATTTTTTAATACCATTATTACTGCAAGTTAATTTAACACTGTTTTATTTTTTATTATCATCAGTAGTGCTGCTGTTCTCCAGCTTTCTACCAAATAAAACAAGCAAGCTAATAAAGCTAATAATCCCTTAATCATAAAGGACAATACTCGTGCATCACAGAAAACAATCAAATTTAAATTGATTTGCAGCTATGTTTACTCAAAAATAAACCTAAATTGTTGCTATTAATTAAATTTGTATACTGCCCTATGCCCATAGATCTCAGGGTGGTTCACAACATAAAATCACAATTAAAAAACCACAAAATACATTTTATTAAAAATTAATTCATTTTTACATTTATAACCTCCAGGGACATTAAGGCAGCATACACAGTTCTCCCCATTTTATCCTCACAACAGCCCTGAGAGGTAGGCTAGGCTGAGTCAGGGGCTGGCCCAAGGTCACCCAGCGAGTTTTTGTAGCTGAGTGGGGATTTGAACCCTGTTCTCCCGGTTGTTAGTCCCAACACACTTAACTGCTGCACTAAACTGGCAAACACAACCTGTGCAAACCTGTTAACAAGTCCTGAAATACTGCTCTAATTGACTGCTCACCAGTCTTGATGTGATCGGCTTTTGCGACTGATACGGAAGGGGGGGGGCATGTCTTCTTCACCTTCTTCTTCACTACAATATATCCATTTATTTCCAATTGTCAATGTCAAAAGGGACTAAAATCTATAAAACTCATAGAAAATCAGCGTGCTAATTTGCTCAATTTCTCTAGGACTCCATGACACCTCCCCTGTCCTCCATAATCCCTCAAGCAAGGTGTCAAGACCCTAATCCTGTCAAATCGCTCTGCCAAGCCTTTCCTCTGGGCAATGCCAGGTGGCAGACTATGCATACATGGACCATTGTCTTCTCAGGATGTGCTTATCTGCGCATATCTCCAGCTCTGCATATTCCCCCCTCCCTCCTCCATATGTTAATCCGGTGTAACCCAACCTCTTCCTAATGTATTCGTGATGTAATCTGTGCAACCCAAGCTCTTCTTAATGTATTCATGATGTAACTGGGATGTATTTTGCACTGTATTCTGAGACATGGAGGGAAATTTCAAAAGTTCATGTCACCCCTTTCTCGCTGTTCAATCTCGCCTTGAACCTGTTGCGCAATAAACTTGGATCTTCTGCAGCTTGCTCCTGTCTCTGGCTGAGCTCATTTTCTTCCGCAGGGACCCGCGGACCTAGTCCGACGAGCTGGGTGGCAGAGCAGCCTCGCACCCAGATTTTACCGTAACAGTGACCCGGCGCGCCTCTCTCTGACTCCTGGGATCATGCCATCCCTGGGCTGGCCGTTGTGTCCCCCATAATTCCTGTCTTCCCTTTGAAGGAAGGTGAGGACAGGTGACCCCACCTAGGCCCGAAGTCACACCCCCCCCTCAATAATCACCCCAGGCCTCAAACTGCTCTCTCACAAGATGCTGTGCATAGGCAAAATGTTACTTTTAAAGGCTAATGAATAGACTCTGTCAAAGTGTCAATGCCAAGAATACTCAGGCCTGAGAACTGAATCTTATCTCATTCAGTTGCAACATCTTGGACATGCTGAACCTCAAGGCTCCTTGACCCCCTTGGCTTCTCACCCCCCCTTTCCCAAAGACAGGAGCTTTCTGTTCATGCTCAGGAAACTCAACATGGGGCAGGACTCTTGAAGAGGAGGAGAAAGGGGAGGGAACTGGAAGGGGAATATATGCTCTGTGCAAATGACTGTGAACCCGTGCTTGTTTGTGAACTATCACACTTGCTCCTTCTACCAGTTCATGGATGGTAGAAATAAAGCTTTTTCTCCGAAACCATTCCTTGAGTGTCTGTTGACTCCCATCTCCCTTTCCCGGGCGCAATATTTTTCCCACCCGAGGGCAAAACCTCATAAGGCTACACCTTCTCTGCCTCAGTCCCCAATCGGGGGCTGAGAGGAATATATGCCCAATGCCTAAGCCATCTGGAATTTAATAAAGTTGTGGCCTAATACCATAACTAGGCTGTGTTGTGTCTAATTCAACTGGGCCTGAGTTCCTGGGATCTGCGACTGGGCTTGCAAATGCATTTTGGAATTTTGCTTTGACTTTTTATATAAGTAACAATTACCATGCGAGTTAACAGACTACGAGTCTCAAGTTGCTTCCAGACAAGTTTTTAATTCAGGCATGGAGTTTTACAGGGAGGTTGTACAACGTTTGCTGTTTTACCAAGGATTAATAGTCATTCAGGGAAGGTTATACAACATCATTGTTATTCCACACTTTCCACTGTTTTTTCCTGGTATCTGCCCTGCATCCCCCCCCCCTCCCCGTGAAGACAGATGCAGAAAATTACTTTGGCATCTCTGCAATCTCTGTACCCTCCTTTAGTCGACCTTAGACTCGCTTGTCCTATAGGGTCCAGCCTCTTCTCTTATCAGGTCTCCTGCTGCTAAAGCAAGGAATTTTTCATTGTTAATATTTCTGGTTTTTATCAATGGGGTCCTCCAATTCCTTCGCAGTGAACCTTGCAGTCTCCTCACGTTTCCTTTGAATTCCACCGGCAAAACCGTGAAAAGTCTGGAAGGAGACAATGTCATTGCAAGGATGAAAACTGGCGGATGTGAATAATGTAATGACTACAGTTGCTTTCGTCATTTTTAAAGATAGAAAGCACATTGCTTTGGGAAGGGGAAACGAATAGGTCAACCACACAATCCCATTGCCCTCCCTTCTTGTCCACTTTGTGATTTAATCCCAGACAGACCCTTGTGATGGCCAATTAATAGCAATTGACCAGCAGCGTCAGGAAATCTGCTCCTCGTTTTGTATAAATAAATATTAACAAGTGCTATTTATACCCTGAAAGGCTATGATGAGTGTTGTGAGTTTGGTGTATTGGGCAGTGAAATGCTAAAAATAGCCAATGTAATCAGCGACAGATTTCCTACGGGTGGAAAAAGAAGCTAGCAGAAGCCGTGGATGAACACATTGTTGATAAATGGGGGCTTTGATATTAAAGTAAGGGCATCAATTCCACATGAGAAGAACATTTGTTGAAGAAGGAAAAACACTGCTAGTGCTTTTGAATTAATAACTAATGCTGTTCTAGGCAGCATCAACAGAAGTATAGTATCCATATCAAGGGACCGTCTAACACCAAGTTCTAAAATATCTACCCTGTACGTTTCCAGGCACAATTCAAAGTGTTGGTGATGACCTTGAAAGCCCTAAATGGCTTCAGCCCAGTATACCTGAAGGAGCGTCTCCCTCCCATCGTTCAGCCCAGACACTGAGGTCCAGCGCCAAGGGCCTTCTGGCGGTTCCCTCACTGCAAGAAGCCAAGTTACAGGGAACCAGGCAGAGGGCCTTCTTGGTGGTGGCGCCTGCCGTGTGGAACACCCTCCCACCAGATGTCAAGGAAATAAACAACTATCTGACTTTTAGAAATCATCTGAAGGCAGCCCTGTTTAGGGAAGTTGTTAATGTTTGATGTCTTACTGTGGTTTTATATTGGTTGGAATCAAAAGAGCAAACTCCATAGGGCCGAGGGGGCTTTGCCTCCCCCCCCCAATAAAATATTTGAGGAGCCTGGGCCCCCCAAAGTTGACAGGCATTGCAATGCAAATGGTGTCCATGCACTGTGTCATGTGATCGATTATTCAGGGCAGGGCTTACTTGCCCCCTCCCCAATATTTTATTTAAGTTGGCACCCCTGTTTGGAAACCGTTCAGAATAGCTGGGGCATCCCATTGAGAGGCGCAACGTATAAATAATAAATTGTTGTTGTTCCTCTTAGATTGTATTTCATTGTATTACAACTTGAGTTCCATGGAGTTCAAGACATAGTATGATGGAATGCAAGCTTGAAGAGGCAGAAAACCTCTAAGTTATTATCGGCTGGGGAGCAACGAGGGAAAGGGAACATTGCTTTTCCCGTCCTCTTTGCGGGATTCCCAGTGCCACATGGCTGATCTCTGTGAGAAACAGGATGTTAGACTAGATGGACCTTTGGCCTGAGGCAGCATCCTGGCTCTCCTTATATCTTCACAGGACAAAGTGGGCTCTTTATGCCCATTCAAGAACTTGCCAAAACATATCTCGGCAGTGCCACCAATTTCTTAGTTTCCCCCCTCTTAACATGTGCCTCCCTCTCTTCTCTGAAACTTAGCATGGCTTTGTTCTGCCTTAGCCACAAAGCAATCCTGAGTGTGCTCACATACACACCTTGCATTTAAAAGCAATATTTTGCCACTTCAACAGGAACGGAGGGTCCTGGGAAACTCTTTGTTCAGAGTTACGATCCCTGGTGCTCTTAACAAATGACAGCTCCCAGAATTCTTAGCAGGAAGCCATGACTGTTCGAAGCAGAGGTTTAAAGCAGAGGTTTTGGGTCCACGGCTCCCTTAACCAACTACCTTCTTTCTGCAATGCCCCTGTGGGGCTCAGGAGCCCAGTTGTGTCACCCCTTGCCTGCAGAGCTGGCAGCCCCCACCTCTTTTTGAACCCCCTCCCTTGTAAAGTGTTCCCTCAACCACCTCTCCTCTCTCCTTGAGAGTCCTCTGGGCAGCCACAGCTGCTCCCCCTGGTCTCTGAGCTGCCCCCTTCCGCCCCAAAGAGAGATGCCTCCTCACACTGCCCCACAGGGGCCTGGGAAGCACCCTCTGGCCAGCGCCAGTGGCACCATTTGCCTGCGGAGCTTGTAGCCAGGTCTGCTGCAACAAACAGCTGTTCAAGCCCTTGGGAGGCAAAGACGCGAGAGGGTATCAGAAGAGGGAGAGAAGGAAAGAGGGACAGAGGCCAGTGTTGCCTACAGCACCCCTGACCATCCTTCAAGGCACCCCAGGGTGCCACAGCACACTGGCTTAACTCCACTGCTTTAAAGGAATGGTGTGAATGTAGCCTAAGTCTTTCCCCCTCCTCTAGATGTTTGGTGGGTTAAAAATTCTCTTGAAAAGCTAGTTTGCTTCCAGGTGTGCTACCTGCAGACTGTCTCACTCTTTGCATCTCTCAGTCCCAAGAGGCATGGAAGATCACTTCAGTCCAAGCCCCAAGATGAAAAAAAATTCATGAGGATCGTCAGGAGCTTAGTATGGGGGCGGGCGGGGGGGGCGTCGTGAGGAAACATTGAATCAGGCAGACAGAAAATATTCCTGTCAGGCCAATTGGTGCTTTAAATTGTATTCCTATTTATTGATGGAAGCAATTATCAGCTTATGGTGGCTACATGGAAACTGGCAATGCTTCTGTCATGTGCTGGAAGCATGTAGATTCTTCTAGTTATCGGAGAGTCTTGTTTAGCTGCTACCCTGAATACCTTTCAAATTGGGGTGACCTGTGTGGTGAATGACTCTTGCGTGTTACTGTGCAACAGCTTCAGCATAGCAGCTGTAACCTAAGAGCTGATCTTAGGTCTGCTACAAGGGGGAGAGAGAATTGCATTGGCTATAAGGGGAGGTTCCAGCCGTGGATAGGTAGCAGCAGCAGGGGCGGTCAAAACATTCCTTGTACATAGAGGGGATCATGAGGGAAGCTGCTGAAAGTCCTGTAGCCTATTTTTCTGATCCCAAACATATATGTGTAAATGCTCAGATAAAGGACAAACTATACAGCCTTATACCAGAGGTTTTTCTGCAGGATGGTTGAGTGTTTGGGCAGCAGTCCTGTTATGCATTTGAAACTGGGATATTTTCCATGTTTTCATGAAGAATATGTGGGTTTGTTAAATAAATAACTACTATTTTAAAAAAAAAGCTCATTTTCAGCTCGTAATTGCCATCTCTGGCTTGCTGTAGCCTCTGTGCAGGTGCTGGTCATGGTCAGGTAAGGAGAGGAGAGAAGGACTGAAGACTGGCCGATCAGGAACAAGGAAAAATCAACACAGACTGGGACACAGTCCTTCCTGTTATTTGCAGCTCACTGGTTCCCAAAAGCAAACAGACTTGTTGTGAAGTCTCTGCCTGAATCTATATCATTCAGCAGCACATTACCAACGTCCAAAGTTTTGACACTTCTGCTTTATTTAGTACATTGGTGCCTCTGAGGATAAGGAATGACATGCAGAACTTTCTGGGTGTAACCTGGACACAGGTGCCAAATGGGCCTTAAGGGACAGACAACAGGTGCACATCGTTCAGAAAATGTTCAATTTGTTTGATGTTTTCTTGGGAAGTTTTAGGCATGATGTCCAGGCAGTAGCTGGCCGTCTGGTGGGTGCTGGGAAGCTTGGCCCAGCTACATTTCCCACCATTAATGGTCTTTTAAAATGTTTGAGGAAAAAGCAGGTGTGGGAGCACCGTCCGGAATATTCTGCCATTTTCCTCTTGAAAATCTCCTGTTACCAGGCTGTTATTTGCCCCTGAAGGCAGGAGGAGGGAGAGAGGGAAGGAAGGAGAGAGAAAGACCTTTCTCTCTTTCTTTCTTTCTTTCTTTCTTTCTTTCTTTCTTTCTTTCTCTCTACCCCTGCCACGCACACATACTGCACAGTGGTACCTTGGTTCCCGAACGGCTTAGTTGTTGAACACCGCAAACCCGGAAGTAAATGTTCTGGTTTGCGAATGTTTTTCAGAAGCCGAACATCCGACGCAGCTTCCGCTTGAAGCTCCTGCAGCCAATCATAAGCCGCACCTTGGTTTTTGAATGGTTTCGGGAGTCGAACAGACTCGCGGAATGGATTAAGTTCAAGAACCAAGATAGAAGAAGAAGAGTTTGGATTTGATATCCTGCTTTATCACTACCCTAAGGAGTCTCAAAGCAGCTCACAATCTCCTTTCCCTTCCTCCCCCACAACAAACACTCTGTGAGGTGAGTGGGGCTGAGAGACTTCAGAGAAGTGTGACTGGCCCAAGGTCACCCAGCAGATGCATGTGGAGGAGCGGGGAATCGAACCCGGTTCACCAGATTACGAGCCCAACGCTCTTAACCACTACACCACACTGGCTCTACCACTGTACACAGAGAAGTGGGGGAGAGAGAGATGGCAGGAAGGGATAGGAAAGCAAATGGCCCCACCCATTTAACTTTGGTCCGTCCCACACTGACTTTGGCCCTGCCCACAGCTGACATGTGGCCCTTCAGTCAGTGTAGGGGATGCTGAGCTAGGGGGATCAAAGGACTGACTCTGTGCTAAAAGGCAGCTCCCCACCTTCCTAATCTGGGAACTGGCAATGGGCATGGGCCTTTCCCCACACCTGAGGGGAGCAGGGCAGGCTGTATGGGGCGTTTATTCACACTTCACCGCCATACTCCACAAGGGATGTGAGGATCTGCCAAAGTTCGATTTTCTCGGTTTCTCACGTCTTGGTTTCTCATCCTGAAATTCCATTCTCCGCATTTTGCTTTACTTTTAATCCTCAAGAAAATCTGCCAGCATTTCGGTGCAAATAAACAAATTCTAAATGCACGTTTTCGCAAAGCAATCTCCCCTCACACAATGCGTTCTTCCCACTAATATTTCCACACTTGGCTCTAGTGCGTGCATTTTTGCACGCGTTGCTCAGCAAAGAAACGCATTGCGAAATTCAGAGAAGTGCAAATTTCAACGGGTGGCTGTGCTTTGCTTCGCTTCAGAAAGTGCAAATTTGAAAGATGGGGCTTTCAGAGTGAACAGGCTCAAATTTCTCCTTCATCCCTATCCTCTCCAAAGCACATCCATCTCTGCTGCCTGAGCCAGCTGCTTCTCTCTGCCTAATGGTAGGACCAGGCCAGCGAAGGACAAGGTGATGCTACTAAGCATGATGTTCTGCCTGACATAAAAAAGGCCCGCTATGGGTCTGGTTATCTGGTTATATGGTTCTGTAGGAGTTCGAAGGGATGCGGGTGGCACTGTGGGTTAAACCACAGAGCCTAGGACTTGCCGATCAGAAGGTTGGCGGTTTGAATCCCCATGACGGGGTGAGATCCTGTTGCTCAGTCCCAGCTCCTGCTAACCTAGCAGTTCAAAAGCACATCAAAGTGCAAGTAGATAAATAGGTACCTCTCCGGCAGGAAGGTAAACGGCGTTTCCGTGCGCTGCTCTGGTTCGCCAGAAGCGGCTTAGTCATGCTGGCCACATGCTGTACGCTGGCTCCCTCAGCCAATAAAGCGATATGAGCGCCGCAACCCCAGAGTCGGTCACGACTGGACCTAATGGTCAGGGGTCCCTTTACCTTTTACTAGGAGTTCAAAATGTGGTGATGAGGGCCAGACTTTGACCGGACTCCGGCCACTGTAGCATACTTAACCATACTGCGAAACCTGACATCATCACCAACATCATTAATTCAATTTATATACCACTCTTTATCAAAAGCTCCGAGTGACACTCTCCTTGATCAGGCATCTATTTCTTATGATTCAGAAAGAGACGTAACAGGAGACATTTTGACCCCATAAGCTTCCCTAGGCAGGCAACCTAGAAGGGAAGGGGGTGGGCCTGCTAATTACAGCAGTTAAGCCAATCTGAGTTTTTGTTTTGTGTTTTTTCAATGGGGAAATATACCACAAAGCAGCTGTTCTCCTCCAGCAGCTGGGAGCAGCACAATAGAGGAAGAGGCTGTTGTGCCCGTTCAGGAGACATGTTGGAACTCTTTTTATTTTGAAAAGTGGGTCAGAAAGATAAGGTGTGTGTTTGTGTGCTCGTGTGGCGGAGAGAGAGAGAGAAAAAGAGGGTTTTCTTTTCAAGTGCCTGGGACAAAGCAATCTCAAAAACACACTGCATTTGATGAGAAACCTTTTCAAACGCAGAGAGAAGGAGGGCAGAGAACATCCTTTGCTTGGTTATTCACCATCCCTGAGAGCTTTCAACCGTTGCTCGTCTCTAATTGACCCAATTGCTGAAAAATGTCAGCATCGATCCACAAGCCAAAGATACATCAGGCAACTTGCAGACAACGCACGTCAAACTCCTCCTTGCGCTATACAAGAGGGGGGTTTATTAATGTTTGGGCAGATGGATAGATAGATAAAATTAAACCCCGTTGAAAAGTTCTGGAGGCACCTCATTGCCACAAAGAAGACCTAGTAGGAGCTGTCTCCCTTTTAGGGCAGCTTACTGGGAGAGATTTTGCCCTTGGGTACAGGTGTAGCTAAATAGAACCTCCATGTTCAGCAACAGTATACCACAGGATACCAGTTGCTGTGGAGCAACAGCAGGGAAAGGACTGTTGCTGCCATGCCCTGGATAACCACTGCGGCACTCAAGATATTGGACTTGACAGACCCTTGGTCTGTTCCATCAGGGCTCTTCTTACAACGGGGCCTTCTCGGCTGTGGCACCCTAGACTTTGGAATAACCTCCCAGACACATGGAATAGCCTTCCCTTGGGCCTATACAGCTCAGGAGCAGGTTACTGGAGAGACCGCCTCATCTCTCCACAGCATAGCTCAATCAGTAGAACATGAAACCCTTAATCTCAGGGTCTTGGGTTCGAGCCCCACATTGGGCAAAAAGATTCCTGTGTTGCTGGGGGGGGTTGGACTAGATGACCCTTATGATCCACGTCTACAATTCTATGATTCTTCTATATCTAGTGGCTCACTGCATCCTGCCCAGAATATTCTTCTTAGGGTCTCCCACAGTAGCTCAGATCAGGTCTTTTTGTGGAAGCATAGGTCACAATGGATGCATAATTCAAAGAAGGCCGTTCAAAGGGTAAATGAGTCATTTATGGCTAACTGGAACCTCCATTGTCAGAGACAGTCTACCTCCGAATAATATACACAGGAGTTAAACAACCAGCCCTTCCCTTACTGGAGCTTCTTTGCGTCCCTGTGTGAAATGAGTTGCTAGGCTAGACAAGCCATTCATCTTGCCCAGCGGGAAACTTCTGGTTCCTTTATGTCTTTAATCCGCAGGGCCAGCTAGCAATTTCTCGATGGTGCAGAGTGGTGTAAATGTGTTTGAGCTACTTAAAAAGCTGAGATGCTCCATTGCCCATGTTACAAAGTTCTTTTTTTTTTCTTCTCCCCTCCAGGAGGGGATTAATAATTAGCTGCTAATAAAAGAAAACATGTTTTGGAACGGGGAAGTCCAAGCATGCCTAGAAAGAGCTCCCCTAGCCTTGCCCTGTATCCTCAAACAACAGTTTCTTGGAATATGACCTTTGGCTTTCAAAGGACCTTGTTCATATGTATTTGGCCTTTTGGAGGGAAGCCATTGCCTTCAGCTTCAGAAAGAATCACCAGCTGGTCACTGCTGGAAATGGCGAGCTGCCAATCTGGGTTTGATCTTTGAGCAAAGCGCCATCTCAGTTGGTGTGAATGTAGTGTCGGATTTACATATAAGCTAAACAAGCTATAGCTTAGGGCCCCACTCTTTTTGGGGGCCCAAAAAAATTAAGGGGGAAAAAAAACCTGGATGTACTTTTCCAAAATATAAGATAAAAAAAAAACAAATAAAATAAAACCTACATACAGCAACAGTGTTTTGTGTTGTGTAGGCTCCTATGATGTAAGTCATGGGCCCCGCCTGCTAGCCTGCTCCCTAAAATATCACTGGTTTGCTCATTTCTATATATAGGGTGCCTACATTCTGCATGGACTGGTTGTAACAATTACTTCGATAAAATACATATTTTGTTATTTGCAAATGGCTTTAGATACCTATCAGGTCCATAAATTACCATATAGCATATATTCAGCACAAAAAACAGCGATCATTTGTTGTTGACAAAGGACAGCTGGACGTAGAAAGGGCCCCATTACCTTCAGTAGCTTAGGGCCTCATCAAACCTAAATCTGGCCCTGCGTGAATGATTGGTTGATGCTCCTTTAATATAGGGTTGCCATACGTCTGGGAAATCCTGGGCGTGCCCTCTTTTTGGGGGGTGGGGGCTACATGCCTGCACGCCTCTTTTCCCAACTCAGGCTGGCAGCAGCTCAGACTGTTGTTTTTTTTGCTGTTCAAGATATGGCAATCCTACTTAATGATAAGTAAGTGCCTATTTATAGGAGGGGGTTGTTAGAAGATTCACCACCTAACCCCAGTCCCATTTCCCCCTTCTCTCTCTTCTTCCTCCCCCACCTTATTCTGTATAATGTCTCACATCAAACATGAAAAAGGACCTTAAAGGTAAAGGGACCCCTGACCATTAGGTCCAGTTGTGACCAACTCTGGGGTTGCAGCACTCATCTCGCTTTACTGGCCGAGGGAGCCAGCGTAAAGCTTCTGGGTCATGTGGCCAGAATGACTCAGCCACTTCTGGCAAACCAGAGCAGCGCACGGAAATGCCATTTACCTTCCCGCCAGAGTGGTACCTATTTATCTACTTACACTTTGATGTGCTTTCCAACTGCTTGGTGGCAAGAGCAGGGACCCAGCAACGGGAGCTCACTTCGTTGTGGGGATTCGAACTGCCGACCTTCTGATTTGCAAGTCCTAGGCTCTGTGGTTTAATCCACAGCGCCACCCGCGTCCCTAAAAGGACCTTACCAACTTGAAAAAAAGACGGTGCATATTTTTGGTGAACCATGAAAATCATTTTAAAAATTATAATAAAAAAAAAAGATTCACCGCCTAGCTCCACAACTCTCACACAATTTTCTGAATAGGGTGTGGGTTTGGATCACCAGAAGTTTGAAGAAGGCGATACGCTGTTCCAGAACTCCGCCACCCCAAAATCTATAATTTAACCTGGAATCTATTGTCATGAAGGGTGCCAGCATATTAATATTATAAAGGAATAACATCCAGCTCAGCGAACAAAGGGGAAAGAAGAGGGAGGGAGGGAGGAAATCAGAAAGTTCACTCCCTTCCCCTCCTAATCCTGCAGCTCTGGGAGAAAAGATTGCGGTGGTCAAATGGTACCTTTTTAATGATAAACACAGATCATACCAAAGCCAGGAACATTTGCTGTTCCATGCTCAGCCGGATTATACAAGGGCACTGGCTGGCCCGTACCAGAGTCTCTCAGGAGCTGCCAAGGTAATTGGCGATGCTTAATTGTTCCTTCTGGATAATGAGCCTTTGGCTTGCTCATAAGCAGCTGGCGGAAGAACCACTTAAAGTTACTATTTTGGGGGCGCAAGCTCCAGGTTAGGAAAAAGGTGACCAAAACCAGCGCTCATTAAAGGAAACGAAAACATGAAAACAGCCAATTGCTTCTTCTGAAGCACAGAAGAAGTCTTTTTCCCAGCCGACCGCCCCACGTCAGGAAAATCTCCTCTCCTCCCTTCCCATTTTCTTCTTCTTCCAAATGTTGTATGTGAGCCAATTTAAAACAAAGGCAAAATTCTCACATGGGCTGAGCTCCCACCAGCTGTTTAGGATGTAAGGTTGCCAGGTCAGGAGCATCCCAAACTCTGAGATTTCAGGGTTCAAACCTGAGACCTAGAGGTGGTCCTTGGTGATGTCATGTCGGGGAGGGCCCTCTGATGTCACAGGGTGGTCCCTGGTCCTGTCATGGGGCAGGCCCTGGAAATGGAGGTTAATTGGGAGCAGAGGAAGGAAAACCCCCACCCAGAGTGTCTATGCTATAATTTGCAGCCAGCTCCTGCCGGGCTGAAGCTTGCAAGCTACATGCATAGTCGTCGTCTTCTTCTTCTTCTTCTTCTTCTTCTTCTTCTTCTTCTTCTTCTTCTTCTTCTTCACCTGTAGATTCAAGCCCTCTCCCTGTCACCAGGAAGTGGAAATCTGTATTATTTAATGTAATAAACTGGATTATTATAAACTCCAGTTATTAACTGGAACTCTGTATTATTTATTGGAGAAGCTACTTTTGTATAACAGTAAGCTCTTGTGAAACGGTTTTATTAATGGAGAAGCATGTTTTGAAACATACAAAGCTCCTGAAAACATAACAAGATAAAACGTCTTTGGAACGAATCTCTTTGCAGTCATTTATAAACTATTGCCTAAGTGAGATCTCAGCTTACTGTAAGTAAAGCATTTAAACTTACTTGAGGTTCTAGTCTATTCACTCTAACAAGGGTAGAGTACAACTGAAAGCGCTTAATACCAGGACATTTAAAGGTCTAACAACGTATATTTCCCATAATTTGCTGGGGGGTATTTTGTCCCAGAGTGAGTCAAGCCCAGCATTTTTTAATTCAGGCAGCCAGCCGTTTATCTTTCGTAGTTTCCCCCCACACGTGGGACATCAGGATTAACTGGTATTCCCCTGTTATTTCCCAATGGATGCAACGTAAACTTCAGACTGTCCCCTTGCCCAGGGTACCAGCTACCTCCCTGCTGGCTTAGCAACTCATCTTGTTCCAGAACATTTGTATCTGAATGCATGGTATGTTGGGTATTTATTCAGCTGTTTTTCTTGTTGACCGAAGGAAAGCCGGTGAGAAGTGGCCTTTATAGCAGCTCTGGGAGATGAGTTAGCCAAGGTTCCTGCTCGGAAGGGAGTATGTTCCTTTTTTCTTGAGTCTTGCATGGCCCCAGGAATGTGAAAAACTTGGTACGTCAAGTCAATCCAGCATCGCAGGCCAGAGGCTCGGATGACGTCGTTCTTGGCTTGGCTTTTCAAACCCAGAGACAGGGACCTCTGTGAGCCTGGGACACAGTTTCCCACTGTCAACTAACTAGGGGCACAAACAAAGGGGATAAAAACAGACAGAGAGGAGGTGTCCTAGTTAGATGCTGCAGATTTTAGAAACGAAGCAAGGCAGGGAATGGGAACATTTAAGGAAAGAAAGGCAGGCACTGCCCTCAGAATTTCCCCAGTGGTGCCGTAGCCGCAGCACACATCTAAAGCCCTTGGTACCCCCTGAAGAATCCAGGGAACTGTAGCTCACCCCTCACAAAGCTTCAATTCTCAGCACCCTTAAAAAGCTCCCTGGGAACTGGGAGGTCAGGATTCGAATCCCCACTCAGATTGCTGAGTGACCTTGGGCTAGTTGCTCACTCTCAGCCAAACCTACCTCACAGGACTGTGGTGAGGATAAAATGGGGGGGGGGGCAGTATGTACTACTACTACTACTACTACTAATAATAATAATAATAATAATATTTATACCCCACCCATCTGGCTGGGTTTTCCTAGCTACTCTGGGTGGCTCCCAACAGAATTAATGATGATGATAAACAGATGGCTAGATCAGTTGATTCCAATTTGTTTATCGCCTAAGGAAAAAATAAATAAACCAAGACTGCTTTCCCCCTTGGGAGTATTTTTAAAATTCATTTGCAAATTGGATCCATCAGTGAATTAAGATTTCTGTGACCAAGCCTGCCTTTATGCTTCTGCTGAGATAGGGCAGAAATGGCGATATTTCTCCCAGTTGCATAGCAGTTCTCAAGGAAGTGAGAGTAGGTGTTCCTCTTCCTCACCTCTTGAACTCATGCGCACCCACTTCAAAAGCCTGTCATGCGCCCAGATATTGATCCCCTTCCCACGCTGTTCCAGGAGATCTTGTTCTGTTCTCCCCCTCTGGGATCTGTGGGCTTGCATTTAACCCATCCTCTTCCTTCTTCCTTCCGCTCAACATGATTCCTGAGTTGTCCTTCCTTCAGATTTAGCTGCATCATCTTTCATCACTCGCCACAGAGCGCTTTCGTCTTTGGTCCCTCATAGGTTGCCTGTGGGTCCTAGTTGCCAGAGGGCTCTCAGAATCCTCCATCCGATGGGCTGCCCAGTCCCACATCCGGGTTAAAAGTTTCAGAACCATCACGAGGGAGAGACGGGGTTCTGCCAGATTGAGCAGGTGCCTTTTCAGACAATGAAAGCGCTACGATACCACTTTCTAACAGTCACGGCTTCCCCCCAAGAATTCTGGGAGCTGTGATCTGTGAAGGGTGCTGGGAGTTGTTAGGAGAGAGATCCCTATTCCTTTCACAGAGCTCATGGGGTCCCAGGCACACACGCAGGCTCGGAGTCCCTTTGGAGGAAAGACGACACAGCCGAGACTGTCGTGCTTTAAGAAATATGGTTTATTCGCCAATTTACACCTTCAGTCTGCACGAAGGAGAAGAAGAAGAAGAAGAAGAAGAAGAAGAAGAAGAAGAAGAAGAAGAAGAAGAAGAGGAGGAGGAGGAGTTTGGATTTGATATCCCACTTTATCACTACCCGAAGGAGTCTCAAAGCGGCTAACATTCTCCTTTCCCTTCCTCCCCCACAACAAACACTCTGTGAGGTGAGTGGGGCTGAGAGACTTCAGAGAAGTGTGACTAGCCCAAGGTCACCCAGCAGCTGCATGTGGAGGAGAAGGGAATCGAACCCGGTTCACCAGATTACAAATCTACCGCTCTTAACCACTACACCACACTGTAAGGTCTGGAGGGAGTCCAGACCTTTCAGCATGGCCCACAGCAGTACAGGAAAACTTTGCCTTCTCCAAGATGGATCTCAGCCCTTCTTCCTCCTTCTCTCTCCCAGAAAACCCTGCTTCAAAGCTCCCTTTTCCTTTCCCCTCAATCACACACCCCATCACCTTCATAACATCTCACCCCGTAGGCTAACGGATTCCTCTCCTCAGTGGCCCATCCTTGTTCCCTTAGTGACCCAACTGGGCCAGGCTGGTTTGCATAAGCCAGCCCAGGAATTTTCTGAAGCCCCTGCCTGGCAAAGAAGAAGAAGAAGAAGAAGAAGAAGAAGAAGAAGAAGAAGAAGAGTTTGGATTTGATATCCCGCTTTATCACTACCCTAAGGAGTCTCAAAAGGGACGTGGGTGGCGCTGTGGGTTAAACCACCGAGCCTAGGACTTGCTGATCAGAAGGTCGGCGGTTCGAATCCCCGCAACAGGGTGAGATCCCGTTGCTCGGTCCCTGCTCCTGCCAACCTAGCAGTTCAAAAGCATGTCAAAGTGCAAGTAGATAAATAGGTACCGCTCCGGCGGGAAGGTAAATGGCGTTTCCGTGTGCTCCTCTGGTTTCGCCAGAAGCGGCTTCGTCATGCTGGCCACATGACTCAGAAGCTGTACACTGGCTCCCTCGGCCAATAAAGCATGATTGAGCACCGCAACCCCAGAGTCGGTCACGACTGGACCTAATGGTCAGGGGTCCCTTTACCTTTAAGGAGTCTCAAAGCAGCTAACATTCTCCTTTCCCTTCCTCCCCCACAACAAACACTCTGTGAGGTGAGTGGGGCTGAGAGACTTCAGAGAAGTGTGACTGGCCCAAGGTCACCCAGCAGCTGCATGTGGAGGAGCGGGGAAGCGAACCCGATTCACCAGATTACGAGTCCACCGCTCTTAACTGCTACACCACACTGGCTCTGCATTTCAATGCACATCCCCATTAACCAAAACCCCCAACGCTTATAACTTTTACCCACATCTATAACACCACGCTCCCGAAGTCGCAGCCATCGCAGGCCACTTTTGGCACACGGCTCATCATACCGTTTGCTTTGCCCACAGGGCTCTGCTGGCATTACAAAGCTTTCTGGGCTCACGTGGAGAGCGCCGCTCTGCCAGGGGATGCGGTGCCGCGTGCTGTGATGGTGCAAATGTGCGCGCTGGTAGGGGATCGGCCTTAATCGCCAGGAAGCGATCCTGAGCATGCATCCTATGCTGGAGACAAGGAGGGGGGCGTCAGCGAGGAGCCAGACGGAGAACATTTCCATCCCACGGAGGACTTCCAGTTCCTTTCCGCAACGCTGGCAGATGTGTCTGTGCGTGTCCCCCCCTTGTGAAAATGGAGGGGAGGCTGCTGGTACGATCCCATTAAGCAGCCATTAGCCAATGTTCTCTTGGCGATGGTGATTAAAGCCCATTGGGGAATTTGTATTTCCGCTGCAAATATCAGCTCCTTTGGCTCATGCATGGCTGTGGGATGGGGGGGGCAGCGGCTCAGGAACTCTGTTTAAGGAAGACCGCGGCAGAAGGGCCCGATCCTCCTTGCAGCCGCTTGGCATTTTTATCCCTGTACAGTGGTACCTTGGGTTAAGAACTTAATTCGTTCCAGAGGTCCGTTCTTAATCTGAAACTGTTCTTAACCTGAGGTACCACTTTAGCTAATGGGGCCTCCCGCTGCCGCCGTGCAATTTCTGTTCTCATCTGTAATAAACAGATTACGCTAGTAGGATGGCAAGAAGTTCTGTAAGGAGGACTGTGTGAAATATTGCAAGGAAGACTATGAAGAGAATTATTAGTTAATGATAATTAAAAGTAATAGAGAAATTAAGAAATGCAGAATAACTGATAAAGAACGGGAAATCGTCAAAGGTTGTTGTCTAAGATATTGTATAAGATAAGAAGTTATGTTAAGAAGTTATGTTGGAAATGATATGTTAAAAAAACTAATAAAAATGTGTGTGTGTTTATACACACACACACACACACCTGCCACACAAATGCAGCCAGGGTAAACACACTCTCTCACACCCTTTTTGCAAGAACTACGCATTCTCTGCGTGCAGTGTATCCCACACACCCCAGGATATCACTTCAGAGCTTCATCACAGAATGTCCCTCTAATGCCATTAGCTTGATTTGGTGGGAATAGAAGAGCTTTCTCCGTAAGCACTCGGGGTACTCAGGATTCCAGGCAAGTGATAAGGCAAGTGATAAGTGTATGTTCCGTTCTGAGCCCGACCAAAGCCCACAGAGGCACTGAAGAGGTACATGAAGTACGGCGGAAACAGAGAAGGCCTGAATGCCGAACAGAATCCACCTCACTGAGATTGGGAGGTTGGGAGAGAGACGGGTCAGGTGAGTGTAAAAGGCCATGGTAGTACAAGTGGATGTGCAGGAAGGCACAATGGAAAACCAAGATACAGAGTCACAGATGCGTTGATTCCAGAATTTTGCAGTGGGTGCAGTTTAGCACCCAAGTTTCCAGGTGGGATTCAATCACATACCGCCAAGTCCAGGTTGCAAAATTCATAGAATCATAGACTTGCAGAGTTGGAAGGGACCTCGAGGGTCATGTAGTCCAACCCCCTGCAATGGAGGAATCTCAACTCAAGCATCCATGAAAGATGGCCATCCAGTCTCTGCTTAAAAACCTCCAAGGAACGAGAGTCCACAACCACCTAGGGAGACCATTCCACCGTTGAACTGCTCTTACTATCAGAAAGTTCTTCCTGATGTTGAGTCGGAATCTCCTTTCTTGTAACTTCAAGCCACTGGTTTGAGTCCTGCCCTCCAGAGCAGGAGAAAACAAATCTGCTCCATCTTCCATGGGACAGCCTTTGAGATATTGGAAGATGGCTATCATATAGTCTCTTTTCCATGCTAAACATACCCAACTCTTTCAACTGTTCCTCATTTGGCTTGGTTTCCAGACCTTGATCATCTTAATTGCCCTCCTCTGCCCACCTTCTAGCTTCTCAACATCCTTCTTAAATTGTGGTGCCCAGAACTGGACACAGTGCTCCAGGTGTGGTTTGACCAAGGCAGAATAGAGCGGTACTATGGCTTCCCTTGATCTGGATGCTATGCTGCTATCGATGCAGCATAAAATAGCCGCCAATCATCTAGAAGAGTTATTTAGCTCTTACTCTGCACATTATCAAAATTTATCTATATACCGTACTTTTCCATCTATAAGATGCCCCATGTATACGATGCCCCCTATTTTTGGGCACTCAAGTGGCATGTAAGGCCTTATAAAGACTTTTGAAATTCCCATCCTGTAGATCAAGACCACCTCCAGAAACATCTACATACATCACAGAAGGGGTGTAACCTAAGACCACCCCTCAGATACATCCCACCTACATCACAGAAATTTTAATATTGTTTTTCTCCTGTTGTTGTTTATCTCCTGTCTAGCAGGTTCCTTGATTGGATTTCCTGAGGAGCCTGGCCAGTCTTTTGTAATGATAAGGCTCACACCCTTATTCAAATACAGATAGGTAGCCGTGTTGGTCTGCCATAATCAAAATAAAAAAATCCTTCCAGTAGCACCTTATTCAAACACAGACATACCCTTAAGCCAGGATTTGTGAAGGAAATGACAATGGGGAGGCTTTTCCATTTTGACCTTGCAAAGAAAACATTTGGTCAGTTTAGGAATCAAAATGGTTCCAGGTTGGCCTTCCTGTGCTGATCTATGTATGTGCGGTTATGAACATTACCATATATCTAAGACCATAAAATTCCTATCACAGGGGTGAGATTGCCCAGAGTTGTTGAGCTTCTTGGGGGGGGGGGGATTACGCAGGGTTGCCGAGCTTTTTTTTAGGGGGGATTGCCAGAAATCGCTCAGCCTCACGCATCCAAAAATCTGCCTCTTGTCTGTCCCCTCGCGGCAAAAGCTGCCAATCGCTCGTCCAATTACTGCAGCGTCAGCCAATCAACACCAGCCATTGATGCAGCAACCAATAACATGCCCAATAGCTGCTGATAGCAATCAAACGTCTACCCTATGCACTATCCATGTGCAGTGGTACCTCGGGTTACAGACGCTTCAGGTTACAGACGCTTCAGGTTACAGACTACGCTAACCCAGAAATAGTACCTCGGGTTAAGAACTTTGCTTCAGGATGAGAACAGAAATTGCGCGGCGGTAGCGGGAGGCCCCATTAGCTAAAGTGGTGCTTCAGGTTAAGAACAGTTTCAGGTTAAGAACGGACCTCCAGAAGGAATTAAGTTCTTAACCCGAGGTACCACTGTATAAGACGACCCCCACTTTTTGGCATAATTTGTGAAGGAAAAAACCTAGTTTTATACACAGAAAAGTACGGTATCTATCCATGTATCTATCTATCTATCATCTAGCTAGCTAGCTAGCTAGCTAGCTAGCTAGCTAGCTAGCTATCATCTATCTATCTATCTATCTATCTATCTATCTATCTATATCTATCTATCTATCTATCCACAACAGTGAGCTCTTATCCCTGTCTCTCCCGGTGAGGCAGCCTGATGGAAAAAATTATGCTTTAGATTGACAAACCTAAAGACAGGGACAAATCGGAGATGACATCATGCGTACCGCACCATCCCCCAAAGGCACCTCCATCGAGCACTCGAGGGCACATTGTCACCATGCAAGGTGTACACTCCTCGACTCGTTCCCCAGATGTTGGAGGTGTTCCCTGCTTCCACCGCAGTCCTCATTTGCCCCAGCAGACAGGCTGTTGCTCTGGCGCAGGTGCCAAAAATGTAAATGCGACTTTCCCCAAAGGAGGTTCTCTTCATCAGATCGCCATCTGGCCTGCAGAAGAGACCTGGAGCTGGGCTCGGCAGTCTTGCAGCGTCCCCACGTGCACTCTGGGCCATTGGGAAAGGATACAACCGGGGTGGGAACCTTGCTCAGCCCAAAGTCTGCATTCCCGGGGAGGGCAGCCTTCAGGGGTGGGGAGAGCATGCCACTTGTGGACAGGGCCAGACAAACGCTAAGCTTGTTTTTGTATAGCAAGGTAGTTTCTGCACATGATCGCTGCTTCTGTCCTTTGTCCAGGCAAGCAATAAGCAGCATTATCAGAATGCAGGGGCATATTCCAGCTGGGCAAAGACACAAAGACAGGGCAAAGCAAGGTTTATGAGAGGTGTGGGCAGGGAGGGTGAGGTGGGTTGGGTTCTGAGGGCCAGAGAGAGCCTTGGAGGGCCACATTCAGGGCCAGGAACTCAAGTTCCCCACCTCTTAGTGGGACAGCACAGGAAGTCACTTCCAGAATATCCGCTCGCTCTGTTTCAGCGAATTACATGCATGCACCCCTATGGCACAATGCATCAGTGGTAGGGCTGGGCGATATATCAATATATCGTCCAAAATCGGTTTCAAGTCCATCTCGTGATATTGATTTCATCGTTGTTGACCTGGCGATATATTGTGAATCATGGTGTGTGTGTGCGCGCTATGCAAAAATCACAATGCAGGAAAAACCATGAAGCCAGGCAGCTACATCGTTCCATCCTTATTTCAGACATCGTGATTTATCGGTATATCGTGATGTTTAGCTGGGAATATATCGCGATGTTGAAAGCCAGATATCGCCCAGCCCTAATCAGTGGGTTGAAGGCTGATTGCTACATCCGACTGCCTTTCGTGCAAGACTGTTGATCCCCTTTGATCTGCACTCACAAAGGTTCCCAACCGCCTGTAACTGAAACCAATATTGTTTTAACAGGCGAGTTTTCATCTCATATAAAAAAAATATCAAAGCGCTTAGTGCAGGGTGCTGTGATGAAGACATGCTCTCTGCTTCTCATTCCTTATATTTATTCCACCACAGTGCTAGGGTGCAACAGGCTACTTCAACCTGGTGCCATCCAGAAGTTCCACACTAAAAAAGAGAAAAGTTTCAGACTGGCAGCTCCCAGATGGGGGAAGCCCAGTGCCAGATTTACGTATAAGCTAAACAAGCTATAGCTTAGGGCCCCACTTTTTATATGTCCAGCTGTCCTTTGTCAACAACAAATTGTCACTGTTTTTTTGTCTTGAATATATGCTAAATGGTAATTTATGGACCTAATAGGTATCTAAAGCCATTTGTGCATGTTGCCATGCAACCAGTCTGTGCAGAGTGTAGGCACCCTATATAGAGAAAGGAGCAAACCAGTGATATTTGAGGGAGCAGGCTAGCAGGTGGGGGCCATTATTTACATCATAGGAGCCTACACAACACAAAACACTGTGTGTAGGTTTTATTTTATTTGTTTTTTATCTTATATTTTGGAAATGTACATCCAGTGTTTTTTTCCTTTAAACTTTTTTGGGGCCCCCAAGAGAGTGGGGCCCTAAGCTATAGCTTGTTTAGCTTATATGTAAATCCGGCACTGGGTGGTATACATGGTTCTCTTCCTCCCCACTTCTCACAACAACCCTGTGATGTAGGTTACACTAAGAGGTGGTGATTGGCCCAAAGTCTTCCAGGGAGCTTCATGACCGAGTGGAGATTTGAACCCCGTTCTCCTAGGGCAATCATTGTTGCATGCCACCCCAATCTCCAAGCAGTGCAAGATCCCACGGGTTCCATGTGCTTGCCCAGGATTTATGCTTCCTTTGCAACAAGGTACAGCGTTGACTGGTGTTTTTATGACATAATGTTCATTTACACATATATACAACCTGAGCCTACGATGGAGGGGTTCACAGCAGTCGCGCCCCCAAGGGGTCTTTCTTCTCCCATAGCCACAGCCTTGGATTCAAACAGAAATCAAACATTGCTCTGTCTCTCTGGCTTCCCAGCCTACTCCTTCCAGCTTCTACCGTCTAGAAGCTCACTTAACTCAAACCTCTCAACTCTGCCTTTGTTTTTCCAACAACTGGAGAGTTGAGCGAGGGGGCCCAGCCAGTTGGTATCTGGCACAAAGCCACTTCCTTTGTTATCTTAATGGCTCATAACACTATTTTTTGCACATACATTTGCAGTGAATATTTTATTTTATTTTTTGTCTCCCTCCCACTTCTTTCCCCTTGGCAGCAGCTTTTAATTGAAGCGTGGCTGCTGTGAAAATAGCAGAGGGAAGAAACAGGGATGCTAATTGCTTCGGTTGGAGAGGAAGGGGAGAGGAAATGGGCTTTGCTTTTCCGTAAGTACAAAGGCTCCTTGATGGAGAGAGAGAGGAGGCAGGCAGGCAGCAGCGGCCTTTTCTTGAGGGAGATGCTTTTGGGCACCAACGTTTCCCCGACAAGACGGGTATTATCAAAATTGCTAAATGCTTCTTTTAGCTCCTCTGACGGAATTGCAGATTTATTTTTTGTTATGGCCCTCTGCGATTGTTGCTGGGTGATGAAACAAAACGCAAAATGGTTTATTTCGATGTGGCTTGGTGGTTTTCAAAGGCGGCATGGAGACGAGGAGTGGGGGTGGGGTGCCTTTATGAACCAGGGGCCGGGAGGGGAGAAAGAACTGCATTTGCATGTTTAAAAGCAGCCAGGTTCCCAAAGGCGAGAGTCGTTTACAGTGGTGCCAACTGTCAGGTACGGCTGCCGCTTCAAGTGCATCCCAGACCCTTGAGCTCTCGGCTATGAAGTTCATTGGGTGAGAGAGTTTGGATTTGATATCCTGCTTTATCACTTCCCTAAGGAGTCTCAAAGTGGCCAACAATCTCCTTTCCCTTCCTCCCCCACAACAAACATTCTGTGAGGTGAGTGGGGCTGAGAGACTTCAGAGAAGTGTGACTAGCCCAGCAGCTGCATGTGGAGGAGCGGAGACGCAAACCTGGTTCACCAGATTACGAGACTACCGCTCTTAACCACTACACCACACTGGCTCTCACTGGGTGTTATCTCAAAAGCCGGTTGCTGCCTCTTGGTCTAACCTTCCTCACAGGGCTGTTGTGAGGAAGAGAAGGAGAAGGAGAACCATGAGCACCACCTCGAGCTCATTGGAGAAAAAGGTGGGGGTGCAAATAAAAGGAATAAAATAAACAATAAGAATAACGCAGCCAACCAGCTTTGGTTGGTCCACATAGCAGTGGTCAGCAAACTTTTTCAGCAGGGGGCCGGTCCACTGTCCCTCAGACCTTGAGGGGGACCAAACTATATTTTGGGGAGGGGGGAGAAAGAATTCCTATGCCCCACAAATAACCCAGAAATGCATTTTAAATAAAAGGACACATTCTACTCATGTAAAAACACACTGATTCCGGGACTGTCCGCAGGCTGGATTGAGAATGCAATTGGGCCAGATCCGGCCCCTGGGCCTTAGTTTGCCTACCCATGACACAGGCTCTGCCTCGTTAGCAAGAGATCCCATAATCTACTGAACTGCCTTCACCCCCCTTCTTTCCGCATTTTCTTGGCTCCACTAAGAAAATAACTTAATCCCGGCTTTACGGTCCATCTCCTATCGTTACCCTTATCATTAAAACTCTCTCTTCTGTCCAGAATATCTATTCAGCTGCCTGGAAACTCATCCCTGGGCTGCCTCCCTCCCTCTAGATTCGACTCAGTTTGCCTTTAAAGGTGAACCTACTTAATTCACATTGGTCATAGACAAAATAAGAACTGAAACACAACCATCCTTTGAAATTTGCACATCTCGGAATTCTCCAATTCTCTACTTCAGTCAAGGAAATGTGCACAAAATTATATATACCATAGGAAAATGTGCTAAGAAATGCATATATATATATATATATATATATATATATGCATAGCTGTGCATAGAAATGCATTGAAAATGTGCATTACACACACACATATGAAAATAACATTCAAAAGTACTTTATATTAGGTAAAATGGCATTGCAAAAATGGCATTGCATGGATCAGGCAAAACCACATCTAAAAATGTGATTACTTGGCTTGGTGTCCTGAGTTCCTACCGACCCTCACCATACATTGAAATCACTACAATACCAGTTGAAGCCATCATGGTTTCCCCCCAAAGAATCATGGGAAGTGTAGTTTTGTCCACGGTGCTGAAAGTGTCCCCCATCCCCCTCACAGAGCTACAGTTCCCAGAGTGGCTTCACAGTCAATCCCTCTTCCCAGGGAATTCTGGGAACCAGAGCTCTGTGAGGAGAAGGGGGGGCTCCTAACAACTCCCTTAAACTACATTTCCCAGAATTCTGTGGGGGAAGCCACACCTGTTTAAAGTGATATAGCTGTGCTTTAAGTGTACAGTGGTACCTCTGGTTGCAAACAGGATCCTTTCCGGAGCCCTGTTCGCATCCAGAAGCGAACGCAACCTGCATCCGTGGGTCACAATTTGACGCTTCCGTGCATGCGCCTGACGTCATTTTGACTGTCTGTGCATGCGCGAGTGGCGAAACCCAGAAGTAACACGCTCTGTTACTTCCGGGTCGCCGCAGCGCGCAACCCGAAAATACTTATCCCGAAGCTACTTCAACCCGAGGTATGACTGCACAGTGGTACCTCTGCTTGTGAATGGGATCCGTTCCAGAGGCCTGTTCACAACCTCAAAGGAACACAACCCGCATCTGCGCGTGTGCGGGTCACGATTCGCCGCTTCTGCGCATGACATCAGTTTGCGCGTCTGTGCACGCACGAGCGGCAAAACCCGGAAGTAACCCTTTCCAGTACTTCCAGGTTGCTGCGGGACGTAACCTGAAAGAACGTAACATGAAGCAGATGTAACATGAGGTATGACTGTACTAGCGTAAATTATTTTTTTATTTAAATAGTCCCATTTAAAAAGAAGAAAATATAGAGCCCTGCATTTGGTGGCTTTCTGATACAGTCATACTTTGGGTTAAAGTTGCTTCAGGTTGAGTGTTTTCAAGTTGCGCTCCGTGGTGACCCGGAAGTACAGTGGTACCTCGAGTTACATACGCTTCAGGGTACAGACTCCGCTAACCCAGAAATAGTACCCCAGGTTAAGAACTTTGCTTCAGGATGAGAACAGAAATCGTGTTCCGGCGGCGCAGCGGCAGCAGGAGCCCCCATTAGCTAAAGTGGTGCTTCAGGTTAAGAATAGTTTCAGGTTAAGAACGGACCTCCAGAATGAATTAAATATTTAACCCGAGGTACCACTGTAATAAGTTTACTCGCACTCAGTTCACAGTATGATCCTGAAGTCAGGCTTAAGCTTGTAGCTACAGAAGAGAGTGTGGGTCTATCCCGTATGGGGATTCAGCCCATGCGCTACTGCAGGACACAACCTAAAAACGCTGAACCTGAAGCAAACATAACATGAGGTATGACTGTATGGTGCAAATGTGGCCCTAGACTCTGCTCATGTGAAGGGCACTCAAGAGTAAAAATATCTGACAGAACTTCCCATTAAGCATGGAGGGTGGCACAGCCTGCGTTCGCCTCCTTCCCGGCATTCTTAGCACTTAACACGTACATCATTTTCCAATCTGCCGGCCAAACGGGTACCACGAGCTGGGCAGCTGGCACTCTCCAAAAGGTGGATTTGCTGGGAGGAAAACTTCACCCCGGCCATTAGCAAAGTGTTTCCGACAGGTGAGTCAGTCGGACACTGGGGCACACTTCTTAATGAGTTCGTTTCTGGCGTCAGCTTTTAAGGGAAAAGGTTATGTAAGACGGAAAGAAGAAAGGGGCTTATCTGTCCTCCCCACACTTTGTTGCTCAAAATAGCAGCAGGTCATCCCCAGGGATGCTTCCAATTTTGGTTTTGGCAGTCCCGTGATACGAAAGGTTTCCATGCCTGCCAAGGCAGGATTTAACCCGTCGAGCCAAAAACTGCTTTTTGAGCGTGGAATTCCCCCAGCGCTTCATGGACTTATTAGTAAAGAGTGCCTCTGAGAATGTGCAGCGGGCCTTTTCCTGCGGGCTATATGACTGCTGCCAGGTTCATCAATTGCGAGCTGCTTTCAGAGGCAGAGAGTTTAGCTCATGGGTAGGCAAACTACGGCCCGGGGGCTGGATCCGGCCCAATCGCCTTCTAAATCTGGCCCGTGGATAGTCTGGGAATCAACGTGTTTTTACATGAGTAGAATATGTCCTTTTATTTAAAATGCATTTCTGGGTTATTTGTGGGGCCTGCCTGGTGTTTTTACATGGGTAGAATGTGTCTTTTTATTTAAAATGGGATATTTGTGGGGTATAGGGATTCGTTCATTCCCCCCAAAAAAAGTATAGTCCGGCCCCCCACAAGGTCTGAGGGACAGTGGACTGGCCCTCTGCTGAAAAAGTTTGCTGACCCCTGGTATAGCTTCTTAAACACAGGTTCCTACTGTGGAGAACAAGCTGCTTCTTTTAAAAACTCAGATATGGATCAGGCTTCCCACATGTAAAGTCACTCGAATAAGTATGAGACAAATCTCCAGTCTTCTTTGTTGACGAATTGATCCTGTCTGCCAAGCTGCCTGCTTGCCTCTTAACCTGTTGTACAAGACTGCCACATCCCTTTATGAAACTGACCCTCTCAAGATATCCCTGGACTTCCCATAGTTTGTGGAGCACAGGAAATATAAGAACCTAAGAAGAAGAGGGGATGTGGGTGGCGCTGTGGGTTAAACCACAGAGCCTAGGGCTTGCCGATCAGAAGGTCGGAGGTTCAAATCCCCGCGATGGGGTGAGCTCCCGTTGCTCGGTCATTGCTCCTGCCAACCTAACAGTTCGAAAGCACATCAAAGTGCAAGTAGATAAATAGGTACCGCTCCGGCGGGAAGGTAAATGGCGTTTCCGTGTGCTGCTCTGGTTCGCAGAAGCGGCTTAGTCATGCTGGCAACATGATCCGGAAGCTGCACGCCGGCTCCCTCGGCCAATAAAGCAAGATGAGCGCCACAACCCCAGAGTCGTCCGCGACTGGACCTAATGGTCAGGGTCCCTTTACCTTTGCCTTACTCATAAGATGATGATGATGATGATAGGAACTGTCTGGGAAACAGAGGGTGCTTTTGTATTAGAGTTTCTGAGTCTTGGGAAGTTTAGGGGGTCTGCTAGGGAAAAAATCAGTCTGCTTTGATCTTGGACAATGGAAAGGCAGCTGGAATCTAGCCTAGCTTTCCCCAGAAATTTGTGTGCAGGTCGGACCTAGGAGTGCTGGGTGCACTGGCTCAGAACAATTAAAACTGCACTTGTTTGTTAAGGCCTGCAGGAAGCTTTCAGATATTCAAGCAATATCCAGGGTGCCCCACAAAGACAGAGCTGGAACTATTCTTCTTTTCTGCGCTTCAAGGGCTTACTAACAGCCAACAAGAGCAGCCGAAGCAGCCCCTAGGTACTCCATGCCACCCAGATGAAGTCATTGCAGGCAGACCAGGTTGGCCAGAGCCCACGAAACGCCACCCTCACCTGCTGTGTGTTTGGATAGCAGAATGGGGACAAGGTGTGCTGGAGGAGCTTCCAGTTCCCTGGCCAAAACAGAACAAAATGTGACTTTTTGACACTGGGAGTTTGGCCAGTAAACATATTGTTACATGCTACCCTAATCTCCGTGAGGCGGGAGACTCCAGGGGTTCCTGGTGTTGGCATGAAGCTCAATGGAGGCTGATGTCTTTAGAATCATAGAATTGTAGAGGGACCGCAAGGGTCATCTTGTCCAACCCCTACAATGCAGGAATCTTTGGCCCAATGTTGCATTCTGTGTCCGACTGACCCTGGAAACTGTTGAGAATTCCCTTCCACCTAAAGGAACAGGCATGGGATTGTTACGTGTCACATGTCTGTTTACATTCCAGCACAGTATGCTAGGAACTTCCGTGGTGTGTATAGCTTTTGCTTTTAGCTGTTCCCTCTGAGACGAGGAGGGAGAGAGACGACATGTTTCTTTGTCCTGATTTATGATTAATAAATCTATAGTTGTCGTATGCTTCCACAATCCTCACGCCTATTCTGTGTGCGCAGTTTGATCTGCTGATAGTGTGCCCTGGCTGAGTAAGCCCTGGTCGCTGATTTCCGTCAGAGCAGAGGTGATGGTCTTTGCATTGGGCAGCTGGAAGGAGACGACCCAGCCAGGGCTAGCCAGCTGGCCTCCCGGCCCTCTGCATGTCGACAGAAACTTCTACATGCAGGGCAGCTGCTCTAGCAATGGGCTATGGCCCTTCCCCAAGCAAATGGAGCTGCCTTTTTCCAAGTCAGACCAGTGCTCCATTCTAGCTCAGTACTGCCTACCAGGCATGGCCAAAGTTGGCCTTTCAGCTGTTTTGGGACTACAACTCCCATCATCCCTAGCTATCAGGACCAGTGGTCAGGGATGATGGGAACTGTAGTCCCAAAACAGCTGGAGGGCCAACTTTGGCCATGCCTGGTACACTGACTGGCAGCCAGGAGTCTTCCCCACACCTACCTGGAGATGTTGGAGGACCTTTTCCATGCAAGGCAGCTGCACTGCCACTCAGCTACAGCCCTTTCACTGTTGATATGATGTCATCAGCATGCTCAGCATTGCCCAATCCCCAGCAGCCTGCTTGATTGGCAGCCGCTAGCGGGAAAGGCAGTGAAACTCTGAGTGCGGTGCTGTCACTGGGCAGCTGCCAGAAAGGTTAAACAGAGAGAGAGAGATGGAAAGAGATTGCCAGGTGTTTGTCTGCTGTGGGGATGACCGCACTTGCGCCATCACACGTTGCCTGAGCTTAATAATTCAAGGTTTATTTATTACCATAACGGTTGATTACTGTTTACTGTAGATGGGGTGAATGAGGTTGTTGGATGAACACGGGACCAGAGTCGTCTCAGGACTGGGCTTTCCGCCCTGAGACACAAGGCAATGGACCGCGAGAGACCGTGCAAAGGTTGAGAGCGAGGCAGGCCTTGGTAGCGCAAGTCAGGAGCACCCTTAAAACGGTCCCTGGCGCTTATCCCTGCTTCACCCCAATGAACTCTGGGACCCAGGACACTTTTTGCAAGAACATCCAACTCCTGCCAAATGTAACCACAGGTTTTCAAGGAGGTGCGGAATGCTTTTGTGTTTGTTTTTTCTTAACATTGAATTAAGAAATTCATTTATTTACCAGCTCCATCTGGTACGCAGGCTGAGACCCTATCTGCCCACAGACTATCTCACCAGAGTGGTGCATGCTCTAGTTATCTCCCACTTGGACTACTGCAATGCGCTCTATGTGGGGCTACCTTTGAAGGTGACCCGGAAACTACAAGTAATCCAGAATGTGGCAGCTAGACTGGTGACTGGGAGCAGCTGCCGAGACTACGTAACACCGGTCCTGAAAGACCTTCATTGGCTCCCAGTACATTTCCGAGCACAATTCAAAGTGTTGGTGCTGACATTTAAAGCCCTAAATGGCCTTGTCCCAGAATACCTGAAGGAGCGTCTCCACCCCCATCGTTCAGCCTGGACACTGAGGTCCAGCGCCCAGGGCCTTCTGGCGGTTCCCTCGCTGCAAGAAGCCAAGTTACAGGGAACCAGGCAGAGGGCCTTCTCGGTAGTGGCACCTGCCCTGTGGAACGCCCTCCCACCAGATGTCAAAGAGAAAAACAAGTACCAGACTTTTAGAAGAGATCTAAAGGCAGCCCTGTTTAGGGAAGTATTTAATGTTTGACGGACTATTGTATTTTAATATTTTGTTGGAAGCCACCCAGAGTGGCTGGGGAAACCCAACCAGATGGGTGGGGTATAAATAATAAGTTGCTGTTGTTGTTGTTATCCTTACTTGCTATATATTTTAGAAAAATCATTTTTCTGTATACATCCAGACACCGCTTAAGATACCTTCACCAGATTTGGCACAAATTGGGCAGGCTTTTGTCGAGGTTTGAGGGGCAAAATGGCGGACTCGGCCTTCCACAAATGAACTGATTTAGAAGCCTCTTCAGTTTCTTTCATCAAATTTGTCACAACGGCTCCTGAGATCAAGACGTATGCTTTGTCCGTGTTTAGATACCTGCCGTGACCTCCGGAATATAGCAGTTTCTCAGCCTGTAAGAATCCCACAAGTGGAACATGAGTCCAACATAAGAAATGCCCGCTGGATCAGGCCAAGGGCTCACCTAGTCCAGCATCCTGTTCTCGCAGTGGCCAACCAGATGCCTGTGAGAAACCCGCAAACAGAATTCGAACACAAGAGCACTCTGTGGGAAGAAAAGAACTGTGTGAACACATGGTCCGTCCTGCACCTGCCAAACTAGCCTGGAGGGCTGGAGGGCACTATTCTATTGCCAATGCCGAAGTCATCTTCTGTATGGGGAATGGGAGGAAGGTGGGTTCGGGTACCATCTTGCAGGCCGCAAATTGCCTTGGGCCGGCCCTACCGTTGGACAGTGTTAGAGGGGGCACTATGGCCGTGTTTGCATGCCCCGCCCTCCACTTCCATGTGTTGATTGGCCGTAGGTGTGTGTGCGTTTCAAGCCTACCCATGTGGGAGCCTTACACATGCAGGAATTCTCTCCACGCGACCCGACACCCCGCGATTGATTTTCGCCCGGGGCATCAAAATAGCTGGAGCTGACCTAATCCTGCAAGCTGTGACCTGGAGCTAGGAAACCTCTCTCTTTCTCTCTCTACACACACAATGTGTCGAAGTTTATCCTTTCCAATTTGGGCCCAATTGTTCCCACGTCTCCCATGCTTGCACACCTTTAAGTAGATTTTCCCAAAGAGACCGTCACAGCGAGGGATCTGAGCACCAGGAAGCCAAATAACAATACAAGCCAATATGATTTCCCGTGCCTTTTGGACAAACACTCCTCTATAAAAAGGGTTTTCAAGCTGTCTCGTTCCCTCCTCCAGCAACACCCCACCTTGCGGAGCCCGTTCACGTGGCTCTCATTTCAGCCCGGCCAATTCTTCATTATCAATCTTGGCCGGCTTTGTAAATACACAGAGAATATCTCAATTGTTCCCGTATTAGAGACTGCGGAGCCCTGGCGGTGATGAGAAATTACAGGAGCAAGGGCGAAGCTATGCTGAAAGAAAACCGCTGTCTAAATAAAGGCCACGGATGCGCTCTTGTTTTCAAACATTTGTGGGTAAACCTTCCGCCCGCTAGCTGATAAACTGGAACGGCTGTGGTGGCCTTTTTGAACGGGAGTGTGTGTGTGTGTGTTATTTTCAGGCATGTGACCGGCAGGGAACATTTACCGGTAATCTTGTTCTCCAACAAATCCTTTTCACACCTGCAATAGGAGAACTGGAAATGACATCTGTATGCAGTGCTTTTTTCTGTGGGGGGGACGCAGGGGTACGCATACCCCTAAACATTTTGTGAATCTAACGGGAGAAGAAATTAAAAATCTTTAAAAATTTAGTTTCTTCTCTAGCATGGTGAATTGTCAGTTTGGTTGCTACCCCTGATGGCGGCTTCCTTTTCTTTCCCCTTATTTCCTGAGTCTCAGACGGAAGCGAGAGTACCCCTAAACATTTTTTATAGAAAGAAAGCCCTGTCTGTATGAACTAGGACAAGAGCATGTGAGTCTAAGCTGACTTCAGCTATATGTATTAGTGAAAGCATCTCCCTTTAAAATGTTACTGGAAATTTTAGTGCAAGAAACAAACCCTGCTTTGTGAAATTGGGCATGGCCACGGAAGAAGTGAATAGGAAACAGTTTTCCTCCATCTCTCCAAACACTCAAATACAGTGGTACCTTGGGTCTCAGACGCCTTGGTATTCAAACAACTTGGAACCCAAACACTGCAAACCCAGAACTAAGTGTTCCGGTCTGCGAACTTTTTTCAGAAGCTGAACGTGCTCCATTTTGAGTGTTACGCTTCCAATTTGAGTTCCACAGTTCCATTTTGAGTGTTATGCTGAGGTCTGTCTGTTTTTGCTATTTATTTTGTGCTTTTGTTTTTGCAGCTCTTTTTGTTTTGTGACTGTGTGGAACCAGTTCAGCTATTGACTGATTGATTGTGTGACTGTAGTACATTGTTTATTGCTTTCATTTTATGGATCAATAGTCTTGTTAGATAGCAAAATTCATGTTATATTGCTGTTTTAGGGGTTGTTTTTAAAAGTCTGGAACGGATTAATCCGTTTTGCATTACTTTCCATGGGAAAGCGTGCCTTGGTTTTGGAACGCTTTGGTTTTGGAACGGACTTCCGGAACGGATTAAGTTTGAGAACCAAGGTACCGCTGTATCTCAAGAGCTGTCACATAGAAGATGGAGCAAGCTTGTTTTCTCCTGCTCTGGAGAGTAGGACATGAAACAACAGCTTCAAGTCACAAGGGAGGAATTCCCAACTAAACATGAGGAAGAATTTTCTGACAGTAAGAACTGTTCAACAGTGGAACAAACTCCTATGAGAGGTGTTGGACTCTCCTTCCTTTGAGGTTTTTAAGCAGAGGCTGGATGGTCACCTCTCAAGGATGCTTTAGGTGAGATTCCTGCACTGCAGGGGGTTGATCCTTACGGTCCTTTCCAACTTCACCATTCTATAATTCTATGCTTAAAGGTAAAGGTAAAGCGACCCCTGACTGTTAGGTCCAGTTGCGGACGACTCTGGGGTTGCGGCGCTCATCTCGCTTTACTGGCCGAGGGAGCCAACGTTTGTCCGCAGACGGTTTTTCCGGGTCATGTGGCCAGCATGACTAAGCCGCTTCTGGCAAAACCAGAGCAGCACACAGAAACGCCATTTACCTTCCCGCTGGAGTGGTACCTATTTATCTACTTGCACTTTTTGGCGTGCTTTCGAACTGCTAGGTGGGCAGGAGCTGGGACCGAACAACAGGAGCTCACCAACCTTCGAACCACCAACCTTCTGATCAGCAAGCCCAAGAGGCTCAGTGGTTTAGACCATAGCACCACCTGCGTCCCGCGATTCTATGCTTAGATCCATTTAAAGCATTATGATGCCACTTTAAACAGTCACAGCTCCCCCCCCCCCCAAAAAAATCCTGGGAACTGTAGTTGGTTAAGGGTGCTGAGAGTAGTTACAAGGCCCCCCCTTTCCCTCCCAGAACTACAATTCCCAGAGCCGTTTAACCATCAGTCCCACTTCTTAGGGAACTCTGGGAACTGTAGTCCAGGGAGGGGACTAGGGACCTCCCCAAAAGTCTCAGCTCCCATGATTCTTTATGGGAAGCCATGACTGCTTAAAGTGCTATCATGGTGCTTTAATTGCATGGTGTGAATGTGGACCAGGGATGAGGAAGTTGTGGCCTTGCAGGTGTTTCTGGACTACAGATCCCATCATCCCTGACTTTGGGTTGTGCTGGCTGGGGCTGATGAGACTTGGAGTTCAACAACAACTGGGGACCACCAGTATCCCCATCAGCCATTGAAATCTGTGGGACGAGTAAGTACCTTTGATTTCAGTAGGTCTACTCTAAGCAATTCAAACCAGTGGCTCGTCGCACCAACAGGTGTCGCCAGCCAAGAGAAGGTGAAGGCAAGACAGAGTTTTTCATAGTACCGTATTTTTTGCCCTATAAGACGCACCAGACCATAAGACGCACCTAGTTTCTGGAGGAGGAAAACAAGAAAAAAATATTCTGAATCTCAGAAGCCAGAACAACAAGAGGGATCGCTGCGCAGGGAAAGCAGCGATCCCTCTTGCTGTTCTGGCTTCTGGGATAGCTGCGCAGCCTGCATTTGCTCCATAAGACGCACACACATTTCCCCTTACTTTTTAGGAGGGAAAAAGTGAGTCTTGTAGAGCAAAAAATACGGTAATTTTGGACAAGAGTGTAGGAAATTTACCAGACATTGTACACTATCTCTCCCTCACACCTGCCCTTGTGGCTTTTGGAAGCGAGCGACAAAAGTTTCCCAGGAAGTCCTAGCAGGGGGTTCACAACAATGAATGGTGAGTTAAGCATTAATTACATGCTGAAGAAATTACAGTCATCCACCAGCTGATAAGGGTTTGCAAATATTTGGGCATATGAAAGGCTGAGGAGGAGATATTACATAACCAAATAAAAGGAAGGAAGCGGTTCTCAGTTTATTTGTGTTCGAACAATTCAGAGATATCGGAACTCAACGTGAGAAAAGCCTTGCCGTATCAGAGCAAGGTCAAAAGCCTTTGTTTCTCCACAGAGCCAGTCAGGTGCTTTTCGAGAGAAACAGAGAAGAGTAGAAAGGTGGCTTGTATATATTTAGATTTCCTTTGTTCGTTACCTGTATGCACCACCGTTCCATTGAAAAAAGGCCCAAGGCAGTTTGCAACCGTAAAATCCGCAACAGAAAATAACCAATCCACATAACACAGTGTTATAAGAATTTTAAGGTCTCAAATATAGAATAAATATTCATATCTAAATATATGAACCATGTGTCTGAAACAGTATGGGAGAGCAATCCTGAAGCCTTTTTGACTCTCCCAATGACCTCAAATATTCCTCTGCAGTAAAGGAGGAAAATAAGGAAAACCTTCCTTCCCATTGTCCTTTTGCTTGCAAATCCTGTTTTAAGGGTGTATTTGTGTATGAATAGGGTGAGCCTGTGACCTGGACTCAAGAACTAAAGTATTAACCATCACAAAAGAATGGTCAGGCTGCCCAGGTAGAGCAATCAGTGACCATTATTAGGTATCCTGGCAGATAGGATTTCTGCTGTAGACTGCCTCCTTCTTTGATGTATGCATGATGTGTGCTTTTTGGGGGGGGGGGGTCTTGGGCTACACTGTGGGCAATTTCAAAAGACTATATAAGGACTTGTGCACCATTGTTCAGGGTTCTCCTCCCTCCTGCATGCGGTGAGTGGGGACCCTGTTGCAACAGGTCTTTTAATAAAGATCAGGCTTACTAGCCACTTTGCTTTTCAATATACTCTGGCTGGCCTGTTTTCTTCTACTAATAGGGAACCCACTTAAGGACTCTATTCAGGCTCCAGAATACCCCATAAGGGAAAGGGAGCCGTTTTTCTTATAACAGTCACCAGTAACACAAATAACAGCAGGCGCGAAATCAGGAAAAGTGAGTTAGAATCCTAATTTACTTAAGAACACAGAGAGCAGAAGAAAAGATAAAGTCTTCTGTGGAGAAGGGGGATGTTCAGGAGAACTTCTTTCACACCCTTCTTCCTTGCTCAACTGCTGCACAACACTAGACAGGACTGTGAACATGCTGGGAAGGTGGACTTGGGGGAGCACATCTTTGTTTGAGACTCTATTCTGCCATGCGATGCCCAAAATCAAAACACCCTGCTTGTCCTGGACTGGTTGGACACAGAGGACCGGTGGGAAAAACCAGCTGGGGAACCCCCAAGGGAAAAAGGCTCAGAGCCAAGGTGATACAACCTTTAGAACACACCTGAAGGCAGCCCTGCCTAGGGAAGTTTTTACACGTTTCATATTTTATTATGTTTTTAGGGCTGGGCACAAAAGTGCCAAAATAAGCTTAGGGCTTATAATCTTCAAATGGAGAACTACTTAGCCCTTAGCCCATGTGACCTTAGAAACTGGATTTTTGATCAGGGTGCCAACCAAGACAGAGCCTCCATCATTGTTGCCCGTTACTGTACTTGGTACCCCCAAATTAAGACCACTCACTCAAGGCCCCATTACCTTGAGACTCTGACCTTCCCACAACTACGCAGGGCCTTTGCGGAACTAAGATTCCAACAGATGCCCTCGGCATATTTAGAGGGGAGATATCGGGGAATTCCCCCATATGGCTCGCAAATACATATATGGATGCAATCAGGTAGAGGACATCACATAGTATCTGGTGATAAAAAAAATAAGATCGTGGCCAGTGGTCACCTCCTGGCAAATAGAAGGGGAAGAAATGGAGGCAGTGAGAGATTTTACTTTCTTGGGTTCCATGATCACTGCAAATAGTGACAGCAGTCACGAAATTAAAAGACGCCTGCTTCTTGGGAGAAAAGTGATGACAAACCTAGACAGCATCTTAAAAAGCAGAGACATCACCTTGGCAACAAAGGTCTGTATAGTTAAAGCTATGGTTTTCCCAGTAGTGATGTATGGAAGTGAGAGCTGGACCATAAAGAAGGCTGATCGCCAAAAAATTGATGCTTTTGACTTCTGGTGCTGGAGGAGACTCTTGAGAGTCCCATGGACTGCAAGAAGATCAAACCTATCCATTCTGAAGGAAATCAGCCCTGAATGCTCACTGGAAGGACAGATCCTGAAGCTGAGGCTCCAATACTTTGGCCACCTCATGGGAAGAGAAGACTCCCTGGAAAAGACCCTGATGCTGGGAAAGATGGAGGGCACAAGCAGAAGGGGACGACAGAGGACGAGATGGCTGGATAGTGTTCTTGAAGCTACCAGCATGAGTTTGACCAAACTGCAGGAGGCAATGGAAGACAGGAGTGCCTGGCATGTTCTGGTCCATGGGGTCACGAAGAGTCGGACACGACTAAATGACAATACAATGCCCAGAGGAAAATTTATATCGCCAATTCTTAATTGGCTTCCAGGTCGATCTGCACAGAAGCAATAGTTGAACTCCTAGCAGATAAACATCTATATATTACCCACCAGGGAGCCAGATTTGCGCTGGCAGCCAAGAAGCTCCATTTCAGGTTTGTGAATGCATTCCAATTTAAAAATTTAATGTTGCACATTTCTTTTTATGTCATAAACAGGCTACGTTGTATGATCTTAGAGGAAAGTTTTCCTTTTATTCTCTGTTGTCCATTGTAAAGGCCTTTGGCTATATATAATAAAATTGACCAGACAGAGGTTTGCTCCATTAAAAAAAAAAGGTTTTATATAAATTTGAAGCTGCCCAGAGTAGCTGGGGCAACCCAGCCAGATGAGTGGGGTATTACTGATTATTATTATGGAATAGGATGTCCCTATTTCCATTGGAGAAATATTGGATTTGTTATGTGGGCCCACCTGTGCAAGCCACGAGACTCGAGACAATGAACGTCCTTGAGTGGGGCTCATTTCGTCTAGCCAAGGCTGGAGCTCGTATGGAAGAATTTTGCTTTATGGGGCTCAGAATCGTCTGGTGGGAGGATCTGGCCAAAGGAGTGATCTGTTTTCCCGGAGCTTATCTGGCCTGTTTTCTTGGCTGACCAGGCCAGCTGCTGCTCTCATCGGACGGAGCTGATAGAGACGAGTTGTGACCATTATGTGCCGGTCAAAATGACTTTGGGGAGATTGCAGCCCATTGCAAAATCAGCTCAGGGCCGGCCAGATGTGGTTCTCTAAGCGCAAACAAGGGAAGGGGCAATTAAAGGGAAAGATCCAGGACTAGGCTACAGGAGCAGGATCAGTGCCGGATTTACATATAAATAAATAAGCAATAGCTTAGGGCCCCATTCTTTTGGGGGCGCCCAAAAAAATTAAAGGAAAAAAACTGGATGTACATTTCCAAAATATAAGATAAAAAGACCATTACTTTGATAAAATACATATTTTGTTATGTGCAAATGGCTTTCGATACCTATTAGGTCCATAAATTACCATATATTCAACAGAAAAAACAGCGACAATTTGTTGTTGACAAAGGACAGCTGGACATATAAAGGGCCCCAATACCTTCAGTAGCTTAGGGCCTCATCAAACCTCAATCCGGCCCTGGCAAGGATAAATACCATTTAAGGACAGTGTCAATAGCAAGTTTAGGGGGCTAGGGCCAAGCAGGAGGCAGAGCTTGACGCAGAATGAGAAAGTAGCTAGAGGAGAGGAAGTGTGGTGTAGTGGTTAGAGTGTCGGACTAGGTTCTGGGAGACCCAGCTTTGAATCCCCACACAGCCAGTGCACTGGCTTTCCTTGGAAGCTGATCACTGCCCCTCACCTACCTCACAAGGTTGTTGTAGGGATTAAATGAGGAGGGGAAGAACCACGTACAGAATTCCAGCCAGGCAACTGAGGAAGATTCGGAGCAGAAGTGGCAAAGGGTGTGGTTCGCGGAGAGTTTTGAGGGCCGGACTGAGAAGTCTGGAGGGCCACATTCAAGCTTGTGGAACCTGGTTTTAGAGCCACCAGACAAGTTTTTAAAAAATAAAAATAAAAAAATCAAGGTTATAGAGAAAGAGGGGGAGCAATTTGTTTTTGTTTGCCTTTAAAGGCATAACTATGCAAGTTTCACTTTCCAAATCAACATGTGGACCGAAACTCAGCCATCCTTTGAAATTCATACTTCTCTGAATTCTGCAGCGCAGTTCTCCAGCCAAGGAAGTCTGCAAAAATGCATGTCGTGTGTAAAATCAGCATACAAATGCATATATTGGTGAAAAGGGCATGCAAAATGCATTATGTCAGGGGAAATTGCTGGACCCCGTTCGCATCCAGAGATACCACTGTATTATTATTATTATTATTATTATTATTAATATTATTAGGATTGAAGTTGCTGAGCATTTTCCCGGATTTTACCCCAGGACATATCCTGCCGCGGGGGCCAGATTAAATCAACCGGTGGGCTGGATTAGGCCCCCAAAACGAACTTTGGACATGCCTGCCCTACAACCTGGACTGCAGTCCCTAAAACAGTTGGATGGTGACTTGTACTCCTCCTTCCGGCAACATCCGCAGCCCAGCTGGTGCCAAATGTCTTGCTCTGCTTTCCTTTGGACCCCATCAGCGAGGCAGAGAGGAGGGTCTTGTCTTTGGGCAGCCCAGGACCTCCATACCCCCTGCCCAGACTTGTGCCCCGGGGTGCTGCAAATCCAGCAGTTTGACTTTACCCCCAGAGGTGCACTCCATTGTCTGTCAAAACAGACAGATGCCAGCAACAACAATGCCACTCAAAGCAACATGCATTCTTCTCTCCTTCCTCAATTAAACCCCCCAAACATGTGAGGTAGGTTAGTCTGCCAGGCAGCAACTGCACCCTGGGTCATGCAGCAAGCTTTGTGGCGATGTGGGAATCTGAACCCGGATCTCCCCAGCACTCTAACCACTACACCGCACTGCCTTGTCTCCCCACTGGCTACTTTCTGCCTCTTCTTCCGGCAGTCTCTCCCTCGTGTCTTCCCATCTGCTTCTCAGGGGCAATATGACTCCATCCTCTCCTTATCGGCCGCTGTGTTTTGCAACCCTGAAAAGAGACCGAACATCGATTGCCCATGACCCCTTGTCGTTTCAGAGATTGTGGAATCTGCAGCACAAGAGAAGGAACAGAACATGAAGTTAGCTGTCTGCGTGTTTAAGAAACGGGAGATTAAATGTAATTGCAGTGGGTAAATTTGCTTAGCACTCAGAAGCAATTGCTGCCATTGTTTTGCTCTAACCTTTGGGCCACACTGCCTCTGGGCTCCACTTTTTACCTGCAGAGGGAGAGGGATGGTTTGAAAAAAAGTTTTTGGCGTACTGCTGGCTTCTTCCCTGAGCACATTAATCCTGCCCTGAAGCCCAGGACGTTCTAACAGGTCACAAAACAAAACATTTTCAGAACAGGTAAAACTTCACACCTGACAAAGCTTGAATCCGGTTCAGACTGACCCAAAATTACTGTGTCTCATTGATGGCATCTCCTGAGTTTCCCTTTTGGAGATGCCAAGGGGGGAGAACAGAATGTTACGCCCCTGAATTATTATATTCGCGGAAAGGATTTAGCTTAGTGGTAGAACACCTGCTTTTTCATGCAGAAGGTGCCAGGATCAGTCCCTGGCATCTCTTGGTAGGGCTGAGATAGACCCCTGCCTAAAAGCCTGGAAAGCTGCTGCCAGCCTGCACAGGTAATACTGAACTAAATGGACCCAGTGGTCTGAACCAGTATCAGGCATCTTCCTGTGTTCATATGATTGCATAGAAGCAAGGCAGGAATCTCAGCTAAAGGATCCATGATAGATGACCATCCTCTCCAACATACAGCGGTACCTTGGTTCTCAAACTTAATCCGTTCCAGAAGTCCGTTCCAAAACCAAAGCGTTCCAAAACTCAAGGTGCGCTTTCCCAAAGAAAGTACAGTCATACCTCGGGTTACAGACGCTTCAGGCTGCGTTTTTTCGGGTTACGGACGTACCGAAACCCGGAAGTACCGGAATGGGTTACTTCCGGGTTTCATAGAATCATAGAGCTGGAAGAGACCACAAGGGCCATCGAGTCCAACCCCCTGCCAAGCAGGAAACACCATCAGAGCACTCCTGACAAATGGTTGTCAAGCCTCTGCTTAAAGACCTCCAAAGAAGGAGACTCCACCACACTCCTTGGCAGCAAATTCCACTGTCGAACAGCTCTTACTGTCAGGAAGTTCTTCCTAATGTTTAGGTGGAATCTTCTTTCTTGTAGTTTGGATCCATTGCTCCGTGTCCGCTTCTCTGGAGCAGCAGAAAACAACCTTTCTCCCTCCTCTATGTGACATCCTTTTATATATTTGAACATGGCTATCATATCACCCCTTAACCTACTCTTCTCCAGGCTAAACATGCCCAGCTCCCTTAGCCGTTCCTCATAAGGCATCGTTTCCAGGCCTTTGACCATTTTGGTTGCCCTCCTCTGGACACGTTCCAGTTTGTCAGTGTCCTTCTTGAACTGTGATGCCCAGAACTGGACACAGTACTCCAGGTGAGGTCTGACCAGAGCAGAATACAGTGGCACTATTACTTCCCTTGATCTAGATGCTATACTCCTATTGATGCAGCCCAGAATTGCATTGGCTTTTTTAGCTGCCGCGTCACACTGTTGGCTCATGTCAAGTTTGTGGTCAACCAAGACTTTCGGCGGTCGCGCATGCGCAGAAGCGCTAAATTGCGCTTTGTGCATGTGCAGAAGCACTGAAACGCAAACCGTGCGTGCACAGACGCGCTGCTCCCGCACAGATCACGTTTGCAACCCGAGCGTCCACTGTATTGTAAAACAGATTACAATGGTACCTCAGGTTAAGTATTTAATTCGTTCCAGAGGTCTGTTCTTAACCTGAAACTGTTCTTAACCTGAAGCACCACTTTAGCTAATGGGGCCTCCTGCTGCTGCCGCGCCGCCGGAACACGATTTCTGTTCTCATCCTGAAGTAAAGTGCTTAACCTGAAGCACTATTTCTGGGTTAACAGAGTCTGTAACCTGAAACGTATGTAATCCGAGGTACCGCTGTAATCCGTTCCAGACTTTTAAAAACAACCCCCAAAACAGGAATTTAACATGAATTTTACTATCTAACGAGACCACTGATCCATAAAACGAAAGCAGTGAACAATGTACTGCAGTCACACAATCGGTAGCTGAAGTGGGTTCCACACAGTCACAAAAACGAAACAAAAAGAGCCGCAGAAACAAAATTGCAAAATAAATAGCAAAAACAGACAGACCTCAGTGTGGCACTCAAAACAGAAGCGTGACACTCAAAATGGAGCACTTTTGGCTTCCAAAAAAAGTTCGCAAACCAGAACACATACTTCCGGGTTTGCACTGTTTGGGTTCCAAGTTGTTTGAGTACCAAGGCGTTTGAGAACCAAGGTACCACTGTATGGACACAGATTTTGCATTGACCCAATAACAGTGCTTTGGTGATGTGTTCATACTGGACCATCCACACGTCATTCCACTTTACCAGTTATTCTGGGATGCTTCCCTAACATTATTATATTGTGGTCACCTGGGTGGGGCAGTCTTGTGGCGGCCAGGGGCTGGAGTTCATTGTGGAAGTTGGGAGTTGCCAGGACGCCCCTATTGCCCTCAGAGAACTACAATTCCCAGAGTTCCCCAGGAAGGGGGGTTGGTTGTTAAGCCAGTCGAGAAATTGTAGTCCCGGGAGGGGAATCAGGCGGTCTCCTAATACCTCTCAAACTACCTTAACAAACGGCAGGATTCTTTGGGGGAAGCTGTGACTATAACCCAGCACTGTGAATGGGGCCTTTGTCAGCTGGAGATCACCTTGTGCTGGTCAAGAATCAGAGCTTCCTTCCTAGCCTTTATCATAGAATCGTAGAGTTGGCAGGGACCCCGAGGGTCATCCAGTCCAACCCCTTGCAACTGAAGCATCCATGGCAAGTGGCCAACCCACTTCTGCTTAAAAACCTCCAAGGAACCACCTTTCCCATTGTTGAACAGCTCTTACTGTCTAGGGCTGCTCCTGGTATGCCCCGTGGAGGACCTTAAGGTCCACAAATGACAATATTTTGGAGGTCACAAGTCACAAGGTGGTTAGATTGGTCTCAACTAGGGCCAGGGCCTTTTCAGTACAGTGGTACCTTGGGTTAAGGACTTAATTCGTTCCGGAGGTCCATACTTAACCTGAAACTGTTCTTAACCTGAAGCACCACTTTAGCTAATGGGGCCTCCTGCTGCTGCCGCGCCGCCGGAGCACAATTTCTATTCTCATCCTGAAGCAAAGTTCTTAACCTGAAGCACTATTTCTGGGTTAGCGGAGTCTGTAACCTGAAGCGTATGTAACCCGAGGTACCGCTGTACTGGCCCCAACTTGGTGGAACGCTCTGTCACAAGAGACCAGGGCCCTGCAGGACTTGACATCTTTCCGCAGGGCCTGCAAGACAGAGCTGTTCCACCTGGCCTTTGGTTTGGACTCAGTCTGACCCTTATGTTTCCCTTCCCTAATGGTTTTGATCTATGGGCTACTTTTAAAATGAGGCTGCATTTTAAACTGCATTTTAACCTGTATTTTAAATTGGTCCCTCCCCATTATGTTTTTACTGTAATTTTTACTGTTGTTAGCCGCCCTGAGCCTGGCTCTGCCCAGGGAGGGTGGGGTATAAATAAAACAACTTCTTCTTCTTCTTCTTCTTCTTCTTCTTCTTCTTCTTCTTCTTTGCAGAATTTTCTAGACATAGGCGGAATACAGCAGTTGGAAACGGTGTCCGTGTGGGAATCGGTGAGATGTATCCATGTCAAGAATTTCCTTGTTTTGCTTTTTTTTTTTTTTAAATGATATTTATTAAAGTTTCAGAAAAAGAATTTCCTTGTTTTGCATTCAGATTTTCACTTCTTGAAATAGGGCAACTCTATTACTTCCAGAAAGTTCTTCCTGAAGTTGGGTCAGAAACTCATTTCTTGTCATTTGAAGCCATTGGTTCGGAGGAGGACTGGAAGAAATTTAAGAACTATTTACAAAAGTATTGTAATTTGAGTGAATGCTAAATAAGATGCTAGATCAAAATAACTGAGCACCACTAAATTTAGAAGCTTTTAAGAAAATAAGTAAGACTGTGAAATTTAGCTCCTTCTGAGAAGTATAAGATTATGAAATATAGAAGGGATATAAGAATTTAAATAAGATGATAAATTGCTGACAAAACGTTACAACGATGAAAGTGGGAGCGGGAGATGTGAGGAAGTCCAAAGAAAATGTGAAAATATGTTAAGATCAATGTCATATTGCTTATTATGTTTATTTTTATTGTAAAACCTAATAAATTGCTTTTAAAAAAAAAAAAATGAAGCCATTGGTTCGAGTCCGACCACAGAGCAGCAGGAAAAAAAGCTCGCTCCATTTTCCATGCAACAGCCCTTCAGATATTGGAAGGTGGCTGTTATATGACTTCTCAGTCTTCTCTTATCCAGGCTATAAATTCTTTGGAAGCTGCTGGCTGTCTGGTTGGGGACCAATGAATAATCAATAATAAGCAGAAAACATATAATTCTTCTTCTTTTGTTTGGGGTGTGCGCATGCATGGTGTTTTCCTGAACATAAAAGTTTGTCCCAGCTGATGAATTTTCATCAGCTGAAGGCAAAGGAAAAGAAGAGAAGAGAGATTAGCCTGAGGCGTTCAACTTTTGGAGTTTCTTGCACCTCAGGCAGGAAGCAATTTAGTCCATTTTTCTCTGTAAGAGGATAAAAAACCCTAGCATTTATTATTTGACTTGGGGCCAAGCTGCTTCCATTGATGTAAACCCAGGATCAGTCCACCTGTTTTTATTTTATCTTCTGGGGGTCAGGATGTTTTGGATTGTTAAAAGAATTCTAAGGTCTCAAATATAAAATGAATGTTCCTAAGTGCACAAGGTAAACACAGATACATAAGTATATAAACCACATGTCTGAAATAGTACAGGAGAGCAATCCTGAAAATATCTTGGCTCTCTAAAGACTATAGATGTTTCCTCTGCCCAAGGAAATATTTTGGGGAAACCTTTCCCAATGTAGTTCTTTCACTTACAAATCCTACAAATCCTGCCTTTTGTGTATGAATCGGGAAGGCCTGCGAGCTGGATTCAAGAACTAAAGTATTTACTATCTCAAAAGACTGGCCCAGACTCACCAGATAATGCAATCAGTGACCATTATCATATACCTTGGCAGACAGGAGAGAAGCCACTCTCTCAAATTTCTGTTGTAGACGGCCTCTTTCTGTGACACGTGTATGATGCCTTTTGGCTGGCCTTTGGCTAAGGGGTTGGGCAGTTTCGGAAGTCTTTAAGCTGGGGTCAGCAAACTTTTTCAGCGGGGGGCCGGTCCACTGTCCCTCAACCCATGTGGGGGGCCGGAATATATGGGGGGGGGGGTGAACGAATTCCTATGCCCCACAAATAACCCAGATGCATTTTAAATAAAAGCAAACATTCTACTCATGTAAAAAACACCAGGCAGGCCCCACAAATAACCCAGAGATGTATTTTAAATAAAAGGACACATTCTACTCATGTAAAAAACGCTGATTCCTGGACTGTCCACGGGCTGGATTTAGAAAGCGATTGGGCCGGATCCGGCCCCCGGGCCTTAGTTTGCCTACCCATGCTTTAAAGGTTCTTGCATACCTTCGTTCTGGGTCCTCACCTCCTTGCAAGTGGTGGTGGTGGTGGGGCTCTGTTGCAACAGAAAAATAAATATCTTCCTTCCTTTCACCGGATCCTGCCTGCATTCCATTTTCTCTGACTGATCATGAATTTAGGGGGACGGAATCCCTGGATGGAAAGTTGGGCTGTAAAAGCCAACCCCGAATTTTTCTGTAACGAGATGTTGTTGGTCCAGGGGGCTGGCTGAAGCTTAGAGACAAAGTGAGTCCCTTGTCAGTCTCAGGCTGCCCTGCTATGCCAGGCTGGGGAGTTGAAACGCAGGTGGATGTGATGGGGAAACCAACATGGACGAGAAGGAGGCTGAGAACGGAGAAATGAAAAACAGAGAGAAACTGAAATTGACAAATTTGTGTCTATTGGTCCTGCACAACAGTTGGAACCCTGCAGATTTAGTTGTAACAGACCTGGGCCAATTTGATGTTTTCCTCCATGGAAACCAGCCGGTCCTGGAACCAGTTTGCATAACCCATGTTCCTTCCTTCTGGGAAAGAAAGAGAATGCAAATGCAGGTTAATTGGCAGGACCTCTTAAGTCTAACTCTCTCTGGTTTTGCCCAGCTTTCATTAAGTGTTTTCCCGCACTCTTCCTTTGGGCGATAGGAAGAAAATGCCAATTGCCGACTCGTTAATTAAGGAGGCAGCTTTTCTTCCAGGAGGTGTGTGTGTGTGTGTGTGTGTGTTTTCCCCAATAGTGGTTTTTCACTTCTTTTGCAGGAGTAAGAGAGAAAGATCAAGATTAATCCAGCCTGTGATGAGGCAAGATCCAGCACCCAGCTGGAGGAGTCTTGCCTGGACTGGTTCTGGTGAGCTGGGGCAGGAGGGCTGGTGTTTGCTGAGTGCCCAAGAAGCTGAGACGACACATCCTTGTTTTGATCCCTCGTCATCACATCTGGCAAAACTCGTCTTTGAGAAGCTTCTCTGTTTGAGCTTGCAGATCCAATATGGGTAGCAGCTGGGCCTCAGGGAGTATCCTAAGGTGGCAATAATAATAATTTCATTATTTGTACCCTGCCCATCTGACTGGGTTGCTGTTTGAAATTGGCTGGCTGTCCTCCTGTTTAAGGGCGTACGTCCAGTGTAAAGGAACCCTGAGAAAAGCCCTGATGCTAGAAAATAGACAACTTTTTATGTACAGAACAGTAGCAGCCAGGATCTTAATTGCAAGAAACTGGAAAAGTGACAAAACACCTACGATAAATGAGTGGCAGGTCCAAATGATAGAATATCTACAGACGGCCATGATGACAGGGAGAATTAGAGGGTATCCAAAACAGAAATTACAGAAAGAATGGAAAATCTTTAAAGAGTATTTGGAAAAGCATTACAATAACAAATATCTCCTGGCAGAAATAGAATGATCCTTGTAAAACAACAAATATAATGTTTTTTTGATATCTGACGAAAACAAAGAAAGAAATACAATAACTTGGAACTGTGTGTGAAAAAATTGTAGAAATAATCGGAAGCCAAATGTGTTTGTTTTGCTTAGTCTTCCTTTTCCTTTTTTTCCTTTTCCCCCTTCCCCTCATTCCCCCCCCCCCCTTCATTTTCCTTTTCCTTTTTCCTTTTTTGTGTGTCTCCTTTCTTGGTCTTTCTCTTTTTGATATGTTAAGAAAGAGTTAAAGAGATAAAAGTGTAATATGAAAACTTCAGTAAGTTAAAAGCGTTTTTGTGTAATTTTTCTATTAAGATTTATATATTGTTAAAATTGGTTAATTGTAATGAATTGATGCAGCAACTACTGTGGTTTTCTTCCCTTTGTTATTGTTAAATTCTAAATCTTTGGGATTATTCCATTCCAAAAAAAAGAGAGAAAAGCCCTGATGCTATCATCATCATCATCAGCATCAGCATCAGCATCATCTTCTTCTTCTTATCATATTTTCTCCAAGGAGCTCATAGTGGCAAACACAGTTCTGTCCCTCTCCATTGTATCCTCAGAGCAGCCCTGCAACTGAGGGGGGATTTGAACTCTGGCCTCCGAGGTTCTAGTCCGATGCTCTAACCACTGCACCACACTGACTCTCAGCAGTGAGCCATCGCCATTGAGCACCTGGGCAAAGGATTGGGAAGGCACCTTGTGGAGCAGAAAAGACTGCTTATGTACACAACGGCAGCTGCCATAATGCTTTTAGCCCAGAGATGGAACGATGATAAAGTCCCTACCAGAGAAGAACGACAGGCCAAACTGATGGACTGTGCAGAGATGGCAAAATGACTGTTAGGTCCAGTCGTGGATGACTCTGGGGTTGTGGCGCTCATCTCACTTTATTGGCCGAGGGAGCCGGCGTACAGCTTCCGGGTCATGTGGCCAGCATGACTAAGCCGCTTCTGGCGAACCAGAGCAACGCACGGAAACGCCGTTTACCTTCCCACCAGAGTGGTACCTATTTATCTACTTGCACTTTGACGTACCTTTGAACTGCTAGGTTGGCAGGAGCAGGGACCGAGCGACGGGAGCTCACCCCATCACGGGGATTTGAACCGCCGACCTTCTGATCGGCAAGTCCTAGGCTCTGTGGTTTAACCCACAGCGCCACCCACGTCCCCTAGGAAGGATATTAATAAGCAATATATCCTCTCCTGCCTCCCTGAACATTCCCACACTTGGGACCCCTTCCAACGTGACAATTCTATGATTCCATTATTTTTACATTCCTATGTACTACAGGAAATGTATGGTGAGTTTCTAAAACAACAGAGCCATTCTTTCTAATTTTGCATAGAGACATTTAAATCAGCACGTGCAAATGTCATGCCAAATCTGTGTCCTCTTTTTTGACAATGCAGAAGTAGCCTTCCTGGAATATCCTTAACAAAAAGCCACAAAGACTGGGGAAACAAGGAGTTGATTTATGCAGAGTCCATTGGAGCACATCTTGCCTGGGATCACTTGCTCTGATTGATTGCAGCTCTCCAGGGCTCCAGGTATTTACAACCTGCTAACTTAAACCCTTGTTGACCTGGAAATGCCAGGAACTGAACCTCAGACCTTCTGCATGCTCAACCGCTGAGATACGGATCCTTCCTTATTTCAACAAATGCTCTGCTTGGACTTTGAATGGAGAAGAAAGCAGGAAACCCAAGAGGCACGGCTCGGATAGGAAGGCTGGAGCACAGAAAGCGGCAGGAGCTAGATCTCATGGACTTCAAAGCATGAGAAGAGATGGCTGCATCAGGCCAGGGGCCCATCTGGTCCAGCAGCCTGCTCTCACAGTGGCCAAACTATGGGAAATCAGCAAGCAACATTCGAGGGCAAGAGCTCTCTCTTCTCCTGTGGTCTTCACCAACTGGTATTCAGAAGCATCACCATGGATTTGCCTAATCCTCTTTCAAAGCTATCCAGGTTGGTGGCCATCACTTCCTCAAGTGGGAGAGAGTTCCACAGGTTAACCATGCGCCATGTGATTAAGGACTTCCTTCTGCCTGTCTGGAATCGCCCAACGCTCAGCTTTGTTGGATGAGTTTTGGTGTTATTACACAAGGGAAATGGGGACTTTTCTCTGTCTGCTTAACAGCTGAATGGAGCTTCCATGTTAAGTGGCAGTCTACCTCTGAATACCGGGTGCTGGGAACGAACGAGAAGGGGCGGCATCGCTGCATTCACAGCCTGCTTGTGGGTTTTCCCAGAAGGTTCTAGCTAGCCATTTCTTACATACAAGCAGCCTTTGTGTCTTGGTTCCGAAATCTGCCTGGCTAGAGAACTCTCTCGAAGGGGTGAAGAAGGACACCCAAGCCTGACCAAGAGGCGCAGAAAGGACTTGCGGAGGGTCTTCTCTCTTCCCTTCTGCCCTAGATTTGGTCTCCAAGGCACTCAGGCCACCCCAATTAAGGGCAAATATTTTCCTCTCCTCTTCTCTGGAAACGACGGTGCGTCAGGGTGTTATTTCATACATTCACACAGTGACCTACTTCTGCAAGAAGCATAGTGGTGACACAGCGTTACGATGACAGCGACTCTGTCGGGCCGAGAAAACTCAGCCCAATCAACGATGAGAGCTTCTCCCCTCTCCATCGATCCGCGCCAAATCCAGAGATGCGACTTCATCCTCCTCGCTACCACCCAATTTTCTATCAATTTCAGCTTAAATGGACGAAAATGATGTGATTTTAAATAGGGCATTTGCTGTTTGTTTGTTTTTTAAAAAAGGCACAGCTGACTCAAGCTCTTAATGTGATGAGCAAAAAAATATATAGGAGTTTTCAGCTTCCCTCCACCCCTTTGGCCTTCTGAAGGAGGAGGGAAAAGCAGTTGCATCTTCAATTTAGCCTCCTCGCTTTACAGATTGACAGGTTTCACCGCTTTAACTGAAGCCTGTCAGTGCTTGGGCAGAAAGGACATGGCTGAAGCATCCCCAAAGAAAATTGCAGCAGGTGGGAGAGTGTGCTTTTTGTCCAGGTAAAAGCAAAATTAAATAGTTTTTCTCACGCGTGAGACTCCTGGAGGAGAATGAAAAGAGAAGGCCGTGTTTTCGTTCCAAAAAGGCTGCTCCAGATTTCTCCAGAAAAGAATAGCGAATATTTATTATTCTTATTATTTTCCACAAAGCGCTCCCTGCTGCCTCGGCCTGCAGGTGTCCTGGGCTTTTTGTGTAGTACAATAAAATCATATAAACCCTGAACCAAAGCCATTGTGAGTGTTTATAATGGGAGAGAGAAGGCATGAAGGGTAAGGACATTAAAGAGGGAACGCGAGGTGGATCCTCTGCAAAACAACCAGAGAACAAAAACAGCTTTCTAATGGCTTTTTGAAAAGTGAAGAGGGAAAGATAAAGGGGGTTATGTGTAGAGGGAAGGTGAATGTCATATTGCAGGCTTTCCAAAGGAAGCGGTTTGGGATCAGGGCGACAATCGCACTGTGCATTTAAAGCATTACAATAGCCATGGCTTTCCCCAAAGAATTAGGAGAGCTGTATCTTGTTAAGAGTGCTGAGAATTGTTTGGAGACCCCTATTCTCCTCGCAGAGTTCCCTGGTAAAAGGGATGGGTTATTAAAGCACTCTGAGTAATATAGTTCTGTTGTTTTTTCCATATTCAGTTTTTTCAGCGAAATTGCTTCTATAGGTTAGGGTTGCCATATTTCAAAAAATAAAAACCAGAACACCTCAAAAGTTGTTGAGCCAAAAAAAAAAGTGATTTTTCAGTTTACTAGCCCAAGATCCAGGACAAAGTGCCGCCTTTTGGAAATTTCCCCCCGATGTCAATTCCGCCGTTGAAATCCCGGTGATGCCCAGAAAAATCCAGGTGTATGGCAACTCTACTATAGTTGAAAGCCATAAGGGTGTTTTCCTTTCCAGCAGGTTTTTATATTTCTCTCAAACTCTATATAAGTTTTTCCTAATTACACGGTTCAAAAACTTTTTATGTATTTTAGCTTTACCATACCACAAACATGCATGCCAGCCAAATTTGATACCATACCCCTCCAAGTCTAATAACTGAGTGTTCTTCAGCATTATCCAATCCTTTAACCAACACAGACATGCTGCCTCGTAATATAAATGAGTCATCTCAAAAGCTGCTCCACTTCAGGGGTGGCATAACCTTTGGCCCATTGTCCCTGGCCACTGGTCATGCTGGTTGTCACTGATGAAAGTTGGAGACCAACAACAGCTAGTCCCCCCCTCCCAGGTGAAGGCAATGCTGAGGCAGCAGGGTCTCACTTAATCCCCATCTGCACCACACCACTAAAGCAGTATCGTACCGCTTTTGACAGTCATGGCTTCCTCCCTAAAGAATCCTGGGATCTGTAGTTTGTTAAAGGTGCTGAGAGTTGCGAGGAGGCCCGTGTTCCCCTCACAGAGCTACAGTTCTCAGGGTGGCTTAACAACCAATCAGTCTTTCCCAGGTAACTCTGGGAGGGGGACAGGGGTCTCCTAACAACTCTCTGCACCCTTAACAAACTACAGCTCCCAGAATTCCGTGGGGAAGCGGCAATTCCCAGAGTTCTCTGTGAAGAGGTATGGTTGCATCACTCTGTGAATTGTGGCTCTGGGAGGGGAAGAGAGGCTTGCTGTTAAACTCTCAGCACCCTGAACAGCTGCCAGGATCCTTTGGTGGAAGCCATGATTGTTTAAAGTGGTATCATCATCATCCCTCTTTTGACATGACTTTTTGAAGTCATCTGAAGGCAGCCCTGTATTGGGAAGTTTTTAATGCCTGGTGTTTAGTTGTGTTTTTATATTAGGTGGGAAGCTGTCCAAAGTGGCAGGGGCAACCCAGTCAGATGGGTGGGGTATAGTAAATATCATCATCATCTTCATCACCATCACCATCATGGCCTGAATGTGGCCCAGGATCCCGGCAGCTGCAGCTCAGGGCCCAGCCTCAACATTTACCATTGACTTGAGATATTGCATGCTCCAACTGTCCTGACCAGCGCCGGCCCTACCATTAAACAGAATGAGGCAGTGGCCTCAGGCAGCAGTTGCTGGGGGACAGAGGCCAGGAGTAGTAGGAAGTGTGGGAGAACATAGCTGCACATAGGAGCCAACTCCTAGGGGCTGAGAGGTCTTCAGCTCCCCCAATAAAATCTTTGAGTGGCCTCCAATTCGATGGGCATTGCCATTCTGATGGTGTGTTTGTGCCGTGCCATTTGATCGATTATGCAGGGTGGGGTTTGCCTACCCGCGCAGCAATATTTTGTTCAGGATGGTACCCCTGTAGCTGCGTGGGCCATGTGGTCTGTCCTGCATCCCCTCCTTCCCTCAGGCACAGCAGAAGATGCTGTCCCAAGTTATATAAGATTCAGTTGCCTTCTGTAGGTGGGCACCTCTGCAAAGCCCTTGGAGTTATCAGCTGGACAGCACACTGAGCAATGCCTGGGTCACAGTGGAGGCTGGTCTCAGCTTTGCCCCTTATGGGAGAGGAAACTAGAACCAATTGCCTCTGCCTGGCGTTGGCTCTCTAGCGCCACCTACTGTTGGGCTCCTTCTGCCCTAGCAGCTCCAATGGGCACCAGGCACCAGGCACCATTGCATAATTTTTGAAATAGTGACTAGGGCCATGTATAATGCCAGAGGGAGGTCTTTGATAGGGATTCCCCTTTCCTCCTGCTTCCCTTATGTATCTTGGTTGTTGGCACCGATTGTGATGGACTCTGGCCATTTTTTATCAGCCTGGGATTTTACAGTCTCTTGCCACGGACCACAGCTGAACGGGGAGTGATCTTTGGCCCTGCGGGGCAGGTGATCACGGGATTACATTTATACCTGCCCTAGATTTATATCTCACCGTTACACAACCTGCATGTCCCTTAGCTTTGGAAAGACCCTTAGCTCCAGATTTGGAAACTGGGTGTTTGTTTATCCACCTCCCGGTTAGGGGAAGGGGAGAAATTCGATTCAGGCAACTTGACCTAATTCTCCTTTTCCAGGACAATACAAGAAATGAAACACAGGCACCTGTTGAAATTTGCACTTCTCCGTATTTTGCACTCCGGTTCTCCAACTGTGTCCAAAAATGTATATACTGTAGAGACATATACTGGTGAAAAGAACATACAAAGATGCATTATATTAAGGGAAACGGCTTTGCAGAAATGTGTATCTTAGGAAATGTTTCTCATTCGCCTTCAGAATTTCACTGGCACAGCTGAGAGATATGGCAGCGTGTGGTTCTTTTCTGCCGAAGCATAATATCACTCACAATTAAAATAGGGAGATTCACAAAAAGGACTTAAGGGGGAGGGGGGACGTGTCGTAAGTGGAAGGTTTACAGGCCAATTCTTTTTTCAGTTTTGACAGAGTGCAGACCCAACAGCAGTTATCTCTCTCCAGACACCCCACAGATGGAATGGCAGCCTTGTACACATGTTGGCTTAGAAGGTTTGCTGTTCCCGTTCGCTCTGATTGATAACCCCAATCGAGTGTCCAGGACATAGTGTTATCATTCTCTGCTTATCAGGCATTGTGTGCGTTTCACAAGAGCTATAGGAACTGAGAATTGCCACTGATGAATTGCCCGTTATGCTGAGGGAGCCGTATTCAACGCGGGTGGCGCTGTGGTCTAAACCACTGAGCCTCTTGGGCTCGCCAATCAGAAGGTCGGTGGTTCGAATCCCCACAACAGGGTGAGCTCCCATTGCTCTGTCCCAGCTCCTGCCAACCTAGCAGTTCGAAAGCATGCCAGTGCAAGTAGATAAATAGGTACCAATGTGGCAGGAAGGTAAACAGCATTTCCATGCGCTCTGGTTTCCGTTATGGTGTTCCGTTCCGCCAGAAGTGGTTTAGTCCTCCTGGCCACATGACCCGGATGAACTGTCTGCAGACAAACACTGGCTCCCTCGGCCTGAAAGCGAGATGAGCACCGCAACCCCATAGTCGCCTTTGACTGGACTTAACCATACAGGGGTCCTTTAACTTTTTGCCTTTACCTTACCTATTCAAGTGTGTGCAGCTCCCACTTACCAAATGCAATGCCTTCCCTGAAAATCATTTCTTAGGCAAGTGTTCCCATAGCGAATGCATGATTTCCATCAGTTCCTATGGGAACATTTCTAATCTGGGGTTTGTCCCATCTCGCCCCGCCTCCTTTTTTTTCTAATGGAGTCTTCCTGAGACGGCTGCAGCCAACCAGCAAAAGAGACACAAAGGAAAAACTAACTTGTCCCATCTCTCCTGCTCTCTGATTTGTCCAATTTTGCTCCTTCCCTGCATGGTTTCTGCCTGAAAATAGCTGCCGCTAACCAGAAAGGAAGTAAGGAAGTGGGCAAACTCTGGCTGTTTGGATATCTGAATCTGTGGAGTGTATAGTGAAGTTTGGGCATAATTCTTACCTTTGGATAAGTGAATTTTCACATAGCAAGAGGCTGGATGGTGGTACATGCATGTACGCTTCCTATTGGGCTGATTTCAATGGAGCTGTCAGAAACATCCCTACTTTACACCCTTGCTTAGCAGTGGGAAGATTTCAGGCTTGTGGGTTCAACTTTGTTTTTTACCGGAACCCTAAGACCCACTGTCCAGGGCCACGTGAAAAAAAGTGGCTGAACTGGGTGGACGTATATAAAGAATTAAGGAACATAATACAATATAAGAACATAAGAAGAAACTAGGAGTTGGTACCTTTATGCACATGTGGTGGGACTGTGCAAAGTTAAGAGAATTCTGGGATATATTATACAATGAACTCAAAAGGATTATCGTTTCAAAAAAAACCTGACGCCTTTTTGTTAGGCATTATGTCCATTGATATACCAAAACAAAAACAAAAAAACACAGAACCCTCTTTATGTACACAACCACAGCGGTGAGGATTTTAATAGCAAAAAACTGGAAAGGTGATGTCATCCCCACAAAAACTGACTGGCAAGCAAAGATGATAGAATATTCAGAACTTGCAAGGATGACTGGGAGAATAAGAGGAAATGCTAACCAGAAATTTGGTAAAGATTGGACAATGCTCAGAGGATATCTTAAAAAGTACTGTAATAACACAAATCTCCTGACAGACTTGGTTTTTGCAAGTCACAGCTGGAGTCAGGGCCTCGGTCTGCAGAGGTTGAAGTCCATTGCTGCAGTGAAGGAGATCTCTGCTTTGTTGCTCTCGAACCCTTGGAGATGTTACGTTTTGTTGATGCCCAGTCAAACATGGTGAAGCCTTATTCCCAGAAGCTGCAGCATTTGGGAAAGATGGTTCACTGACATAAAAATGTGGGTGGATGGTTCAGTCTCCGTTGGCCTTCAGGTGTCTATGCGGTCGATAAGGGCTGTATCCCAGGGGCAGAGACAGTCCCTTCCCATACCAAGGTCTCCTTCTCCCCTTGCAGGCTGAGGTTCAGCAGCTCCTCCAATGTGGCGCTGGTCCAGGGAGGGTTCTGCTTCCAGCTTCCCCCTTGGCAGGTGATATCCCTCCTGTTGTGGCCTTTGACATACTCTTCCCCTAAGAGAACAGATTGCTCTCACCTTTCCTCCTCTTCAAACACTGCAGGTTCCCCTTTGGCCCGTAAAAATACCTGCTCGGGGAGTCCGTGTCTGAGCAGAAAGCTTCTGCGCACTGTTATCGCTCTCCCCAGCCGAGTCCTTATCTTTGTTTCTGCTGCATTCAAAACATGCGTGAGAAATTACACCACAACAACACAATGCTGAGGGAGAAGGAGCTGAGCTGTGGACTTTGCTGAGCAGGCTCTGGCCTTGCCTCCGTTTTCCAAGGGAAGAGCTGTGAAATTAGATCACTCTAATAATAACATTTATTAAGGGAAGACCATGGAGAAGCTGCCATTCTTTGAGTGAGACCATTCGTTTATCCGGCTCCTCAATGTGTACACAGACGACCTGCCACACTCCTGGGTTTTAGACAGGAGTGTCTCCTGGAAAGGCTGTGAATTGAACTGGGATTTTCTACGTTTTCTTTCATGGCAGTTTGACACATTTTAGAGGTTGCACATTTTATAATGCCATTATGCCTTCCCCTACTAGAGCGTGCACAGTGGGACATTGTTATATATTAAATTTTCTGTTTTACAATTTAGAATACTCATTTAAACATACTTGCATTATCAATGACTTCCCTTCTTCTCTTTCCATGCTTCATTTTGCATATCATAAATCCCTGCATGTTTTACATAAACTAAACCATTCAGTATTCCATTATTGTATCCATCATAACTTATTTACACTGTTAAATTTATCTCAATGCTGCCAACATTTTCAAGTGTACACAATTCCCCCCCCCCATATATTCAATAAACATTTTCCAATCTTCTTTAAATGTATGTTCTTCTTGTTCTCTTATTCTATATGTTAAGTCTGCAAAGCTGCGCATATTCCATCAGCTTAAGTTGCCATTCTTCTTTAGTTAGTTTTCCATTTTTGGGCCAACAAAACACAGGCCACAGTAGTGGCATACATAAATAAACTTTGTTGACACCAGGGAATTTCTGTCTGAATTATCCCCAACAAAAATGACCCCATTTTGGGGGAGTAGGGGAAGTACTTTTTGTTGAATGGTTTCTTTAAATATTAAGGTTCATTGTTGTTTCACAAGATGTGTATCTCTTTAAAGGCCAGAGTAAATATCATGACCTAATTTTACAGCTGTGAAGCAGTACAGCAGGTGCTGTTAAGTTGTGTTAATTAAGCTGTGTCAGCAATTGGGTAAAGTATATAAAGAGCAGCATGTAAGTCTCTCAGTACCCTGGTGAATGGGTCGGGTCATACTTACAGATTTAATTACAGATAGGTAGCCGTGTTGGTCTGCCATAGTCAAAATAAAAAAAATCCTTCCAGTAGCACCTTTAAGACCAACTAAGTTAGTTCTTGGTATGAGCTTTCGTGTGCAAGCACACTTCTTCAGATACACTGAAACAGAATAAATGGACATAAATCTGACATCAAGAATCACAAAACAGAGAAACCAGTAGGAGAACACTTTAATCTCCCAGGACATTCTATACAAGATCTCAAAGTAGCTGTTTTACTACAAAGGAATTTCAGAAATAGACTGGAAAGAGAAGCTGCTGAATTGCAACTCATTACCAAACTTAAAACCATGGAGAGACCTGGTTTGAACAAAGACATTGGATTCTTATCCCATTATACATGACTAAGCCATTTCTCACCTTCTCACCCCTTGCCTTTTCCTGTAAGACCTATTACAGTCGTTAAGAGTCGTCAGCAGGCTCATCTCAGCTATCTGCCAATCTCCCATTCCCACCACCCTTCTGAGTAATACCCCTCCCCACCTTCTCACTATATAGAAGGATCTGGCAACTTCTGTTTCAGTGTATCTGAAGAAGTGTGCTTGCACACGAAAGCTCATACCAAGAACTAACTTAGTTGGTCTTAAAGGTGCTACTGGAAGGATTTTTTTTATTTTGATTACAGATTTAATGTAAGAGGAGTGTTAAGTTGTGGGTGAACATATCAGATGACACAGCGATTCTTCAAACAGCTCTTGTTTATTCACAGGCCAGGACAGAATTTGAAACTGAAGGGCTCAGTCAGCCTGCTTATATAGAGCTCCAGTACCACGTTACTGTAACAACTTTCTAAAACTATCCAATCACTGAACGTCACTTTCGATCCTTCATTTGCATAACTATCTACAGTATCCCCCTGCTGGCCCAGGGTGAGAGCTTCAGTACATAACAATGAGTTTTTGTTTTTGTAATTAAAGCCAAGCAAAATATATTTTTGCGTTTCTTCATTGTTTCCTGAACGTGTGGTCTCCCCAGCACACTTTCTGCAGTGCAATTAATCTGCTAAATACAGTGGTGCCTCGCAAGACGAAATTAATCCGTTCCGCGAGAGTCTTCGTCTAGCGGTTTTTTCGTCTTGCGAAGCAACCCTATTAGCGGCTTAACGGATTAGCGCTATTAGCGGTTTAGCGGCTATTAAAGGCTTAAAGGCTTAGCGGATTAGCTGCTAAAAGGCTATTAAAGGCTATTAAAGGCTTAGCAGATTAGATAAAGGGGGCGAAAAGCGAAAAAAAAATCTCAAGACTTGCAAGACATTTTCGTCTTGCGAAGCAAGCCCATAGGGAAATTCGTCCTGCGAAGCAACTCAAAAACGGAAAACCCTTTCGTCTAGCGGGTTTTCCGTCTTGCGAGGCATTCGTCTTGCGGGGCACCACTGTACGCAACACATTTAAACATTTTTTTTCAATTCATTACAGATTATTTCCCAGCACTCTTTTTACCCTTTTACAGGTCCACCATGCAATGGGATATTTTTAACTGGGCACCCCTAAAAGGCAAAATCAAGGTCTGGAACAGAGACCAGAAAAGTGGGCCTTTCCCTAAATAGGGACTGTTGGAGCATACAAAAGCTGGTTTTGACCATGTTGCCATCAGAGCAATAAATTCCCTTTTCCCTCTGGGGTTGCTACTTGAGCAAAATATTTACAAGGATGCATTGGTTACCTTTCCCCCAGAGCAAACAGCAATAAATCAGAGGTTGGGAAGTTTTGCAGAAAAAGTCAACAACGCCTTCGGGCTACCAGCTTCCAGTTCAGAGCTCCAGGGGGGGGGGGTTAAAAGTATGCAAACCTTTCCGTCACATTCTCTCCCCCTGCATCAGGTATTCTGGTAAATCAAGAGGTAGGATTTCTCCTCTCTTGGAAAAGCCGAAAATCCGGAAAGTCCCCTCACTGTCCCCACTGCTAAACGCGGAAGCCACCGTCATGTGCTGTGATCTTGTTGTTGCACAATAACTCACTTGGGGCTATCCTACACAGAAAGTGTATTCGAGAGCAGCTTCTTTAGGTGGTTTCACGGTTGTGCCCTTTCATTTTCTGAAGGGAGCCCTGTTTAGGGAAGCTTTTAATGTTTGCTGTATTACAGTATTTTAATATTTTTCTGGAAGCCGCCCAGAGTGGCTGGGGAAGCCCAGCCAGTTGGGCAGGGTATAAATAAATTATTGTTATTATTATTATTATTATTATTATTATTATTATTCATTATACTCATGTCAGATTTCTACACCGAAGGCTTTTCAGAAGACCCCAAAGACTCCCCATCCCACAACTGACCTGCCAGACATGGGACTGTCTGACTGAATTACTCTTTCTGGCTCCGTTTATTATTATTTTTAAAAGTGGTGTGTTGCTAAATCCTAGTTTTAAGTTTTACAATTTTGTATACACTTCAAGTTTTATGGCAAGCTGCTTTGGGCAGGCATTTTGCATAGAAAAGCAGCCTAAAAGCATTTAAAATAGAATAATATAAAATATTTGAGTAAAGCCATGATGTTTTTTTAAGCGATAATGGTACTGCTGTAAATGTATGGGGACAGATGGGGACTAGGACAGATGATCATATGGGGCAGATCTCAGTCAAAAACGCATACCTTCCAACAAGATGTGGCCCAAATCCGGGACATCACCTTCTGCGTCTGAAATCCCATGCAAGTCATGTGACCAGTGCAAGATTGTGGACCCAGAAAAAGTAATTTTCCCTGTATAGTGGTACCTTGGTTCTCAAACTTAATCCGTTCCGAAGTCCGTTCCAAAGCGTTCCAAAACCAAGGCACAATTTCCCATAGAAAGTAATGCAAAATGGATCAATCCATTCCAGTCTTTTAAAAACAACCCCTAAAACAGCAATATAACATGAATTTTGCTATCTAACGAAACTATTGATCCATAAATGAAAGCAATAAACAATGTACTACAGTCACACAATCAATCAACCAGTAGCTGAACTGGGTTCCACACAGTCACAAAACCCCCCAAAAAGAGATGCAAAAACAAAAATGCAAAATAAATAGCAAAAACAGACAGACCTCAGCGTAACACTCAAAACAGAAGTGTGGCACTCAAACTGGAAGCGTAACACTCAAAATGGAGCATGTTCAGCTTCCAAAAAAAGTTCACAAACCAGAACACACACTTCTGGGTTTTGCAGTGTTTGGGTTCCAAGGAGTTTGAGAACCAAGGCGTTTGAGAACCAAGGTTCCACTGTAATCCTCAGTCTGGTCTCTGACATCACTACACAAGATTACAGACCCAGGGAAAAAAAGCTTTTTCGGGCACAGCACCCAAAATGTGTGTTTCAGGGTGCTGTGCAAGATCGTGGCTACCCCGCCCCCCCCAAAGCTGGGGAGGCAAGATCTTGGCCCAAAATCGTGTGAGAGGAAGGCACCCCAAATTTTCACTGTACAATCGTGGGGCAAAATTGGATGTCCCAGTTTTTCCGGGGCAGTTGACAGGGATGTAAGCAAATGTCAAAATACTTGGTGTTCACCCAACAGTAAATCTGGTTGAGTTTACATGGTCTTTGTTTACAAAGCAATCTGGCGCTTAATTTCGAAAACGAGGCATGGCATCTCTCCAGGCCCCAGACCTGATTCCTGGCAGACCTGGCAGTCTAGGTTGCATCATCTACACATTTGTTTAAAAGAATTATAGCCAACTTGATGACCCAAAGAGACTCTCAAACAGGGGTTGCAAAAGTTTCCCACAAATCGCACTCTGGTCTAGCAACTGAAACATACATTATGGTCCCAGGCACACCATACGTTCAAACCAGATTTAACGCATGTTTAAAGCACGTGGCTTACTCCAAAGAATCCTGGGAACTCTAGTTTGTTACGGCTGCTGGAGAATTGTAACTCTGAGGGGGGTAAGCTACCATTCCCAGGGGGTTTTTTTGAGGGGGGGAGCTATGGGTTTTAAATGTGGTTCCAATACATGGGGTGTATGTAACTTCCATGTTTGTCTGTTGGGATGGGAGAGAGAAATTTGGTCAGATGGCTTTCCGTGTGAACATCCCTAATTCTTATCCAGGTAGCAAATGAAGATCATTCCAGTTGCAGCTACCCTAAAAGATAAGTAAAAGTGATTTTTTTTTGTGAGACGAAAAGTTCTATTCCCAGCTTCATTTGTCATCACCAATACACCATGTTTAGAAACCTGTGAAACAGCAGAGATTTTTTTCCAGGGTCAAAAAATGCAAGCGGGAAGAATCTGCATGGTGTGGACGGGGGACAAGGCCCTAGCGAATCTCTAGGATGTTGGAGGAGATGTCTTTATAAACTCAAAGCCAGAGATGGAGAGCCTGTAGCCCTCTAGATACTGTTGGACTTCAAGTCCCACCATCCCTGGTCTTTCAAAACGCATGAGGGGAGGGGCTGATGGAAGTTGGCCTACAGGTTCCCCATTCTTGATCTAAACTTAGGGTTGTTGAGTTTGTTTAATACACCAGGCCTTTGATCTTAAGCACTTCTTAAGCCTGTAGAAATCCCAGTGGTGATTCTTAGGCAGACAAATCCACTTGCTAAATACCTTGTTATAACCCAGCTGTTATAAGCACCATAGCATCCATCTGTCTTCGCAGACAATGGAAGAGTGCATTTCTGGGGATGAAGTCAAACTGCTGGAGAGTTACAGCACCTGCTGTGGCTGTAGAGACTGATATGGGAGATGCAGTGTAGTGGGTTCCCACGAGGTAATAATAATAATAATAATAATAATAATAATAATAATAATAATAATTTATTATTTATACCCCGCCCGTCTGGCTGAGTTTCCCCAGCCACTCTGGGCGGCTTCCAATCAAGTGTTAAAAACAATACAGCATTAAATATTAAAAACTTCCCTAAACAGGGCTGCCTTCAGATGTCTTTTAAAAAGAAGATAGCTACTTATTTCCTTCACATCTGAAGGGAGGGCGTTCCACAGGGTGGGTGCCACTACCAAGAAGGCCCTCTGTCTGGTTCCCTGTAAAGACACGGTGATAACAGCAGGAGCCTTTATTGAACTAACAGAAGTGGACAACAGGGGCAAAGCAACTGCATATACAGTGGTACCTAGGGCTACATACGCTTCAGGTTACATACGCTTCAGGTTACAGACTCCACTAACCCAGGAATAGTACCTCGGGTTAAGAACTTTGCTTCAGATAAGAACAGAAATCATGCTCCGGTGGCGCGGCAGCAGCAGGAGGCTCCATTAGCTAAAGTGGTGCTTCAGGTTAAGAACAGTTTCAGGTTAAGAACGGACCTCCGGAATGAATTAAGTACTTAACCCGAGGTACCACTGTATACATTTCTAAAGGCCTGGGCCACTCCCACTCCCAACGCGATTGGCTGTCTAAACTTCCAAGCTGCGAATCATGACTCAGAGTTTAAGGGCCAATGGCAGAGGCCCAAATCCTGAAATGTTCTATGATTGGATCTCATATATGGAATCAGAACACAGGGGCTCAGAAGCCTTAGTCCAGACTCAAGCTCAGGCAAACACAGACTACTGAATACAGTGGTACCTCTGGTTACAGACGCTTCAGGTTACAGACTCCGCTAACACAAAAATAGTACCTCGGGTTAAGAACTTTGCTTCAGGATGAGAACAGAAATCGCGCGCCAGAGGCAGCAGGAGGCCCCATTAGCTCAAGTGGTACCTCAGGTTAAGAACGGTTTCAGGTTAAGAATGAACCTCCAGAACAAATTAAGTTCTTAACCCGAGGTACCACTGTACGTAACAGGAGAGACATGTTTTGTTGCAGCTGGGGCAGATGAAGACATCCATTTGCGCTGCTGCACCATGGCGTTTCTTCTGTCTGCAGTCCTCCCAGTGGTCATTTCTCCTCGGGTCACTGCTGTGGATGCACAGCCTGACTGTATGTCTCCAGGCACTGCAATCGCCTGCAAGGAATTCCCAGATGGCAGGGTTGATGTCGCCAGCCTTCATATCACATTTCCAGGCATCTTTGTAATGCAGAGTTGATCTGGCAGCAGGGCCTGATGCCTGAAGCCAACTCCCCATAGAGCATGTCATTTGGGGACTCTGCCATCTTCCATTCTCTGGATATGACCGAGCCAGAGTAGTCGTCACAGAGACAGGAGTGCGAGCGTGTTGGGAATGAGGGCTTGGGTGAACACATCATTGTCTGACACACTGTCCTGCCTTGTGACGCCCAAACTCCAAATAAACACGAGTGCCTTTCCCAGAGAAAAATCTGGTTACCTGTCTTGCAGGTGGCATCTTCTCCCTAAAGCATAGCCTGCTCACAGGTTCTCCTGATCTCATCTCATTTTCCCCAGGCTTATCTTAATTGACGTGAAGGAGCTCCTTCGGTGTAGATTTATTTCCTTTACAGCTCAGCTCTTGCAAAGGTTATCTGCCTTATCTTAATTGCTGCGGGCAATACATTTGCTTAGCGAAAATTAATGATGAAATAAATACACTCTGACGAGAATGAAAGCACAATTCAAAAGGCTTTTTGTTTTAAAAACCCCCAATAGGGAGTCATTGTGGGTTTAGGGCCCAAGGAGGTTGCGCTGGCAGCCTGCCCCAGATTTTTTCAGCCTAACTGTACCTTCAGGAGATTTGAACCCAGAGACCTCAGGAACCAGAAGCCAGCAAAGTGAAAGGTTAATTCTTGGAACATGGCATCTTCTTTGTATTGCTTTGCTTGGGGATTCAATGATTAACTGAAGAGGACGGATGACGTGGAAAGTCCTTTTCGGACCGATTACTTCAGTGCCTTTACTGAGCGTGTTCTTATCGGTGGATCTCTGTGTGCATCAGGGAATGGGTTGCCAACAGGGATGGAGTCACACTCAATAGTCAGCTGTTGCCCCATATGCTCCAATTGTCCCAACCAGTGGAGGCCAATACCCATTGAGACTGGTTGGGTGGGTTGGACATGGGAAAAAGCTAAGGAATTTTGGGAAATGATATATATTGAAACGAAGATGGTGATGTTAAAATTGTTCATTCCCCCAAAACCTGAGGCTTTACTTCTAGGGATGCTCTCTGATGTCCTTGAGGTCTACAAAGAAGATGGCGCTTTGCATGCCTCTGTACCTGAGACACGCAGCCTCAGCTCTTCAATGTCTCTTGAAGTTGAAGTTGAGTAGGTGTATCTCATGGTGCATATTGTCTGCAGCACGCATACATGCAGACATCTTTTAAAACAACCAGAACCATGCATTGCGTAAAGAAACAATCAAACCCATGCTTGCCAAGGATAAGGACAGTCAAAAAAACAGAAGCCAGAATTTGGCTGCATGACAAATGGTCGTATCAGCAAAGTTTGGCAGATTATGTTAGCTGCGGGGGGCAAACCTCACTGTAGAGTTGTTTGATCAGAGAGGGTTAACTAAGAGAAGCCATCTATCAGGATTCCTCAACCTCAGCCCTCCAGATGTTTTGAGACTACAATTCCCATCATCCCTGACCACTGGTCCTGCTAGCTAGGGAACATGGGAGTTGTAGGCCAAAAACATCTGGAGGGCCGAGGTTGAGGAAGCCTGATCTACATTATCAGATTATCCTCCACCAGGGCCAGGGCCTTCTCAGTGATGGCTCCGACCTGGTGGAATGCTCTGTCCCATGAGAGCAGGGCCCTGCAGGATTTAACTTCCTTCTGCAGGGCCTGTAAGACAGAGCTATTCCGCCTAGCTTTCAATTTGAACTTAGCCTGGTCTTTTATTCCCCTTCCTTCCCTCCCCTCCCCTTTTTATGAAGATTACCCGCTCTGGGATCTCACAGCTACTTCTCCCCTGGTCTCCTCACTGGCCCAAATAGGACTAATTTAGCCAACTAGCCCTGGTGATCATCTAATGTTTATTGGATGGATTTCCCCCCTAAATTGATTTTTGAATTCTGAATTTATTGTTATTCATGTTTTATACTATATTTTATGCTGTTTTTTTGTTGCATCAATTAAGTGTTTTAAATTTGTTGTCAGCCGCCCTGAGCCCTGTTTCCTAAACCGGGAAGGGCGGGGTATAAATAAAAAAATATTATTATATTTATTATTATAGTTCCTGTTTATTGAGTATGCATCTGATGGATCAGCCACCAAATTCACAAGCTCCTTTTTGGACGGAAGTAGAAACGAAAGCATATAAACCAAGTTGCATAAGAGATATTTGCAAAACATCAGAAATAAAGGTTCAAGCACAAAGTTGGCTTGTAAGTAAAGCTTCTGTGGCTTTATATCATTATTGTTTACTGTTCTTTCATTTTATGAGTGTATATTTATATATACAAAACATAGCTAAATCTGAAACGGGGATCTATTGTTCCTCTCTAGCTTTTAAATGAAGGAGCTTGGCTCACATGCGCAGCACTGTGAGAAGATCTTTGCTTCAGATGTCATTGGACTCCAGCTCCCATTATTGCTGACTGTTGGCTATGTGAGCTGGGGCTGATGGGAGTTGGAGTCTAACGACATCTGAAAGGTACCTGATTTGGGGAAGGCAGTGTTAAGAGTGTACATTATTCGATTTGTAAAAGTCTGTGAATAAATTTCATTTTGCAAACTATCTCTCTCGCAAAGCACAACTCAAATGTAAAAGCTCTCTTGGGAGTTGCAAAATTGGATCTAGCTATACCAAGTTTCCCACAGCCTGGAGACTGCTGGTCCCCACCAGAAATTGGGAAGAAATTCATTTCTGTTCACATTGATAGGCAAACCTCTTTCTAATTTGCACTAGCTGGAGCAGCATGCAAACTAAAGCTAGCCTTCAGAATCCGCACTTCTCTGAAACTGCAGTTCTCCAGCCAAGGAATGTGTACGAAAATGCATATATTAAGGAAAGGTTTGCAATAAAACGAAGACAATAGTGAAGATAACGTACAAGAATGCATTATATTAAAGAATATTGCTTTGGGAACATATTAGGCAAACTTGCATGAAAGGGTTTGTATACTGGACAATGTTTGCATGAAAAGGCTGCAGGATACTCACGACGACTTGTTTTTAATAAATTCTCAAAAGGATTTAGAAATGTGGGGATCTGAACTTAACAAGTAGAAAACTGAGAAATCAAAACTGAAAGATTTGCCCATCTCAATCTGCCATCCTTATGCACCACCCCTCCCTAAACTTAGAAAAACCCCAATGCTTTAGCCTGCCAAAATACAGTTGGCAATGCCATCATAAGAACATGCAGGCCAGTGGCCCGTCTAGGGCTGCATTCTGTCCTCACAGTGGCCAAGCAGATGCCTGTGGGAAATCAGCAAGCAGAATCTGAGCACAAGAGGAAGCCTTCCCTCCTGCGGTTTCCAGCAACTGGTATTGAGAAGCATTTATTGTCTTGAACCATGGAGACAAAGCATAGCCATTATGAGTCTGTCCACTCCTCTTTTCAAGATCTAGCGGCCTTCACTGTGTCTTGTGGGAGTGAGTTCCATAGCTTAACTATGTGCTGTGTGGAAATGTCCTTTCTTTTATCCGAGAAGAAGAAGAAGAAGAAGAAGAAGAAGAAGAAGAAGAAGAAGAAGAAGAAGAAGAAGAAGAAATTATTTATACCTGTTATGTACTGAGTTGAATAGGATCCAACTGCAGCAGTCTGATTGGTCCTAGAACAATAGGATCCAAAAGGCAGCAGTCAGATTGGTCCTAGAACAATAGGATCCAAAAGGCAGCAGTCTGATTGGTCCTAGAACAATAGGATTCAGAATGCAGCAGTCTGATTGGTCCTAGAACAATGCAGCAGTATGATTGGTTGGCAGGAACCACCCAATCCTGCTCCAGATAGAAGTGAATCAACAACCTGATTGGCTTACAGTAGAATTCCAGAATTAGCCAATCATGTGCAGCCCATTGTGTAAATAATGTATATGAAGCAGATACTGTGAGGGGACATTCATTCATTCCTCCTCACCACTATGAGCTGAATAAAGAGCATGAAATCACTTTGCGACTCTGAGTATATTTCAATACCCCACCTATCTGGCTGGGTTCCCCCAGCCACTCTGGGTGCCTCCCAACAGAACTAAAAGCACAATAAAACATCAGACTTTAAAAACTTCCATAAACAGGGCTGCCTTCAGATATCTTCTAAAATTCAGATAGTTGCTTATTGCCTTGACATCTGATGGGAGGGCGTTCCACAGGGCGGGCGCCACTACCGAGAAAGCCCTCTGCCTGGTTCCCTCTAGCTTCACTTCTCACAGTGAGGGTGAAGCCTTATTTACCTAGGGATCCATCAGCCACGCCATCCCCGGACCTTGGAGGGAACAAAAGTACCAGGAAAGCAAAATCTTCTTTGGAGAAAAAGTTTATTGAAATCTGTGCACAGAGACAATATCTGTACACAGAGACAACCAGCTGGATAGCTCCTGAAAATATACTGGCTGTAAAGCAAGACACTTCAGCAAACTTTCTTATACTCTCTGAGCACTCTTCCCCCCTCCCATACCTTCTCAAATTATTCCCTTACATGGCACATCTATATTGCTTGCTAAACACATTTTATTGCTTGCTAAACATTCCTGTCTTTCTATTTTGCTTGCTAAACACATTTTATTGCTTGCTAAACATTCCTCCCCTCTCCTTTGTACACGTGTCTTTTCTCATCTTTGCATTAGTAAGCATAAGACAGGAAAAGGGGCCTCTTTAGCAGGCCTGGTTAAATCTGCACTTTTGACCCGCCAGCCAAATTTAGCAGGTCTGGTTAGTTATTGCTAACAGCAGCGGTTTCTTGCTAGCTGGCTAGGCAGGAAACGAACTTTTGACCTGTCAGCCAAATTTTGCAAGCAGTCACTGGCGGTGTGCTAACTGTCTGGCCAAAATTTGCAGAAGTAAGATTAGCACAGGATTAGCACAGGAATTTACTGCAGATAATATTTGAGAGCAACCTTTCTTAGGTACAGAGTTCTAAGCACAGAAAATATTGAGAGAAACCTTTTCCATCTCCCTTTACTCCCTCCTCTTCTTTTGAACAATCTATTACTTAGATTCGTTCTGGGGTAGGGGTCTATATTCTCTCATTACAGCAATCACGCGAGGTCCCATCATGCGAGACATGATCTTTCCCATCATATTCTGCAAGCATTGCATCAAGCAGGGAATACAAAAGCAAAAAAGCAATAGAAGCATTATTGGGCCTATCACCATACTAACCCTGTTGGGTGGATTGAACTCTCGTGCTGCCTCCCTACTGACCAGAGCATATGGAAGCTGAAATCTTGGGGTGGCAATTCTTACTGGCACTTGTTTAGCAATTTCAATGCACACCTGGTTAAGGCTCCCACCCCTGCAATACTTGCATTAAGATAAGTTCCGTCCCATCTAACGCCTGGATTAAGATTAGAACCTGGTCCATCAGATGAGGTTGGTATAGTAACCTCATCAAACCCCTGTTTCCAGTAGTCAATGAGCACGCCATCTCTTACCACCGGCAAGACGAACCAGTCGTAGCAGAGGCCAGCAGGCCAGTAAGGGCGGTATGGCTCGGTAGGGTCAGGGCTGTGGGGCATAGAGCAAATCAATACAGAATATAACAGAAAAAAAAGGAAAAGAGAAAGTCCTTATGAAAGTATTAAATGTCCTGGTGGACTTCCTGGATCAGTCCCGGCACGGGTTTTCACGTTGGGGACGCTGCCCGCGGGCGTCCCTCCCATCCATTTCTTCAGCTGTGCGTTGAGATATCAGCTTCCGGTGTGATATCAGCAGAGCGGTCATCAGCGGAGGGTCTGGAGATGGTCAGCCGAAGGGGTTAATCAGGATTTAACTGCACAGTTCAATCTATAGTGGTCACTCTGGTGTGGTGGACCCAAGGGGTGATGCCGGCGAGTTTCACGGCGGTGGGTGTGGAGAGCAGGACGGTATAAGGTTCCAGCACGGTTGTAGCTGCGTCCGTGCCCAATCGTTTACCCACACTTCATCACCTGGCTCGAACTGATGCAGCCAACACACAGGGGTTGCGAGCCTGGGTCCACCTGTCGAGACAAAAGAAAACTCGGAAGAATATCTGGACTTAATTATTCAATTGCATATCCTGACCAGCATGTGGGGACAACATTCTGACATATGGGACCGGTCTCCCAAGCACAATTTCAAAGGGTGACAGGTGGGTTCGCTTTGACGGGAGACTGCGGACCCTGAGTAATGCCAAGGGCAACATGGTCACCCAATTAGACCCGGTTTCCTGTGTCAGCTTGGACAGCTGATTCTTTAGAGTCCTGTTCATTCTCTCTACCTTTCCAGAACTCTGGGGTCTATAAGCAGTATGCAGCTTCCAGTTGATCTGGAGCGCTTTTGCCAGTCCCTGTAGGACTGCATGAACAAATGCTGGTCCATTGTCAGATCCTATGGACCTTGGCAATCCATAGCGAGGGATGATTTCCCTAAGCAGGCACCTGGTTACTTCAAATGCCTTTTCAGTCTTTGTTGGCCATGCTTCGGCCCATCCGGTGTAGGTGCACACTGCCACCAGCAGGTAGCGGTGTAGTCCACAACGGGGTAATTCAGTAAAGTCCACGACAAGATCTTCCATAGGTGCAGTTCCACTATGCTGAATCCCTGGGGGAGCCAGTGGTCCGGCTCTGGGATTATTCTTTTGACACAGCAGGCATTTCCTGGAAATCTGGGCTGCCAGTTGGTAGAGGTGGGCTATATAGAAGCATTTCTCCAGCTGCTTGGTTGTAGCATCTGGTCCTATGTGGGTTGAATCATGGTATCTCTGAGTAACCTGCCGGGAAAGGGACTCTGGAATCCATATCCTGTCATCAGGGGTAAGGTACCATCCTTCTTTGGACAATGTCAGTTCCTGAGCGTCTGCAGTGTCCCTTTCCTGCTTCGTATAAGCTGGCTTGTCAGTGGTGCTTAAAATTTCTTCCGGGACCAGTGCTCCAATAACCGAGGCGGGGGCCAGTTCTTGGGCTGCTTCCTTGGCCACTCTGTCTGCCAATCGGTTTCCTCTGGCCACTTCTCCTGGTCCAGTCTTGTGTCCATAACAATGGATAACTGCCACTGCCTCGGGCTCCCATACAGCATCCAGAAGGTTCAACAAGGCTTGTGGGTGGGCCACCTGGCTTCCTCTGGAGGTAAGCAAACCTCTTTCTTTCCATAAGGCTCCATGGGCATGTAAAGTCAGGAATGCATACTTAGAATCTGTATAAATGTTTATCTTCTGTCCCTTTGCCAGGCTCAGGGCTCTGGTAAGCGCAGTTAGCTCTGCCAGCTGGGCCGATGTTCCAGGCGGGAGTGACTTTGCTTCGATCACCTGGTCTTCCAGGGCTACCACTGCATAACCTGCCTTCCGGTGTCCAGCCTCAATGAAGCTGCTTCCATCCATAAACCATGATGGCCACTGGGGGTCTGCTTCATCTTTAAGGTCAGGCCTGCTAGAATACACCTCATCCATTACTTCAATGCAGTCATGCGTGGGCTCCTCACCTACTCCTACCGGTAATAGGGCAGCTGGGTTGAGGGTTGTGGTGACTTGGAATTTCTAACGCGGATGTAGTAGCATCTGACATTTCCTCATTTTAGCCTGGGAGAGGAAATAGGTGCCTTTCGGCAGATGGCACGCTGACTCTTTCCTAAGCGGCCTCGCCCTCCTCTTCTTCTTCTAACGGTGGACCTCCCGTCTTCAGGGCCATCAACTTCTTTGCCTGGTACTTCTCCTTTTTTCTTCTGGGCCTCTTCCTCTCTCTGATTATAAGTGGTTTGGGCTATTTTCTAACATCCATTTCAGGGTGTGGCCCATCTGGATTTTTCGGCAAGTATCGGGCGCTGCTTGGGCTACAAAGGCAGTTTTTATGATAGGGGCATGGATATACTGGCGGTAGGCTTCCTTCAGCTTCTTTAAGTAGGCTCCAGGGGCCTCCTCTGTTCCTTGCACTATTTCTCTGGCCTCCACAAAGTTGGTGAGTTTTCTGGCTGCCCTCCTCATGCCATTTAAGACATTCTGGCGATAAGTGGTGAGGGTATTTTGCCCTTCAATGGTCTGATAATCCCAATTCAGTGTAGTTTCAGGATATCCTGTTGCAACAGCTTGATCTCCTGCCCCCTGCGCTCTCATGTGTGCTCGGGCTTCAGCATGAATTCGCCTATCCTCCTCTGTAGCTAGCAGGGCATCCATCAAATATTGCACATCATAAAAAGTGGGGTTGTATGTTTTTAAAAAAAATTCCCTCAAACAGCTTAATGATTTTGGCAGGGTTTTCTTCAAATGAAGGGTTTTGGTTCCTCCAATTACAAACATCTGCACTAGAGAAGGGGACATGTTGAACTGTATAAGTTCTATTGGGCACCACCCCGTTAGGTCCCGCGGGGGCCGGAGGGTCATACACTCTATGGAGAGGCATCACTCTGGCCGCGCCCTTTTCCTGTGCTTCATGTGCCCTATGGAGGGTCACTCTTTTCACTGCCTTCCCCACTCTTTCTGCCACTTTCTTCTCTGTTCCCCTACACATCCCGCTGTTTTTAACATATGGGGACTGACGTCCACTTCTCCTGCATAAGGTTCCACATACTTTCTCAAACGTTCTGCCTGTTCTTATTATCACCTATCAACTTAACTAATCTTTTTACAAATTCCTCATCCTCACCATCCTCTTCTCGTTCCTCCCTTTCTCCATCCTCGCCCAGGTCTACCAATGCATTGTCCACGGGATTGGGGGCTGGGCCATCTGTTCCCTGTGGCGGGGGTGGTGCCAGGGCTGTTGCTGGGGCATGAGGTGGTGGGGCATCAAAACTTTTATCTTCTTCCCTCTCTGAATCCTGGAGGACTGGGGGGTTGTCCTCCTGTCTTCCTGACTGAGCAGATACGGCTGCCTGAGACTTTTTGGCAGCATGACTTCAGCCAGGAGGGGGGGGGGGTTCTGTTCCACATTGGTCTTCCATGTGGAAATGTAGGGGATTTGATCAGGGTGGACATTCAAAATGTTCTGATATAATGGATTAATGAGTTGCAAATCAAGGGTCCTGATGGACGGCCAATTTGTTATTTTGGGGTGGGCCAATCTAATTTACACAATGTCCTCATCCTCCCCTCTCATCAGCTTGAATCCCCAAAAGCATTTCAAAGGGGTACTTTTACTTTGGCCAGAACCCATTTCTTCCAGATACTTCACACACAACAGACCTACAATCGCTCGGCCAAGGGGACACTAAGCCCTGGCCCACACTTGACAATTCAGCCACTAGAGTATCTTGACATGCAACATACAACATACAAAACACACCAATATAATTTCAACATGTAACACACTAAACACACCAAAATAATTTCAGCATGCAATACACAAAACACACCAAAATAATTTTCCCTCCTTCTTCTGTTCCAAATTTTTGCTGGTGGCACTCTCCTGCACAACCAATCCCCTTATTCCTGGTGGCTGGCACTCTACTGCGCAACCAATCCCCTTATTCCTGGTGGCTGGCACTCTACTGCCCAACCAGGTGAGGCTGATCAGACCTCGCCCCCCTTTTCCTTGGGGGCCCACGCCCTTTCCCTTGGGCTTACCTTTTTCCGCTGCGGACCTGTCCCCTCGGCGCCGTCCTCTTTGTTTTTCTCCCTCAACAAGATGTCTCCACTGCAGGACAGTGTGGCTGGCTCCCCCCACGAAACAGGTGGGGTGCGCACGGGAGCCTGCAAACGCTGCTGAGCTGTTCACCTTGGTTGAGCCTGGCCCTCCGGTCCGTATTGGGGAGAGGGCTAATCCCGGACGAGCCCCCAAAGAAATGAAGCCTTATTTACCTAGGGATCCATCAGCCACGCCATCCCCGGACCTTGGAGGGAACAAAAGTACCAGGAAAGCAAAATCTTCTTTGGAGAAAAAGTTTATTGAAATCTGTGCACAGAGACAATATCTGTACACAGAGACAACCAGCTGGATAGCTCCTGAAAATATACTGGCTGTAAAGCAAGACACTTCAGCAAACTTTCTTATACTCTCTGAGCACTCTTCCCCCCTCCCATACCTTCTCAAATTATTCCCTTACATGGCACATCTATATTGCTTGCTAAACACATTTTATTGCTTGCTAAACATTCCTGTCTTTCTATTTTGCTTGCTAAACACATTTTATTGCTTGCTAAACATTCCTCCCCTCTCCTTTGTACACGTGTCTTTTCTCATCTTTGCATTAGTAAGCATAAGACAGGAAAAGGGGCCTCTTTAGCAGGCCTGGTTAAATCTGCACTTTTGACCCGCCAGCCAAATTTAGCAGGTCTGGTTAGTTATTGCTAACAGCAGCGGTTTCTTGCTAGCTGGCTAGGCAGGAAACGAACTTTTGACCTGTCAGCCAAATTTTGCAAGCAGTCACTGGCGGTGTGCTAACTGTCTGGCCAAAATTTGCAGAAGTAAGATTAGCACAGGATTAGCACAGGAATTTACTGCAGATAATATTTGAGAGCAACCTTTCTTAGGTACAGAGTTCTAAGCACAGAAAATATTGAGAGAAACCTTTTCCATCTCCCTTTAAGGGAACTGCCAGAAGGCCCTTGGAGGTGGACCTCAGTGTCTGGGCTGGATGATGGGGGTGGAGACGCTCCTTCAGGTATACTGGGCCAAGGCCGTTTAGGGCTTTAAAGGTCAGCACCAGCACTTTGAAGAGAGCCAGCATGGTATAGTGGTTAAGAGCAGTGGACTCGTAATCTGGTGAACCAGGTTCGCGTCTCCGCTCCTCCACATGCAGCTGCTGGGTGACCTTGGGCTAGTCACACTTCTCTGAAGTCTCTCAGCCCCACTCACCTCACAGTGTTTGTTGTGGGGGAGGAAGGGAAAGGAGAGTGTTAGCCGCTTTTAGGGTAGTGATAAAGCGGGATATCAAATCCAAACTCTTCTGCTTGGAAACATACTGGGAGCCAATGTAGGCCTTTCAGGACCGGTGTCTTATAGTCTCTCCCAACATTCAGCTTCATTGAATGTCTATGAGTTCTAGTGAGGGAGTCAAAACTTTCTCTATGCCATGCATAATTTTATAAACTCTTCACATGTCGTTTCTTCCTTGCCTTTTCTCTGAACTCAAAAGTCCTGAACACTACGACCTCTTCTCAGATGGGAGTCGCTTCATCCCCTTTATGTTTATGGTTGCCTTATTTTCTGAACCTTTTCCAACTTCGCAATACGTTGTTTGAAGTGAGGCAACAAGAACTGGACACGGTGTCCAAAACATCAGGACACATCGCATCCAAAACTTAAGGTGAGAGCATTAGGGAATAGTGCATAAATAAATAAAATGGAGGCTCTTAGCTGCATTTTGATAGTTTCCCCTTATCCACCCCATCGGTGCTGGTGTTTATAAGAACAAAATGCCACTGAGACATAACCAAGCTCAATTAAATGTCCGTCCAGCTCCCTGGCTCTGGCTGAAGGGCGAAAACAACCCCTTCTTTCAGACAGCCCTAGAACTCTGCCAATTTAATTCAGCAGCCGAGGATTTGAAAATCCAAGGGCACTGTTTCCCCAGCAAAGGGACAAAGCTGACCAAACTCTCCTTGACGTCAAACCACTCCAAAGTTTCCCTACTTGAAATTTGGCTGGCTGCAGGCTGCGGATGCGTGGAAAAAATAAAAATAAAAGGAGTTTGTGTGTGTCTTTGGGGGTAAGGAAGGACAAGAGGGCTTACAAACCTCTGGGTGCATCTACTGTCTGGAGCAAGGAAAGGGAAAATACCAGGGCCATAAATCACAGGAGCCTTTGCGAATTTCCTTTGCACAGACGTGCTTCGTAAGAGTCTTCTTTTCCCCCAAGAGATGTCTGCAATACAGGTGTCATTTATAGAGTAAGCCTATGCTCACCTCTTCAGAAGGAAGTCCCATTGAGTTCAGTAGCAGTTGCATAAGTTTTATGCGTAAGATTGCAGCCATTGTGATTTTAGACACAGCAACAGAATCACGAATGAAGCACAGATTCAAGCAATCACCCTCTAGGTTTTCGGGTTTTTTGTATGCTGGGAATGGTGTGACCACATGGAAAGAAAGATGGGCCCCTGTGCTTTTGATATCTCTGCCGTAGAAGGGAGATTTGTGGGTTTAAAACCAAAGCAGCTAATCCTGTGTTTGAGGATTATTGTGTACATTGTGATGGCCTGGGACTAGGGCTTGGACTCAGAACCAGAGGAGACTCAGTCTGCACCAGATCCTTTGCCTCAGGCATCATCTGAACCAAGTCTGAGGCCTAATCCTGAAGAGTCCCAGTCTGCACAGGTTCCCCTGCAACAAACACCAGCTGCGCCGAGTCAGGGGCCTGAGCCTGCCCTGGCTCCAGAGGTGGGGATGACCTCTTTGCCTTCAGCTGGGCCATCACTTACAGCTGCTCCCCTGGGACAGGGGAGGCTGAGGCAGCCCCTGGGTCTAGTAACCCACCGATGTCTCCCGAGCTGCAGAGACTCAGGTCTGAGAGAAGAAGAGACCTAAGTACTCGCAGGAGGAGGGCTCGCCTTCGGGCGAAACAGGGAAGTGAGTCATCGGGGGATCAGGACTGGCCGTTACCCCAACAAAGATAAAAGGTTGTCGGACCCCGCCCCAGGTTGCTGTATGCTAGATCCTGCCTGAGATCCTGTACCTGTCCTTGCCTGGTTTCCTGTCTCGTGCCCTGCCTTGGCCCTGTCGGACTGAATCCCAGTGGAACTTTCAGATTCTGGACTGCGTTTCACAGGTTACCCCCCGGCCCAGCAAACACATCAATAAACTGAGCATAAGGGCAAGTGGCGAGGCTGCAGCAGGACGGGTCAGTGCTGGAGGTGTGCACACATGCCAGGGCGTGGAGCGCGGAGGGTGAAGGAGCCCACCACGGAACCCCAGCCCTTGCCACACTGCCTGAGTGACCCTGCACTGCACTGGAGACAAGCAGGGATGTGATGCACCACCTGCCCAGCCCCATAGGGATCTCGGCCACCCAACGTGGCACTTGTCAGGTGCAAACCAGGCACCCCCACGCCAGTTCCCCCAGTTCAACCCATCAGGGTACTCCTCTCCACAAATGTTGGTTCCTCCAATGCCAGGAGAGGATCTCTGGACTGGGGTATGCATTGGATGCCTGCGTGGGGGGTGCCTGCTTCACGCCCTGAAAAATCCCTGCCCTGGGCCACGGCCCCTCCGGCAGCCCCCACGCTACGCCCCTGCTAGAAGGGCATCCACAAAAAGGAGGAGGGCACTAGAAAGTTTTAAAAGGTAACGGTAAAGGACCCCTGACAGTTAAGTCCAGTCACGGACAATTCTGGGGTTGCGGCGCTCATCTCGCTTTATTGGCAGAGGGAGCCGGCGTACAGCTTCCGGGTCATGTGGCCAGCATGACTAAGCCGCTTCTGGCGAACCAGAGCAGCGCACGGAAATGCCATTTACCTTCCCGCCGGAGCGGTACCTATTTATCTACTTGCACTTGACATGCTTTCGAACTGCTAGGCTGGCAGGAGTAGGGACAGAGCAACGGGAGCTCATCCCGTCATGGGAATTTGAACCACTGACCTTCCAATCGGCAAGCCCTAGGCTAACTAGAAAGTTAGGGAAGATTAAAGGGCAACAGCAAATCATAGGTGGGTGGCTGAAGGCTGTGTTAGATCCGAAAGTAGCTTTCTTGCCAGAGGGTCTCTATGAGAACTCAAAGTCCCCCTCACCTGGAACAGATGAATTTGTCAATTTTGGTTTTTAATTTTAAATTCAGTTCTCCACATTTATGCATCAATCTGCAATTAAAAGAAGTCCTCGTGAAAATTTGTCAGCATTTCTCTTCATGCACAATGCTTGCATGCAGTTTTGCCTAACACACACACATACAAGCAAATTTCCTTAATAGAATGCATGCTCGTGCCTTGTTTTCACCTAATCTGTGCATTAGGTGCACTCTCTCTTAAAATATGCATTTGTGCACACATGATTTCAACGTAGAACTGCACCTCGAAATTCAGAGAAGTGAAAAATTTTGAAGGAGGGCTGTATTTCCATTCTTGCATTGTATTGGAAAGTGCAAAATAGGTAACTTCTCACTAAAATTTGAACTGAAACCAAATTTGTCCCCCTTCCCTACTTCTTATTTGCTTTGGTCTCTCTCGTTGGCCCTTGGATGCTACTCTGATCCCCTTAGAGAACCAGATCTTTAGGCCTCCAATTGCTGGAATGCTACCGCCCCCATGTGGGTTAGAAAGGATGACAACCACTTTCTGCTCCAGAACTTTTGTTCTGCAGGACTTGACTACATGGTGACACTATATATACATGTAGCACCACCTACCGGAGGGATATGGGATTCCTTTCAGGCACGAAGAGGATGCAAGGCCTTTTTTCTTTGTTCTTGCAAGCTAATGAATAGGTGGAAGCAAGCGAGACCTGCAACTAAATGTTGCAGCACACCCTCACCTCCTAGCAGGAGTGCTCCTGTTCAGAGTTATAGTACTGTTATGAAAATCTGACCTTTCTTCCCAATGGAGCCCAGGGCAGCAAACGACATTCGATGAAACAGTAAAAATAAAACCATCTTACAAACAATTCCAGTACAGATGCAGACTGGGAAAGATCTCCACTTAAAAGGGTTTGTTGGAAGAGCTCCCTCCATCCAGTCATACCCATCTCCAGGATACTCCATTCCATTCCTCCTCCACCACATTTTCTATTTTTCTTTATCAATAGAGTGATGGTTACTGAGCATCCTTAGCCCTCATTGGACTGTTTTGGGGGCTTTAAGGAGGTTTTGTTTCGTTAAGTTTTGTACTTCTGCGAACCTCAGTCACCAGTCTACTTGCCACATGCTGAATTAGTTGCAGTTTCCGGGTCACCTTCAAAGGCAGCCCCACGTAGAGCGCATTGCAGTAGCCCAAGCGGGAGATAACTAGAGCATGCACCACTCTGGCGAGACAGTCCTCGGGCAGGTAGGGTCTCAGCCTGCGTACCAGATGGAGCTGGTAGACAGCTGCCCTGGACACAGAATTGACCTGCACCTCCATGGACAGCTCTGAGTCCAGAATGACTTCCAGGCTGTGCACCTGGTCTTTCAGGGGCACAGTTACCCCATTCAGGACCAGGGAGTCCCGAAACCCGCCCACACCGTGTCCCCCCAAAACAGTACTTCTGTCTTGTCAGGATTCAACCCAGGGGCGTAGGAAGGGGGGTGGAGGCGGACTGCCCCTGGTGCCCTGACGGAGGCGGGTGACATTGGGCGCGTAGCTCGTCTGCAACTCCCAAGCCTACCCCAAGCCGACAGAGTAAGGGGGGAGCTACGCCGCTTTGCCGGCAGCATTCCCCCCTCCCCCCTTTGTTTTGGCAGCTTGGGGGAGACTTGGGAGTCGTGGGTGGGTGGCGAGCTGAATGTCCGGCATGGGTGGCTCACTCCGCCCCTGGCTGCAGGGCATGCGCACCACTCCGAGCACCCGAGCGGCTATCCCGTGCCTGGGAGGGCACCCTCCGCGCCACACCCTCCTCGGGAGCGCGCCCGCCCTGGGCAGCGCAGGCATATACTCACCCATCCTCCAAACATTCACTGTTGGCACTCACCCCTTGAATTCTCTGTCACGAGGATTGAGCATACAGTGGTACCTCAGGTTACATACGCTTCAGGTTACATACGCTTCAGGTTACATACGCTTCAGGTTACACACTCCCCTAACCTAGAATTAGTGCTTCAGGTTAAGAACTTTGCTTCAGGATAAGAACAGAAATTGGGCTCCGGCAGCGTGGCAGCAGCAGGAAGCGCCATTAGCTAAAGTGGTGCTTCAGGTTAAGAACAGTTTCAGGTTAAGAATGGACCTCCAGAACGAATTAAGTACTTAACCTGAGGTACCACTGTACCAGTTCATACATACCCAGTCATTGCTCGGTGAATCTTTTTGACTCTTTGCGTGTGACTGAGTCATCACCTATCAAAGATCATCACGGTGGATATAATCGGGTTATACATTCAGCTGTGAGTCAACAAGCGTCGACTTGGCGATCCGCATGATGCGTTTATGCACTGTCAGCAGAGGAACTGCATCACCAACAGAAGAACTGAAGAAGAGCCTTTTGGATCAGGCCCATGGGCCCATCTGCTTCGCGATCCTGGTCTCACAGTGGCCAATCAGAGGCCCATGGGGGGTGCCCAAAAGCAAGGTCTGAACACCACAGGTCTCTCCCCTCCTCACGCTTCCAGCAAATGGTACTAGCTCTGAGAAAACAACTTGAGTACAGCAGCCACTCATTGGATTCTTACAAATGGACCAGGTAGCAGTTCAACTTAGGTAAAAGAAAGGTAAAGGACCCCTGGACAGTTAAGTCCAGCCAAAGGCAACTATGGGGTTGCAGCGCTCATCTCGCTTCAGGCCGAGGGAGCCGGCGTTTGTCCACAGACAGCTTTCTGGGTCATGTAGCCAGCATGACTAAACCACTTCTGGTGCAATGGAACACCATGACGGAAACCAGAAAGCACAGAAATACTGCTTACCTTCCTGCCGTAGTGATACCTATTTATCTACTCACACTGGTGTGCTTTCAAACTGCTAGGTTGGCAGGAGCTGGGGCAGAGCAACGGGTGCTCACCCCATGGCAGAGATTCGAACCGCCGACCTTCCAATCGGCAAACCCAAGAGACTCAGTGGTTTAGACTACAGCGCCACCCGGGTCCCTTTAGCAGTTCAGCATGGTCCTTTGCCAACAAACATGAGCTGCTGCCGTTATACCAACAAGGGCCCTTATTCAACCTTTCCCCTCCCTTAAGCTGTACTTTCTATAGTAAAACGATCTTGGAAGCAATGTACTGTTTGCCTGACAGTGTGTAACTAGGAAAACAACAAGTACTTTGGGGATTTGTGCCTTTTAAAAAAATCCATGGAAGCTGGAAGACTTATCAGAAAAATGCTCATGCAAACAGGGTGAGAAAGTAAATGATGTCTTTGCACATATTGCCCTCTGGTGGCTGACTTTGGGATCGGGGAAAAGCCACACAGGGACTTTGACCTGTATGAAGTATTTTTTTCAATCTGTCCTGAATTTCCCAACATTCATGTTCCATCAATATGCGGATGATACCCAGCTCTACCTCTTTTCAAATCAGAACCAGTGAAGGTGGTGAAGGTCCTGTGTGAGTGTCTGGAGGCGGTTGGAGGATGGATGGTGGCTAACAGATTGAGGTTGAATCCTGACAAGACAGAAGTACTGTTCTTGGGGGACAGGAGGCGGGCAGGTGTGGAGAACTCCCTGGTCCTGAATGGGGTAACTGTGCCCCTGAAGGACCAGGTGCGCAGCCTGGGAGTCATTCTGGACTCACAGCTGTCCATTGAGGCACAGGTCAATTCTGTGTCCAGGGCAGCTCCATCTGGTATGCAGGCTGAGACCCTACCTGCTCATGGACTGTCTCGCCAGAGTGGTGTATGCTCTGGTTATCTCCTGCTTGGACTACTGCCATGCGCTCTACGTGTGGCTACCTTTGAAGGTGACTAATTCAGCGTGCGGCAGCTAAACTGGTGACTGGGAGCGGCCGCCGAGACCACATAACACTGGTCTTGAAAGACCTATATTGGCTCCCAGTACGTTTCCGAACACAATTCAAAGTGTTGGTGCTGACCTTTAAAGCCCTAAACGGCCTCGGTCCAGTATACCTGAAGGAGCGTCTCCACCCCCATCATTCTGCCCAGACAGTGAGGTCCAGCTCTAAGGGCCTTCTGGCAGTGCCACTCTGGCGAGACAGTCTGCGGGCACGTAGGGTCTCAGCCTGCGTGCCTGATGGAGCTGGTAGACAGCTGCCCTCACTCCGAGAAGCCAAGTTAAAGGGAACCAGGCAGAGGGCCTTCTCGGTAGTGGCACCCACCCTGTGGAACGCCCTCCCACCAGATGTCAAAGAGAACAACTACCAGACTTTTAGACATCTGAAGGCAGCCGTTTAAGGAAGCTTTTAATGTTTGAGGCATGACTGTATTTTAATATTTTGTTGGAAGCTGCCCAGAGTGGCTGGGGAAACCCAGCCAGATGGGCGGGGTATAAGTAATAAATTACCTACGGGACCGCCTCTCCTGGTATGCCCCACAGAGAAACTTACGGTCTTCGAATAAAAACATCTTGAAGGTCCCAGGCCACAGAGAAGTTAGGCTGGCCTCAACTAGAGCCAGGGCTTTTTCGGCTGTGGCTCCGATCTGGTGGAACACTCTGTCACAAGAGACCAGGGCCCTGCGGGACTTGACATCTTTCCGCAGGGCCTGCAAGACAGAGCTGTTCCACCAGGCCTTTGGCCAGGGCACAGCCTGACTCCCTCCCTCGGCAATCTTCGCGGAGCTCTGGCCCAATAGTTGCCAGTGGCTTGAATTAATTAATTTTATAACGAATGATTTTAGACTGTTGTTTATGCTGTACTTTTGTACTGTTTTATTGTTGTTAGCTGCCCTGAGCCCGGCTTCGGCTGGGGAGGGCGGGATATAAATAAAATTTATTATTATTATTATTATTATTATTATTATTATTATAATATTATTATTATTATTATTATTATTCAGCTCACTTGGATGCCCACGACTCCTAGTCTTATGAGAAATGCATTTCTGTTTCTGCTTTCTCCATGCCATGCAAAATTCTATAAACTTCTATCATGCTGCCTCTTCTCCAGAGTCTAAGGGGAGCCCCTTCACCCTAGCTCCATAGAAGTGAATGGTCACGTTTGTTCATTCATATATGTGGAGAGAGAGTAGCGGCTAACAGAAAGTAGGGGTGTAAGAAGGCGTTGCTTTCTGCTCCACCCTGTATTCGTGTCACATGCAGTACTCTTTCTGTTCTGCTGCAATTCACCTTCTGCCCAAAGAAACAGTCGTCTCGATGTCTGCTGTGCTGAAATTACATTGCGCCTTAAACAATGTCATCATTACATCATCAATTCTGCAAATTCCTTTCTTGCTGCATTATTTTGTCTGTTTTATATTGTGTACAGTCAAACTTTGGTTCCTGAACTCCTCCATTTTGGAACGTTTCGGCTCCTGAAAACCTGGAAGTAACTGCTCCAGTTTTCAAACGATTTTCGGAAGCCGAACAGCTTCCGAGCCACATTTTTCATTTCCCCCTGTTGACTTTGCAGCTATCCCATTGATCCTCGGTTTTCAAACTTTTCGGAAGCCGAACAGTCTTCCGGAATGGATTAAGTTCGAAAACCAAGGTTCCACTGTGTTGAAATCTACAGATGGAAGGGTGACATACAAATTTAATAAATAATGAAATAATAACTCCACCACATTCATTTCAGTGCAAAGGAAACACAATGCAAACGTGTGTGTATGTGACCAATTACATAGCATCTGCAAACCGAAAGCGACAGCCGCAGCATATTTGCTGGATCGATTTCTGTTGCGGATAAGAGGCTAATAAGTGAACGTTGGCAATTTCTGCTCCCGTTTCTATTAACCGCCAGAATTCCCCAACGTCCCTAGGGGAAAAAAATGGTGAAAATTAGAAAAACGGGGTGTGAGAATTGGGAAGCGGGTCCTGTCCTCCTAACCCTTAAAGGATTATCCAGATTGGACTGGGAGCCCTGGAATTCTGCTGCCCTACTAGTTTGACTGTCCCTTCGTGAAGATCTATCAGGGATGGAGACTCTAAAACCGGGGGGAAGGGGCAAACATGGCCCTCTGGACTTCTCTATCTATCCCGTGGGACTCTCCCCAAACCATACCCCCCTCTCTGCAGGTCACATCCTCCCCAGCTCCGCCCCACACCCTCATTGAGAGTTTCTGCCTGGCTGGAATGTGTCCTTGACTCAGATGATGGCTCTTAGCCACCTGGGTGTACAGAGTTGTGTGAGGATAGGCAGGAACCGGCTTACCATACAAGGGTAACGTTCATATTTATTGCTCTGCCACCGCTAGCATGTGGCCCTTGAAAGGGTGGTCAGAAGGGAATGTGGCCCTCAGCCAGAAAACGGTTCCCCATCCCCGCCTGAGAGGAAAGATGGAAAACAATACAGGACTCTTGGATCGTCTGGATGGAAAACAGAGGAGTGTGTGTTTTGTAGAAATTAGCCTACTGTAGAAAGGGTAGATTTCCATTCATTTGCCAGCTGACAACTGTTGGGGTAGCTCAGTTGGTTGCGCATGAGTCTCTTAATTTCAGAATCGTGGGTTTGAGCCCCACACTGGGCAGAAGATTTCTGCATTGCATGGGGTTGGACTAGATGACCCTCGGGGTCCCTTCCAACTCTACAACTATATGATTCTATGATTTGCCTCCACCTGTTCCCCAAAAGACGCCCAGAAGAGCACATTTTCCTAGCTTGAATCAGCACTGCAGAAATCCAAACCGATTCTAATTCTGTCAGTTTTATTTCTCAACATGACTGTTTAGGAAAGCTGCTGAATTTGGGGGTTTTGAACCGGGAGAATGGAAACAAGAGGACAGCGTCGAAGCACGGAATTGAAAACTTGAAAGGGCTGCCTTTAAAATACATTGACCAGCGAATCTTTCCTTCCTTTCTTGTTTTGTAAAAGACTCAAACAGATTTCAAAAACAGAAATTGCAAAATATTGCAGATTCATGAAGCCAAATGAATTCTGACCATTTGCCCAATTTCAGCTTGAGGGGGAATCCTTTTGGCTTTCGTCTTCCGGGAACAATAAAGCTTTCTTCCTTGTGTGCTGTCACAAGCTTTTTAGCTGCCGTGTGTCGGGAGGGAATGAGAGCGTCTCATGACGGAAGACCTCTGTCCAGTGTCACTTGACTGAGACACTAGCCAAAGAGCTACATATACTGCAAACGTTCCAGAAAGTTCCTTCCAAGGCGAAACTCAGACCTTGCTCCTATGGGCAGCGAGTGCGAAATGGTACACCTGCTCATGGGCTGCCATATCTGTTTCAGGATATGGACCTCACATTGCAGTGTTCTCCTGCCCAAAAAATAAAATAAAAATTCCTCTGTATAGAAAGCCAGCAGGCTAGAATATTTCTCCCTGGCATACTATTCTTCTACCTGGAGGGATATTTGGTGGGGTATGAAGTCCATTCAGTCTTGTGAGTCTATCTGCGAAAAATAACGTGGTTGACCTCCTCTCTTGCCATTTGTGAGAACTGAGGCCTCCTCGCCCAACCTGAGATTCCACAGGCCTTCTTACGTTAGAAGGGCAGTCGCTTTGGCTTACACCAAGAGCCCAAAGGAGAACTTGGATGGAACCAGGTCTCAACTCAGAAACCTGAGTTTGTCGACCAGCCGCCATCTTGAACCATCAAACGCTACGACAGAGAGGATGTTTCTGGGAGTAAGGGTAGGGAAACTGTGGCCCTCCAGATGTTGACGGACTCCAACTCTCATCATCCCCAGCTAGCACGACCAAGGATGATGGGAAATGGAGTCCAACAATGTTTGGGCCGGTGACTGGTTCCCCAACCCAAGCTTTCCCCCTTGCAAGTGAGCTACCACAGTTCACACACACACACACACACATGTTGGATTTTGAAGTGGCTCCCAGACCGGCCTGCCCCTCAGCTCATTTCAACGTCCTGCCGAAGCAGACGAAATTTCAGTCCTGGAAACAGAGGCGTGTCCAAGATTGGGAGAGGACGTTGAAGATGGCGGCCATCTTTACGGAAACCAGATATAAATCTAAACAGTGCTTGGTGGGTGGTGAACACCCCTGGCTGGGCCTTCCTTTGGGATAAGACGTCCTTTGGACTAGGCCAAGCCAGACCCAGGAAGGGTGCTTGTCAAAGGTCCTTTGGTGGCCCAGCTTTGTGATGGCTCTAGCAGCATGGCCAAGCTCCTTTTTCTTGGGAAGCCTGCCCTCGTCTCTGGCTCCATAGCTGAAACCAAAGACATGTTTTTTCCTGCTTCTCCCCACGGGGCCAAGATGTGGTTTTCGGGCCTGCACCACGGATTCTGGCCCCTCGCCGGGCACGTCGAGGAGACTCTCCCAACGAGCTCTACAATGCCCGCTTGCTATCCAAGATGGCCTTCCAGTCGTCGGTCCACGAGTGCAGCCTCCGACGAAGAGGAGGCAGCTGGAGGTGCTTGTTGTGGCAGGCCGTGAAGAGGATGTGCTCCCAGTTTGGACTCTTCTCAGCTCCTGGAAGGCAAAGAGAAGAAGGCAACTCAGGACCTTTTTAAACTGAATAATGCCTGTCTGTGGGTTTGGGTTTTTTTGAAAAAAATCTGTCACCTCACTGCTCTATGGAATCTAATAGTGGGGAACATAAAGGGAAGAGAAGTTTATAGCCCTCATGGGTGTAAAGATTGGCTGGCGAAGTCTCAAAAACCACTAACAGAGGTCTGCGCTCCAGTCTGCAGGGCTTGTATAGGTTTCAGGTTTTGTTTCTGTCCTCGAAGCAGAATTTTGAATTTCTGCAGGGTAGACATAGCCCTGTGTGTGCTTTATGCCTGTAAACCCCAAAGTCTGTAGTAAGCGACTTTGCTTATTTACTACGGTAGCAACGGGCAGGGAGCCATATAGTGTACTAGCCAACAGATACCTGCAGCTGGGAGCAATGTGATCTAAACATGCCTACTTGGATGTAAGTCCCATTGCGTTTAATGGGGCTTAATCCCAGGTAAGTGGCTGTAGCCTCAGGAGTGGCTGGATTATGTTTGTTGTGACAAACAGAAGAATTGCCTAAAAGCAAAAAACTGATATTCTCACAGCTCCTTCACGTCCCTGCCTGCCAACAATCCCTGCTCCATTTAAACTCCTGCTGTTGTTTAAAACCATCATTTGAAATCCTGCTTCTTTTTCACTCCCCCTCCACCCTTGCCCTGACTTCATGCGAATCCAGGATTGCGATGCAGTCCTAAAATGGGAGTTGCGTGATGACAGCCTTACTTTTTATGTCTATAGGAAGATACAAACTGAAGCTCAATCCAGATAAGGCTGAGACACTGTTAGTGGGTGGTTCCCTAGACCGGATGGATGGGAGGTTGCCTGCTCTTGGTGGAGTTACACTCCCTCTGAAGGAGTGAGTACGTAGCTTGGGGAGACCTCTGGGTCCACTGCTGTTGCTTGAGGCTGAGGTGGCCTCGGTGGCACAGAGTGCCTTCCATCAGCTTGGGCTGGTCATCCAGCTGTGCCCTTATCTGGACAGGGATAGCCTAACTACTGTTGTCCAAGCTCTGGTATACAAATTCTAATAAATAAGCACAGTATGTGCCAATGTTGAAGGGCTGTTGGGGCCTTCACTGCCTTGCACTTCCACCCACCCACCAGCCCCTGATGCCCTTTCCCTTGGGACAACCCCTTCACCTATTATATCAGGCCTGTCGTCGATCAGCAGGTCGCCAGAGACCACCGTCTTATCTCGGGTGAGGACGATCTGCTCCAGAAACTCTTGGCCCAAGTGCTTCTCCACCCAGGCGTACTGGAAAGTGGAAAAGGAAACAGCGGAAGAAAAGAGTTTGTGGGCAGAGGGTGTGAGGAGGATGGAACTGGCACCGGCATGACCAGCAAACCACAATGACAAAAAAAACCCCAAAATAAACCCCATTATGGGGAAGCAGGGAGAGGGAAGTGGAGCTTAACTTTGAGCCAAGACTTGGAAGACTCCAGATGGGCTGGGTGTCTGCACAAAATTTGACTGCAGTCTTGCACTTGGTGCAATTATGGAACCAGCTCCCCACTGCTTTGAGGCTGATCCAGGAGTCCGTGCCTTTAAATTGGCTTTTCATATCAGTCTTTTTGTGGAGAGTTCTGCTTTATTCTTCACTTTAATGCCCTCTCCTGGCCCCATGCTGTCTCCCCGGAGTTTCACTGCAAATTTGATCACTTTATTTTCGTTCTTAATTTCACTTACTTCTCAGCAATAATTATATACCGCTTAAAATACGGACCCTCTCTAAGCAGTTTATATAAAACGTACTATAAAATTGCAGCCATTAATATTAGGCAGGGGTCTTCGTTGTGTTGTTTTTGACACCGGCTAGAAACCGTTTTTTGTTCTGTGAGCACCTCCAGACATAAAATTAATTGTTGCTTTTAAAACTGTTGATGTTGCCTATATTTTGATCATTCTCTTATGCCTCCTGTTTTTCAAAGTCTGCTTTTACCACTAGTTTTAATGAACATTTAATGCCAGGAAAACCCAGGAAATGTATTGGCAATTTCCAGCCAGGGAAAGCCTGGCTAAACAGATGGGTTTTCAGAAGGCGGTCAAAACACACGGCTTAGTTCCTGCCTCTCCAGACTGCACGTAGGAGGGTGTTCCCGTTGGAAAGATTCTGAATTTCGTCACTGTCCTCTGCTCTGGGAATCCTTTCAATTGAAAGGCTGGCTACGAAATGTCTAAATGAAGAAATAGTAATAAAAATAATATACCCGTTACCTTTTCGTACGGGCAATACCGATACTTCTTGATGGGACTGGTGCATATGAACACATCGGTCCTACCATGACAGAAAAGAGAGAAGGTGAAGGAGGGAAGGAAAGAGACAGTGGAGAAGAAGAAAAAATAATCCACATTTGCATTTATTCATCCTGTATGGATTCTGGCCTTCCTGCAAAAAAAATAATATCTCAGGTGTGATCTGCATAGATATAAGCAAAGGCTGCCTCAGATGGAGTCGGACCACTTAGACCAGGGGTCGGAAAAGTAAGGCCCAGATGCGGCCCCCCAGGCTCATAAATCCGGTCCGCGGACCCTGCCGCCCGCCTGGTCAGTCCCCACACACTGCGGACGCCTCGCCATGCAGGGACTGACTTTCGCGATGCTGGCACGGCTTCTGGGAGGGCAGCGATGCTGGCGCAGCTTCAGATTGGCTGCAGGAAGCTCCTGTAGCCAACCCGAAGCTGTGGACGGATCTGGGCAGGAGGCGACACTGGCGCAGCTTCAGATTGGCTGCAGGAAGTTCCTGCAGCCAGTCTGAAGCTGCGCTGCCCACAGCTGAGGTAAACATCCATGGCACGGCCATGGACGGAGAGGCCGGCGGGCGAGTGACGGGTCTGGGCTGCGCCATGGGCATCGTGACGGGCGCATTGCGGGGCTTCAGCAACCCGAAAATACTTAACTTGAAGCTACTTCAACCCGAGGTATGACTGTAATGAAAAGAAAGGAAGAAGCCCGGCTGGTGGAAGAGCAGGGGTGTGTCTGCAGTGGGGAAGCTTCTCCCTTGCAAATTCCGCCAAACATACTCACTCTTTTAACTCGGCCATCTGCTTGACGGCTTCCACGGCCCCTGGGAGTGGATCCAGTTCCAGGAAGAAGTTCTTTGACTCCCAAATGCCAATTGCCTTTTCCTGCAAAGAGGTTTGGAGCGAGAAGGTTGGGGAGGGGAGAACATTAGCCTGTTAAGTCTGCTGCCCTCTTGGCTGCTCTCCTGCACAACAGAATCCACGAGAACAGCTTGAGCAGCAACATTTGAATAAGGGCTGCATACGGAGCACATTTTCAACACCTGACTTTCCTCAAAGAATTCTGGGGGTTGTAGTTTACCCCCTCGCCAGCCTGCCCAGTCCTCCCCGCTTATCCGATCAGTTAAACCAATAGCAGCAAGAGGGAATAGAATCGCTCTGCCCAGGCCCAGGTCAGAGTTAGCTACTCGATGGAGTTTGCAACCTTGTGGACTTTGAACACGCTCAGACTTTTGTCATTAATAAAAACACAGAGACGGGATTGTGCAGTAGATGGAGAACAGGCCTGAAACTTGGGTTCAATTCCAAGGCACTTACTTACCTGCCAGCCTCATTTCCACTCTATGCAACAGGTGGATAACAGTAGCCTACCTTATAGGGCTGTTGTAAGCATTAATAATAATAAAAAAGCCTTGGAGGTGACTTTGCCTATTTAAAAGTGCTTGTTATTATCTACTACTGTAAACAAATGGGTATTTATTTATTTCTATTTCGAAGAAGACTTCGAAATTTCAACTGGTCCAAAATGCAACAGCCAGATTTTTGCCCTGGGTTCCTATTCATATAACCCCTGTTTCAAAACTGTGTTCAAGTTGGTTTTCAGGCCCAGTTCAAGGAGCCAGTGGCAGAATTTGGATTCCCAAATTTCAGCAGTGCTCTGTGTGGCACTAAAATTTGGCGCCCCCCCTTGCCTCTCACACATCATTGTTGAAGTGCTGGCACACAGCGCTGTCAAACCAGTCACACTACACTAAAACCGCCTCACATTTTAGGGTTCAAAGCTCTAAATGACTTGGGCCCCAAATATCTCAAGGTGGCCTCCTTCCCCACAGACTCTCCTGGGTATTAGGATCTTGGTAGTTCTATCCATCGCCTGTAGAAACTCAGGATGGCAGCAGCGGCCCAGAAGAGGGCATGCTGCTTTGTGGCAGCTTTTGGGATGTGGAATTCCCTGTCCACAGAGATGTGCCTGGCACCTTCATTGTATCGTTTCCTTGGTGTGCTGAAGACACAATTGACCTAACCTAGGCTTTGACACACGAGATAAATATCTGTACACATTCCAGGCTATTCTGTACCCAGTGAGCTGCCAGTACACACGACACGGCCACAATCCGTACCCATCCTGTCATTTATTTGTGAAATACTGTGTTTTGATGAATTTCCCCAGCAAACCAGCTTCAATCCAAACTGACAAAAAGAACAACCTAGCTGTGTGGTAAGCCTGTAATGTGTACATAGCGATATTTTCAGGATCCATCCTTTTTTTTTCTTTTTGGAAATGTTGTACAAAATGTTAATGTTTTGTGTTTCTTCCTCCCTCCTCCTTAAGGCATCATGTTTTTAATGGCATTACCCCGGTATGTTTTACATGTAAGTTGCTCGGAGACCTTTTAGGTAACAAGTGATTAATAAGTTTCAAAACCACAACAGTATTCCTACCACTATACAGTGGTACCTCTGGTTAAGAACTTAATTCGTTCCTGAAACTGTTCTTAACCTGAGGTACCACTTTAGCTAATGGGGCCTCCCGCTGCCCGATTTCTGTTCTCATCCTGAAGCAAAGTTCTTAACGCGAGGTACTAGTTCTGGGTTAGCGGAGTCTGTAACCTGAAGCGTCTGTAACCTGAGGTACCACTGTAATTTGTTTCAATATAAAATAGTGGTAACCTGCCCTGGAACCTTACTGTGAATGGTAGATAACAAATCCAACAAACAACAACATCAAATTTCATTTGTTTTATTCCAGCTGCATTTCCCTTTCTGCTTCTCTCTGGTCTCCCTTCTGTTTAATTATATACTGCAAGCCCCTTGGGGTGGAGATTTGTATTTTTGTACTTTGCAAGGCACCATGGCTAGTGTTGATGCTAATTTCCTTCATTTTACTCCAGCTGCAATTCCCTTTCCGTTCCTTGCGTCTAGTTATATATGGTAAGCCCCTCGGGGCAGAGATCTGTCCTCTTGTAATCTGCAAGCTGCCTTTACTGACATTATGCTGATGACAACAACAACAACAACAACAACAACAACAACAACAACAAGGCCACTGACTCACACTCAGCTCCGATTCCAGCTGCCCATACTGCTCCGAGACCCAGAACCCCCTGCGGTCCTCCAAGGAGATGTAGGGCTTCTCCGGATACTTGGCTCTGAACTTCTTCAGGAAGCCCCCCTCGAAATCCGCCAGCACCCCGTCCATGTCCACCAAGACCCGCAGGCGCCGGCGGCGGCCGGGGGCGCAGCGCGAAGAAGCGCTGCGTCTGCTGCAGTGCGCAAAACAGCCGGCGCCCGAGGCCAGGAAAGGAGCGCAGCAGCCGCGCAGGGCTGGCCGCGGGTGCAAGAAGAAGCTGCTCATGGCTAGCATGGAGAAGGGCGGGATCTCTCTCTTAAAAAACCGGGGAAGGGCGCCGGATCACGGTTTCCTCGTCGCTGTGCTCCCAAATCCCCAGCCTCCTTTTCTGCAACTGCTGCATCACGCCAGGTTTTCTGTCTCTCTGCGGCGCACGGATTTGGGGACCCCACGAGGTCCGCCAAACCCGCAGATAATTGCTATTATTGGTGCAATTATTGCCGCTGCAGCACGGAGTCCTGCCGCTCCCTTCTTGCTTCCTCGCCCCGATTTGCAGCCAAAGAGGAGCCCCGGGAGAGGAGATGGAGAGGGCGGCGAGGCGAGGCGAGGGCTCCCGGGCCGGCTGCGCAAAAGCAGCGGCAGGGTGGCGCTTAGGAAACGAAGGTGGGCGCGGGTCCGCGTGCGTTACGCTCGTCCCGCGCAAGATCCGCACGGGCTTCCTTCTCCTCTTCCCCTTTGCGACGGACAAGGGCGCTTCGTGGGGCGCCGCCGCGTCCTCGAGGTGCTTCCGCAGCGCAGGGGGTGGCCGGGCGCGGCTTGGCGCTCCGGTGCGCGCGCCTCTGGGTTGCAGCCGAGCCGCGGGAGCCGCTCTCTCGCCCTCCTCCCGAGGCGCCGGCAGAGCAGCCCAACCCGGCAGTGCTCCGGTTCTCCTTCCCATCGCCCGCGGGAGGAGCTGCGGGTGGGGAGGGGGTTGGTACTTGCGCTCCCGGCAGCTCCAAGCGCCGCCTCGCAGCAGCGGCATGTTTCCAGCGCCGGCCGGGAAGCGCGCGCCACCAGCTCCTCGCATGGGATCGCCTGTGTCCCCCCCCCCCCCCCCGGGGTCTCTCCCCAGCAGTGCCGGATTTACGTATAAGCTAAACAAGCTATAGCTTAGGGCCCCCCTCTCTTGGGGGCTCCAAAAAATATACTTCTTAATTGTATTTCAGTTCAACAAATACTTTGATAAAATACATACTTTGTTATGTGCAAATGGCTTTGGATAGCTATTAGGTTCACAAATTACCATAGAGCATATATTCAACACAAAAAACAGCGACAATTTGTTGTTGACAAAGGACAGCTGGACATATAATGGGCCCCATTACCTTCAGTAGTTTAGGGCCTCATCAAACCTAAATCCGGTCCTGGCAAGGATAAATACCTTTAAAGACAGTGTCAATAGCAAACAACCTAAATCTGGCCCTGCCCCACCACCTCCCTCCTTGCGCTGGAAGTAAACCCAGGGGTAGGAAACACCTCCTCAATTGGGCCGCTTCGCCCACTGCAAAAAAGACAGCCGAGCAAGGTCAGCTGCGCAGCGCAGCCTGATCCCATACCCTCCAACATTTATCCAATGAAAATAGGGACATCCATTCTGTAGTATTAGTATTAGTATTAGTATCCCACCCATCTGACTGGGTTGCCCCAGCCACTCTGGGCGGATTCCAACATGAATAAAAACATAATAAAGCATTAAACATTTTAAAACTTCCCAATACAGGGCTGTCTTCAGATGTCTTCTAAAGGTAGTACTTTATAGCTACCTATCTCCTTGGCTCAGGAGTTGCATAACTCCATCCCCTCCAACATCACTCCGATGAAAATAGGGACGTCCTAAGGAAAAGTGGGACATTCTGGGATCAAATCAGAAACTGGGATGGCTTCTGTAAATCTGGGACTGTCCGCAGAAAGTAGGGACATTTGGAGGGCATGTGATCCTGCGTGTGTTTACGTGGAAGGAAGTTTCGTTTTGTTCAGCGGGGCTTTCAGGGTGCATGAGGACTACGGGCAGGTTCAGCTCTGGAATAATCAGGTTCTGACGCCAAGGTTCAACATGGTGTATACAATTAGAAGAAGTGGGCCTCTGAGCGTGTGCAGAATGCCTTTCAAGCAAAGGTTGATGAGCGCACAAGCAGTTCCAACATTGAGGTGTCGGAGCTGAACTCCTGTGAGCTCTGGGTGAAAAAAAGCCCTTATTATTATTTAAAAATTATTAATCACCCTAAGGTGCCAGGGTGAAAGTCCAAGCAACCTAACTAAAGGTGCTCATATTCCTTGGTTGCCCCTGCTCCAGCTTTGTTGAAACTCAGTGGAAACTCCTGGAAGCATAAAACAATCTTTTGTTATTGTTATACTTTGCAGAGACTGCCGTATTTTATTGTGCAATAGGAACTACAGGCAGAACTAGCCATATCTTTAAAATAATAGTAGTAGTAGTAGTAGTAGTAGTAGTAGTAGTAGTGAAAGCCAGGGGTTACTGTATTTTTCAGCAGGAACTTACTGGAATTCAGTTCCGATACCCCTTAGGTGGATGCCATTGCCATTACAGTGGTACCTTGGGTTACATACGCTTCAGGTTACATACGCTTCAGGTTACAGACTCCGCTAACCCAGAAATATTACCTTGGGTTAAGAACTTTGCTTCAGGATGAGAACAGAAATCGTGCAGCGGCAGCAGGAAGCCCCATTAGCTAAAGTGGTGCTTCAGGTTAATAACAGTTTCAGGTTAAGAACAGACCTCCAGAACGAATTAAGTTCTTAACCCAAGGTACCACTGTATAAGAGAACAAGGGAAGCTTTCATGGTGAGTTCCAGTGTAGCCTTATGAGGCTTTGCCCTCCTACACCAGCACCTCTTTTTCAAGAAAGATGAAAGCACTGGTGAAAGCCATTTTTTCACAAAACATCTAGATCATAATTATCACACTTATTCTGTACTGTAGCCCAGAACTCGATCCTTACTGCTTCTTGAGCGAATCCCATTTCCTCCTCAACGTTTCTGGAAGCATAACAGACTGCAGATTGAAGTAGGCCTCATTTACATCACCTGTTTATAATATGTGGGTTACAATACACTATTTTTGTTTACTCAGAACAGCTATTCGCCATATGAACATATATGGTTTTCTGGAGCATAAGACATGAGATGATGGTGAGAAGAGGTCACTGGCAAAAGAGATACAGCTTTGCCAAAAAAAACCACCCTGAAGTGCTGTTCCATTATTAGGTACAGACTGGATATACATCGGCCCCTGATGTCCACACTGGGAATATCAAGTGAAGGATGAGCTCATCTCTTCTTAGGATTTCCTGGTATTGTGCTGCTCACAGCACAACAACTGATTTCTCTCTCTCAAATGGGATCTCTTAACATTGGCGCCTGAAATGCATTTCTCAAAAACAAATGTCATTTTTAGAAGGTTCCAGAAGCAGCATTGAAAGAGCTGGTTCTGAGCTGAGGTGGGTTGCTTTGTGTCTCCCAAATAATTACTGCCCTATTGGCAAGGAAATTAGAATCCTCAGTAGAAAGTTGGCACACAAAAGTGCCATGCTCAGCAGAAAACAGGAACTCTGTGTACTCTTTGTGGATTTGAGTCTGCTTTATCTAAAGCAGGCTTCCTCAACCTTGGCCCTCCAGATGTTTTTGGCCTACAACTCTCATGATCCCTAGCTAGCAGGACCAGTGGTCAGGGATGATGGGAATTGTAGTCTAAAAAAACTTCTGGAGGGCCGAGGTTGTGGAAGCCTGATCTAAAGTATCTGATGAAGTGGATTCTCCAGTCCATGGAAATTTATGCCATTAGGCACCTCCTGCCCCTGAGCTGTTTCTCTGCAAGTTAGTCATTATGAGAACTACTATTTAATAAAGGTTGCCCGAGTTTGCTTTCTTCCTCTTCCCTCTCTATCCATTTTCCCTTTGGTAATGTGGATTATTATTATTATTATTTAGATTGTAAGGCTGCAGGCAGGGACTGTCTTGTTTATAACTGATTTTATGCAATTGGCTGTGCTTTTTTTGGCCCAAGAGTAGGGTACAAATGCACCTAAATAAATAAATTAAAATGTGTTGATCTTTAAAGTACCACAAGGATCTTTTGTTCTTTTTGCTTATGTAACTGTGCTACACTCCCCCAAACAGCAACAAAACAATGATGATGATACGATGATGTGATAGTGAAGTGATAAGCAGGGAAGTGATAAGCAGCCATAACCGGAAGATGCTATGTGCTTCTGAGTGGCGTGAAGTACTCTGTGTGACATCACACCGCGTCTGACGTCACTCTGACCCTTAGCAACCAGACTGGGTTGTCGCTGCACTCTTACTATGTTTTTGTCTGCCAGACAGGGTAGAAAGCTGCAAAGGGCATTGCGGCCACCTAAATGTCTTATCTGGGAGGGAGATAAGGCAGTTTACTACGGGCTGGGTGTTTCTCCATGACGACAATTTGAAAGCAGACAAGGGGGGTTGCGGCGCCAGGCTAAAGAAGCCACCCTTCCCCGGTCCAAAACGCGCAGCTACCGAGTCGACAGCGCGAGTGACAGTTGGCGGCTGCCTCTGTTTACACCGGGGAAGGCCGCTTCCGGGTTGAGGGCCTGGAGCGGCGGTTCCCATGGCAACGCCCTTGCTTAGGCCCGCGCGCGCGCGCCGGCGCCGGCAATGACGCCCGGGGAGCTCCGCCCCCGCGGCCCTCCGAAGCGGCGTCTGATTGGCCCTGCGCGGGAGGAGACGCTGCCTCAGGAGGGAGAAGAGGCGACTTCCTCTCCTCCTCCCGCCCCCTCCCCCTCCTTCCCCGGCGCGGGGCCCGCTCCGTCTCCCCCGCCTCGCTGCTCTCCCGCCGCGGCCTCCCGCGAGCCGCCAAGATGGCGTCCGCCTTGGAGCAGTTCGTCAACAGCGTCAGGCAGCTCTCGGCCCAAGGTGACCGCCGGGGACCCGGGCTGAGGGGGCGAGGCCGGGGGGCTGGCGGGGTGTCAAGCGGGGGGACCCGCCGGGCGGCTCCGGCTCTCCTCGGCCTCCAGCCGCGCACGTGAATGGCCAGAGCGAAAGCGGCCTGGTGGGAGGCGGAGGCGGCGGTGGCCGTGGAGGGGGACGTGGGTTCGAATCCCGCCCCTGGGTGGTGGTGGGTGTCGGGGGAAGAAGCCCCCTGGCTGCCATCTCGGGAGGGAAACAGGCGCGGCTCCCCCTTTTCGCGTGTCCCCCGCGGGGCGTTTTAGAATTAACCCCTTTAACGTTTGCCTCGTGCAAGGGATTTTTTTTTGGGGGGGGTACAGATCCGACGCATGTTGTAAAGGCGGTGGGGGAAGAGGTTTAGGGATGGTTAGCGCTGGAACTAGTGGACAAGCAGTGAGCCTAAGAAGATGAGAAGAGCCCTTGTGGATCAGGCCAGTGGTCCATCTCGCCCCGCATCTTACTTTCACAGTCAATGAACATTTGCCTGCGGGGAAACCAACACGCAGGACCTGAGCACAAGAGCATTTTCCAGCAACGGATATTCAGAAGCATTGCTGCCTCCAACTGTGGAGGCAAAGATTAGCCACCAAGACGAGTAGCCTTGTCCTCCGTGAATTTGTATACAGGTATTTGTCTTTCAAAGCCATGCAGGTTGGTGGTCATCATAGCCAATGTGGGAGAGTTACGGTTCAACTATACGCTGCTTGACGATCTTTATCCGACATAAATCTTCCAACATTGGTGAATGGTGGAATTATAGAAATGCAGAGTTGGGAGGGACCCTGTGGGTCATCCAGTCCAACCCCCTGCAATGCAGTAATCTTAACAAAAGCATCCATGACAGATGGCCATCCAGCCTCTGTTTAAAAACCCCCAAGGAAGAAGGGCCCACCACCTCTCGCAGGAGTCTGTTCCACTTCCAAACAGCTCTTAGTGTCAGAATGTTCTTTCTGATTTTTAGGCAGAATCTCCTTTCTTGTATCTTCAAGCCACTTGTTCAGGTTTTATGCTCTGGAGCAAGAGAAAACAAGCTTGCTCCATCTTGTTATGTGGCCGCCAAGACCACATAACACCAGTCTTGAAAGACCTACATTGGCTCCCAGTACATTTCCGAGCACAATTCAAAATGTTTGTGTTGACCTTTAAAGCCCTAAATGGCCTCGGCCCAGTAGACCTGAAGGAGCGTCTCCACCCCCATCGTTCTGCCCAGACACTGAGGTCCAGCTCCGAGGGCCTTCTAGCGGTTTCCTCACTGCAAGAAGTGAGGTTACAGGGAACCAGGCAGAGGGCCTTCTCGGTAGTGGCGCCCGCCCTGTCGAACGCCCTCCCATCAGATGTCAAAGAGATAAACAACTACCTGACATTTAGAAGACACCTGAAGGTAGCTCTGTTCAGGGAAATTTTTAATGTGTGACATTTTAATGTATTTTTAATCTTTGTTGGAAGCCACCTAGAGTGGCTGGGGAAACCCAGCCAGATGGGCGGGGTACAAATAATAAATTATTATTATTATCTTCCATGTCCCAGTCCTTTAGATATTGGAAGCTGCCTTTCATATCTCCTCTCAGTCTCCTCTTACCCAGGCTAAACACACCCAACTCCCTCCATTGTTCCTCACAACAGATAAAAGCAAGGACTTCTTACGCAGCGCTTAGTTAAAACTATGGAAATCGGTTCCCGCAGGAGGCCGTGGTGGCCACCCACTCTCCTATGCGAAAAGGTTGCAGCATTTCGGACTTTCTAGTTCAGATCAAAGAGGTGACAAGAGGTGGCATAGTAGTTTATCAAGAAAGCGGGAAGAGAGGTTTTTCTCCCTCACTCAATGCTGGAACTTGTGAACATCTAGATTAATAAAATGTATGTTAAAAAAAAAGAAGAACTTGTGAACATCTAACGAAGCTGAATGTTGGAAGATTCAGGACGGATAAAGGTCCTCCTTCACACAGTGCAGCTAAACTGGAATTGGCTTCTGCCGGAGGCAGTGATGGCCCCCAGCTTGGATGACTTTAAAAGAGGATGAAACACATTCATTGAGGACAAGGCTATCAGTGGCTACTAGCCACAATGGCTGTGTTGTACCACCACTGTAACATGTCATACTTCCGAATACCAGTTGCTGAGAATTGCAGCTTGGGAGAGTGCTATTGCATTCATGTCCATCTTGCAGGCTGCCCTCGGACATCAGGTCAGCCACTGTGAGAGCAAGATGCTGGACTAGATGGGCCATTGGCCTGATCCACCCGGTTCGCCTTCTGTTCTTCTCATGTCCTGCTTGTGGGTTTTGCGGAGGCTCGCCAACCCGTGTTGCTGGCCGCTGTGGGATGCTGGGCTAGATGCGCCTTTGCTCCAATCTGCTTGATGTTGTGTTCTTATGATGCTACTGCGTCAATAAGCCTCATGATGATAATGCAGCCTTGAAACAAGCCTACCAATGTTACTGTCTGCAAAACATTTCTACCAGCTTGCTGGAATCACTGAAAAAGGATGTAGTGCACTGTCTGTTCTGCAGCAGCCTGCTGTGTTTCTGTGCCGGGTGCTTGGTGTATATCTTAGGTGCAGAAGAGCAGTGGAACCCTGCATCCTTCCTTCATCAACCACCTTATTCATCTGCATGGAATTCCTTTTTGGATATGGTTATCAAGCTAATGCTAAATACAAGACTGTGATAATGTGTGCAGCCCTGAGCTCTTTGAAGGTTAAGAGGGATATAAATGCTAAAACTAGGTAAATAATAATAATAGTAATAATAATAATAATTTATCATTTATACCCCACCAACCTGGCTGTGTTTCCCCAGCCACTCTGGGTGGCTTCCAACAAAATATTAAAATACAATAGTCTGTTAAACATTAAAAGCTTCCCTAAACATGGAGAAGTTTCCTTTTAGTGCCTTGCACCAGGTGGCTGTGACAGCTACTACTATTACTACTAACAGTAATTACTACTACTACTACTACTTATTGTTTTCCCCCCTATATTTTTAGCTATTCATATTTTCACCTTGAGTCCCTGCCGGGGGGGGAGGGGGGTGTCAATAAATGGATTCAAATAAATAACTACCATTGTTATTGGGGCTTTGAAGAATAACATTAAAAAGGACAGATTCCTAACCAACAAGGAGTTTAGTCTACTTTTTGACAGTAGAAAAGGAATCTTAGAGAGATGAGGGTAGCAAGTGCGAGTAGTTACTAATCCTTAGGTTTGATTTTGAGCCACAAGCCTTGAGGTGATGGCTTTTGAGGAAGGCTTTGAAGTTGTTGGGGGGAGGGGAGAGATGGACCCATCTACCCATTCAGAGCAAGGCTTCAAGGCACAAGGGGAAGAATGAATGGGGGCAAGACGTGAATGGCCATCTTGCCAGAGTTATACCATGTTGACAGAACATTAGGAAAACCCTACCAGCACAAGGAGATCCTTTAAGTTTTATTTGAAGGTTTATGTCTTCAGACAAGGAAATTTCTAGCACTATGGTGAAACTGTGACACTCCCTTGCTATTTTCACTATCTTTTTTTTTTTACTGCTATTGTTTTGCTATGTTATTATAAAATTATTTTTGTATAGTTTGTTTGAAATGTATTCCTGTTTTCTGTGTTGTTAAGCCACTTTGAGCATATTTTTTGTAGCAAAGCAGCGTACAAATAAAATGAAGGAAGGAAGGGAATAGATGCTACCAAAACAAACCAGCCCTAACTCAGCACAGCTCTGTTCTTGCTCACTCTTCAAAACATATTGCTGCATCTGCTCAGCATTTGTTAAGCCAGGGTTTTCCAGAGATAAGATGGGCAGTGCTAAATGCATAGGAACAAAGGCTCAATGTCTACAGGGGATTTTCAGGGTTAATCAGGGAACAGAAGTGAATAATCTTGCAAGTTCTTTTCAGACACAGCCTGACACTTCGCATTGAACTTTGTGGCAATTGGAAAAGGGGTGCCAGCATGTTGGGGAGGACAATGAGGAGGGGTGAGAAGTGTTGGGGAGCACGTCTTTCAAACGTTTTGTGTGCTATGTTTTACTGGTGTGGTTGTTTTTAAACAGCAGTGCAGAGCAGGGAACCTGCAGCCCTCCAGATGTTGGTGGACTCTCAACTCACATCAGCCCCTTCCCAGCATGCCCAGTGGTCAGGGATGGTGGGAATTGTAGCCAGAAGCATTTGGAAGGCCAGAAATTAGCCATCACTCGTCTAAATAATGGTTCATCTTTCAGAGAGGAAGGAGTATATGTCTTACAAAAAAGATACCATTTATGCTGCCATTCTGTTCTCTGATTCGTACCCAAACCTTGCATTCAGAGGTTATGGGGCATCTTGTGCATGTGACTCTTGTGTTCTGCTGATGAGGGCTTTGTAGTGTTGATCTAACTGGTAAAGCTTATGTGTGAATGAGAAACACTGAGTGTCTTATGCATACTGTAGGAGATCAGCTGAATCTGCCCAATATTGTTTAAACTCAGGTTATACTCTGCATGCACATAATTTTTAAAAATCTTGCCAGTCTCTGAAATATGCATCCTAGTGAAGAGATGGTAATTTTGCGGGGGGGGTGTCAGACCTGTTTGAATTCATGACTTAGCATGTGGTTGAAAGCATTAGAATAGCTTCACAGTGTTCTGTAGAACCTAATGTACGTTTCTTAATCTTTAGCACAGCTATATGTCTTGCAGGACCCCCAACCCCACGCCAGCTACCACTTAAAGATTCTGCATGCAGTAACATATATCTTGTTTGGGACTGTTAATTGGAGCAAAGGGAAGCTTTAAGGTTGTCTTATGTTCTTTAAAAAATAACTAGCACTGATGCTTTCTAATTTTGCTCCTAGTCACTTTTGACTGAGCCAAAGTAATATTTCGTATTTGTGGTCATTAGTTTTGAATTTGGAGCACAGCTTTGTGTACCTACAATAGATGAGCTCAGAGCTGTAAAAAATTTTCGTACTCCTAGGAATCCAGGTGTGAAAGCATTTGCATGCCTTTTTTTTTTTAAAGCTCAGTTTTCTTGGAGGATTCATAGTTTCTTCATTTAAATAAATAAACAACATTGTACAGTACATTTTTTTTTTGCATTGTGGAGGGGCAAATGTCAGGCTTGAGGGATCTATTTTTCCCCCCTAGATCCCTGAGATCCACTAACTAGAGCCAGATTTTGGCATAGTACTGTAGCTGAGTGCACAGAGCTCCACTTGAATACATGCATACCCCAATAATTTGTTTTTGTTACCAGCTGTCAACTTTGTCACATAAAAATCCCCTTCTCATCCCCCATTTCAACTTTCCTTCATTTCAGAAGCCAGTGACAGAGGCTTTCACTTGTTGTCATTGTTAAAATGGCTGGCAGTCAGAAACCCTTGCTGGGCTGCTGCACATCACGCAGATATCTAATGCTAAATCTAAATCTGCATTTGCCCAGCCTGCTCTATATAAATGCTTCATCTAAGGTTTGAGGAAAGACTTGTACTATTTTTTCAATAGCTGTCCTAGGATTTCAGCTGTGGTGCTGTCCATGGTATTTCATGTGTCTCGGGATTTTCACACTCTTACCTCACATTCCAGCTGTTTTAATCTGAAAATTAAACCCTCTACAAAAGTGAAGCATAATTCATATTATATTAGAATCTACTTAAACTCCCACAAACTGATGTTCTTGCTTATTTAAAGCTTGGAGACTAGGGATAGCTAATATGATGCTCTCCAGATCTTGTTGGACTCCAAACCCCATCAGTCCCAGCCAGCACAACATCTGGAAGGCACCAGGTTGGCTGTCCCTGTTGCATTCTCATCCTGTGCTTAACTTTGGGTGCTTCCAACTTGCTGGACAATTTAAAAATACAGTTTGCCGAAGTTCGTTAGCAACAGACCCTTCATGGAAATGGCTGGATGTAAGAACAGGCCAGTTTGATTGACCTCTTTCCCACAGCGCCCAACCACAGCTCTCTTCTGATATTCTGTGGTAGACAATTTCTGAACATGGATGCTCCCATCAGCTGTTGTAGCCAGTAGCGATTGATGAACCTCCACATCTCTGTGGATTCGTCTAATCCAGCCTTTCTCAACCTTGGGTCCCCAGATGTTTTTGGCCTACAACTCCCATCATCCCTGACCACTGGTCCTGTGAGCAAGGGATCATGGGAGTTGTAGGCCAAAAACATCTGGGGACCCAAGGCTGAGAACCACTGGACTCTAATCCTTGTTTCCCAAGCTGTCTTCCAGCTAGTGGTGATTGCCACACCTTATGACAGTGGATTCTCAAGCATCATGTGAACTGGAGGTGGGGAGATGGACTGTAGCACACCGTTCTCTTGCACTTTCTCACCCGGAGCTCTGAGCTCAAGTTCTGTATGGTGTCGTGATGGGTTGTTGTCGATGGTGTTGAGTAGGAGGGGCACTAATTTAGTTTCGGCTGGGGGCAGTGGTAGAGGGGTTCACCTGGTGTCTGCAGTATAATAGCAGAGGAGGCGATCAGTTTTATCTGCAGCACCTGTTAAAACACCCCTCTCTGTAGAAAGCACCCATTGCCTTCCATTATTCCATTGTATTACATCATAGAATTGTAGAGTTGGAATGTATCTCTCTTCTTCCGTAAGAGGCTTTTCACCACTCCGAATATACTTATGAAGAGCCAATTGGTGCAAACAGGTTCAGCTCAAAATATAGCTAAGGTTCATTTGCAGCACACACATGCCCTTCTCTTCTCTGCCCCTTTTTTCATTTCTTCCTAGACCGTAACAGCAGTGCTTCAAAGATAGGTGTGTCCTTCCCCTCTAGTATAGCTCACAGAGGAGAAAGGATATATGTGAAGCATTGTCTTCTCACTCATTGGCCAAGATAATGGTGCTGATCATATTTCCATGGCACATGCTTTTCATGCAGAAGGTCCCTGACTTCCCCAGGTAGGACTGGGCAGGGCTTCTCTCTGAAATCTTGGAGAGATGCTGCCAGTCAGTGTCAGAAGTACTGACCAAGGTGAGCCAAAGGTCTGACTTGGTGCAAGGGAGCCTCCTATGTCCTTGCACTTGGTGCAAACTCAGGGGGTACATAAAGGTGCGACAGGGAGCCTTTGCTTTATATACTTTTATTGAGCTGAAATGTAACAGCCCCTTTTTCTTGTTCCAGGGCAAATGACTCAGCTTTGTGAACTGATCAACAAAAGTGGAGAACTGCTAGCAAAAAACCTCTCTCACCTGGATACAGTGCTCGGTGCCCTGGATGTTCAAGAACACTCCTTAGGGGTTCTTGCAGTCTTGTAAGTTACTTTCCTTCATTTGAAATTTTTGAATTGAAGGTTTGAAAGGGTGTACGGATTTGCTGTATGCGAATTTTTACATTTTTATTCATGAAGGTTGCAGATTACTCTGTTTCCATTGCAAGAAATGTTAGAATGTGCAGATTGAAGCAAGGTTCATTGCCTTTGGAGCAGTCCTATTCTGCATTCTGGCAGCTTTTAAGAGCCGTGCCCATTTTCACGTGAGAGCTCCTGTTAAAACGTGGGTTCTGTCTTCGTTTTCAGGTTCGTGAAGTTTTCCATGCCCAGCGTCCCTGACTTCGAAACGTTATTCTCGCAGGTCCAGCTTTTTATCAGCACTTGTAACGGGGAACACATTCGATACGCAACAGACACTTGTGAGTTACTTCGGCAGCCTTGCATCTTGCCACGTTTGACGTGTTCCCTTTGTGGGGCTGCTCACTCTTTCTTTTTCTTGTTTCGTTGTCTCTAGTTGCTGGCCTGTGTCACCAGTTAACCAATGCCCTTGTGGAGCGGAAGCAGGTAAACAAGCCCAAACATGCTCCAGATTCTCTTTCGGGTGCTGGGATAGTACATGTCTTCTGGCCAACTAAAATTTTGCCTTTCCTCATGCACTAATTCTGAACCTTTTCTCTTTTCAGTTGGTATGTCTCTGTTCACTTCTTTGGAGTATGTTGCACAATATAACTTTGCTATTTTTATACTAGAGGAGGTATTTTTATGCTGACCCTGGGACCGGCAGTATGTTTCCCAGCCCTTCCAGTGCCTGGGATACAGCAGAACCACCTTGCCATGTTAGATCACTGGGCCTGGTGGATCACTGGCATCATCAAAGGAGGCCTTGCAGATCACATTCCAACCTGTTGAGTGTCATCTGGCACCAGTAGAGGGAGGGGCCTTCTTCATGGTAGTGCCTAGCCTCTGGGGTGCCCTGCTCCTTGGTTTTTTTTGGGGGGGGGGAGACACTGATGATTTGGTGCCTCTGCCATTTAGTAAGAACTTTATTTTATTTATTTATCGCTGCTTTTTTTCAAAAATGAAAATAACGTCTCTTACAAAAAATGAACATTAAAACAGAATTAATTGGTATTTGTATAAATTGTATAATTGGGGTAATATTGGAAAACCAATACAAATTATTTCGGGGACGACGACCAAGGATCGAACAGCCTAGAATACATACACGCACACATCCTACCCTGCTAAAATTAACATTCAATACTTGGGTGAATGAGAGTGTTTTTGCCTGCCACCTAAAAACTGCTAGTGATGGCGCCAGGTGTGCCTCCCTGGGAAGAGTGTTTCATAAAAGTGGGGCCACCACGGAAAAGACTCATTCTCGGGCCCTCCCTGATAATTCACACTGTTTCCTTCTGCTCTTTTATCAGTGATGCTTGTTTCTCTGTTTTAAATGATTTGAACTTTTGTTTTCCTTTTGTGATTTGCTGCAAGATTTCTTTTTAATGTAAGCGGTAGAGAAATGTTATTTATTAGATGAAAGTCAGTCGTCGGTGGCTTTTCGTTTATAAGTGCTGCCGCTGGGGTCCCTTGCGGAGGCTTCCCTAACAGAGACCTGTTACCTTTCCGACAGCCCCTGCGAGGAATTGGCATTCTCAGGCAAGCCATAGACAAGATGCAGATGAACACCAACCAGCTGACCTCAATACATGCAGATCTTTGCCAGGTAAGGGAATCCGGAAGGCTAACAGGCTGAGTGCTTTTGCTTCAAGGGTGCTCACAGTGCAGGAAGCTTCATCAAAACATCCTCGCGATCCCTTCCAGCCATGTATATTCCAGTGAATAGCTTGAAACAAAAGTAAAGGCTCATCAAGTATGTCTGCTGCTTGTTGTGCTGCTGCAGAACTTCTGAGTCACGGCGACCTTTCCTGCAGCACTGCAGAGTTCCTTACAAAGCTAGTTGTTCACAGTGGGCAGTTGGTCAACAGTGACATGGCATCTCCCAGTTTAGCTTTCGACTCAACCCCGGGAATAGATGAAGTTGCTTATAGCAATAAAGTATTCCAGATACCTTGTGCCGACAGTAGCCTTGCGACTCCAGGTAGCTGTGTGAATTGGCATCAAGTCACTTCAATAGACGGAGAAGCTTATTCCGTTTCTCTTTCAGTCTGGCTCCAGAGATGAGACAAGCTGTAGTAAGAGGATCTGTAATGCCATGCTTTAAACAAACATAAAGCCTAACCAGAAAAGTACCAAATAGAAACAAACGACGCTTAACGCACCTTTGTATAACATGCATAACCTTCAATGGTTCAGTGTGCAACAGTTAACATGTTTTAGCATGAATAATAGTGGGACTCGCAGGCTTATAAAGTGGGAAGGCAGTCAAAAGTTCTGCTACACCTACATTAACCCAGTTTTTTGAAAGAGTTATTCAAGCATCCTGATGAAGCCATTTGCATGTTTTGTAAATGCAGTTGTGACCACCCCCTAATCCAGTCATGGCCAAACTTGGCCCCCCAGCTGTTTTGGGACTACAACTCCCATCATCCCTAGCTAACAGGACCAGTGGTCAGGGATGATGGGAATTGTAGTCCCCAAACAGCTGGAGGGCCAAGTTTGGCCATCACTGCCCTAATCTCACTCTCTCCTGACTGCCAATGTAATGGTCCATATTTCTCAGGAGTCCAAATTATTAGGGTTATTTCACTCAACGGGGCTGAGACTCCCAGCATCTCGTTCTCTCATGAGGTTTCATAATGTAATTCTGTTAGCATTTTGCCATGACTTGTGATTAAAGCTCTGTTCTTAAAGCAGGAAAGATTGGATTTGAACAAAGGCAGCGTGTGAAAGTGGCTGGTTGGTTTGCTTTTTTGGTAACTCTGGTCTGTTTTGTTTCAGCTCTGTTTGTTAGCAAAATGCTTTAAACCTGCCCTTCCGTATCTAGATGTGGACATGATGGATATTTGTAAGGAGAATGGGGCTTACGATGCAAAGCACTTTCTATGTTACTACTACTATGGTGGAATGATATACACTGGGCTGAAGAACTTTGAAAGAGCACTGTACTTCTATGAGCAGGTAACTTCCCCCGCCTCACCTGTGTGTTGAAGGAGAGCTCTCTGTGCCTCAGGAGGTGTAAACTTCAGGCTGTAACAGCTCTGTTGATAGGCGCATCAGAAGCTACTAGATTTCCCCAGTCATTTCTGGTTGCAGCAAAAGCCTACAAATAATGAAAAAGAAGACTTCCTCCACTTACAAAACCTATCCTCACCTGATGACAATTCTTAGCACCCATAACAGTATAGGCCATTAGCAAATCTGTGCTGTGATTCAGCATAGTTCAGGAACAAAGGAATAAACATGTCTGCTTCCTTCGTGTCCAGCAAAAGCAACATACAACGGAAGTTCCCAGCAGACTGTGCTGGACATAAACAGGCATGTGATACACAACAGTCATGCCTGACCCTTTTAAGGTGGAATGAAACTATATCCTAACAGTGTTGCCTTTAACTGACGCTTCTGCCTAACAAATGGATTGATACACAGTATTGGGGGGGGGGGGAACCTATTTCAGTCTGAGGGCATATCCCCTTCTGAGTGACCTTGCGAGGGCCACAGGTCAGTGGTGGGTGGAGGCAGAGGCATAAGTGGGCGGAAGAATGGATGTAAATGTTACCTTGGGTACAATAGGCTTGTTTCTGTGCGCATACACACACCCCTCTCTCCTCCATCCAGTCAAGCAAGAGGCCTGATCAGAGTTCAGGGAACGTATCCCAGCTGGGCAAAATCGCCCAGGGTGCAAAACAGGGACGTGGTCCAGGGGAGAGTGCCAAAGGCCAGATGGAGAGGCTTGGGGGCTGCATTTGTCCCCTGCAGCTGAGGTTCCCCACCCCTGGTATACAGCTATAAAAGAGAAGGAACAAAGGGAAGTCACCAAGCCGTTCCCATATATACCATTCCTTGTTTATTCCTAGAAAATAATGACTGGGAACCCAAGAGCAAGCATTGATTTAGGATTGTGGTTTGTTTGGAAGGAAACAGAAGTTCGTTTCTCTACTGGAGCACACAAGGAGCAACAGGGGAGAGCTTTTGCTGCATGTGCACAGGATAATCTGCTTGACCATGGCTCACGGATTAGGACTGCAAATGCAGCCTCTCTCTGTGTATTTGTTTGTTTCTGGTGATTTTCATTTGCTCCCTTAATTTTTTTTCTTTTACAGGCTATAACAACTCCTGCCATGGCAGTCAGTCATATTATGTTGGAATCCTATAAAAAGTATATCCTAGTTTCATTGATACTACTTGGCAAAGTGCAGCAACTGCCGAAGTATACCTCCCAGATAGTGGGTAGGTTCGTTAAGGTAAGACTCCAGAAATCCTGTACTGGTGCATTATTTATTTTTTTAAGGCAAAACTGTGATGGAGGAGGAGGAGAACTTTAATTACAGTAGTTCTTGGGCCATAGCAGTGCAAAAAAGTGGAAAAAATTAAAGCAGAAAACGGAATTTACAGGAACAATCATCAAAATCAAAACTTGCTATTTAAAATTGAGCATTAGTAAAAGTAATAATTGGAATTAATGAAATGAATGGGCAAAGCTGTGCAGTCGGAGTTGTCTGTTTTCTCTCCTGCTTTTAGGAAAAAACAAAAGAACAGGAGATTTTGGGGAATAGCAGACTCATTCCAGGTTATAAGGAGAAGAGGTGTTGCTCAGTGGTGGTGCATAACCTTTGCAGTCCACGTCCTCTATTCAATCCCTGGCATCCCCAGCTAACAATGATTTTGGGTAGCAGAGGTGGGGAAATCTTGGGGCCTTGGAGAGCTGCTTCCAGCCAGAGCAGGCAGTACTGGACTAAATAGACCAATGCTTTGTGTTGGGATAAGACAGCTGTTGAGATCACTAGCTCCCGATGGGGGTCGTCATTGGTGTTTTGAGTTGCCCTTCTCTGCATTTGAAAAAGTCTTATTTTGCTTTCTCATCACAGCCACTTAGCAACGCCTACCATGAATTAGCGCAAGTGTATGCAACCAATAAGCCCTCGGAGCTACGGAATCTGGTGAATAAGCACAGCGAGACCTTCACCAGGGATAATAATATGGGTTTGGTGAAGCAGTGCTTGTCATCTCTCTATAAAAAGAACATTCAGAGGCTAACTAAGGTGAGGCATCCGCTCTGCTGTATTCCTATGAGTCCTTGGGAACGTTATGCAGGTGTGTCTTAGCTGAGGGTCTTTTGCCACCTGGCAAAATTGCTTGTCTGGTTCTCATGGGTGCTTTCGTAAAGTCTAAAATGTTACCTGCCGACAGCATCACACACCTGGCTTCTGATTATCCTGGCTTCTGCCCTTTTGCAGGCTTTCAGGGGTGGTCCTGGGTGTGCTAGTTCCCCATGGGAGTTGGTCAGAGTTTGCAGAAATCTCTAATGAATCTGCTCTGCTTCTGGATTTCAGACATTTTTAACGCTGTCGTTACAAGACATGGCAAGTAGAGTGCAGCTATCGGGGCCTCAGGAAGCAGAAAAATATGTCCTTCATATGGTAAGGAATGTTGCTTTTTGAACGAAATGTCAAGTTGGATTTATTTGAACGTCCCTTTTCTGCATATATTGCTTTCAGTAGCGATCAGGTTAATTGCAAACAATTGAAACTAGAGATCATATGGAATGTGCGCAACTTGCGGACCTAACATATAGAATAAGAGAACAAGAAGAACATATGTTTAAAGAAGATTGGAAAATGTTTATTGAATATATGGAGGAGAATTGTGCTTATTTGAAAACGTGGGCAGCATTAAGATAAATTCAACAGTGTAAATAAGTTTTGAGGGATGTAATAATGGAATACTGAATGTTTTAGTTTTATCTAAATTATGCAGCGATTTATGTTATGCAAAATGAACCATGGAAAGAGAAGAAGGGAAGTCACTGATATTTTAAGATTGTTTAAATGAATATTCTAAAATGTGAAACAGAAAATTAAAAAAAATTATAGGGGGAAAAAGAAACTAGAGGTCATTGCAAGTACTCAACATTAACCAGTACAATAGGATGATAATGAATATTCCTAACAACTTAATTTACCAGGATAGGCAAAGTTATTATGATATTATTATGATAGCACAAATCAAAACGTATTGATCTTCATGTCAAAACAAGGGTGTTTTTTAAATTTTAAATTATTATTATTATTATTATTATTATTATTAGGAGACCACACATTTCTGGTTATGAGATGGGGAGCACTGCCTTTCTTGGAGGTTTTGCTGTCAGTTAAGATGCGGGAAATACAGGCAGTTGGAGGGTCTTCTGGGAGGGATGGCAGAGGCAAGATGAAACAGGAACAGCGCCCAAATAATAAAACACTAAAATCTTGTTATTTCAGATAGAAGATGGCGAAATCTTTGCAAGTATTAACCAGAAGGATGGTATGGTATGTTTCCATGACAACCCTGAAAAGTACAACAATCCAGCTATGCTTCACAATATCGATCAGGAGGTAAATAACCCTTCATTTTCACCTCGGTTATGGTTGCCATGAGCAGCAGAACGAGTCAGTAGAACAGCAAGCTCTGTGGCACATTATGCATTCCCTATTAATTCTTTAAAAAAAAACCCAAGCATTCAAATACCTAGCACAACCCAGAGCTGGTTCTAGTCACTGCTGTGCCAGCTTTCAAATTTTCAGGGAGGTGTTCTGATTTAACTCACAGGAGATAATTGAAAATCATTCCCGCCCGCCCTCCTGCCAGGAAGTCTGAAGCAGCATAGTTCATTCTGTCCCCACCTTCCTCTTTCTCCTGTATGGACAGAGCCCACCCCCAGAATCTTCCAGCCTCACAATTAAAGCCCTTGGGATGAATTCAGGCAGTGAATTTATGGAAAGCAAGCACTTAAACTGATGCTGCTTATGAAGTTGAAAGACAAGATTCTGGATATAAGAGAGAGTGAGAGCTGATTTAAACAGCACTGCTGAAAAATCTCTGGGTGTTTACTCTCCGATAAGTTGCCCTGAGTTTCATAGGCCTTGATTCCAGGTGTGTGCTCATAAGATGGCAGTCCTCTAAGCTGGGAATCCATCATTGAGCCAAGCGCAAAATGTGGCTGGGGTCCTGGTGCAGATTGCTGCAGTTAAACAATTGGGCATCAAGGAAGCCTCCTGCCAGCCTCCTGCATACCACCCAGACACCTTTCAACAGATCCTCTTCCACCTTCTGTCTGTTCCTGCCATAGAAACATCAGAGGGGATGGGCCAAATTCCTTCCTTGCCCTTGGTCGCTGCATTTCAGAATTGATTGTGGCTTTGGGCAGCAGTAACTTCCTGATGGTTACCTTGACTGGCCCAGTGAAAATGCATTCAATGTTCTCTTCTTCCTTGCTGCCCTGCCCCGGATGCCTGGGTTCTTAGCAACAAACGCGTATTTGTAACGATACCCAAATCTGTAAAGCAGCAGTCTTGAAGCGAATGGCAAGGGAGAGGATAAAGAGTTCAAAGTGGTTACTGGGATGGATTCCAAGATTCTGGCAAGCAGGTTATATATGTGGTGCCTGGGAATTCTGACACACGTCTGACCATAGGGCTTCAATGTGGATGCTGAAGCTAACAAACTGTGACTGTCCTGTATAATCTGACTCTCCCCAGATGCTGAAATGTATAGAGCTTGATGAGAGACTGAAAGCCATGGATCAGGAGATCACTGTGAACCCTCAGTTTGTGCAGAAGGTAAGTGGCAGGACTCAGCTCTGTTTGGCCTTTTTCATAGAATTGTAAACTTGGAAGAGACGCTGAGGACCAACTAGTCCAGCCCTCTGCAATGCGGGAATATGCAGTTGCCCCATATGGGGATTGAACCTGCAACCTTGGCAATATGAGCACCACGCTCTAACCAACTGAGCTATGTGCGTGGAAGTCAAACGTTAAGCATGCATGGAAGCAAGCACCCTTTTTTGAACAGAAAGCACAGTGCATTGCTGCTTATCCAGTGGGTTGCGCCATTTCCACACACCCCTCCTCTCATCACCTTACAGATTAGTCCCAGCGGTGCTGTTTCCTATTTTGCTGGATTCACAAGGACACGTTTCTCTTTGTCACCCCCAAATTACAGCTCTTTTTTACCTGACTGAAATATAAGCCAAGAAATGGCTTCAGAGTAATTTCCAACGTTTAGAAAAATCACATGGGGAAGAGGCGTTGATTGTTAAACTACTCTGGGAATTGTAGCTCTCTGAGGGGAACAGGAGTCTCCTAACAATTCTCAGCATCTTTCACAAACTGCTACAGCACTCAGGATCTTTGGGGGAAGCTATGACTGTTTAATGTTTTATCATAGTGCTTTAAATGTATGGTGCGAATGTGGCCTGTACTTTTTCTTATTGCCTGTGTTTTGGAAGTAGGTACTAACAACTTTTCCCTTTCCTTGACAGAGTATGGGCTCCCAGGAAGACGAATCAGGAAGCAAACCATCCAGTTATTCTTGAAAATCACATTTTACTTGCTACTCTGTCATAGAGCAACAAAAAACAGAAAAAAACTAAAGAGAACCACCTTTAGGATCAGAGTGTTAAAAAAAAAGAACTGTTTCGCCTGGACATTGAGCAAAATTAAAATGATGTCTTCTCAGTACTGTGTGATTCCCCAAATATTCTCTGCAAGGAAAGGAAAAATCTCATTCTGTTGTGGATTTATCTTGAGGTTAACATCGTTATTGCATTAAATAATTTACTTTTTGTTTTACATGGCTTTGTTTTCATAATGGCCCTTCTTTTCCTCCATGAGACATTCAAGAAGTTTTATGTTGCTTCTTCAGGGAACAAGACAGGGCTAGTTGGTCTAAAAGCATTTTTTTTTTTTTTGCCTCACTTGTTTGAAATACAACCTTTCTGAATGAACTTTGTATATAAGCAGGATAGCTTATTATTAAGGGAGGGGGAATGGTTTATTCCCCCCCCCACGCGCCTAATTAAACTGGTACATACCTTTACTTGGTGGTAGCTATTACTAGATTAAAGACTCCTCAAATCTGACTGGCAAGGGATGAATGGAGAATATTCTCCCAGATTGTACCTGCCTCTCCCATTTCTAAAGCAGAGAAGCTGACCTTGTGCTAGACCTTTTGGTAAGGGAGCCTGTGAACTGCCCGCCATGAACAAAAACTTCTGCCTGGCTAGCAGCCACTGGCTCCACCTGCTGCTTCCCCTTCTCAGCCTCTCAGCTGGGCTTCTCCCATCACGACCACTTGCTTATTCCAGCCCTACCTGGCTTGATCAAAAGGTAGAGAAGAGGTCCTGCAGCACCCAGTACATTCTAGGGCATCTCTCTTAAATGACGTACTGTACAGGAGTGCAAAATAATCCCGCCATCCTTAAGAACAAGGATCTGTCTTAAAGCCACACATTCGAAATCAGTCCAGCCAATGGAATTTAGTCACCCATGTGTGGTTCAGAATTGATCACTGCGATCCGCTCTGGCATGGAAGGTCCGAGTGAATCGTTTCCATGGCTGGTGTGGCTCCACTGTATCCTAATTTATTTCTGTCGCATTGAGAGCATATGTGAGCTCTGGAAAGGGATTTGTGACCACGGGGTGGGAGTTAGTATTCTTGAAGTCCTCTTCAAAAGGGGTTTGTGCATGTGTCTTTAGATACTTTTGCAAAACCTGAAATGGGATGTAGATGAGTTTTGGAAAGTAGAACATATAAAACACTGGTTTTTATTTGTTTTTGCACTCTTGAGAAGCTCTTGTGGCACTTTATATACCAGAGCTAGGAAACAGGCATGGCATTTTATATTCACAAGCGGTTTTTAATGTGTATGAAAAATACAGGTTGTAGCATATATGTATTTTTAAAGTTTTGCTTGCTCTGAAGTTCTCTTGCACAGTTCTGTTTTTTAATGTGGTGGGGGATTTAATTCAAGGACTCTGGAAGGAAGCTGTGGTTAATACTTGCTTTGGGGCTTTTAAAAACCGCATCGTTTTGTAACTTCTGTAAAGTACCTATTGGTTTAAATTTAACACCTGCCTAGTGTGTGGGCCGGTGGTTCTCAAATGATAGGTATAGACCCCCCCACTCGAAGAAACTTGAAAGATAAATTCAGAGCATTTTGAAGATTGGTGATGTGCAGGTGTTTTATCAGGGTTGGGGGCTAAAGACAGAACAAGCTTGAAAACCTAAACAAGACGGCTTGCACAGTGTCACGTGTCACGAGTGGAGATTTAGAATTTTAACCTTTAGCGTCATAAGCATGTACCAACACTTGCAGCAATTTGAACTGGAGATGTGGGGTTATCACAGTACTGATATGGGAGCAGCCTAGTGCCCCAACAGATGAGTTACATCAGGGATGGGAAGACATGTTTGTTAGTGGCTACCGGGTGCTAAGGCGCTGGAAGAATTCTGCTCTAGGTGAAACCTGATCCGATCCTGCAAGCTCACATGCTGATGCAACAGGGCATTCTCAGGATCACTTAAAACAGGTCACCTTGATCAGGGTTTTTCAACCTGGGATCCCCAGCTGTTGAACTACAACTCCCATCATTCCTGGGAATTCCTCCTTATCCTGGCCTTTGACACCTGAGATGCGTGCTTTCCTGTGATTGCAATCTGTTTTAGCAATATTTAATTTTGATTTCAGATGGCTGTAACCTGCCCTGGGACTTACTGGCGAAGGGGTGGGTAAGGAATTTAAATGATGATGACGATACTGGCTGATCTGCCTGGGGGCATGATGGGAGTTGTGGTCCAACAACATCTGGGAACCCTAGATTTAATGAATGCTAACTTCGTCCTTATCTGTTAGGCGGTCTAGAGGAGGTGTGTTAAACTGAAGCGCCACACACAGGATCTCATGTCGGGCAAGATCTAATTGACCTTAACTACGGACCCTTCCTAACCTTTGAACACTTTGCTGTGGCAGGGATTCTACAGTTGGAGTAGACCACGTAGATCTGCCCACCCTTGGTGCATGTGCTGTGTTGCCAATGCTGGAAATAAATTTCAGTTCCTATAAGCCACTGCGTGAATTGTAGATACTTGGCTACTGAGCCCGACATAGTGTGACCCTTCCATCTTGCAGGATAGGTCAAATCTTCAATGCAGCCTCTGCTCTGATGTTGAGGCTCAGCTTCAAGCATTACTTTGAATCGTTTGCTTGCAGCCCCTGAAGTCTGCCTGCGAGTTGGGGGAACAATCTCTAGTTATTGGACACTTGCATGCAGTTTGCATGTGCAAAGTCAGCTTGAGAAAGCTGTAGCTCTGGTTCCCTGTGTAAACGATGGCTTTCTAAGCGGAAGCCAGCTTTGGTGATGTCTTCTTTCAAAAGATTCCTGCATTCTCTCATAGAACTCTACGATTCTATGACTCCTGTTGTGTATACACACCTCATGCTGGAGCAAGTTTTGCCGTCCACTTTTCAGCTTCAACCGTGACTTATAATTACACATGCAGGATTGATCACTAGGTTCCCCAACGTTACCACTGGTTTGTAAGTTGTGGTGAGCTTTTGTCCCAGGTTCATTCATTGGCATCTCCAGGTATGGCTAGGAAAAGACTCCCCGTCTCAAGCCTGGGAGAGCTGCTGCCAGTCCGAGCAGACAGCAGCAAGATACAGGATCCCTCTGTCTAAAGCAGATTCATGCTCCTAAAAAGTTGCTTGCAAAGGAAGCATGATTATAACATGCATGCTCATTAATTTAGTGTTGGCGAGGGGGGAAGGAGTGCAGGTCCCCAAGGGCGGCTCCCGATTTGCAAACAATGGTTTGCAGAAACCGTACTGCGTAAGCCATGGTTTGTAGTCAAACTAGCAAAGACTTCCTTTCAGTGGAAAATGCTTCACTAATATTTGTATGGCGCTATTAAAATGTTCAAAGTGTTCCACGTGCACTATGTTGTAAACCTCACAACAGTAGGCCAGACTCATTCTGGCATTGCAGACTGGGATGGGATGAGGCAGAGATTTGGTAATTTTCCTTAGCCTACCTATTGAGCTCATGGCGAAAGTAAGATTCAAAGAGGCTTGCAACTTGATTCACAACATGAAATTCAGTATTCGCAATTAGCATGAAATTCTTATTAGATCTAAAACACTGCCTTTTTTTTTTAGCCCTTACAATTGTGGGTTGATTGATTTGCTTGTCTTTCCAAAGAAATCTTTCCAAGTTTATTTCCATCCATAATTGTTTCATAGTTCGCGACTGTTGCTCCTGTGCTATGGCAGTCGTCATCGTACTTGATATCCCACAGAACAATAACAGAGGCTGAGGTGTATTTCTAAGTTCTCTTTAGGCTATCCAGATGTTAGACTAGTTCCCATCAGCCCCAGCCGAGAACGGCTAAGATTATGGGAGATGCAGTCCTGCCACACCTGGAGGGGACCAAGTTCCCCTTACTATCTATAGAACAGCCTTTTCCAACTAGGAGCTCTCCAGATGTTTTAGACAACCTGCGCTGCCTGGGGCTGATGGGATTTGTGATCTAAAACATCTGGAAGGTTGGGAAAAGGCTGCTTTAAGCAACCTTGGACTCTTCTTTAATGACTGGAAGGAAAGGCCTGTGTGATCTATAGCTTAATCTGAAAATCCTTTTGGTTCTGTGATCCTTAATCAAGTGGAAGATTGCTTGCCTCAAACGCAGCTGCCCTCTGACCTGCAGAGACTCATAAAGGATGAAGCTAAAATCTGCAGCTGTTTTAACAATCTGTACTATGCCATATAAAGAAATGTTGCAGTGTGCACCTTGCACAACAGTTTCACCTTCAGTTTACATTAAATTTCTTCCCATTTCCATCCTAGTGTTGTTGTTTTTTAAAAAAAACCATTCTGTTGCAGAAGCTTTCCTTTATTACTCAGTGCCGTTGTGAGCTGTCTTATGTGTGCTGTCACAGGATTACTCTGTATAATATGGAGAGATGTGGGGTTTGTTTTGCATGGCTGCGACAGGTCAGTACTGAGGAGCTTTTTTAAAAAACCAAAAAAAAAAAAAAACCCCTGTATTATTTAGTGATGAATAAAAAAGATCACACACAAGGCTTCCAAGTTTTTTTTCAATATGCTACATAAGGGATGGAGCAACTCTGCTATGAGGAAAGATTGCAGCATTTGGGACTTGTTAGTTCAGAGAACGCGGGTGGCGCTGTGGTCTAAACCACAGAGCCTAGGGCTTGCCAATCAGAAGGTCGGCGGTTCGAATCCCTGCGATGGGGTGAGCTCCTGTTGCTCGGTCCCTGCTCCTGCCCACCTAACAGTTCAAAAGCACGTCAGAGTGCAAGTAGATAAATAGGTACCGCTCCGGTGGGAAGGTAAATGGCGTTTCCGTGCGCTGCTCTGGTTCACCAGAAGCAGCTTAGTCATGCTGGCCACATGACCTGGAATCTGTCTGCGGACAAACGCCGGCTCCTTGGCCAGTAAAGCAAGATGAACGCACAACCCCAGAGTCGTCCGCGAATGGACCTAATGGTCAGGGGTCCCTTTACCTTTACCTTAGTTCAGAGAAAAGGGTGCAGAAGAGCAATGGAACCCTGCATCCTTCCTTCATCAACCACCTTATTGATCTGCATGGAATTCCTTTTTGGATATGGTATGATCCAGCAGGCTTTTTTGTTCTTATATATGTAGCTGTATCAGATCCTAGGCCAAGTAATGGCACACACACCCGCTCTGGGTTTACTCCTTAGCCCCGTTTTTCCCTAAAGATGTCCCACAAGGCAGCGGGTACAGATTCTTCCTTGCGGTTTACTCCCAAAGCCTTTCTCACAAATGAGTGTAGCCATAAGGCACTGGAGGTTTAGGACCAAAGCAGGGCCGTCTTACCCATAAGCGCTAGGGGTGCGGGGCACCGGGCTCTCAGGCGCGCCAGGCTGAGAGTCTGGGGCCCGAGAGTTGAGTCCCGTCGGTCGGAGCACCGCGGTGGGCTCTTCTGCTGCGGGCGGCTCTGCGCCATGAGTTCAGGGGCGACTAAGCCAGCGAGATGCTGAGGCGGCCGGCTGGTTCTGCCCTCCTGCATGCCTGGGACTGGGCAACCGGGGAGGGGGTGCTGAGTGCATCTTTGCACCCCAGCGCCGCATATGCTTAAGACAGCCCTGGACCAGAGTTTGCCATCTCCCAGATGGGCTACCTTCCCAGGTGGATGAGCCCCACCTGCCCCTCACTTCCCTCTACGTCTTACGTAAAAACCGCCTTCTTGACCGTTGGACCCAATGTTGCTCTTGTACACTCAATCTACCAGAGCCTGTCTTTGCATGCAGGACATGTGAGGGTTTGAGACCTGTCAGCTTACCTGTATCTGATATTAACCTGATGCTTTTGTTTCTCAAAAGCCAACATTTGCTCTCAGGCTCCCAGTCACTGTTTGCTTAGGAGAAACAAGGTACGAGATCTGGGAGCAGCTTGGGCCACTTCCCTTTGTTCCTTCCCTGTAATAGTAGGATACCAGGGTTGGGGAGCCTCAATTGCAGAGGTCAAATGTGGCCTCCAAATCTCTCCACCTGGCCCCCAGAACCCTTCTGCAGGCTGCATCCCCGTTTCGCAGCCCGGGTGATTTTGTCTATCTGGAAAACACGGGATTCTGTGAGGTCTAAGGGAACCCCAGGCAGCTGAATTGTGGACCAACTGTCTTCAAGGGCAGCCCCACGAGGAGAGCACTGCAGTAATCCAGCCTGGAAGTCACCAAGGCATGGAGCTCAATTTATTTTATCTATTTTATTTTTTTAATTTCTATGCCGCTTCATATTTTAAAGAAAAATCTCAAAGCGGTTTACAGCATATTAAATCAATAAAACATAAATAAAACAATTGCACTAAAGGCACAGCACTTTTTCCAATCTGCTTTCAGAAAACATCTGGCCTTTTCAGGTGACTCTGTTGTTCTGCGTTGCTTCTGTCACATGACTGTCACAGGACTCTCTGGCTCGCAACATCTCCCTAAGGGCATGGGGGGGAGCAGAAAGAAGAGCCCGTGACTGAGAGGCACTTGCTCTGATCGCCTTCCCTATTCCCAGTAGATTTTCAACCTTCCTGCCTCCATTCTCTTCCTGAGACGGTACGAATCCCAGATTTGTATTGCGGAAATATTACTGCGCAAACCCCCCCCTTTCATAGATAGACCCGCCCATTCTCTCCAGGCTGGAGTAGGCGAGGGCGAGATCATTTTCCTATTCTAGGGGGTATCAGTGACGATTAGGAGGAGAATGCCTGGAGGCTAACATGCGAGGTTCTGGAACTGAGTTTTTTTGTAGCTGTTCTTTCGACTCTCCCCTCTGTTACCCTTGTTCTCCGCGGGACCTTGAAGGTGACTAGAGCTCGCTTGCCTCCCCCTTAGAGAGTGGGCCTAATGGTACGTCCCGCCCAGTCAGTGTCAGGCGTTTCGGGCAGGACCAGAAGTCTGGACAGCTGCGCATGCGCATAGAAGGTTGGCGGAAGCAAGGTTTAGAATGTTGTCCCTAGACCCGCGATAGGAGCCGACCTCACTCAGGACTAGGAGCTTGGTTTTGCACTTGCGGAGGGAACAAAGGGGTAAGGGCTTGGGGGAATGCTTGGGAATGCCAGAGCATGGCTAGGGATGGTGGGTTGGGGGTGTTTCTTTGGATGCGTGTTGAGCTCAAGTTTCCTGCAGAGAGAAGGAGCGAGCATGTTTAGAACTCAAGGCAAGCAGCATGGGGAGTCCCCACTCCAGAATCTATGCATTTTAAAAACTTCCCTGTCCTGCACTTTTGACTAGACTCGCTTGCATTGGCTTATTATGCTGGTAGAAGCTAACAAGCAACCAGAAATGATATTCAAACAGGTCGCAGCTCAAACTCAAAATATTCAAACAGATCTGCTCCTGCCTAGCTGCCCAAGGGGAGGAAACACACGAAGGAGGGTTGGGAAGAGCTAATGGGTGAGAAGATGGAGGAGCTTTTACAGACCCCAGACAGGGAAGGGCAAGTCTTGGGGGAAGACTTGCTGGATTGTCAGCTAAGAGGTGCCTGGTGCTATAGCTAGCTAGCTATAATGCTCTTTGACTGCAGTTTTTAGATTACCTATTTAAGCAAGGCGGTTTCATTTTGTACTGGGAGGCAGTGTTGCGTAGGAGTTGCAGGGTTGGGCAAGGACTGGGGAGATGAGGGTTCAAGTAACTTACAGCTGACCTTAGGACCAGCTCCGGTGTTCCAGCCTACTTCACAGGGTTGTTGTGAAGAGGAAATGGAGGTGGGGGAATCATGTACAGTGGTGCCTTCGGTTACATACGCTTTAGGTTACATACGCTTCAGGTTACACACTCCACTAAGCCAGAAATAGTGCTTCAGGTTAAGAACTTTGCTTGAGGATAAGAACAGAAATCGGGCTTTGGCAGCGCAGCAGCAGCAGGAGGCCCCATTAGCTAAAGTGGTGCTTCAGGTTAAGAACAGTTTCAGGTTAAGAACGGACCTCCGGAACGAATTAAGTACTTAACCCGAGGTACCACTGTATACCATCTTGATATAAATTTATGTGAGTTCACCCCACTCCACTATCAAGGAGCTTTGTCTGTCATGTTTTCATGTTGGCAGCTGCCTTATTCCTTGTAGAAAGGTGGAATATAAATATTAGAAATAATATATTAAATATAGGGCATACTAGGGGAGGGTTTGCCAGTTTTTCAGGGAACAGAGTGCGAAAAATGCTGCTCTTTGCTCCTCCAGAAATGCGAGTGGGTTCTTTTTTGAGGCACAGGTTCTGGAAAGGCTGTGTTCGAGACCTGCGCCTCTCTCTTGATTCTCCAGGGACTCCTGCCGGGGAGCCGCAATGAACGCCATCGTTGTGCTTTGTCACTTTTGCGAGTTGCACGGGCCTCGCACCCTCTTTTGCACGGAGGTCTTGCACTCGCCTCTTCCGCAAGGGGCGGGCAGCGGAGACAGTCCCGGGCAGAGCGAGCAGGCAGAAGAGGAGGAAGGAGGCATTCAGATGAGCAGCAGGATCCGGTCCCACAGCCCGGCGGAAGGTGCCAGCGCAGACTCCAGCAGCCCAGGACCCAAGAAGTCTGACATGTGCGAGGCGAGTAGATTTGAGACCGTGAGCTGCTCTTGCACCAGAATGGAAGTGTCAATATCTTGCCTGTCAGTGGAAGACTCTGTGTCTTCACCTTCAAGCACTGTGGAAATTACTCCCGTGCAAATACTTGGAGGATTTGTTGCTTTGTTGTTGTTTAGTCGTTTAGTTGTGTCCGACTCTTCGTGACCCCATGGACCAGAGCATGCCAGGCACTCCTGTCTTCCACTGCCTCCCGCAGTTTGGTCAAACTCATGCTGGTAGCTTCGAGAACACTATCCAGCCATCTTGTCCTCTGTCGTCCCCTTCTCCTTGTGCCCTCCATCTTTCCCATCATCAGGGTCTTTTCCAGGGAGTCTTCTCTTCTCATGAGGTGGCCAAAGTCTTGGAGCCTCAGCTTCAGGATCTGTCTTTCCAGTGAGCACTCAGGGCTGATTTCCTTCAGAATGGAGAGGTTTGATCTTCTTGCAGTCCATGGGACTCTCAAGAGTCTCCTCCAGCACCATAATTCAAAAGCATCCATTCTTCGGCGATCAGCCTTCTTTATAGTCCAGCTCTCACTTCCATACATCACTACTGGGAAAACCATAGCTTTTAATATACGGACCTTTGTGCAAATCCTTGGAGGATTTGTTGCTATTATTTATTAAATTTATTGGTCATTCTTTAACCATAGTAACTCAAAAGTGACTCAGAATGGAGAAACAAGCAAACTCATATTTTGAAACCAGCATTGAAAAACAAAAGCAAAAGACAATTCTGCTTTTAAAAAGCTGGATTATAATAGGGTTGTCATAATAATAGCTTTTATTTTGCAAAATCTGCCCCCCCCAAGTTTTTTTTACCTATTTTTTAGGAAAATCACCAAAAAATCAACACTTCCGATATGGGCTGCCATATGCCCGGATATTTTTGCCATTTTCTGAAAATTCCACCAGGACGCCATTTTCGACGGATGAATCCTGGCTGTGTCTGAGAAATTCCGGATGTATGGCAGCCCTAGATTATAACATCCCACCCACCATAGATAATTGAAAGCTAAAGGCCTGGTGGAAAATAAATGTTTCTGCTTGATGCCTAAAGATATGCAGTGATGGTGCCAGGAGAGCCTCCCTGGGGAGAGCATTCCACAAGCAGGGAGCCACCACCAAAAAGGCCTGTTCTCGTGTTTTTACCCTCCAGACCTCCTAAGAAGGGGGCACGTGGAAAAGGGCCTCAGATGATGATTGCAGGGTCTGGGTCGGTTCATATGAGGAGAGATGGTCCTTGCAGTATTGGGGTCCTGAGCCGCATAAGGCTTTATAGGTGAAAAAGCAACACTTTGAATTGGACCCGGAAACTAATTTGCACCCCATGATAAATCCTTTGTGACACAAACGGATTTCTCATGTCCTTATCGTGTCTAGATTAGGAGTGGGGACCTTCCTCAGGTGAAGGGCCGCATTCTCTCACAAATGACTTTCTGGGGGCCACTTGCAAGGCAAAAGTGGATGGAGCTTTGTCCTTGACTCTTGCCTTATGAATGGTGTGCTATATTCCAGCCACGTAAAAGTTGAGAGGTTTCTTCCTCCACTTCTCTAACCAGGCAAAGGTAAAGCTAAAGGGACCTCTGACTGTAAGGTCCAGTCGCGGATGACTCTGGGGTTGCGGCGCTCATCTCGCTTTATTGGCCGAGGGAGCCGGAGTTTGGCCACAGACAGCTTCTGGGTCAGGTGGCCAGCATGACTAAGCCGCTTCTGGCGAACCAGGGCAGCGCACGGAAATGCCGTTTACCTTCCCACTGGAGCAGTACCTATTGATTTACTTGCACTTTGACGTGCTTTCAAACTGCTAAGTTGGCAAGAGCTGGGACCGAGCAACGGGAGCTCACCCCGCCGCGGGGATTCGAACCACGACCTTCTGATCAGCAAGCCCTAGGGTTTAGACCACAGTGCCACCCACGTCCCTCTAACCAGGCAAGCAAGACCTATTATCACAGCTCAAGGTTCTTGGGCTCCTTTAATGGGCTGCAGCTATTATGGGAAACCATCCAAGAGGCTCCTCACCACCCCTTATCCAAAGAAGGAAGTACATTTCCCCGTGGTGTTCCTACAGTGTCAGTCTTCAGGGCCTCCTCCCCCGTGGCAGTAGATAAGCAGAACAAAGGAAAAGGAGTCTTCTTACCAGTTAGAAACTTTAATAATCACAGCGAGAGAACAAAGAACACATCTCCTAGAATGGCGGTGCTCCCAATTAAGGATCACACCCCCTTAATCTACGTCACTCCTACATCTTGTAATCTGAGCTCGTACCCTCTGTGCTTTCTGTTTTACCACTTTCTGAGTTCTCCGTGACTTTGGAGAAGGGGGTGTGAATGCTGCCCAGAGACACTGAATCTGTTAACCCTTTCTCTTCCAGTGTCTCTTCTCCTAGCTGTTTCCCATCCAGTATATCCCAGCTACTGCCTTCTGATCTGTGTCCCTCTGCAAGCCGCTGTTCCAAATCTATACTGTCCTCATGATCCTGGGAATACTCAGGATCTGGATCCGGAGCAGGGGGAGGGGAAGGCGCCCACCATTCCTCCTCAGTGCATCCCTTCTCAGCATGATCCCTGACATACACTAACTCCGGCTTCTTTCCGCCACCAGGGGTGCCGCTCTCTGCCTGCAGGGCACCCGGGCTACGTCAGCCATGACAAAGAGACCTCCATCAAATACGTCAGCCACCAGCACCCAAACCACCCGCAGCTCTTCAGCATCGTGCGCCAGGCCTGCGTCCGCAGCCTCAGCTGTGAGGTGAGCCACATACCATGCAAATAATTGCCAGAAGCATCCTCTGGCTTAACATTCGTGCATTATGTGTATTTTAATGAACCAAACAGAATGGAAGATTCTGAGTTATGAGAGTGTTTATGAACTTGAAGAGTGTTTAGCTTTTTTTAAAAAAAGTTGCTATTTTGTTAAGTTGTTAATATTGTTTTACAGATTATAAATGCCGTATTGATTTGTTAATCGTATAATACGACTTTTGTTGTAATGGTGTAAACATATTTTATTTTTCAGTTGCTGTTTTATAGATGGTAATTGTCGGATTGGTGATTTGTTCATTATTTTATATGATTTATGCTGTATTTGTGATGTTCTATTCTGGTTTGGACGTGGGTGGCGCTGTGGGTTAAGCCACTGAGCCTAGGATTTGCCGATCAGAAGGTCGGTGGTTTGAATCCCCGTGATGGGGTGAACTCCCGTTGCTCGGTCCCTGCTCCTGCCAACCTAGCAGTTCGAAAGCTCGTCAAAGTGCAAGTAGATAAATAGGTACCACTCTGGCAGGAAGATAAACGGTGTTTCCGTGCGCTGCTCTGGTTCGCCAGAAGCGGCTTAGTCATGCTGGCCACATGACCCAGAAGCTGTACGCCGGCTCCCTCAGCCAATAAAGCGAGATGAGCGCCGCAACCCCAGAGTTGGTCACGACTGGACCCAGTGGTCAGGGGTCCCTTTAACTTTTTTTATTCTGGTTTACCATGTTGTTATTTATTGTTTGCAAACCGCTTTGGGATTCATTTGAATGAAAGTGGCCTAGAAATACGATGAATCAAATCAAATCTCCCTCGCTGACTATTTGGGGAAGTGATTGGTGGTTGATCACCTGCATGCTTCATGAATAAATATCTTATTTTATCTGTCCTAAGCCTTCTTTGGGTGTTCTCAAGTGCTAGTGTTAGGAGGGAGGGAGGGAAAAAATTATGCATCTAGTTTCTCCTTGCCATGTATAATTTTAAAAACTTTTATCATGTCGCCTCTTATTTGCCTTTTCTCTGAACTGAAAAGTCCCAAACGCTGCAAGCTCTCTCCCCCACGAACTTGCCTGGTCCTCTTGCACTGGTTGGTAGCCATCACTGTCTCCTGTGGCAGGTAGTTCCACAGATGAACCGCACCGCATAAACAAGTACCGTATTGGCCCAAATATAAGCCGCACCCGCAAGTAAGCCGCACCTTTAAAATTCGGCAGCTTGGGGGAGGCTTGGGAGCCATGGACGGGATGGGCGCCGTTGTCCCACACTCCCGGGCTGTTCTCGGGGGGGGGGGGGCGGAAGCTGCCACACTTTAACTTTTCACGATAGGAATTTGGGGGGAAAGAAATAGAAAGGAATATAAGCTCTTTTTATATGCAATAACAGCAGCAAGAATATTACTGGCCCAAAAATGGAAGCAAGAAGAATTACCGACGATTGAAGAATGGAGGATGAAGTTAATGGACTATGCAGAATTAGATAAACTAACTGGAAGGATTTGAAACCGGAGGGACCAGAAATTCACGGAAGACTGGAGTAAATTTACGGACTATTTGAAAAGTATTTGTGAAGATCAGACGACGTTTGTAGGTTAGCAAGAAGTTTTGTGAGGAGTATTATTGGAAGTATTGCAAAAATGGAGAAGGGGAAGGATGATTTGTTAAGAGATGTAAAGGCAATATAAAGTTAAGAAATGCATAAGAAGTGGTTAAAACGGTGGATCATCAGAGGTGCTGATGGAAGTCTAAAAAGATTGTATAAGTGATAAGTTTTGTGGTACATTTTATAATTTATATGTTAAAATCAATAATTATTTTTTTTTTTTTAAAAAGGAATTTGGGGGGAAAGTGCGGCTTATATTCGGGTCAAAACGGTACTTCCTCGTATGTATCCAGAACCTTCCACCGCTCAGCTCCATTGCATGTCGGCGGGTTCTAGTGTTAGTTTGCTCTCGTTGCCAGGTCTGCCCGGGACGCGAAGGCCCCATCTTCTTTGGCGACGAGCAGCACGGCTTCGTCTTCAGCCACACCTTCTTCATCAAAGACAGCTTGGCGCGCGGCTTCCAGCGCTGGTATAGCGTCATTGCCATCATGATGGACCGCATCTACCTCATAAACTCCTGGCCTTTCCTGCTGGGCAAAGTCAGAGGCATCATCGACGAGCTTCAGGGCAAAGCGCTCAAGGTGGGAGCAAGCTTGGGGGTCGCTGCTGTTTCTCCCAAATATTTTTCATTGAACTTTTAAAATACCATTTTTTTTAAATCTGAAAAAAGGTTCCAAAACATTTATCGTCATATACAAAACCCTTTCCCCCCAACATCACTTCCTTGTCTTCCCACCCCTACATTCCTGGTGTTTGTTTTAATAATAATAATAATAATAATAATTTGATTTTTTTATACCCTGCCCATCTGGCTGGGTTTCCCCAGCCACTCTGGGCGGCTTACATCATATATGCAAACATCATTTTTATTAGCTGTTTTACAATGCACGTGTTTTTATTATCTAAACTTCACTATCAATGGTTCTTTCTGTAATCCACTGCTAATATTATTTATTTAAGATTTTCCTTATTTACAAAAGTGTGTGCAATGTCTGTCTCTCTCTCTCATATTTTTTTTTCCATTTAACATTTTTACAAATCATTTTCATGTGTTGAGACATTAGGAAGAAAAGGGGGAAAGAGGTGGAGGGGAGAAGATGGGTGGGGGTGGGTGGCGATGTTTCTATTTTACTTACTATATGTAGGGTTTGGTGTCAGCATTTCTTGCGCAGGTTCTTTGCTGTTCACTTGTGCTCCTTTGGTGGTGAGAGAGGTTGGGGTTGGCCTAGGGTGTGGCTGTGGTGGTCTTTGTTTTCGTGTGTGAGTGGGGTGGGTGGGTGTTTTGGATCAGGTTAGCCCATATTGATTTGTATGCTGTTGGTGGGCTTTTGTCATTATCTTGTTGGGCTTTGTGTGTGATAAAGGGGAGCCATACGGGGGGGTGAAGGTGTCTTCTTCTATTTGTCCCTGTGCCAGTTTCAGTTTATTGGTTAATTTTTCTAGTAAGGCTGGTTCCCATACTATTTGGTACCTTTGGTCCATGCTTACTCCTGACAGGTCTCTCCAGTGTCTGGCTATGATGTTTTTGGTTGCTGGGAGTAGGTGGGTTATGAGTTCTTTGTGGTGTAAGTGGGCATTATTGTCTTGGAAGATGTTTAGTAAGGCCAATTCTGGGGTGGTTTCTAATACAGTGGTGCCCCGCAAGACGAATGCCTCGCAAGATGAAAAACTCGCTAGACGAAAGGGTTTTGCATTTTTTTAGTCGTTCCGCAAGACGAATTTCCCTATGGGCTTGCTTCACAAGACGAAACGTCTTGCGAGTTCTTGCAAGTTTGTTTCCTTTTTCTTAAAGCCGCTAAGCCGTTAATAGCCGCTAAGCCGCTAAGCCGCTAATAGCCGTGCTTCGCAAGACGAAAAAACCGCAAGACGAAGAGACTCGCGGAACAGATTGATTTCGTCTTGCGAGGCACCACTGTACTTGCTTGGTTATTTTACTTATTTCTTGTATGGTTGTTGTCCAGAATAGTTGGATTTTGGGGCACTTCCACTGCATGTGGAGGTATGTGCCTCACTGTTAATATTTTAAATCTTGCCCGCAACTTCATGTATGGGTGATACTTTGAGAGGTAATCCATCAATAGGCTCCATCAATTGAATATTAATAAGGAGAAGCAGGTTGCTGAAGAGAGAAATGGAAGAAAAATTAGTTTCAAAAAAGTTGTCATGATTGCCGAAAAAGGGAGTCATAGCATCATGGAATTGTAGAATTATCTACAGTAGAGCCCAATGGTCATCTAGTCCAACCCCCTGCAATGCAGGAATCTCAGCTAAAGCATCCAGGACAGATGACCATCCAACCTCTGCCTTAAAACCTCCAAGGAAGGAGAGTCCACCACTTCCTGAGGGAGACAGTTCCACTGTTGAACAGCTATTACTGTCAGAAGGTTATTCCTGATGTTTAGCTGGACTCTCCTTTCTTGTAACTTGAAGCCACTGATTCGAGTCCTGCCCTCCAGAGTAGGAGAAAACAAGCTTGTTCCCTCTTTCGTGTGACAGCCCTTGAGATATTTGAAGATGGCTGTCCTATCTGCTCTCGGTCTCCTATTTTCCAGGCTAAACAGACCCAGCTCCTTCAACTGTTCCTCATAAGGCTAGGTATAGCATATAGCGATACTGAGGGCCTTTTTGGTGCTGGCTCCCAGACTTTGGAACTCCCTCCCTAAAGAGATTTGACTATGTTTCCAAGCTCAGTTCAAAGTGTTGGTGCTGACCTTTAAAGCCCTAAACGGCCTCAGCCCAGTAGACCTGAAGTCTCCACCCCCATTGTTCAGCCAGGACAATGAGGTCCAGCTCAGGGCCTTCTGGCGGTTCCCTCACTGCAAGAAGCCAAGTTACAGGGAACCAGGCAGAGGGCCTTCTCGGTGGTGGCGCCCGCCCTATGGAACGCCCTCCCATCAGATATCAAAGAGATAAACTACCTGACATTTAGAAGACATCTGAAGGCAGCCCTGTTCAGGGAAGTTTTTAATGTGTGACATTTTAATGTATTTTTAATCTTTTTGGAAGCCGCCCAGAGTGGCTGGGGAGACCCAGCCAGATGGGTGGGGTACAAATAATAAATTATTATTATTATTATTATTATTATTATTTGTCCTTCGAAGACTTTCTCATTTCAACGGGCTTTGGGGAACTGACTGCTTTTAGTGAAAGGGCTGGCTGGTGCCATTCTGTTTTCATTGCAGTTATCTCTATGCATCCAACAGGTATTCATAGAATTGTAGAGTTTGAAGGGGCCACAAGAGTCATCCAGTCCAACCCCCTGCAATGTAGGAATCTTTCGCCCAGCGTGAGGCTCAAACCCACAACCCTGAGACTCATACTCTACTTTTATATGTACAGTGGTGCCCCGCAAGACGAATGCCTCGCAAGACGGAAAACCCGCTAGACGAAAGGGTTTTCCGTTTTGGAGGTGCTTCGCAAAACGAATTTCCTATGTGCTTGCTTCGCAAGACGAAAATGTCTTGCGAGTTCCTGCGGGGTTTTTTCCTTTCCCCCCCTTTTTCCCAAGCCGCTAAACCGCTTATCAGCTGATGGCTAAGCCGCTTAACAGCTGATGCTAAGCCGCTTATCAACTGATCTTTAAGCCGCTTAACAGCTGATGCTAAGCCGCTTATCAGCTGATCGTTAAGCCACTTATCAGCTGATCCACTAAGCCCGCTAAGCCGCTAATACTGTAGCACTAATCCGCTAATGGGCTTGCTTCGCAAGACGAAAAAACCCGCAAGACGAAGAGACTTGCGGAACGGATTCTTTTCGTCTTGTGAGGCACCACTGTAGTTTTCATTTTGTTAATGTTTAATTTTTTTTGTTAATTATGGTGGTCTTCCCCCCTCCCCTATGCATTTAGGTGTTCCTAAAAGCCGCCTCAGGTTCCCAGCAGGGAAAAAAGTGGGGTATAAATAAATTTTAAAAATTAAAACAATCATACTCAGGTTGAGTCAATAATAAAAGAGACCAAGAGGGAAAGGATGCGTTGTCTGGAATTACAAAAGGGTTCAGTGCTACCTTAAAAGCCAAGGTTCGAGGACAGAAATCTGGCTGAGTCTGGAATAACCTTGTGAAGTGAAAGGATAAGAAAGAGGGATTTATATCTGGATGCTAGGATAGAGATGATAAGGAAAACAGGAAGACACAATGAGAGGTAAAGGAGGTGCTGTGGGATTGGTGGAAGTCAATGTTTGTTTTTCTTTTTAGGGTTTATATTATTAACTTGTAAGATATGGATTTGGGTTCCTTTTGTTTGTTTGAATGTCGGTTTTTGTGCTTTGTGTATTGTTATTTTTTGATATTTTTCGTGTTGTTGTGTGGAAAAGACTAATAAAATTTATAAAAAAACAAAACAAAAGGGTTCAGTGCATTTTCATTCTCTATTTTTAAATATATTTTTTTATTAGTTTTCCAAATTATTACAAATCCGTCCAAATTACTTTAATATAATTTAATATAATTTATTCAAATCAGGTTTCCCACTCTGTTGCAAACATATGCCCGTTTCTTCCTCCTATTGCCACATCTTCTCTTCTTTAATTTCCATTCCCTCCATTACTAAGTTGTTGTCCAGTTTTACAGCAAGCCATAATTTCCTCCTCACAGGCAGTGCATCTTCATTCTCGCTCGTCTGTCCTGCAGGTCTTTGAAGCTGAGCAGTACGGATGCCCCCAGCGGGCGCAGCGCATGAACACGGCCTTTACGCCTTTCCTGCACCAGCGGAACGGAAACGCCGCTCGTTCCCTCACCTCTCTGACGAACGACGAGAACCTGTGGGCCTGCCTCCACACGTCCTTTGCTTGGTAACCCACTTTGTGTGTCTCTCAAGTACAGTGACGGATTTACGTATAAGCTAAACAAACTATAGCTTAGGGCCCCACTTTCTTGGGGCCCCCAAAACATTTAAAGGAAAAAAAACTGGATGTGCATTTCCAAAATATAAGATAAAAATATAAGATAAGATAAAAAGACCTACATACAGCAACAGTGTTTTGTGTTGTGTAGGCTCCTATGATGTAAGTCATGGGCCCCACCTGCTAGCTTGCTCCCTCAAATATCACTGGTTTGCTCCTTTCTAAGCCACCACCGAGAAGACCCTCTGCCTGGTTCCCTGTAACCTCATTTCTTGCAGGGAGGGAACAGCCAGAAGGCCCTCGGCGCTGGACCTCAGTGTCCGGGCTGAACGATGGGATGGAGACGCTCCTTCAGGTATACTGGGCCGAGGCCGGTTAGGGCTTTAAAGGTCAGCACCAACATCAACACCAACTAGACATTTGTCGGAAGGACTTGAAACCGTTGCCCGCCCGCAGCTGATACATAGAGGTGCCATTTTTGCTGTGCCATCTTTACTTAAATCCGGGGTCCTTTCTCGCTTCCTCAGGCTCCTGAAGGCATGCGGCAGCAGACTGACAGAGAAGCTTCTGGAAGGTGCACCCACAGAGGATACTCTTGTTCAGATGGAGAAATTGGCTGGTAAGGCTTGCGGCTGCTTGAGTTGGAAAAAGTGTTGGGTGGAGTAGTGGTTTGTCATGCAGTTCTACTCAACATTGATCCAGAACAGAACCTCAACGTACAGTTAGCGGAGTAAAAACTTAAAACACATTGCAGGATTCCCCCAAAATAGACCAGAGGCAATTGTATTTCATCCAGCAGAGCTTTTGCTTGGTACTGAAGACACCTGAGCAGTAATGGTCACAAATCCAATACAATCAAGACTGGCACTGTCCATAAGAAGTCCAGTTGCAGCAGACTTAACTTGAACTTACAATAACTTATAATAAGTCTAAACCTTACTTAACACTATATACAGAACACCACATCAGAAGGAAGAGAGACAGAAAGCGTGAAACGCAGGCTCCTTCAGGCCTTTTATAGTCAGCATGACCTTGACAGAAAGAGATAACCAATTTAAGCTGGCTGTACTCAGCTTCTCTGAAGGAATAACCCAAACATCATGAACCTTTTGCTTGTTTCTTTCACACAGAAAAGCTTCCAGAACCCTCTTGAATTAATCAGAATAGGAAAGATCTCGACACATCAGATCAATACTCTTAAGAAATGCAAATTGACACCCCCATCCACCCCCCAAAAATTTTTGGGGGGAGGAACGAGTGCTGAGCTTGGACTAGGAAACTCCGGCCTCAAGTCTCTCTGCACAACTGTGTTGGCTCTTTACCTCTTACCTTGCGGGGTTTATATATTGATTTTACGTATATATTGGATGTACCGTATTTTTCCGTGTATAAGACTAGGTTTTTTTTTACCAAAAAAATAGGTTAGAAATTGTGGCTTGTCTTATGCACGGGTGGTGCTGTGGGGTGTTTTCTTAATTTGGAGTCCCCCAAAATAGGGGGCGTCTTATACATGGGGATGTCTTATACACGGAAAAATATGGTATATCTCACCTTTCCTTCTCTTGTCTCTCACTCTGATCATTCACACACACACACACACACACACACACACGCACTCTCACTAGTGCAGTAGGTGAGCTGAAAATAATGCCGATATATTTCGCATTTGGTAATCAATGCACCCTTGGGTTTCAGACAGTAGATGGGGAGACGAGTCTAAAAAGCCCGAGAGACACATTTTCACGGTCCTCTAGCGGTTACGAGGCTCATCTGTCAGAAGTAATGTTTTTAGCATTAACTCGATTTTCACGAAACTAGGCCCCCTGACGTATATTTTGCTCTAGGAGGCTTAGTTTGATCAGAATCGAGTGTATACGCTTCTAGAATGAACGCTAAATACATGACTTCTGGGAAATGAGCAGCCATAGCTGCTAGAGGGCCGGGAAAATTTGTATCCCAAGCTTTTTGGACTTGCCTACCCATGTACTAGGAACATGGGTGGCGCTGTGGTCTAAACCACTGAGCCTCTTGGGCTTGCCGATCAGAAGGTCAGTGGTTCGAATCCCCATGACGGGGTGAGCTCTCGTTGCTCGGTCCCTGCTCCTGCCAACCTAGCAGTTTGAAAGCACGTCAAAGTGCAAGGTACTGCTCCGGCGGGAAGTTAAACGGCGTTTCCGTGCGCTGCTCTGGTTTTTCCAGAAGTGGCTTAGTCATACTGGCCACATGACCCGGAAGCTGTACGCCGGCTCCCTCGGCCAATAAAGCGAGATGAGCGCCGCAACCCTAGAGTCGGTCACGACTGGACCTAATGGTCAGGGGTCCCTTTACCTTTTTACCCATGTACTATCTAATACCAAAGAGACACACTGGTTACCAAATGTGATTTCCTCCCCCACTCCAGTTCTCCTACCCCACTAGACCCCCATCTCTTTCTCTCACCCGTGTCTCTCTTCCTTCCCCAAACACCCTCACACGACTTTTGTTGTGTTTTCTTAGCACCAGCTTAGTACCACACTCGCTGCTTAATGCATGTATGCAAACAGCTCATATTCTCTTCAGAAGGAGCATGGAAATGGGATTTCCTTCCTTAAGGCCTTTCTCTCTTTCTCCTTTCTCCTGGAGATCTTGAGGAAGAATCAGAAGGCTGGGACAACTCTGAGGAGGAGGAAGGGAAAGCTCCAAGCCAGGGGGACGCTCAGGAATCCCGAGAGCTTGTCAAAAGCCCCACAGACTCCTCCCTCACCTTGGACTGCAGCAACTGGAATATGGCGCCCCGGAACCAGGGCTTCCGGTCCCTCCGGCACCTGAGACAGGTACAGGTGGGGTGCTGACCTGGGGCCAGCAGGAGCTTTTTAAAAAAAATTCATAGAATTATGAGGTTGGAAGGGACCCCAAGAGTCCAGTCCATCTGATCAGATGGAACTGTTTATGCCCGGATTCTGCTAGGCCAGAGATGGAAAGAAGGAATAATTCCGTCCAAGGAAGAGTGGCAGATAAAACTGATGAACTACAGTGGACGCTTGGGTTGTGAATGTGATCCATGCGCGATGCAGGTTCGCAACCCCCAGTGGCACGTCTGCGCATGCACGGGTTGCGATTCGGCGCTCCTGCGCATGCGCAAAGTACGGTTTCGCGCTTCTGCGCATGCGTGACCGCCGAAACCCGAAAGTAACCCATTCCGGTACTTCTGCGTTTTGACGGGTCCGTAACCCAAAAAAACACAACCTGAAGTGTCTGTAACCCAAGGTATGATGGCAAAACTTAACAGGAAGAATTAGAAAACCAGGAAGAGGCAAATTTTAATAAAGAACGGGGAAAGTTTATGATCTATTTGAAAAATTATTGTAAACAATGACATTCATTGGTAGGTTCGGCAGAAGATTGGAACCATGGATTGGCGAAGGATTTATCGTAATTGAGTCACGGAAGAGAAGCAGAGGGGAAATCGTTATATGAGGATCCCCACAAAGGGGGTGGGGAGGAAAGTCAAAGGGGATTTCATGTTTTTATTGTGTTTGTTTACTTTCCTTTTTCTTATTGTATGTCAAATTGAAAATGCAAAAATTAATTTTATATATAAAAAAGTGTCATCTAGTCCAACCCGCTGCAATTCAGGAATCTCAACTAAAGAATCCATAGCAGATGGCCATTCAAACTCTTCTTAAACACCTCCAAGGAAGGAGAATCCACCTCTCGAGGAAGTCCATTCCCCTGCCAAACAGTTCCTACCGTCATTCTTTCAGATGTTTAGCCGGAATCTCCTTCCTTGTAACCTCAAGCCACTGGTTCGAGTCCTGCCCTCCAGAGCAGGCAGAAACAAGGTTGCTCCCTCTTCCATGTGACAGCTCTTAACATATTTGAAGATGGCTATCCTATCTCCTCTCAGTCTCCTCTTTTCCAGGCTAAACATACCCAGCTCCTTCAACCGCTCCTCATCAGGCAATGTAGCTCCGCCCACTTTTGCCATTCCCCGCCCCCGCCCCTATAAATGCAGGGCGTTTAAAGATTCTGCCTATATTCTAAATTCATAACAACGGTAAGCCAAAGGGACAGTGTTTTCAGAACATAGGTGGCTGAGTTTGAAAACCGCAGTGGAAAGATGACTGGTTGAAGCATGGGTAGGCAAAGTAAGGCCCGGGGGCTGGATCCGGCCCAATCACCCTCTAAATCTGGTCCGCAGATGTTCCAGGAATCTGCGTGTTTTTCCATGAGTTGAATGTGTGCTTTTATTTAAAATGCATCTCTGGGTGACTTGTGGGGCATAGGAATTCATTCATCCCCCCCCCCAATATAGTCCGGCCCCCCATAAGGTCTGAGGGAAATGGACCGGCCCCCTGCTGAAAAAGTTTACTGACCCCTGTATGAAGCTTGAGAGGGTGCGTTAAAAGAATGGATGGTAATATTTACATCATTACATCCTGAAGGTCCCAGGCCACAGAGAGGATAGGCTGGCCTCAACTAGAGCCAGAGCTTTTTCGGCTGTGGCTCCAATCTGGTGGAACGCTCTGTCACAAGAGACTAGGGCCCTGAGGGACTTGACATCTTTCCACAGGGCCTGCAAGACAGGCCTTTGGCCAGGGCGCAGCCTGACTCCCTCCTTTGGCAATCTTCACAGAACTTTAGGCTAATGGATGCCATCAATTTGAGTTGAATTAATTTTATAATGAAATGATTTTAGAATGTTGTACTATTTTATTGTTGTTAGCCACCCTGAGCCCGGCTTCGGCTGGGGAAGGCGGGATATAAATAAAAATTTATTATTATTATTATTATTATTATTATTATTATTATTATCATCATCATCATTTCCCCCGCTTTAATTTTAGGTGCTGGGGCCCTCCGCTTTCCGCATGTTGGCATGGCATGTGCTCATGGGGAACCAGGTCATTTGGAAAGCGCGGGACGCAGACCTTGTCCAGTCCGCCTTCGACGTCCTTCGGGTAGGAACCTAAGAATCTGCCTTATCAAACCCTCAGTCCACCTGGATCAATATTGCCTGCACTGAAAGGCAGGGGCTCTGTGGGACTTCAGAAATTCCCAGTCCTGCAGGGAGATGTCAGGATTTGAACCCGGGACCTTCCGAATGCAGAGCAGGTGCTCTGCGACTGAGCTACCGCCCTTTCGCCAGAGCCGTGTCTGCTCTCAGTCACCCGGGCCCATGCATCTTGGGGGCGGAGAGGTGTCTGGCGGTGATTGGCAGGGCTGCCCTGATGTCACAGGAGGGGGCGGGGCAGGCAGAGAGCTCTTGTCCCCTTCCAGCCTGCTGCCGACTTGCCCTGGGCAGAGCTGCGGGTCGCGAGAGCAAAACCTGTGCCTGGGGCGAGTTCTCACCCTGCTGCCTTTCCGTTGCCAGACCATGCTGCCCATTGGCTGTGTTCGGATCATCCCCTACAGCGACAAATACGAGGAGGCTTATCGGTGCAACTTTCTGGGCCTCGCCCCCCACGTGCAAATCCCGCCCCACATTCTGTCATCTGGTAAGAGCACCTTAACCTCTTCCCTTTTTATTGGGTCGGCTTCCAGCACATACAGAAACGTCAAACATCAAAAACTTCCCAATACTGGGCTGCCTTCAGGTGGCTTCTAAAAGTTGTATACAGTGGACGCCTTGGGTTGCGAACGTGATCCGTGCGAGATGCACGTACGCAACCCGCAGCAGCGCGTCTGTGCACGCGCGGGTTGCGATTCGGCGCTTCTGCGCATGCGCAAAGAGCGATTTAGTGCTTCTGCGCCTGCGCAACCGCCGAAACCAGGACGTAACCCGTTCTGGTACTTCTGGGTTTCGGCGCATCCGTAACCCGAAAAACGCAACCTGAAGTGTCCGTAACCCAAGGTATGACTGTAGTTATTTATCTCCTTGACACCTGATGGGAGGGCGTTCCACTGCCTAGAAGGCCCCATGAGTTTCATGGTGGAGTGGGTGATTTGAACCCAGGTCTCCCAGGTCCTAGTTGGACACGCTAACCACTACATCACACTGCCTTTCTGAATCGTATGTGGCAGATCCTCACCCTCTTGCAGATCATTTCAACTTTGCTCAGCTTTTTAAAAATATCTATATAAAAAACTTCCTTGGCCCCGCGCTTTATCATTATCGCAGCTCGACTAAAACTCTCATCAGACTAATTGGGAATTGGGGGTGTTTGACTGGAACTAGAGATGGAGTGGCCGCCGAAAATACGTATCAGTTTCATCTGTGTTTTACTGATTTGTTCGCAAGCTGCCTTGGAGGTTAATGTGGGTGAAGGACAGTTGAGCCAACAAGAAAGAATAAAGCTCAGGTTGTAGTTCAGTGGTAGAACACATTCCTTGTAGGCAGAAGGTGGAGAGTGTCAGATCCTGGTGTCTCCAGTCAAAAGTACCAGCCAAGGGGGGAGGGCACATTTTGGGGCTTGTGGTCAGTTCCGGATTTACGTATAAGCCAAACAAGCTATAGCTTAGGGCCCCACTCTCTTAGGGGCTACAAAAAAATTTAAAGAGTGGGGACTGGATGTACATTTCCAAAATATAAGATAAAAAAACAAATAAAATAAAACCTACATACAGCAACAGTGTTTTGTGTTGTGTAGGCTCCTGTTATGCGCAAATGGCTTTAGATACCTATTAGGTCCATAAATTACCATATAGCATATATTCAACACAAAAAACCACAACAATTTGTTGTTGACAAAGGACAGCTGGACATATAAAGGGCCCCATTACCTTCAGTAGCTTAAAGATAAAGGTAAAGGTACCCCTGACCATTAGGTCCAGTTGTGACTGACTGTGGGGTTGTGGAGCTCATCTTGCTTTATTGGCCAGGGAGCCGGCGTACAGCTTCTGGGTCATGTGGCCAGCATGACTAAGCCGCTTCTGGCGAACCAGAGCAGTGCACAGAAACGCCATTTATCTTCCCGCCAGAGCGGTACCTATTTATCTACTTGCACTTTGACATGCTTTCAAACTGCTAGGTGGGCAGGAGCAGGTATTGGTAAAACCTATTTGGTGTTTCACAACTTTCTGACTAGTTGCAGGACCTTAGCCAGACGTAGCAGAGTACACGCAGAATCCACGGAAGCAATTGGCGACTTGGCTGCAGACAGGATAGACGAAGCAGGAACCAGGAACTTGTAGTTAGGTGTTTATTATATACAGTGGACTATTTACAAGAACAGAACACAGATCTTTTGCTAGCTCTCTCTGACACGACTCACAACTCCTACACTGACACAGAACTCTGAACACTGAACTAACACATTCCAGTTAGTAGGCCATTAATTATCACTCCCTTGAGAGAGCTTGACCAATCAGGGAGTTGTCTCCATGTCTCTGTTATCACCAGGCAGACTTACTCCTTTAGATTGCCTTCTGGCTGTCTGCCAAACCTTAATTGACTCTGTTTGAGTAGCTGCACATACACAGTTTCCCAACAGCAGGGACCGAGCAACGGGAGCTCACCCCGTCACGGGGTTCCAAACCGCCAACCTTCTGATCGGCAAGCCCTAGGCTCTGTGGTTTAACCCACAGCGCCACCTGCGTCCCAGCTTAGGGCCTCATCAAACTTAAATCCGGTCTTGCTTATGGTACACTTGCAATGTTGAGAGACCGCCATGGGCACTATTCTTCTTCAGTTGCTTCTTTGCTTTTCCAAAGGATCTGGGTAAAACGTGATCTGGTAGACTTAAAACAGATCCTCTTGAATTTGCATGTTTTTCATGTGGGATTCCCCCCCCAAAAAACTCCCATTGTATTAGATTTTCTTCAATGAATCACTCCAGTTGTTTTGTTTAAGACAGCTTTTTTTGGTCCCGACAACAGTAGCAGCTTAGGAACCGACAAAGGTGGAGTCCACAAGCCTGTAAGATACACAAGTATATAAAGGCACCCCCTTGTCTTAGCTTTACCCATGCGTAGAAATTAAGCCATGTTCTCCGAGGAAAAGCATGCGTGCGTGATCAGATCCCTGATTCAGCAGGAAGAATTCAGCGTCTGCTTTTGTCAGGCCGGTCAAGGCGGAGTTTTTTCCTGCACAAACGCTCTTGACAATAAACAGAGTCTCCTAACAATACCCTTCCACACACTATTCCCACATCTCTTCCTGTGTAGGCTGTCCAAAAATGTATACATCAATACGTTTGCTCGCTACCCCATCAGGATAAAGCTTACAATGGTAGATTTTATTTTACTTTATTTTCCTGCACAGTCTCTGGGCTGAATCCAGCGTTAGTCATTAGCATTCCTGTCCATTGATTTCAGTGGGTCTACTCTTGTGACTAATGTTGGACACGACATGCTGATGAGAGTAGCAGTCCAGAATCTGGAAGGCCCCTGGTTACCCATGCCTGCTCTAACCATTCTACTGCACTGTCTCTTGGTGTGGTAACTAATTATCCGGTGACTAATTTAGGGACGTGTCTCAAAGGCTGCACTGTGGTGAGTTACTGTTTGCAAAACTCTGGTGTGGTCTTTCTTTCCCTTTTAGAGTTCACCGTCCTTGTGGAAGTCCGCACGGCCACACGGTCGAGCCTCTATCCTGTCTTGTTTGACGATGAGCAGCCTCTCAGCAAATACGAATTTGTGGTCACAAGCGGGAGCCCCGTGGCAGCAGACAGAGGTAAGTAGCGTGCCATAACCAGAACAGAGTCCTTTGTGGTAGGCATGTTGAAACAACTGTCACCACGCTAAATCAGAGACGCCTACCATGTTGTTGTTTGTTTTAGGGGAGGGAGGGAGGAGGAGAGGAATTAGGTATGCAAAAAGAGAAGTCGTGTTTAATAATTATAATAATAATAATTTATTTATATCCCGCCCTCCCCAGCTGAAGCCGGGCTCAGAGCGGCTAACAACAGTAAAAGTAACACAGTTTACATAAAATCACGATCAATTAATTGAAATACATTCTAAAATCACTTCATTCTAAAATCAATTCAGAATCAAATTAATGGCAACCATTGGGCCAGAGTTCTATGAGGATTACCAAAGGAGGGGGTCAGACTGTGCCTTGGCTAAAGGCCTGGTGAAATAGCTCTGTCTTGCAGGCCCTGCGGAAAGATGTCAAGTTTGTGGCGTGAAATACTGTACTTTTCCGTGTATAAGATGCCCCCATGTATAAGACTCCAAATAGAGAAAATGGGAGGGGGGAGATTGCCCAGAGTTGTTGAGCTTTATTGGGGGGGGGGGGTTTGCCGAAAATCGCTCGCCCGCAGGAACACAGAAGCCAATCGCATACATATTGGCGATGCCACCAATCGTCGGCACGCTTGCTGAAAGCAAGCACCAATCGCCTGCCCAATTGCTGCAGAAGCCAATAGCCAGCAGACCTTGCAGCACCCACCAATCACCCGCAAAAACGGCATGGACAATATCCTGCTCGCGGCAGCCACCAATCGCACTTCTCCACTATCCGTGTATAAGATGACCCCAAGTTTTTAGCATAATATTTGAATAAAATAACCTAGTCTTAAACACGGGAAAATATGGTACCTGCATGGAAGTTTGGGGCAGCAGGAAAACTGCTAGCACATTTGCAAAGCTAAGTAGGGTCCGGTATGGTTTCAGATGGGATGGGGGACCGCATGTTGAGATTCCTGTACAGTGGTGCCCCGCAAGACGAATGCCTCGCAAGACGGAAAACCCGCTAGACGAAAGCGTTTTCCGTTTTTGAGTTGCTTCGCAGGACGAATTTCCCTATGGGCTTGCTTCGCAAGACGAAAATGTCTTGCGAGTCTTGAGATTTTTTTTTCGCCCCCCCCCCTTTTTCTAAGCCGCTAAGCCTTTAATAGCCTTTTAGCAGCTAATCCGCTAAGCTGATAAGCCTTTAATAGCCGCTAAACCGCTAATAGCGCTAATCTGTTAAGCCGCTAATAGGGTTGCTTCGCAAGACGAAAAAACCGCTAGACGAAGACACTCGCGGAACGGATTAATTTCGTCTTGCGAGGCACCACTGTATTGCAGAGGTTGGATTAATGACCCTTACAGTAAGACAATGCAAGCTATGGGGTTGTGCCAAAGGACAAGGTGGATTTTGAGGAGGTACCTGCGTGTGATAGAAATTTTGTAAGTACATATTTTTGCCCAATACTGCACTGCCTGCTTCCAGAGCACAGCCAAGTATTTTTCTTTTCGGTTCCAGTTGGTCCCACCATCTTGAACAAGATTGAAGCGGCCCTGACAAACCAGAACCTCTCTGTGGACGTGGTGGACCAATGTCTTGTCTGCCTTAAGGAGGAGTGGATGAAGTAAGTGTCCAGGGGCCTTGAGAAAAAGCTTGCTGGATGAGGCCAGAGCCCTGTCTTAAGCCCAGCACCTTGTTTTCTCAGTGGCCAGTCAAAGGCCTTTGGGAAGCCTGCAAGCAACAACTTGAATGCAACAGCATTTTCCCCTGCTTCTGATTCATGGCAATGACTGTTCAGAGGCTTTATCAAACCCTCATCTTAATAATAATAATAATAATAAATATTATTTATACCCTGCCCATTTGGCTGGGTTTCCCCAGCCACTCTGGGCAGCTTCCAACTTATATAAAAACAATTAAACATTAAAAATCTTCCAAGTACGGAGCTGCCTTCAGATGTTTAGAGACAGAATATTATACAGTGCTACCTCTGGTTGCAAATGGGAGCCATTCCAGAGGCCCGTTTGCAACATGAAAAGAGCGCGGGTTGCGATTTGCCGCTTCTGCGCATTCACGAGTGGCGAAACCCGGAAGTAACCCTTTCCAGTACCTCCGGGTCGTCGCAGCACGTAACCTAAAAGGACGTAACATGAGGTATGACTGTACGGCATTCCACTACGCGAAGTGTTGGCTGCGTATGAATTTTCTTTCCTTTTCCCCTCTGCAGCAAAGTGAAGGTCCTCTTCAAATTCACGAAAGTGGACAGCAGGCCGAAAGAAGACACCCAGAAGCTGCTGAGTATCTTGGGAGCGGCCGAAGAGGACAACGTGAAGCTGCTGAAATTCTGGATGACCGGCCTGAGCAAGACCTACAAGTCTCACCTGATGTCGACGGTCCGCAGCCCGACTTCTTCGGAGTCTCGAAACTAGGAAACTAGAACTCTTTCGGCTCTGCTGGAGGAAACCCTCGCTTGAGCCTTCAGCCTGGATGTTTTTACGTGCAGCAGAGCAGCCCGGCTGTTTCAGGATGCAAGGGGACACAGAATCTCATGGCGTATCTTCCACAGATCAGAGCGTGCTTCTGTGTGCTGGTTTGCAATAGGTTTGGAGCGCCTTATTCTTCCTCCTGATGGTGAAGCTTCTTTGGCAAGAAAGCTGTTACCTCTTGAAATTTGAGGACTGAGAGGGCTTCTGGACTTTCTCCTCTGTGACACCAGGCTAGAGGGGTGACGTGTTTTATTACCTGGTGAGGCAGGCTTCATCGACACCTTTCATAATCTGGTGACCACACATGGCAGCCTGAGAATTTGAATTAGTCTAGGGATGGGTTGAACTGGTATCTCAAATGCCCTGCAGCATCTAAGCAAAATTAAGTGGCTGCTATTTGATGCCCCTCCAAACTCACAGACAGGACTATTCCTGAGGGGGCACCTGTCGCAACGTCTGCATTTAGGAACCAGTTTGCAACCATCCTGTTCCCCCCATATTTGGAAGTTCTTCCTCCAGTAAGCAAGCCTGTATTGTGGGAAGTGACCTTTGATTCCCCAAACTCCCCATCTCAAGAATCATCCAAGAAAAGCCGTCCAGCAGGCTGAGACGCTGAAAAAGACATATTTGGCTGCTCTAATTTGAACGAATTTGTGGAGACCTCTTCTTCTCAGGCAGTGGGAGGACAGGAAGCCCTGTCACCCGCCCTGCTGGAGAGAACTGGGAAGGAAGACCACGCTCCCAAGTGAGGTGGTGCTATCCAATTTGCATATTGACCTGCCTAGCGGAGCAAGTGGGGAGGGGACAACCCTATTCCAGGATGCCCTCTTTCTTGCAGCAAAACAGAAGCTTACACTTAAAAATAAATGAAATCTTGCATCAAAAGGTCCTGTACTGTATTCTGGAGGAAGGCAACGTGAACTTGCATCCCTGTTATCCAGAGTTATGTTGCTGCCTTGCACTTTTAGCAAGATCTGACTCTTGCCTACTTACTAGGATTTATTTGCCAGTAGCAAATGGAAAGGAAGCAAAAGAATTGTTTTGCAAGTGCATTGCAGCTTTATATCCTGCATGGTTACATACCCAGATCCTCTTCCTAAACTACTTCCATGTGCAAGAGCTCATGCATTCGGTTGCAAAATGGGAGAATATTTCAAGGGTGCCATTAACTCTCTCCTGTTGGTTTCAGTGGGACTTGAAGGATTAATTTTGAATGGATTGTACCCAATTGTACCCAGCCTAGGAGGTAGTAGCTTTTGCTACTGCACAACCTATTTCTGGTGAAATGGAATTTGCAGAAATGGAAATAATTTCTTTTGATACGTGTTCAAGAACATAAACATTAGTTAGTTCCCCCCTCCCTTTCCCCATGAAGTTTTTATTTCTAATTGCATAACTAAGGTGATGGTGGGCAAACTCCACAAATCTCCTTTGCTGGGAAAGAAAACCTAAACTTAAAATATTTAATGTTTTATTTTAAAACCTCCCCGTGAAAAAAATAATAGGTGAGCCTGGGTTTGCGGTGTCTGATTTTAACATTTTTTATCTTGGCATATGCGGTTAACATATTTATACTAATCTACTCTACAGGAAGATTCCTCTAACAAAACTAGCTATTATTTCCATTTTGGAGATGTTAGCAGGTCCTTATTGATTTTTTGTTAATTATTTCAAAGCGTATGAAAAAATGTGAATCATTAAAAAAAAATGCTGTATTTTTTCCCCCTATGAGGAAAATGTGGATTTAATGTTTTGGGAAAAGGGGGGCTTTTCCAAGAGTGTGGTTTTTGCTGTTCAGCCCAGTAAAACGGTGCCTAATGGGCAAGTCACTGCCCATTTGAAGTAACATACCCTCAAATCAGCTATCTGCTTGTCGAATTGCTTAATATGTGGGAAGCTGGTTAAGAATTTGATCCCTCCTTACTCTAAAATGAAAGGGGGCTGGACTCTTAGTCATGGGCTTAGCCAGGATTTCTTGTTGGCGGGGGGTGGGGGGGGGAAGGCTCAGCAACTTTTGCTTTCCAAAAAAATTTCGTTGGTCCATCCAACAACAATGGGTAGATCACTGCCAGTTTTTAATAGTGTGAGTAGATCGCAGTCTGTTTGGGAGTTGGACGTCCCTGCCCTAGATAGTTGCAGCATCCACACAGGGCATAAGCCGGCTTTGTATCTTGACTAGAATAAAAAAAAAAAGGACAAGGGGCCTTTTTCACTCCACTGAATCAACCGACCTTGAGCGTCTAAATAGAACATGCAGCATGTCTCGGTTCTGCAAGACACACCTGCTGTGTCTTGCAGTTTTGAAGCGACGTTTCTAACTTTTGATTTAAAAAATCAGGTTGCCATGGCTTTAAACATATGTAAAGGGACACTGCTTGTTTCTTAGTTCCCAGTTCCTTATTTACTTGAAAGTATGAAGCATTGATAAAAAATGTAAAGTTAAAGGCTGTGACATATATATATATATATGGCATAGCGGTATATAAATATTTTTTAAAAGAAATAAAATAATAAGAGGGCGCGGGAGGCAGGTACAGGGAACATCAAGGCCTGCTCCAGTGGGGGCTATCACCTTTGTGCCCTGCCTTATATGTTATATTGTTTTAGTCCTTTAAAATGGTAAACCGCCTTGGCATAAAAGTGCAAGGAATGAAGAAACAGGGTTGCATCAGCAGTCATGCCCACGTGGAAAACAATTAAGGAACTGGTCCCTCAATGAATGAAAAGGTTGAAGGCTGAAAATTTGAAGGTTGAAAATTTTACAATTTGCTGTAAGCTGCCCAGAGTGGCTGGAAAAACCCATCCAGATGGGTGGTATAAATAATAATAATAATAAATAATAATAATAATAATATCGGAGCCTGTTTTATTCCATATATAGCACAAGTGAAATTTATTATTATATTTATTTATACACCTTTTTCCCTGGCAGGGGCTCAAGGCGGCTTATGGATAAAGAAAAAAGAACCACTTACAACATGGAAAAAAATAATTATAAAAGTATATTGATAGAATTAAACACTATATAATTTATTTATTTTTAACTTTATGGTTAACTTTCTTTTTTCACTTGTTTGTTAGCGGTTGCAATGACTGTATCCTAAACTGCCTTGGACGGATGCTGTTTTGATAGCAGAGGGTTATAAATGGATAAAATTAACTTCATTTCTTTTAAACGAAACACGAAGCTCAGCTGGAAACGACATAACGAGACGCTTGGAAACTATGGCGTGTGCGCATGCGCCACCTGTCCCGCCTGCCGTTCTATGTTCTCTACACAGCCTTAATACCAGCGCATGCGCTGTAGTGGACGCAGCGCTCCGAGGGCAAGAAACCCCAAAGTCCTTGAGCTGGAGGGCGCGTGCGAGTCGGCAAGTAAAAAGGTTGATGAAGTGAAGAATGCGCATGCGCTACGGCAGTTGAAAAGAAAAAGCGGCTGAGAGGAAAAGGGCGCACGCGGGCGGACGGACGCATGCGCCGTGGCGTGGGAAGGCACGTTTGAGCGGGACGGAGCGCACGCGCTTGTGGCAATTTAACAGACAAGGCAGCTGAGAGGATAGCGCGCGCGCGCAGGGGCGCATGCGCGGTGGGGGAGGGGGAAAAAAGGCGGTTGGAGGAGCGCGCGGGGACGCGGGCCGTCGTGGCGCCCTGAGGCGACGATGTGGCGCGGCAAGGCGCGGGCCCTGCTAGCGGTGGGGCTCGGCATGGCTCTCGAGGCGCTGGCCTGCTGGCTAATAGGGCGGCTGGGTCGGTCGTCGTCGTGGTGGTGGTGGCAGTGGCAGCGGCCGCCGCCTTCCCCGGTACGCGAGGTGCTTTTCTTCCCGTCGCGCGTGACGTGCGTGGAGTCGCTGCTGGCGGGGGAGGAGGCGGCGGCGACCCCGTGCGCGTGCCTGCTGCCCCACGGCGAGAGCGCGCTCGGGCGGCTCCTGGCGCGCGTGCTGTCGGCGCGGCGCTCGCTGGACCTGTGCGTCTTCGCCTTCTCCAACCCGCAGCTGGGCCGCGCCGTCTGCCTCCTGCACCAGAGGGGCGTCCAGGTGCGCGTCGTCACCGACACCGACTACATGGCCCTCAAGGGGTCGCGGATCGGCGAACTCCGGAGAGCCGGTGAGTCGCCCGGGGGGGAAGGAGGGAGGGAGGTGTGAGGCGGAAGGGGAACCCCAGGGGTCGTCTAGCCCAACCCCCTGCAAGGCGGGCGCAACAAACCAGAAAACACCTGACGGGGGGGGGGATTTTAACCCGTTGTTTACTTATTAAATTTGCACACCGTCCTTCATCTGAGGGCTGCTCACAACATAAAAATCCAAGATTTTTTTTTTTTTTAAATAAAGACATACCCCAGAAACGACACAATAAAGTCAAGAAGAGTAAAAAGAAGAGCAAGACAAAACAATGACCCCGTCCCCACCCCCCCTCCCACAAACGCATTTAAAAGGCCGGTAAAAGATGAACTTCCCTGGGGAGAGCAATCTGCAAGAAGGGGAGCCACAGTCTGGTTTTATGTTTTATTGTCTGTTTTTATATCGTTGCAAATCTCTGCGATGCATTTTCTTTTTAGAAACAAACAAACCCCACGGCTCTGATTAAAATCCTCAAATGAAAGAGAGTCTGCCACCTTTGGTTCCACTGTGGAACTCTCCTAAAGTTCTTGTATGAATGTTGTTCATAATTTGTAAAGAGGTCCCAGCTTGGGAGAAAAGTGGGGTATAAACTACATTTAATAATAATTACGCTGAATTTGGTAGCGGAGTTGTCATTTACATACCCCACCCTGCAAGTATTTTGTTGTTTTCACTTATTTATACAACAGTCAACGTTCAGCAGTCCCACCCAACCCCAGCAGAACCACTTGGTTGTTGGCCTCCATCTATCTCTAGAGAAACGGAGTGTGACTTCCAGGGTGAAGTCAATTGTGGCTGCAGAGATTGGTAACTCATTAACTGCTGCCTCCAGTGTTGTTTTTGTTGCATTAACAGCACTGAATTTACCGTATTTTTCGCTCTATAACACGCACCCGACCATAACGCGCACGTAGTTTTTAGAGGAGGAAAACAAACAAAAAAAAATATTCTAAACGAAACAGTGAGTTATGATTTTTGTGATTCATGCTGTGGCCACAGACATGTGATCTGACAGTGAGTTTGGAGTAGCCCAATGCAAAAATCCTGAGGATCCATTTGGATCCATTCTTTGTAACCACGTTTTTGCACCACTGCGGCCCCAGGCAACAGTGGGTGCGTAATTTTTTTGGTGCAAGATGTAGCCATGGACATGCTATGTGATCTGATGGTGAATTTGGGGTGACCCAGTGCAAAAATCCTGAGGATCCATGTGGATCCGTGCTTTGTAACCACGTTTTAAGTGGGGAGGGAAGGAAAAGCACTCAAGGGACAAGGAGCATGTGTGGGGTGGGTGGAGAAGGATGCTGCTAATAATGAAGAAGAGGGGTATAAGGGGAGAAGGCTCCTCTCCTCTCCCGCTTTGCTCCTTTAAAGCAAGCAGGCTCTGCTTTTCTCCCTCCTCCCCGCTCATCCCCGGCTTAGCGAGCTGAAAAACTTTGCTGCTGTTTAGCGAGCTGAGTGGGGAGGAGAGAGCGACAGAGAGCCTGCTTGCTTTAAAGGAACCAACTGAACAGGCTGCTCTCCTCTCCCGCTTTGCTCCTTTAAAGAAGCAGGCTCTCTGTCCCTCTCTCCTCCCCACTCAGCGGCTCTTCTCCCGCTTTGCTGTTTCAAAGCGAGCCACGGAGGAGGGAAGGAAGGGGAACCATGGATCCTCTGCTCACGACTGCAGCAGATCCCCCCTGTCACCCGTAGGCATTCCCTCCATAACACGCACAGACATTTCCCCTTACTTTCTAGGAGGAAAAAAGTGAGTGTTATGGTGCGAAAAATACGGCACTTCTCCAGGATGCAAGCCTGGGCAGCGTGTACGGCGGTCATGTCTGTTTAACGTCATTTAACTTTTTAAAGTCATTTCAGGGTATAATTCCACAAGTTGCCCTGTGTTCTCATAAACTTAAGAAATTTCAGCCACTGAATTTCTGTATGTAGCTCTCAGTACACTACGTATAGTGCTGGGAGCTAAGTCAGTTTCGTGGAAAGATGGAAAAGTGATTTTGTGGCACTGAATAGGGTATGCTGGTTTTTCAGGAATTCAGGTACGTCATGATCAGGATAGTGGGTACATGCACCATAAGTTTGCCATCATTGACAAAAAAATGCTGCTCACTGGCTCCCTGAACTGGACTACTCAAGCCATTCAAAACAACAGAGAGAACCTGCTGGTAGTTGAAGACAGGGACTGTGTGAATCTTTTCCTGGCAGAATTTGAAAGGATTTGGGAGGACTACAATCCAGCTCATTACACATTTTTCCTCGAAGAACAGCAGGTACAGAAAAAGGATAAAACTATTCCTCAAACAAAATTGCAGCTTAAATGACTATTTTGAAGCAGTAAATTTTTTAGTCTAAAGACTAGTTCCTAAGTTATGTGTTTGAGAATGGCATAAATTGCTTTAGGAGTAACTAAATGCAAATTTATGCTCCTTTAAAAAATTGTACAAGCAACATATTGTGTGTTTGAATTATTCTTTGAGAAATAGATGGCCTGTACTTATGTGCTATTATACCTGTTCTCAATAAAGCGTGCTTTTAAAATTCTAATACATATGTTTCTGTTATAAAAACAACTGTCCCCACATGTAGATAGCATTTCAAGAAGAGTGTTTATTCTGCCATTCTCTTGGCAACCCTAGCATCCACCTGCAGGATGTTACTGGGGGGCGGGGACCTTTTTAACATACAGCCAACTCCCAAATTGATGTGATGCTTACATTCCAAGGCACTGCATGTTTAAGTTAAATCACATATATTTGAAATACGATTGAAAAAGCCTGCAAATACCCTGTTCCGCCCCCTTTTGTGATGTTTTCGGCTCACTTTCAAGTTCAGTGCAATGCTTGTGTGCGTGATTGCGCACATATCGGATGCACCTAAAATGGTTGCTGCCTGAACAGCTTTGTCCCCTTTGGTTTTTAAGGTTTGATGTTTTTATTACGTTTTTAGATATGCTGTAAGCCATCCAGAAGCCCAGCCGTAAGGGTGGGGTATAAATAACATAAAAATAATTAGAATAGAACAATTTGCCTTTGTAGGTGAGCAGCATAAAGCAGACCTACTTGAAAATAAATGCCCAGTGTGTGAATGGGAATGAATGTGTGTGCTTAACTCACAGATAATTCATATGCTGCTCTTTCATGTGTGGAAGGGGAAGTAGTATTGCTGTTTTATTCTGCCTTGGTCTTACCACACCTGGAATAGTTTCCAGTTATGGGCACCACAGTTTAAGAAGGATATTGACAAGCTGGAACATGTGCAGAGGAGGGCAACCAAGATGATCAAGGGTCTGGAAATCAAGCCTTACGGTTTGAGGGAGTTGGGTATGTTTAGCATGGAATTGGGGAGACTGAGGAGATAGGTTAGCCATCTTAAAAATCTAAAGGTCACATGAAAGATGGAGCAACCTTGTTTCCTCCTGCTCCAGAAGGTAGGACCTGAACTAATAGATTCAAGTTACCAGAAAGGAGATTACAACTAAACATCAGGAATAACTTTCTGACAGTAAGAGATGTTAGAGAGTGGAATGGACTCCCTTGGAAGGTTGTGATGCTCTCTCCTTCCTTGGGGTTTTTTAGGCCATCTGTCATGGATGCTTTAGTTGAGATTTCTGCATTGCAGGGGATTGGGCTAGATGATCCTGAAGGTCCCTTCCAACTCTACAGCTGTGATTCGATGACTGTACATGTGTAGAATTCAGCCCTAGAATCACAGAATTGTAGAGTTGGAAAGGACCTTAAGGGTCAACTCCCAGTAATGGAGGAATCTCAAACAGAACTGGAACTTGGTATAGCAGTGGGTGGGGAAGCTGCATGTCTACAGGTGTTAAGACTTTATCCACTGTCATTCCTGACCACTGGCCATCCTGGGTGGGACTGATGGCCATTGGGCAGTCAACATCAGCTGGAATTTGAAGAGGGTATACTAAAAACACCCGCCTGTCCTAATAAATGGGTGGGTGCAGAATAAGGCTGAGAGGTACCTTATGTTGGCATGTAAGTTGTAGCCATAACCAATATCCCAAGTGTAGAAATGCAACTCTGGTGTAAGCGTATTTTGTGGTGCCAGTTTGGGGAGGGAACTGTTGAGGTAGGAATATTCAACATCTGGAAGAACTTTCTGAAAGTAAGAGCTGTTAAAACAGTGGAACAGACTCTCTTTGGAAGATGTGGACTCTCCTTCATTGTAGGTTTTAAAGCAGAGGTTAGATGGCGATCTGTCAATGGATACTAGAGATTCCTGCATTGTATAGGGTTGGACTTAGAACTCTATGATTCTATGGACACCAGCGTTTTAAAGGGCTTTGAATCAGTCTGTCAGTGGTTGAGTTTCCAAAAGTATTGAAGCTGTTCCAAATAGAGTGTATGTGTGGTTATCACAGTGCTCTTGATACAGTAGAAACTCCATTGTACCCATGAGGTGGGTACACTGTAGTGACTTAAATAAATATGTTGTGTACTCCTTAAAGAGGAGGAGGGAGGAAGATAGTGGATCACAGTCATAAAACTTTCTTCAGGGTCATATGCTGTTTTAAAGCAGCTATATTCATATAGCTTTTAGTTTTTGAAAACTGTCAGCAAAACACATACAGAAACAATAAAGGTAAAGGTACCCCTGCCCATACGGGCCAGTCTTGACAGACTCTAGGGTTGTGCGCTCATCTCACTCTAGAGGCCGGGAGCCAGCGCTGTCCGCAGACACTTCCGGGTCACGTGGCCAGCGTGACGAAGCTGCTCTGGCGAACCGGCACCAGAGCAGCACACGGAACGCCATTTACCTTCCCGCTATAAAGCGGTACCTATTTATCTACTTGCACTTAAGGGTGCTTTCGAACTGCTAGGTGGGCAGGAGCTGGGACCGAAGGACGGGAGCTCACCCCGCCGCGGGGATTCGAACCGCCGACCATGCGATCAGCAAGTCCTAGGCGCTGAGGTTTTACCCACAGCGCCACCCGCGTCCCTACAGAAACAATATGTGGTAATTAATAGTAATTTATCACTAGTTCAGAATGCTCAGCCTTTCTTGAAGCCGTTTAGTAATTGGTGTACTGTAATCGTCGTGGCCTTCCAATGATAGTTCATAAAATGTTTCTTAATACTTAACTTATATTGAAGGGTAACTGCAGGTGGGATAGCTGCTACAATCATCCTTATGTACTATTAAATTCTTTGGACATTTAATAATTTCACGTGTGCTATTTTTGCTGTGTATCTGCCCTGAAATGCCTCTCCAGAGCAGATGGACGTACTCGGAGGCTTTCCACAATTGTATTGCATAGATCCTTTTATTAGTAAGCATAGCATCCTTGACTGTTGTCTTCTATTACTAATTGAAGGATGCAAAAACATTGGAATGCTATTTCAAGAACTTCTCTGTATCTAGTGTTAACAAAAATCTTCTCCACAGCATGCCAAGGGTGGTGCAAAAATAGTTTATTACGATACAGTTTTATGTATAGTTAAGTAATTAATATTTACAAAATAATCATCAGCTACATCCATGGGAACCCTAGCATGTCACACAAGGTTTGTAAGGAATAAATACTGTGACATAAATGATACTTCTATTACAGTGAACAGCTGAAGGAGGAAATAGCTCTTAAAAGCATGAAAACAAAACAAGAGGAGAAAGATACCTTTCAGACTCCTAGGAGGCGGCTCAAACCATTCATCTTTGCAAAAAAAAAAGTCAGATTGGACATGTTTGTTCACCAGGCAAATTAGAGAATATGTTCTCCCAGTGAATTGGTTTTATTTGATTCTGCTCTTGCATGCGAGTTCCAGTTTTTGGGGTTAGCAGCTTTCCTGCCGAATCCCACGGCTGCTCTGGCTCTGAATCTTGCAGGGCTGGAGTAATTGATCATTCTCCTCATGCTTGATGCTTGGATGACCACTTTAGGATTCAATTTGGTCGTGGTCAATTAGGAGTTGATGCTTCTGTAGGCTTGCTTGTCGATCAAGCAGGTTTATAATATAGACTGATTTCAGTATCTTTTAAAAGGAAGCTGGTGTTGAGTGGGCATGAGGAAGAGCTCAAGTAGGGATACCTGTGTGTGTACAGTGCTTGCCTCACCTTCTTAGCCATATACACATTTTGTCCAGACAAGTACCACATTGGAGGAGTGTACTAATGCAGGCTTTTGTTACTCAAGAACACTTAGCTGATAGCTTCTCAAGTGCTTTGATTTCTCTTAGAGGTGACTGTTTTAATACACAATTAGAAGCTGTGTTCTTCTACTGGCAGACTGAAATGAGAACCCTACATCAATCTCAATGACTAGAGGGGTTAATTCACTTGGCACTAGAGGGGTTCTGCTGTCAACTCCCAGTTTCATTTACTCCTTAGTGGACTTCAGTGCATGGCGTGAGGCTGCTGAGCACTGCTTGAAAAAGCAAGACATTTTCTAATGTGCCATATAACTGTTCTCCAAGGCATGCAGTCAGTAATGGACTCCCATCTACTTTCCATGGTCTAGTGGTAAAGATGACCCCGGCACTGTAACACTGTTGAAACTACATCGCAATGAAATCTAGTGTTACAGTAAATTGAATAATCATCCTATGTTAACTGTATTCTGTCATGCTGTTACACCACCATGCCACGTAACCTGAAAAAGATGGGTGGGTTGCAGGAATAAAAATCTACTCCATTCCCTTATTGAAATCCTTGGTTTACTCCGCAACAGCGCCAAGTTACCATGCAAGAATACTGATGTACGCTTAGTGACAGAATAACTACCACCATTAATATACAGATATACTACTCTCTGTAATCATATATATGCACACCCAAGAGGAGTTTATGCCACTGTCAGCTCTAAGATTATTGAACTGAAAAGGGTAAGAAAATTAATGTATAGGTAAGTAGGCTTGAAGTTTTGAAACACTGTACATCTTCTTTGGACAGGCATTTCCAAAACTAAAAAGGTATCAGAGAAATTTAAAAATATATTTATAATGTTCAAACAAACCAACAGACATTCTTTAAGGGAACATAGAGTGGGTTTATCGGGTTACACTAATTTCCTTTTCCAAGTCAAAAGGACATTGTATTAGAACAAGATTTTAAAAAAATTCACCCCCAAAACCCCTCCACTATTTTTTTTTGAGTAATAAATATTTACATTGCGTGCTTTGAATACTATACAGGTTTTAAATTATTTTTAAAGAGAATAACAAAGCTTTTTTAAAAAAGAAAGAAATTACAAAGGAAGTATAAGCTACACTGAGCGTGCATGTGCTTAAAAGTGTTCACAACAAACTAAGTACTGCATATGAGCCACCAAAATGCAAAAAATCCAGTGGGATTCTAATCAAGTATGTTGTCATTACAAAAAGTGACACTTATTAAGAAACAACGCGTAGGGCTACTTGCAGGCAGCCTCTGCCACAGGAAAAACAGCCTGCTTGGGATATGCACTTCGGCAATCCCCCTTTTCCATATTTTAATGGGATAAAGGAAAATGAGTTTCATTAACAGAACACTCAATTCTGTTTCAAAAGGAGAGACGAATAAAGAAATCTGCAACAGGCAAGATTAAAGAAGCTGTTATGCAAGTATATTTATACTGTACATCCATTAGTGTTGAACTTCACTGAGACCACAGTTATTTTGTAGTGTAGGTTTGTGTAAAATGCAGCAGCTTGCAATAGAACATACCTATTTATTCACATAATGTTTATACTGTGCCTTTTAAAAGCCATTCAAGAAATACAACTAGAAAGCCAACTTGCTTTGCTGTGTATGAAGAGCAACTTGGTCACAGCAGTACAGACTTTCTTGAGCAAAAAGATGCTTGGTTGCTTTTTTTTTTTTTTTTTACACCAATTTTAATGTTTGTGAAATACTGGCTATTCTAATCTTAGAGGACATAGGACATTTGTTTGTTTTATTAAAGAAGTGTATGGATTAAACATAAACATAATCCAAAGATAATTCATTCCAGTGGCAAGGTTTCTCTCAAGTTGCAGGTACTTAAGGAAAAATAAGATTCTTCTGCCAAGCTACAAGCCTAGTTAATGATTTTAAAGGAGAAAGAAAATAATCTAGGCCTGAAGCACAACCATCCTTCCTTAGCCACCCTAGGGGATAAAATATGCAGGCTTTTCCATTATGTGCTAATCACTCTCTGCAGTCAGACGGTGTGGACAGACTGCTAGAGGCACCAATGCAAGACAGCCAAACCCTATCCCTTTCATACCTGATTTAAAAAGAAACTGCCAGACACACAGCAAGAAGACAGCAAATTTTCTGCTGTGAAGACCCCCCTGCTCCAAAATAGCAACAGCTTTTGAAGGAACATTGCTTTGCATATAACACAAAGAAAGATGCTAAGAGCTGTTTTGCTTCCGCATGGATCAGCAGCAAGGGCCCACAGAACAGAATCAATGTGTGTCCAATTAAGAACAGGATGAAACTAAAAGGGACAGGGTGCTCTCCCTAGCCTCTAACAGCAAAACTTTGCTTTACAGATTTGTCTGCTCAAAAGATCAACAATTTTAGTCTGAATAGACTGAAAAGCAAAACGCCACCTCAAATTCACCCCACCTGAGCAAGGCAGATAAAAAGACTTTTAAAATACCAAAAGGCACCTTGCCCACAAACCTTGTAGAATTAACTTCCCAACACTTCCTATACGTTTTTCAAAACAGCAATGTTCACCTGCTTTTGGAATAAAAAAATTGCATGCATTGTTCAAAGCTGCTCTATATACATTATACTGCTTGGGAAAGGCCTTTTGGCCCTGGAACCCAACAGATCAAATATTCAATGCCTCTGTTATTGGGCCTCATAGGTAAGGAGGACAAATGGGCCCAGACAACTGCTTTGTTTCAGATAAACAATGGCACTAAGATGTTTTAAAAAATTTGGACTTCCACTTTTCAAATGCTCCCTTTTAGCAAGGTTATTTGTGACTTGCCATTCCCCTGGTTAGACTTCTCTCTCCACTGACATCTTGCAACTGTATTTCCACATGCAGATGCTACCAGCTTACATGAACATACAGAAGACTCTCTTCAACTGTTTTGAGACCCATTAAGTCAATCCAAAGGCAAGCCAGCCCCAATTTCTGCCTTGACCTGCTTGGAGGACTGGTCTGACTTCAGCTGTACTGTTCCAAATACCTCTTGCTTATCAGCAAGCCACACCCTTCCTGCTTTGTAAAAGAGCCCTGCTCATTTAGAATTCTGAACCATTCCTACCGATTACATGGCAGAAGCGCTCTTACTGCCTCCAGAGGACCAGAGCAAGGATTGCAAAAGATTTGTTCTTTAAAAGGCATCTTGAAGAAAAACTCTGAGCTTCTGGGCAGAAGAATTTTGTTTGTTTTGCAACAAATTAGGTGGGAGAAAAGTCTGGGTCACATTATATGACAGACACAGAGGCAGGTACATCCCACTGAAACTCTAAGAAACAGTGCAAATTCTAGCATGGCCTTGCCAGGAGGAGTGTGTGGAAGGACACCACCCTATTTCTCCACAAGAAATAGTTAAGTTGCACTGATTAATTTCATCACAAGCTGATTGCACATCAATGCCTGCAACTGTCTGTATGCAAAGCAACTTAAAAGCTTTTCAAGAAGATCTAAGTGGCGTTAAGGGAATAAATTCCAAACTGACCACATAGTTAAACACTAAGCTACAAATCAGGGCTGCCACAAATGTCTTTTTCTAAGCCAATTATCTTGTTGCAACAAACAAGCTTTCACTAAGGGCACTGATTATGCCAAAAACAGGTCTGCATGTCTTGTTTCAGTGGTTCAAAATTTGATCCAGAGCATGCACTTAAGTGCTGGATTCCTCTCAACAGTGGCAAAGCTAAGCACAGTGTGTTGCCTCCCTCCCCCCATCCCACGGCCCTGTCACTACACCAAAGAATTTGGTAAAACAGAGCTAGCTTATCAACAGGCTGTTGAGCCTTAATACTGACACTTAGTGTAATGGATATACAGTAGGAAGGATGTTTTTGTAGAGAGCCAAGGGGGGTGGGGAGCGTATCCCCAATCTCTCCCAGCCCTCTTGCCAAGGTTAAAAACTTTGTAAGTCAGGACTAAGAAGTTGGGAAGTTCATTTGATGGTGGGCAGAAGAACTCCCAGCATTTTCCAGTCTTCTGGAGCATCCATACAACAACAGAAAAAACCCCACACACAAGCAACAGCAGTGAGGATCCTAGAGAACAAAAAACAGAAGGGTGCTTGTGCTGTGATGCCGCAAGCAGGGAGGTGTGCGTGGTCAAGCCAAATAGGAAGGAGAGAACTAGTCTTTCTTCAAGTCCTTGGATTCAAAGAGCTTGAGGCGCTCCTGCACGGTCAGGCCTTCCTTCAGACTCTGTACATGGGAGGAGAGAAGGAAGAGCAAACCGTTAAATGCCATTCTGGTGGGGAAAGCAAAAGTCCAATAGAGAGAGATGACACAGATGCTCAGGCAAAGGAAAGGCAAAAGATGGCATCCTCAATGGGAAGATTAGAAAGACATGCTTCAAAGAAAATGCACCATTATGGAGTGGTGTTATTGGTGAATCAGTCCGCGGTGAAGAAAGACGGGAAATGAACTGGATGACTGCAGGCACAGCTAACTTAGTTGGGAGAGTAATTGCTTGGATGTTTGAGGCAACTGCAAAAGCCTTTGCTAGCTCATCAGCGCCTCAAAACTGCACTTTTCGCATAACCATTTTGTTTGAGCACTCAAGTCCAGGGCTGTACACCAACAGTTCATCAGCACAGCTGCCCAGAGTGATTCTTTCAACAAGCAGTTATGCCCCTACAATGGTTAATCCTGGTGAAAGCTAAATGCTTCTGGAGAGAAAGGATAGCCCAGTTGGTTGCAGCATGGTGCTGATATGTCAAGGTTGCAGGTTCGGTCCCTGTATGGGACAGCTGCATCTTCTTGCATTGCAGAGAGTTAACTAGATGATCCTCAGGGTCCCTTCCAACTGTACAATTCTATGATTCAAAGTCCTATCTTGATCCTGATATAAAGCAGCCGGTCTTGATAGACCAGGGTGCCATACGTTTCTGTTTGTTTTTTGCTAATCGGAGAAATACGTTAATTTCTAAGTTAAAACTTCCCCCCAAGTTAAGGGTCCATCAAGAATGGGAACCAGGTGGCCTCCAGGTACGCTTGGACTCTCAACTCCCACCAGCCCAGCAGAATGGCCAACGGACAGGGATGATGGGAACTGGGAGTCTAAAACATCTGGAAGGCAGCCGGTTCACCACCCCTTATTTAAACCCAGGATTCCAGAGGGGAGATTGTTGATAAGGTCCGGAGATCTCTGTCTGGACCTTATGAAATCACTCTTCTGCCTTTTTAGCAGTTATTTTGAAAGAAGAATCTCCGTGTCAGACACTGGCTATTTTTCACTGGAACATACATTTCTTACAGTGAGATCCAACCACAAATCAATGAGACAAGGAGATGCACAGTTTCTGATCATCTTGTGCCAATGTCCATTTTCTGCCATTTGAAAGAAGCCTTTCTCTCCACCCATCAAATCTAATTACAAAACCTTACAAACTGGGGCAAGTTGATGGAGAGGAATGGCAGCATCAGCTGATTTACAGGCAACTGAATCAAGGGATGCAGTTGCAGGTGGACTGTATCACTTCAGGATCGAATCTGTTTTTATACTTATCCATGACAAAAATTCCCTGCACTCAAGGACGACAGGGAGAAGGCTAGCCTAGAACCCTTTGCTCTAACGTGCTTTGCTCTGTGTGAAAGGGTTTCTTTGTGTGTGTGTGTGTGTGTGGTGTGTGTGTTGAAACATGCGAACCATTTCCTCAATACAAAAACTCAAGTGACAAAGAGTCCCAACAAAAGCAGCACCATGCAATTCTGTGGTATTTGTAAGAGAGCTCTAGGGACACTGTAGATTAAAGCTAACTACAGTTAGTCTAGTATCAGACATTTAAACTGCTCTTAATGCTGGTAAAAAATCCACAGTTGTTTGTTCTTTGGATTAAAATTGCCTCCCTATATTCCAAATTAGATGGCTATAGAGGAAAATGCTTACAGTACATCCAAACCAAGCTGCCTATGATATAGAACATTGCTTTTTCTGTGTCAAAATGTAGATATCTTCTTGGTCAGGTGCGGTACTTATCTTGATGGGCAATACACTTAATTTCTGAAAATTAAACCTCATTCAGGAATAAAACCATGTTTTGAGAAGGTCACTACTTTTATACAGTAGTGACCTATTTTTTTCAGTTGTTGCTGACAATCTGCAGAAAATCAACTGCTTTCTCCCATCGGGTCATCTTTTTTTGTGGGGGACAACTAACCTAACAACTAAGACGGTTGGGAAAATAAACCTGTATGGGTTGGGTAGATCAGCTGATTTAGTACCAGAATATTTAAGAAATGGGTAAAAAGGATTTCAAAAGGGGGAAAGGTAGAGATCAGAAACCTGATCTGTGGACAGCACAACTGGCTTTTCACATAACATCTGTCTGCCCTTCGTTAGGAGCAGGTTGGAAAAAATTCATCCATTCCAGAGGACATAATTAGTGAATCAAAAAGTACCCTTCTGCCTGTACACACTGCCATTTGGGAGAGTTAAGTCCAAAGCATGCATTTTCATCCAGCATGCACACTCTTTTGTCCCATGCCTTCAACGCAGCACCCCGTTGTTTGTCTTAGGAGGTGCAGAAATCCTTCCAGTGATGGATGTCAGTGAGGGCAGGGAGAAGCAAAAGGATGGAAGAGGCACAGAAACAGCCATTCAATCTGGCATGATCTTAAGTTTTGAAATTCTGCCTCTTGCTCCTCCCACTTAACCTCTATGTAATTCAAAGGCAAGGGGAGATAGATTCTCATTAGCCATGGAGATGTGAGCCGGGCATGCATTAAGTGGGCTGCCCCTCAAGAGGTGCAGTGTTCTTTGGAAGGTGCTGTTTGGATTACCTATGTGACAGGGAACCTGGAATCTGGTGCATTTCAGTTATCCCATGAGACCTGCTCAATAACGGACTGTTGTTGGAAGCAAAGACAAAAACAACAACACAGAAAACAGAAATAGGAGAAATACATGAATCCTGATTGCTCCAGAAATTCCCAAGTGCCAACATACTCCCTCCCACCCTAGCAAGGAGAAAAAAAGGCAAACTGCAGCTTGGGGGTCTTCATGGCCTGCAAGGTCAGAAGTTTGCTTTTTAAATTCAGTACATAAAATCAGCCACAGAAGGGAAACTATAAATAAAAAGCACAACACTTTGTAATAAAGAGGAGCTACGCCACAGTGAAAAATTGGGGTGCTCCAAAACGAAGTGCACACATACACACAAAACTGGCAAATCACAAATGACACCAGGACTGAACTGCACGATTATCACAACATTTGTGTAACTGTGTGTGTGTGTGTGTGTGTGTGTGTGTGTGATTTTTGCTGCGGCAGTCTTCCTACCATACCAGCTCAGGGAAACCTGCTCTCAGGGTGAGGAGAGTTGTGTGTAACTTTCCCTCCTTCCAGTTCTACCAGGCTACTGATCCTGGAACTGCACACCAGCACAGGTGCTCAAACATGGGGCAGGAGGGTGGTTCATTGACACAGGCCAAGCCTGTTAAACACCCAACAGTACTGCCCTTGTGGCCTAGCTGAAAGCATATCCCTCTAAGCCAGGGTGATCCAACCTCTCAGACCAAGGGGGCTGCAACAGCACTTCCAACATGGAACCTGTGGGTGACACACTGCTTTGTATGCGTGCGGGGGGGGGGAGAGTTGAGGGAAAATTTCACAACCACCACCACCACCACCACACACACTTGCACTGCCTCCCCAGAGCCGGCTAAGCAAAGTGCCTGGCTTTGGGAAGGAGGCACAGGGCTCTGGCAGGATCCTAGAGCCCTCCCTCCTCTTCCTACGGTTGGGAAAGTTCAAACTAGGTTTTGGGAAGGAGGCACGAGGACTCTCGGATCCTGTCAGAGCCTTCATGCCTTTTTCCCAAAGCCCAGGGCCTTGCTTACCTAGCTTTGGAAAGGCAGTGCGAGGGTTTGTGTGGGGCGTCAAATGTTGTTGAGGGCCACCCAAGAAGGCCTCAAGGTCACACCTTGAACTGCCCTAGTAAAGCTCTCATGCCCTGCACTGAAAAATGGGAAAACTGAAACCACCAACAGTCCCAAAACCAGAGACCCAGGGGTGGAGTAGAATCTAGAAAGCTGCTCAGTGCTATTTTTCTAGGAAAAAAGGTGCCAGAACTCACCATGAACACCTCTCTTGTTCTCTTAGAACAGCAATGGCACCTGCCTGAGAGGTGCCAGAACTGAGTTCCAGTGAGTTCCGGCTGGAAAAAAAACTGCACATGCTAATAACCCAGACAGAACACAGAACATAGACTTGTTACGGCATCCGACGTAGCATAAGCTCGTTTGGAAAGCTGGGTGAAGTCACCATAAACTCACCTTTGACCTGATATTTCTCAGTTGCCGGCCAACGCTGGTCCTGTCTTTCTTCAAGAAATCAGGGTTGCTTTTGGATTTCATAATATCTAGGTGGATGAGGAGAAACAGAGCCAGTTTACCTTACCGTTGAAAGCACTACAAGCGCAACATTTCCTCCCTCGCCGTGGAAAAAAGGAAAACAAATGGTTGTCAAATGGACACAAGGAACAACCCTGGGCCGAGACATTTTGCCACTGTAGGCAAAATGCTCCAACACCCCCTTTGAAGCTCTGCCCCCCCTCTCCCTGGCCCAGTCATTGTGCCCACGCTGCCGCCAGCCCCATCACTGCGACTGGTGAGATCAACGGTCCTGTGTTGATGGTGCGGGCAAAACCACAGTGGGGCTGGCAGCAGCATAACTGCGAGCACAGGGAGGGAGGGAGGGTGTGGATCTGCTGCCAGAGGCAATGGCTTCTCTTAACCTCATTCAAGGACCACCCTTACCCCAGAACACAGTCTCCAAAGGGACCCCCCATTTGCTACCAGTTACAGAGCTGGCTCCCTAAACTGGTATGGCCCACGTAAGTATACCCAAAGCGAAAGCCAGAAACTTGGCCTTGCTTTCATCCGGAATCCTCAGCAGCACCTATGAAAAAGCCAAACCAGCTAACAGAAGACTGACCGTATCCAGACACAGTGGTGTTCTCTGGGGACTTCTCGCCAAGGGCTTCGGTGGCCGCCTTGAGCTGCTCTTTCAACCTGCTAATGTCGCAGTCCGCCTTGGCCTTCACAATGCTGAGCTCCGTGTAAATGTCTTTATACTTATCACTGGCGTATTTCTTGTCCTTTAGAAAAGACAACAGCGTTTCAGCAGAGGAAATGCTTTCAGTCCCCTTCGGCCTTGGAGATCGGCAGCAGCAAATATTGCCAAAGGGCTAGACAGATTTCAACCCAACAACACATATTGTAGCAATCAATGCCATATGTACTCTCTTTTATCTTTCTTGGTTTGGGCTTTGGTTAAAAAAAGGACACTGCAACCCACTGAGACAGGCTCCATTCTTAAAAAGCAGAACAATTTGGTTTTGACCAAATAGTTGTATATGGCATCTTTCAAATCTGTGAACTACCAGTACTCTTGACAACCATCCACTCAAAGTAAGGCAGTACGTATTTCAAGGGGAGGGAGATCACGCACTCCCATGGGGGAACCAATGTACAGCTTGCATTTGCCACTGATACAGACCCTTCTACATTGGAAACAATTAGCAGCTATACAGACTGAAGGCTCAAAACTTAGCTATCTTCCTGAGGCCTGTGTGGGTCTGGTTGGGAGATGGTCCGAAAACCAAATGTACGCTGCTCTGAGTTCCATGACAGAACTAAAGACTTTTTTTTTATCTGCTCAGGCATGTTTCAATACTGGTTTCACTGCTTTGTGGATGCTACAGAAATACATTTTTGTTGAATTTTACTGAATCGTTTTATGTTGCGAACTACCTTGTATCATAATTACAAGCGGTATGTATATACACGAGTCAGCTGAATACATATGCGTTTAAAGGCACTTGCTGTCTGCTTGTATGTTGCAAAGGCAGGCCTCCTCCAGAACTATTACCCTCAATGCTGTTTGCAGTTCATCCTTCAAGGAGCTGATCTCCTGCTTCAAGTACTGTATTTCTGATTCCTTGACTCGCAGCAAGACCTGCAAAGGGGAAGAGAAACCCAGGCAGATGCTTTTTAGGTTAGGCAACTATGCACAAATGAAAAGGGGGGGGGGAGGAGTTAAGCCACTGAGCAAGAAGGAAAGTCCATTTCACATGCCCCTGGAACTCCAACATCTGGAATCAAGGCAGGGCACACTCACCTCCAACTCGTAGGCATCCTTGCCTTGGGTGAGAGGTGAGCCAGCCATCTCAATCCCACCCTCCCCAGTCACCAGGGTCCGTAACCGTGTGATCTCTGCAGCCAGGCGGTTGTTCAGCTCCTGTAAGAAGACCACAAGATGGCTATGAGCAGCAGTTATGAATAAAGCTCTCCCCAATCCTAGCAACTGAACATCCCTATTTTGCTTTTGGATGGCGACCTCAAGGATATAAATGCCTTCAGTTTTCACCAAACAGCACAAAACAGCATTTGTGGTTCTTTGGGCCTTCCTTGCTGCTATCTGTACTTCTGCAGATCAGACGAAGGGATTGAGCTCAGTACTTCCGCAAACGTGGCCCAACCAGCACATCTGTTTCCCTCCTCTAAAGATGGACATTTCTTAAGTTCACAGAGTTTTAAAACATTTTTAGTAACCCATGTACATCTGTGCTGGTCATAATATACCAATAGCCTGAAATAATGACTTTTAAAAAAATCTATTCCTAGTCGTGAAAGCCTGATTCTTCTGAAGTGATTGTGACAAAGAAAAAAGATTTTAGAAAGCATGTATTTTATCAATGCTTCATTAAAGAAGATGTGTCACAAGGCCTGGTGATGAAAATAAGCACACAAAAGGATTTAAAACCAAACCACAAGATTTCCAAAACCGCACATGCAACCATCTAAAACTATGGAGCTTGCATATTTGCACAATGTCATCTTTAACACAGCAGTTTCCATCTTGCATATTTTCCCAGGAAACAAAACGCCATTGAGGAGACACCTTGAGACACCCCTGACCTGGTATTTCAAGACAATTGGAGCTGTGGTGGATTTCGTAAAAAGAAGATCCTAAGTTTCAGAGACCACCAAGCAAAAGGCAGTTTACAAGCCTGGTTAAGTCAGTAACACCATCTGGGGTACCATCTTTTTAATTCATTTTCCTTACCTAAACCAGGGGGCTTCCTACCAACTTAGGTTGAAAACATGTGCAGAAATCAGATCTGCCAGGTGTTGCAATAAATTTATGGTTTTTAAAAATATATATTTTACAGTTTAGTACTGTTTTTATTTTTAAAAACATATATGCGGGCTCCACCACAATTCTCTTCAGTGCTTAGGGCCTTTGAAGGTCTTAATCCTGCCCTGCAGAATCGCTATGATTTTGGTCCTGCTGAAACTGCTTATCAGGCCTCTTGACCAACTGACTCCCCTGCCCTGCAAGTCAAATCCTGGCTGAAAGCCGTTCTGAAAAAGCCCCAAAATGACCCTTTTCTCTTAGGCAGCTGAATAAGGCTGGACAGGTGTTGCTTTACCTGGTTGTGTGCATTGAGCTCCTGGTTCTCCCGCTGGCACTGACGGAGGGCCTGCCTCTCTGCTTCCAGGGCCTGGGCCAAGTGAGCGTTTTCCAAACACTTCTGAGAATACTGCTCGGAGAGAACTTCAAGTTCACGCTGGACAGACTGCAGCTCCTCCCTGATTGGGCATAGGGGGGTGGGGGTAAAAACAAAAAATAAAGATTGCAAGGCCACTGCAACCCCCAAAACAGATCAAATCAACTATCAGAGACTAGGATGCACAGAGGAGAAGGAGGCATTGCACAACCTTCTGGCTGTGGACAGACAAGATGGGCATTCAAGTGCATCCCACACGTTCAGTTTTGCTTTCCCAGGAAAGCAAACTTAGGCATGCGGTTTGATTGCACTGACTAGACTAAACATTTGTGTTGTCTATAGATGGGATCCCCATTAGGGTCAGCCAGTGTGGGAACAGGATACTGAACTAGATGGGTCTCTGGCCTGATCCAGCAGGGCTGTTTAGCGTGGGTGGTGTAGAATGACAAATTGTTCCACCCAACGCCACCCAGGTGCCAAGAGCTGCTCCACATTTCATACTTCAACAGATCTAGAAAATACAGAGGAGCACCTACAAGTATTGCCTCTGGAGCGCTTCGATGTCAGAGTTGATGCTGCTGATCTGCGAGCGGTGAGTCTTCTCCAGCTCCCGCTCCAGCTCTTCCCGGTGGGCGTTCTTCATGGCTTCTATGGCTGTGTAGGAAAAGAGGCAAGGGCTGCAGATAAGCTGTCTTCCTCTAAGAAACACTCCCGTCTTCTGATCTCACCTCAGGAACAAAACCACCTTCTGATGTTGCTACTGATGACCGCTTATGGTCTTCTCTTTCCTCTTACCTGAGATAGTGGCTGCTGTCTCCTCAGCTAGCAAGCGGTCTTTCTCCTCCCTTAGCTTCTCCAGTTCTCGCTGGTGCTGCCTCTGCAAGTCCTCTATCTTCTTCTGATGGGTCTCTTCCATAGCTGCAAACCCTCGCTCGCAAGTTGCCTGGGAAAAGATGGGGCGGGGGAACTGAATTTGTATTTCTCGGCCTCAGAACCTACAGGGATGGTGTTAGGTTGAATGTTAGGATTGTGTTAGGTTGTATGGGCAGGCAGGCAGGCAAACAAAGAGAGGAGGAGAAAGCCATGGAGCTGATGGACAAGCATGCATGGAAGGTCTAGACTAGAGCTCTAACATGCCTCTTCAATCTTAACCTGATAGAAAAACTACGTGAAATCTGACTGACTAGGAAGAGGGTTAGTTCAAAACCCACTTAAATGGGGACTTCCAAAAAGCCTTAGGAAGCAGCCCTTGTCACTGGTACTTGGGATGGGGAAACTGTAGATCTCCAGGTGTTGCTGAATGCCTGTTCCCATCAACCACTCGACAACATCTGGAGGAATGCAGGTTCCTTGTTCCTGATCTAGGCTTAACTTGGGATGCCATTTAGATAAGACTAAGAAGAGACAACACAACCCAGCGTCATTGTATTGCTACACAGAGTTGTTTGAAGGAAGTATGAAGCTTAAAGGCACACTTTTAACCACAAAATCATTTGGAGTGGCCTGGATGTACTATATTCACCTGCACCAATCTAGGCTATTCCTTGGGAGGTACTGTCTGTCCCACTTCTGCACTGTACAACTTCTTTCTCTGGTGTAAAATGTGAAGCATGCACCCTAATTCATAGCTGCCAGGAAACAGCTGCTTCTCGTGCAATTTTTTGTACCCATGTAGTACACACACAGGGTGTCTGCTGAGTCTTAAGGAGGAAAACATTCTCTCTCTCTCTCTCTCGTGTGTGTGTGTGTGTGTGTGTGTGTGTGTGTTTTCTCTCTTTAAAATCTACCTAAGGTACCTCTAGGATCCTAGCCTAAGTCTTTAAATAAAATCTTTAAATATCTTCAGAATTTTTATTGGCGATTACAAAGGGCAAAAACTGGGCTCTTTAAAAATGAAAGATGGGTCTTTTCTGCATGAATGCTTAAAAACGGTATTTCTGCAGCTGGCTGCGAGGATATAGGTTACTGGCCAGCCTATATAAATATGGTAAATAACAACACGTTGCAAAGCTGTGGTTATATAAGTTGCCCATGCCCTCCTGAAACACATCTGTGGAGGCATGTACAGCTTCAGTTCCCAGCTCTTTACACTGAGGCCAGAATCTTAGCAGGTGGGCTGGGATTTATTTATGCCGCTTTGCTCTCTGTTCCTTGGTAAGCACAGAACTGCCCCTTGAACCAGCTGTGGGCTGCAGAAGTGGTTGCTGCAGATCTGTCAGCCAAGGCAATACTTTTTAGGATGGCAGAAAGTTAGTCCAGGGGGAGATCAGTGTTCTGCAAGGGACATTTAGTGCAAGCATGCCAGCAGGTGCAATTGGCCTGTACGGCAAACCTTGTGAGCTGTGAAAAGGCTCTGTTGCTGAAGGGTGGAGAATGTTCTTGTGGGAATGCTACAAAGGTTTGTGAAAGGCAAAAGAAAGAAGAAGGCAGGCTTCAGCCATGCCTGGAACAGAGTATTCTCCTAGAACTGTTGACTGCTTCTCACATTACTATCATCATTTCATGATGTAACATACCATTTACCTCCCATTAGCCCCTTTATATGGCCATATGCTACAGCAATTAATACTGGAGGGTGTCCGTGGGCAGAATGTTGGCCTTAGACTGGAGGGACCCATGTTTGAATCATGGCTCAGCTGTGAATTTCAGCTGAAGCAAGTCTTTTTCTCTCAGCCTTGCCTAGCCTGCAGGGCTCGTCCAAGGATAAGGTGATGCAATCCCATTTACACTCTGAGCTTCTTTTAGGAAAGGGGGTGGGGGTATAAAATGTGATTAAAAGGAAGACTTGTAGAGACCTATCTTTTTGCGCAGGCTTTTCCCGGCCAGACCCTATTTTATGTGCTTGTGCTCCTGTTTTCTTTGTTTTTCTGTGCTTTGATACTACCGTTTCATTGGTTTTAGGTTGTAAGGATGTAGGCTCGATAGAAGGAGAGGTGTTTTGAAGGACAGTTATAGGAAATCTGATATCTAAAGGTGAAAAAGATCTTGTGAAGGTTTGCAGAAGATGACATACACCCCTAGGGCTCTGGCTGTATCACCTCAAGGACATTATATTGGGCTTCCAAGATGGACAATTTGTTCCTATGTTGCAATGCAAAGTTTTGATTTAGTGTTCTTAGGGGGCAGTCTTGTGGACTGTAAACATTCCGTTTGAAATGCATCCCATCCTGTGACAGAATATTATTATTTTTTACCTTTTTCACTGTCATGGGAAGGAAGTGTTTCCGTCCCTCTTTTTAGCTCTATCTATCCTCTGACCATCAAGTTATATAATTCTATTTGCTTTAAATAAAAAGATGATTGTTGCATTGCCATGGGTAGGGGGCGGGGAGAGATTTACACACATGACTTATTGAAATTAAGTGCAGTGAAGAAGAAAAAACCTTAAGGTTCTCAAAGTCCTTCTGGTATTTCTCCCTCAGAGTGGACGCATTGCCTTCGAGGTGCTTGTTCTCCAGCTCATCTCTCATGATGTTCATTTGGGCTTCCAGCTCTTGAATGCGCTCTCTCAAGCCGTGCATGGCGTTCAGCTCACTCTCTGAGCCCTGCACCCCGCCAGCGGGGTCATCAGCAGCCCATGCTTCTCCCGCATCCAATGCCACAGCAGGCAGTGCTTCTGAGTGCTGATTCTGGTACTGTTCCAGAGATGCTTGCAAGCACTGCAGCTCTTGCTCGTAGCGCTTCTGCAAGGCCAGCAGCTCTTCGTTGTGGAAGACCTGCAGTTCCTTCATCTTGACTTGAAACTTGTCCTCTAGAGTTTGGATCTGCTCAAGGTGGAAAGTCTCCAAGTTCAGCTTATCCCGCGCAAGAGAATCTAGTCGCTGCAGCCCTTCAGTCTGTTCTGATTTCAGAGCATCCTCGGTCTTGTGAAGCTGCTCAACCACGTTCCGGATCTCCTCTTCATACGTGTCCTGAAGCTCCAGTATTTTCTTGCTCTGTTTATGTTCTTCTTCTTCCAGGAGTTTCCGCTGATTATCAAGCTGCTCCACTTTGGCCTTGAGCTCCGAATTCTCCCTTTCAAGCACAGCAATCATCTCAGCATACTTGCCCTGTTGCTTTCGGAGCAGCTCTTCATATTCCTCCCGGAGGGTGGCAACTGCCCTGATGCGTTCCTGACACAGAGCATCCACATTGTGCAGGGACTCTTTGTACAGCCGTGCCTCCTTGGCATACTCCAGCCTTGCCCTGTAAGCCCCGTAACAGACCTGGGCCTGGATAATCGCATCTTGAACAAGCAGAGACGAGTAGCGCTCAAGATCCCCCAGACACATATCGTAGGGAGGACTGGAAGAAATCCTTAGCAGCTTGCGGCAGTCTTTCAGGGCCTCGTCAGGGGACAGAGACAGGAGAGCAGCAGATATTTCTTTCAGGACATTTGCTCTGTCTTTGAGCTGCTGAGCAAGATCGCCCTGAACGGCGGCTAGAGCTTGACTGCCAAGATCCTGCAAAGTGTGGGCTTCTGGCATGAAGCCAGAAAGGCTGGCATCCCAAGCTGAAGTTCCCTCTTGGATTTCAAGGGCTTTGGAAATCTGATGCATAACGCCGTCAAATTCAGGAGTCTGGTATGCTTTAATGATTTCCTCCAGCATGCACTTGTGCTGCTGAAGGGCTGTTCTGGTGTTGTGGAGGTCTTCTTCGATGGCCTTTAATCTCTGATGAAAGGACTCTCTCATTTTCTGGGCAACAAAACTGAGCTCTGCTTTAATCAGCGTGCTGTCTGCCACTGAATGAATGAGGCACTGAGGAATGTTTAAACACTGGGCCTCCACCTTTCCCTTCCCCTCTTCTTCCTTGGCACTCAAATTCTTCCTTAGCTCCTCCACCTGGCTCCAAAACTCATCTTCCAACACTAGCTTTTTAGATAAGACATCAGCCAAGGCCACTGCAATATGTGAAATATTTGAAGGCTCCAGCAAGACTGCATCCACCGAACCATGAATCTCTCTCAGGGCTAAGGAAATCTTGGAGGTTGCATCTGTTAGGGACTCTGCTATCTGGTTGATCAAGCTGGCTTCAAAAGCTACCCTCCTGGAAAGCATCTGCAGCTGGTCTTGTTCAGAAAACCCCACTTGTTGCTGCTGGAGGGCAGTTTTCTCCTCCTCCCCCAAGCTGCTGCCTTCTGCATGCAGTGCTTGGGCTGCAGACAATTCTTCTGCCAGATGACCAGGCGAAGAAAGTGCCTGTTGCAACACGAGGACTGCATCCGTTAAAGAAGTTTCTGTATTCGACAGGACACCCAAAAGCACCTCTCTCTCTTGCTCCGTGTCACATCTGGACAAAGTTCTTAGCTGTTCTCTGCATTGCTCTAAGCACACCAAGGCTTGGTTGTTTCTCCCATGGAACCTTCCCAGCTCATGGATGTGATTCTCAAGCAGCTTGTGTTTTTCTTGCTTCTCGCCCTCCAGCTGTGAGACCAGCCTGCTGACTTGAGCCAAGCTCTCCTGAAGCTGCTCCCTCAGCTGTGCTTCTGTGCTGGCCCACTGGTGGTGAAGCGTGATGAGGGTGTCTTGATTGTGGCCCTGCTGGCTTTCGAGTTTCATGGTCACATCTTTGAGCTTTTCTTCTGTGATGAAAAGTTTGGTTTCCAGGGCGTGGATGATAGACAGGTAAGTCTCCGAATCGCCTGTGCCTGGGTAACTCGGAGCTGGTTCTGATGACATGCTGTCCTCTGAAAGTGACCTGTCTTGGCTGGTGTCTGATGAAGTGCTGCTGGTCCACATCTTCTCAGATCCATCAGGGTGGATATATTTTTGGCACTGGATGCTGGAGAAACGTATCCTTTGCCTTTTGGCTCCCGGGGTTTCTGTGTCCAATTTTGCAGACTCCTTCTGGCAAATCTCTCTCTCTTGAAGGTCTGTAGACTTAGAGGTAGACCTACACTCTTCTGGGTTCACTGCTGGGTGCTCACAGATCTGCCTGTGACTGATATTGGGGCCCTGATCCTCAGTGAGCATGCACTCTGAGACTGGAAGTCTTTGAAGCTGTGAATGTTGTGCTGGCTCCACAACTTGACCACCTGTTTCCGTCACAACACACGGCGCTAAGCTCTCACCAGCTGATGTTTTCAACTCATCGTCTTGCGTCTGCTGATCTTCCACGTTTTCTGGACTGCTACTTACGGCAGTTATTTTTAAGAAAGGTTCTGCAAGCTCCGGGTCCTTATTTTCCACAATTCTCGAGTGGGCTTCCCTCACCACTCTTAGCTCCTCCTCCTTTTCTTTCAGCACCGCCTGCAAGTTCTGGAACTGCCCTGACACCACCTCGTAGGAGTGCTCCAGGGCATGGTAGTTGCTCTCCTCCAGCTGCAGCTTGGCTTGCAGCTTGGCGACCTCGTTATCAGACTCGGCAACCTGGTTCATCAGCTCTTGGAACCGGCATTTGATCTGATCCCTTTCCTCCTCAAGGCTCTTGATGTGTTCGGCGAGCTTTTGGATGCTGGCTTCTTTCATTTCGAGCTGCTCTTCCAGCTGGTGGACAATTTCGCTGCTTTCAAATTTGACGGACAGCTTCTCCTTCTGCAAGACCTCCATCTGCTGCTCGTTGTTCTGAAGCTGGTTCTCGTACTCGCTGGCTTTGTCCTCCGCTTCCTTCAAGCTCTGGATGAGGACCTGCTTCTCCCTCTCACAGCTCTCCAGCAAAGCCTCGTAATTCCTCTGCAGCTTCTCCTCCATCAGCATCTGGGACTGCTCGCTGGCACTCAGCTGCTGGCTGAGGCCAGCGATCCGATCCTGGAGCCGCTGCACTTCCTTCTGGTAGTCCCTCTGCAGAGCCTGCTGTGTCTCCAGATCTCGCAGCTCCTGGGTCTTCTCCAGCAGGAGTGCTTCCGCGTTCTTGAGCTTCTGCTCGCTGGCTTTCAGCTGCGAGCTCAGCGCCTCCTCGCTGTGCTGCCACTCCTCCATCTGCTCCTGAGCTTTCTTCCGCTCAGCCTTCAGGTCGCTCTTCAGCTTTGCCAGAGTCTGCTCTTTGATGGAGAGCTCTGCGGCGGCATTGCTGAGCCTCGCTTGTAGGCTCTGGATCTCTGCCTCGTGGTGCCGGATCACATCCTTGGCCTCCCCATAGCTACGCTTAAGCGACTGGATCTGCTGGTTGATCAGTTCCTGCCGCTGACACTGGGCTTCGAGCTCACTCTGGAGGTCTCGATTGACTTTATGGAGCCTCTGCCAGGCCCCCGATGGGGGGGTGGCCACCTCGGTCTTTAAAAAAAATTGATTAAATAGGAGATTAGTAGCACTCTCGGTTCCCAGTTCTGAGTGTCACACCTCTGGTCAAGTTGGGCCACAGAACAATTCCTTGCATAGGTTTGATCACTACCCATCTGCTCCAATTTTGGATGGTTTCAGTTTTGTCTGCTTTCTTTTTTTTTTTAAATCCCTTTTGCTCAGGGAAACAAGGAAACACTTCTTCAAGTTTAACAGACAACACGGATGATAAAACATTGAAACAGCTTGAACGCAAACGAGCCTAAGAGGAACAAAACAAATTAAAACAAAAGAAAACAAAATGATGGAGAAGAGAACACCACAGGAGAAATGATGACTTGGGACAAGTAGAAAAAAGGTTTGGAAAGGAGTGAAAATTGTGAGGGGGCGGGCAATTCGAATATACTAAGATAAAACAAGCAACTCTTTGAAGCATTGGGAGACCTACCTGCTAGGAACTATCTTTTGCAGCTTGAGGCTAAGTTTGGAAGGGATGGGTTTAAATCAATATTTATCTTGTTTTGCTGGGGTTTTATTTTCACTTTTGTGTTACCCACCCTGACTTTTTGGGGTGGGTTGACCTGTGAGTCTAACTGCTGGATTGTGTGTGTGCAGGTGTACAGTTAGAGCATAATGTTTTTGCCTAGCAAAAGATTCAGAGCTTCAGGTAAATAAAGTCCTGGAGGAATGAAGGCCACTGAGAAGACACAATTGCTCTCCCCTCACCTGAAGAGATGGCAGCTGCGAACTGATCCCTGCCGCGAACGTCTTATAGCTTTCCTTCTCGTGGAAAATATATTTGTGTGTGTAATATGTGAATGAAGTTTAAAATGCGGAAGTTCTAGATCTGTCTGCTACCCGTGTTTTGCTGTAAATCAAGACGAGCGGAGAGGAAAGGAGGAGTATGATGAGAACATAAAAGTCAGAACAAGGAAACCCTCGGAGAGATTCAAAACCAAAGCCATGTTGCATGCAAGGGGGCAGGGGAATAAACACACAGAGAATCATGCAAGAGTCGGACAGAAATCATGTGGCTTGAAGAATACACAAACAGAAAGAGGCAAGAGGAGCACAGCGCTAAGCCTGATAATTTGGCCTGTCTTGCTGTACCGTAATCGCTGGCAGGGACAGCCCATAGATGTGACACTCAGGTACAATAAGTCAGATTACATGCTTCCACACCCAAAAACAAAAAACCAAACCCCTAAAAAACAACCCATGCAATATTATCCACACCCAAGAGAGATTAGTAGAGTGACCCTCTCCACCCTCGCCCCAAAGGAGGCAGAAGACACAACTGGTGTCTTGGGGGGGGGGGAGAGAGGAAAAACAGTCATGCTCAACTTCTGTTAGCACTGAATGGGCTGGAGAAGCTCCACTTGCCATCGAGCTCAAGGCAGGACACACGCAGGAAAGGTTACGTTGCAAGAGCTCAAAGAGGGGCTCAGTTCAACATGCACGCGGATCGAGTCCTGTAGATAGATATGCAGTGTCTTGTTGGGCAGAACATTCTGCAACATCAGCGCTATGGACCGGGGATGGGAAGGAGGCAAAGGATTAGGAGCTCACCCGGGCTCTGCCGTTTTGGGAGGAGTCTGGCAAAAACGCTCCCCAGAAGCTGCAACCATCTGCTTTTCACAAGGGTCATTTGCTTCCCCGCTGGGGTGACCAGCATGCCTGCTTTATCAGTCTTTCACCAATTCTTCAAGGTCTCTTAAAGCGCCATCTTATGCACGCTGACCCAGGAGCAAGTCCCACTGAACTTAATTGGACTTACATCCGAGTAGAGAGACATAGGATCACATCGTTAGCTTCTTAGTCCTACAAGCAAAGGTACTCCTATTGGGCCCAGTTAAAAGGAGAGGAAGCATTTAGCTTATCTGGTGCGACCTGATGGAATTCGTCCCATTATTCTGAGCCAGGCAATCTGTACAGTGATCTTAATCTGCCAGTGTCCCCCAGGGAAAGGAGGTTCACCCCACACAATGCCACCTCTGTCACCTACACAAATGGCAAAATAGCAAGGAGCCATAGGTGCAGGGTATCAGGCTGAAGGCACAACAGATAACCTAGCAAATGGGCAGCATCTGCTCTCTTTTGTCAGTATGCAAGAGATTCTGTTCCAAAAGATGATCTCTCTCCATCAGGAGACTTGGGTAGTCTTGGACAGAAGGCCAACTGTTCCAGAAGGTTGAACACATTATGAAAAGGGAAGGATGCCTCTGTAGCATGGTGTCGCTCTTTATCAAAGCTACTTACAAAATAAAAATATTAGGCTTGCAGCTCTGAAGAGTGGGCATTAAATTGAAATACATTTTAATAATCCCAAAGGCACCCTCACTTAATCAAGCAACTAATGCTTTAAAATTTTAAATTATTGTTAATTGAAATGTATGCAAACTGACAATGGCACACACCAGCTTGGGAGCTATGTTTACTCCCCTGCAAGAAGTCTGCTTCATCAGCTAGGGAACATGGTAGAAGAGTAGGACCCAGCAGGATTGAACCCTCCCGCTCTCAGCAGTGTAGTCAGCGGGGTGATGGAGGAGACGCCATGTCTCCTTCTCTCTTGCCCATATAGGCTTTAAAAACCCCAATTAAACATTTAACCCCACTGACCAAAATGAGTCAGGATCAGATGCAGATTGGGTGTTCCCTGGGTTGCATCCCTGGATCAGTTAGTAGGAGAGGGGGCGCACACAGCCCTAGAAGCAAATTACATTGTCAACTATATACTTTGGAAAGTGGCTTGTTTGCTATCAATTTTGACACCTCTTAAGATACTGCAACCCAATTTTCCACGAAGTTTCCTAAGATCAAGAGGCAGGTTTTAGTCTACGTTTGGATACAACCAGACGTGGTTATCAATGGAGATGGTGGACCGAACCTTCCGAAACTCTTCTGATTTAAACCATTGCTTTCAAAACTGGGATGATTTCTCAGAATTCCCAAGCAACAAGGCTGCTTAGTGCAGTACTGAAAAGAGGAGCTTGCTCTGTACCTACAGAAAAGAGGGTAATACAAAAAGCTTCTCTCTCACCCCTACGACGTGGAGGACTGAAGGTTTTGCAAACTGTGTCTCCCACCCAGGTGCGTCCCCACAAGTACCCTGGACTGAAGTCCCACAGATTAAATTCGAGCGACGGCAACCAAGTAGGACGTTGGCCTTGCTCTCCTACCTGCAGGACGTAACCTTCCCGGGCACTCTGCTCACGGCCCAAAGCTACTTTCAGCTGGTCCTGCAGAGCGCGGTTCTGCTCCAGGAGTTCAGAGGCTGCCTTCTGGCTCTGCTCCAGCTGCAAGCACAAGAGGAAAGGGAGAAGACCACAAAGACGTCATTCAAAAACATCCACAACTCCAAACCGGCACGGTGACCGGCTGCCCTATACAAACTGGTTGGGTGAATTGGATGGATTTCTCCTGCAACCTCCTAACAGGAGCTTCTCCTCCTTCTCTATACCAAGCTTTGGGGTAGGAACTAAGCGAAGAACTTCTCCAGGAACCATCGTGCTCTAGGAAGCCATTCCATCTCCAGTTTCTCCCCAAAGGCATGGGCTTAGATGATGGGTGAGGCTTGGCTTGCATTTTTCTTCCCCCTCCCCAGGACTGGCTCATTAACAGCAGATGCTACAAGGACAGCAGAAGAGGTCAGATAAACTAAACATAATTCACTTGCTGAAGATGCAGAAGTGCCAAGGTGAGGTGAGCTTCTCCAAGTAAATGAAGCCATGGAGGTCTACACACTTGGACACTTCTCTCCCGTGTAGAGGGAAGAGAGGGAATGGTTTCTTATATCCCACAAGAGTGGGGAGGCTTGCCAATTTAGATCCATCTCCGGATAATTAAGGAGGACCAGTAATATCACAGGTTATGGGGAACCTCTGGTCCATGGGCCAAATTTCAGCACCACCCCTTTGACTGCATGCTGCCTTCCCAGATTATACTCAGAGAGGATTACAACAATGAGAGCAATGCTTTGCAAAATCAACAATGTGACCCAGCATGAATTCCAATTCGCCCTGCAAGGCTGTTTCCCACAAGCCACGCCCACATGCAAGCCCCACGCATGATGTCACAGGTGCTCCCGATTGTATCCTGGCCAAAGAGTTTGGCGGTCACTGCCGAGGGAACTCCGCAGGATGGCTGATCCCAGAAGAGAGCGGAGCTTGGACTTCAAGTTCTGTGGGATCCATCGCTTCGGCTGCACGTGGCAAACCAGTCCTTGAAAGGGCCTTCAAAGCACCGAGCAGAGCTATGTGCAAGCTCCCTGCTGCTTGCACAGAGCCCTGCTTGCTGCTCTGAAGTACCAATGACCTGCTGACTATTGCCACTCCAAAGTGGTAACAGGGCTCTTTGCAAACCCAGTGTGGCACTTTGAAGTCTCAACCATGGTGGGGACTTCACGAACGCCCCATCGCTGGATGGGGTGCCAGGTGATCTGACAGGCAGGCAGTGAAAGGGTGGGACAGAAACAGATCCAGTTCCCTAGCCCTGCCCTATCGGGAGTTAAAGAGGAAAGGTAAGCCAGTTTAACGTGCCTCGTCCATATTTAAAGTGACCGTAAGCAAATTGCAAATGGAGAGAGGGCGGGAAGAGATTAGTGTGAGCAAGAGAACTGAAGCCCCCTGCTTTAACCTCATATCCCCCTGTTTCTTCCATGGCTCACTGCTAGGCTTCTTGAACTCCCATCAGTCCTAAGCCAGCCTGCCTGGAGGAGCCCGTCCCACCCACCTGCCCTCTTCCCTCCCTCCATTTTACCTCCTTCTCCAGGAGTGTGGTGAGGTGCTGTTTGTGGAGAGCCTCGCTGCTGTCGTCCGGATGGGCGAGGTGTAGAGGGGCTATGGGGACCTGCTTCTCCTCGCGCAGAGGGGTCGTCTCTACCTGGTGCCACCTCTGCTCGATCTCCACGTGGACGTTCTGCGGCTTGGTCTCCGAAGGGCTGGGCAGCCCCGGGAGCCTGTCCACCTCCATGCGGGAAAAGTCTTCCGGGCCTCCCCCGTCAGGGGCATCCAGGCTCTCAAACCGCTTGCGCCTCTCCTCCCTCCTCCGTGCACGCTCCCTCTCCAGCTCCCCGGGGTCTGCATCCGTGGAGCCGGGCTCCTTGGCCAAAGGGGTGCCGCTGCCTTTGGAAGTGTCCGCCACGCTGGCTCTCTCCTGAGCCAGGGCTTGCTGGATGGGGCGGAACTCGGCCCAGTCGAACGTTTTGGAGCGGCCTTCACGCCGGCGCTCCCGGGCGCGGCTGCGCTTGTGCTCGGGGTCAATTTCCGCTTGCTCGGCGTCCTGTTTCTCGCTCGGCTTGGGGCAGGCGTCGAAGGAGGAGCTGGTTTTGCTTTTCTCCTCGGGCAAAGAGCTGGAAAGGGAGGAAAGTGGACAAGAGAGCGAAAAACCATCAGCGCTGGTGTTGGTTTCCTATCTGTATACCCCCTTTCAGTTTTGCTATGTAAAGGTACCACTGTAGGGCAGAAGGTAGTGGGGGCAGGGAGGGAAGAATCGAAGCCCGTTGAAATGTCCAGGGCCATGCTATCTCTGGGGCTGCCCTTGAGACTGACCCAGAAACTCCAGCGGGTGCAGAATGCCGCAGCGAGACTCCTTATGGGGTCTTCGCTGCGAGATCACATTCATCCGGTACTATACCAGCTGCACTGGCTCCCGGTGGAGTACAGGATCAGGTTTAAGGTGCTGGTTTTAACCTTTAAAGCCCTATACGGCCTAGGACCCTCGTACCTACGGGACCGCCTCTCCTGGTATGTCCCACAGAGGAACTTACGGTCTGCAAATAAAAACACCCTGAAGGTCCCAGGCCACAGAGAGGTTAGGCTGGCCTCAACTAGAGCCAGGGCTTTCTTGGCTGCGGCTCCAATCTGGTGGAACGCTCTGTCACAAGAGACTAGGGCCCTGCGGGACCTGACATCTTTCCGCAGGGCCTGCAAGACAGAGCTGTTCCACCAGGCCTTTGGTCAGGGCGCAGCCTGACTCCCTCCTCTGCAATCTGCACAGAATTTTGCTTAACGGTTGCCATCAATTTGATTTTTATTAATTTTTATAATGAAATATTTTTAGAATGTTGGATTATTTGATTGTTGTTAGCCGCTCTGAGCCCGGCTTCAGCTGGGGAGGGCGGGATATAAATAAAATTTATTATTATTATTATTATTATTATTATTATTATTATCTGCCTGTGAAATTATCTCCCTCTTGCAAGATTTAGCATTTGATGCCTATCAAAACTAGTGAGTGGTGAAGCGCCCCTTCATCTGAAGTCTGAAGCAGCTTAGAAGCTTTGCAAATTCATTTTTGCATTCCAAGCTAGAGGAGGACTTCAAGGTGGTTCAGAACACACCTGAGCATTATGGGCTACATACAGACATGCTCTGAACCAAACAGTTATGAAGTATGGCAATCAGAACGACCAGGGAAGGTCCTTTTTAAAAATCTGCTTTCTACTAAGTGGGAAGTGTAACTGTTCTCCCAAACTGGCCTGATTTTGGCCACATTCTGCCAGGGTTTTCCCCAATTCTCATTAAACCTCACAAAGACAAAAGGATTCCTCTCAACAGTTTGATCTAGTGTGTCCTCAAAAGAAAACTAGCTTTGTTGCTGGTGATTACAAGGCAAGGTGAAATAATTCCTATGAGTAGCCTCACAGAAACCCTCCTAAGTTACAGAATTCAGGGCTGAATACAAGATGAGATTTTCCCTACCATACATACACACACAAAAATGGTACACTGATTGTACATTCCTGTGCTTTTATTTTAACAGGTTCCTCAATGGGACCCATCTTCAGGGAAGGAAAACGTTACCCCAGAATAAAGCCTAAATGATAATAAAAGATGAACACTGGGCTTGTTTGCCCATTGAGATACAGGCATCCCTGATCACTTATCTTTCTTTCTTTTTATTTTAAACCACTGCACTCAGTTCAGTTCCCAAAGAGGAGAGGACGTGGCCTTAGTCGGGCACATTGGCTGTCAGGCTTCAATTTAACAATGGAGGGGGAAGTCTGATCGCACAAAAGTAAACATCGGTTTGCAGGGAAATTTGGTAGACGTGCTTAAATGGATTCCTTGGAAAAGGTTCTCCATGAAACATCTCCAAGCTCTTCTCTGTACTGAACACTCAGGTTTTCTTAGTGTTTTCCCCACTCAAGTGGGTGGCTTCAGATCAAGCAATCCCACACAGGCAGCACAACTTCCACCTGGCAGACAGAAATCAGGAAGCAAGTGGACCTGCCTGCGTGGGATTTTCAGGTCCAAAGCCTTTCAGAGTTGTCGTCTGTATAAAACAAAAACAAGCATACAAGCTGTAAAAGCGTACAAATGTCTACTTTTTGCCACCATTGTGTGTGTGCGTCCAGAAACGGCAGCAGACGCAGCAACTTCTAAACCCATGCGACTGTGGCAGGACAGACACTTTGGCAACTTTTTGCAACGGGCAAGGCGGACATTTGACTACACCCATGTTGCGGGGAAAGTGTCATGTGCGAAGAGGGCCTTGGCTTGCAGTCAACAGTCCTGGCGTTTGGAGACAGCACACTGCTTTGCTACTTCTACACGACAGGCATCAGCGCAGGGCCTAACGCAAGCTACTGCCGACACCAAAGAAGGAAAGCGGCAGCCCTCAATGCCAGTAGTGAGAGAGGAACAGAAAAAGAGGCAGACAACACAGGCAGCAGCAGACAAGCAAGGTGGAGGAAGAGAGTTTCAGACATCGGAGGAGAACCTAAAAGGAGCTGCCAGACAAGGCCTATGGACAAAACATTACACATGCCAGCCTTCAGCATGCAAAGTGGCAGACTGGGTTTAAAAAAGAGGAGAGGAGTTCTTCCTGATGTTTAGTCGGAATCTCCGACTAAGCTTGAATCCACTGGTTCAGGTCCTATCCTCCAGAGCAGGAGAAAACAAGCTTGCTACATCCTCCACGTGACGGCCCTTGATATATTTGAAGATGGCTCTCATATCTCCTCTTTTCCAGGCTAAACATACCCAGCTCTTTCAACCATTCCTCATAAGGCTTAGTTTCCAGGCCCCTGATCATCTTGGTCACTCTCCTCTGCACATGTTCCTGCTTGTCAATATCCTGCTCAAATTGTAGTGCCCAGAACTGGAGAGACGTCCCAGGGGCCTGAGGATTTCAACACAGCATCTAATTTGCAGGTGCCACCATCAGATGCCCAGGCCCTCGCTGCCTTGGATACCAGTACAGTGGTGCCTCACAAGATGAAATTAATCCGTTCCGTGAGTCTCTTCGTCTAGCGGTTTTTCGTCTTGCGAAGCAACCCTATTAGCGGCTTAGCACTATTAGCGGTTTAGTGGCTATTAAAGGCTTAGCGGCTTAGTGGCTTAGCTGCTAAAAGGCTATTAGCGGCTTAGCGGCTTAGAAAAAGGGGGGGGGAGCGAAAAGAAATCTCAAGACTCGCAAGACATTTTCATCTTGCGAAGCAAGCCCATAGGCAAATTCGTCCTGCGAAGCGCATCGAAAAACGGAAAACCCTTTCGTCTAGCAGGTTTCCCGTCTTGCGAGGCATTCGTCTTGCGGGGCACCACTGTACTAGCTACAGGTACCAGCTACCCTGGTAACATGGCAGGTCCAAGCACTGCCCAACCTGGAACTGAAGCATGGATACCAGTCGCTTAGCAAAATGATGGCAGAGAGGCATTTTCCTACACTTCTGAAGACAAACAGTACCTGCAAGAGATCCCACAATCTCTTAACGGGAAGTTTCAACGCTAATCTGCTGTACTATAGAGACTTTCTGCATCTTCGGCTGTTGCCCCCTTCCAAGGCACAGACCTGATCAGACCAGGAGTCTTTTCCAGGGAAACATTTCCAATGCTTCCAAACGCCCCTGAGGCATTTCCAGGAATGTGTGAAAACGTCACATGGGAAAGGTGACCAGCAGACACAGATAAGGTCATACACATGGGGTCATTTCTGTGTCCTTCGCAGAGGTGGCAGCTTGTATTGCTTTTCCCATGTGACATTTTTGAACACAGGACTCAGCTGCAGGAGTGCGCCTCCGTTGTCAAGATGTAAACGGGGAAAGCATCACTGAGCCAAAGGAGGATAAATCAGCAGCGAAACGAGGAGCTGCCTCTTTCCCCCGTTCTCCTCTATCCCACTGTTTGTTCCCAAAGCAGAAAAGCAGGACTTTTTACCCCCTCCAGAGTGCAAAAAAGATAAGGGAGGCATGCAGTGAATCACGAGATATATACAAACCACAAAACGTTAATACAGGAGAGAACACAGTTTTCCAACCTGGGCTTCAGCACGGATAGTTTCAAAGAGAAGCTTTTCCTGGGAACGCATGGAAATTAAACACACGAAGGAGTGAGGAGAGAGAGAAAAGAGGGTTCAGAAGCACCCAGAGAGAAATGGGGTGATGTGCGGAGCAGAAAGGGGAATGGGTCGTTCCGGGTTGAAACTGTGGGCTGCGTTTTTCCAATCACAGCTCTCAAAAGAAGGAAAGCAAGAGCGTCCTCAAGCGGTTGCTAGGGAGGGGTCAGAACAGGGCAGAGAATGGAAGAATGCAAGTGGTAGAAGAGGAAAGAAAGAGGCAGCAAACTGAAAGAAGACCCCCTAAAAACACACCCAGGCGGTGCTTCCATTGACTCTTAAGAGGGGGGTTACATGCATCATGGGAAAAAGAAAGTGCACCCTCTTTGAATTCTGTGGTTTTACATATTAGGAGATAATAGCAATCATCTGTTCCTTAGCAGGTCTTAAAATTAGCTAAATAGAACCTCAGATGAACAACAACATAGGACATATTACACCGTGGCATAATTTATTTATCAGAAATAAAGCCAAGATGGAGAAATCATGTATGAAAAACTAAGTACACCCTTACTGCTTCCATAGGAATTAAGAAGCTAAGTAGCTGACAGAGGCTGCTAATCAAATGCTCCTGCTTAACTGATCATCAGCATGTTCACCTCTGTAAAAGCTGAAGTTTTAGCAGTTTGCTGGTCTGGAGCATTCAGGTGTGTTTTAACACAATGCCAAAGAGGAAAGAGAACACAATGCTCTTCGAGAAGCAAGTGCTGCCGCCCATGAAACTGGGAAGGGTTCCAAGACCATCTCCAACCAGTTTTAAGTCCATCATTCTACAGGGAGAAAGATTATTCAAAAGTGGAAAACATTCAAGACAGTTGCCAGTCTTCTCAGGAGTGGACGTCCCAGCAAATTCATCCCAAAGTCAGACCATACAATGTTCAGAGACATGGCAAAAAAACAAAACAAAGCCCAAGAGTTACATCTCAGCCTCTACAGGCCTCAGTTAGCATGTTAAATGTTAAAGTTCATGACAATTAGAAAAAGACTGAACAAGTACAGTTTGTTTGGAAGGGTTTCCAGGAGAAAGCCTCGTTTTTCTAAAAAGAACATGGCAGCACAGCTTTGGTTTGCAAAGTTGCATCTGAACAAATCACAAGATTTCTGGAACAATGTCCTTTGGACAGAGGAGACCAAAGTGGAGATGTTTGGCCATAACGCACAGCGCCACGTTTAGCAAAAATTAAACACAGCATGTCAGAATAAGAGCCTCATCTCAACTGTCAAGCATGGTGGTGGAAGGGTGATTGGTTTGGGTTTGTTTTGCAGCCACAGGACCTGGGAACCTTGCAGTCATTGAGTTGACCACAAACTCCTCTGTATACCAAAGTATTCTACAGTCAAATGTGTGGCCGTCTGCCCAACAGCTGAAACTTGGCTGAAATTGGGTCATGCAATAGGGACAAGGATCCCAAGCACACCAGCACATCTACAACAGAATGGCTGAAAAAGAACAGAATCAAGGGGTTGCAATGGCCCAGTCAAAATCCAGACCTCAACCCAATTGAAATACTGTGTGGGACCTTAAGAGAACTGTACACAAACAAATGCCAGCAAACCTCAATGAACTGAAGCAAAGTTGTAAAGAAGAATGAGCCAAAATTCCTCCACAATGATGTGAGAGACAGATAAAATCCTACAGAAAACAACTGCTTCATGTTATTGCTGCTAAAGGTGGTTCTACAAGCTATTGAATCATAAGGTGTACTTAGTTTTTCACACACGACTTCCGTTTTGGCTTTATTTGTGTTAAATAAATCATGACACAGTGGAATATGCTATGTGTTGCTGTTCATCTGAGGCTGCATTTACCTAATTTTTAAGACCTGCTATAGGAACAGATGATTGTTATTATGTCTTCATATGTAAAACCACAGAATTCAAAGAGGGTGCGCTTTCTTTTCCCCGCGACTGTATGTATTTCTTCTGCTAATCACTTTGTACACTGAAAAACACTAGAGATATAATGGAATATTTGCAATTCAGGCAGCTGCCCTGAGCCTCAGCAAAGCTGAGAATCAAGGCTTTATTTAAAATAGTTTTATGTGGCCTTTAAGGTCAGGAGACTCCTCCCAATGTGGTGTACAATTAAAATACAGTACAACAAAACAATTAAAAGCCAGTTTTGGAAAAAAGCCCCCCCCCCATACTAAAATACAACACACAACAAACGTGGCTCAAGAAAAAGCTGGCAGAAACAAGTGGGACTTCGAGGTTTTCCTAAACACCTGCAATCAACGAAGTCTGACAGATAATTCTAAGAGTCAGTTCTGAAGTGACATCTTTCCCAAGGAGAAAAACACCCACCGTGCAATGCAGTGTGGATTCCAAAGGAGAGATGAGGACTCTTTAAATTGCCCAAGGCTGAGGGATCTCATCAATCAACTCTGGGCTCTTTATGCTTTTCAATTTATTGGGAGTAAACTTTTGCTTCTGAACTATTCTGCGACTTTTGATCACATATTTCCTCACAAGTCTTCCTAAACGGATGAGAAATCCTCGGTAAGATGCCCTCAGTGTCTTACAGATTAAAACAGGTGTGTGAGCCTCGGATCCTGCCCTTCCTTGAAGGAAGGTTGTGAGGGAGGGAGAGCGACCAACCGGTCTTGGGTCCACCAGAGCGCTTTGTAACCCAGCAGACTTTTAAGTCTCTGTCTCCCTGGCTCCAGGCCCACCCAACACTTCCAGCCGTTGCGCCGCACGCCGGCGTAGAATCGGAACAAGCCGCAGCCGAGAAATTTGGCAGCGAGGCACCAAACAGCAGCTTCCGAGCCGTGTGAGGATCAAAAGGAGGGGGTCAGTAAAGGAGAATGGAGAAAGAGAGAGAGAGAGAACAGAGGCATAGAGAGAGACAGAGAAAGGCTGGAAGGTGTGGAGGCCCAGTGAATAGGAGACTGCCCTGAAACGCCCCTTTCTTCTTACCTGGTCACATCTGGAGCAGTGGTGGGGCGAACGTGCTTCATAATCGTCTGGATCCAGTTCCTGCGGATCCCCGAGGTCATGGCAGAGAGAGTGAACTCGCCTTCTTTAGTCTACGCCAAAAGAAAAGGAAGAGAAATACAAGGGGAAGAGGTGATGCTGAGCACCAGTTCATTTAGAAGAAAGCATCCTTTGCATCCCCTTCTATTAATAATATTATGATAATTTATTATTTATACCCCAGCCACTCTGGGCAGCTTCCAGCAAAATATTAAAATACAATAATTCATCAAATATTTAAATCTTCCCTAAACAGGGCTGCCTTCAGATGTCTTCTAAAGTTGTCTTCAAGTTGATTTATTGAAGAATTCGTTGAACTGCTTAACTGTAATCACCTTGTGATTATTTACTGTACAATCATATGTTTTGTATTTTACACACACCCCGCCCGTCACCAATTTTTCTCAGTCATGTTATGTTTTATGATTTGTGTGTGTACAATTTTGCAGCACACAAAAAACAATCTAGTTTTTTTAAAAAACAACAAGACTGCAAAATCTCAAATTAGCTGTATTAAGGCTGAAACGTCAGAAAATAAAAGCTAACAGCAAAAATGAAAAGAAAAAGACACTAAAGCTATAATGTCAGTAAAATATGGTCTTTGTCTGTCACCTCAAGGACATTAAGAAAAGGCGCCAGGCAAACTGGGAGTTTAAAAACTGGGGTGGCATAACCAAGACTCTCTTCCCCAGTAACTGCCTGCCTAACTTCAGAGGAAGTTGGGGAACTGGGAGGATATTTTTTATTTACGATTTTATTGTAAATTGTCATTATGATATTATGATTATTAAAATTTATAAATAAGTTTATTACATTTATGATATATGTTGTGGCCACTCCAGCAAGCCTCAGTCAGGAGTCTTTTGAATCAGATAATGTTTTCAAATGTTTTCTGAGGGCAGCCCCATGTGCAACGTATTGCAGTAGTCAAGCCTGGAGGTTAACCAAAGCATGGGGAGCTGTGGCCAGGATGAAGAGTAACAACTTTGTGCTGCAGGAGATACTGGAGCGGTCTTAAACAAACCTCGACCTAGGAAATCTCCCAAGCTATGGACCTCATCCTCTGAAGAATAAGTGAAATTCCATTTGAAACTGGATGAAAGCTACAGAAGCAATTACTATTATTTTCCAACCGCAGCCACCTCCTAAATTCACTGCATGACCCATCCTGCTCCCCACAAGTTTCTCTTACATGGATTTGGAAGCCATAGTTCCGCTGGACGGGGTATTCCGTGACATCAAAACATGTTGACAAATCAATTTCCCCATCCAAATCAGCAGCCTGGCAAAACATCGCAAAGAAGAAATGTGTGAGGCTTGTTTTTCTCATCTCCAACAAGACAAAGTAGATCATTTGCTTATTCAAGCAGCATGTGTGCAGTGTTTTACAAAATACAGGAAGATAGGTCCCTGCCCAGAGCAGCTTACAGTCTAAAATTCAGCAGGGTTGGGAAATGGAAGCAGGGAAAGCAGGAGAATGCGAGGAGTTGAACATCAGAGGGGGGAAATGGAGCTTTGACTATCATTGGCGATTGTAGCTTACCTCCTCTGCCACAGAATCCCGGTAGTATCTCAGGCTCTGATCCGTCAGCACAAACCAGTGTTTCTTCCACTAGGGAACAAACAAGACAAGCTGTTTTACAAACTGCTCAGATGATCTGTGTGCTCTTGCCATTCCCCCCAATCCTTATTGTGCAATGCCTCACTAGCATACTGTGACTCTAGACACTAGATCTTGCGATGTGTGCCTCTGTGCAAGCACACATAAACTTCTGTATACGGGAGCAAGTAACAACTCCTGATGCAACAGCCTGCCTCCCTTATGATAGTGAACCTTGTCCTCTGCGATCAGAGGAGACGCAACTGGTCGTATGGTGGCCAGAGATTGCAATCTGGAAATGTTTCCAAGAGAGCAGGCTGTTTCAATTTTAACAACAAGCCTCTGGAACACACTCCCACAAAGGAGATTTCAGAACCTCCGTCTCTCGGATGTCCAACGCCTCCTAAAAACTCAGTTGTTCACCCGGGCCTATTGGGGATGTTTGAGAGTGTTAACCCTGTTGAGTTGCCTGACGTGCTCTTCTAAATGACGGGCTTCAAAAGTATTTATCGTGTTTCAATTTGAATTTTGGATCTGTGATTTCTGACAACCGCGTAGGGGATTTTTGACCAGGAGAAAAAATGCAAGCCAAGTAATAATACATGCATTTCATAAACAAGTGAAGAAGTTGGAATGGAAAGCCTGAGCAACAGGAGAGAGTGGGGAGGGGTTTTTCGACAGGACACGCTCTCCAATCAATAACTTTGGCAGCCTTGCTGGGTCTAGGAAGGGAACATTCAACCACGTTGCCTTAGGGAAACAGAGCAGCTGGCTCTTCCATTAAGGACACCCTCTCCAAGGCATTCTGCTTTAATCCAACCTCTTCCTCCTTACTGTATTTCAAGATGCCCTTTTCAGTATTCAGAGGCTGCTGCTGTAGCTGCAGCCTGTGAATCTTGCAGCGGAAACTGGCAGCCTCGGCTTCTGCTTATCAACCAAGGCTGCCTGGATACTCAGGGAACAGCATACGGCAAGGAGGACCTGGGAGACCAGGGTTCGGATCCCCACTCGACCATGAAGCTCCTGGGGTGACCTTGGAGTCAGTCACAGTCTCTTAGTCTAACCTACCGTATTTTTCGCTCCATAGGACGCACTTTTTTCCCTTCAAAAATGAAGGGAAAATGTGTGTGCGTCCTATGGAGCGAAGACGCCATAGCCCCGCGACCCTCTCCCGGTTGGAGAGGTGACGGACGGCTATGGCAGGAGCCTCTCCGCTGCTCCCTGAACTGCTCTTTGGGGCTGGTGGTGGGCTTCCCCCCGCCAGCCCCAAAGAGCAGGTCGAAAGGAACCTGAAGCCTGGAGAGCGAGAGGGGTCAGTGCACACCGACCCCTCTCGCTCTCCAGGCTTCCAAGGTAGCCGCCTGAACGCACCTTAAACGGCACCTTGTTTTAGAGTGGGAAAACAAGAGGGGGAAAGTTCTCCCCCTCTCTGCACAGCGCCTCCTGCCACTTCGCTGAAGGGGCGCTGGGCAGAGAGGGGGAGAATTTTTTTTTCTTGTTCTCCCCCCTCTAAAACAAAGTGTGTCCTATTGTCCGGTGCGTCCTATGGTGCGAAAAATATGGTACTTCATAGGGCTGTTGTGAGATTAAAACGGGGAGGAAGAGAACCATGTATGCCAAATGGAGCTTATTGGAGGAAAAAGGTGGGCTATAAATCAGATAAAAGTACAACAAACTGTAACCAGATCGTAACAAAAGCCAGCTCTTTACTTGGAGGTACAGGTAAAGGGACCCCGACCGTTAGGTCCAGTCGTGGCTGACTCTGGGGTTGTGGCGCTCATCTTGCTTTATTGGCCGAGGGAGCCAGCGTACAGCTTCCGGGTCATGTGGCCAGCATGACTAAGCCGCTTCTGGCGAACCAGAGCAGCACACGGAAACGCCATTTACCTTCCCACCGGAGCGGTACCTATTTATCTACTTGCACTTGACGTGCTTTCGAACTGCTAGGTTGGCAGGAGCTGGGACCGAGCAATGGGAGCTCACCCCATCACGGGGATTCAAACCACCGACCTTCTGATCAGCAAGTCCTAGGCTCTGTGGTTTAACCCACAGCGCCACCCGCGTCCCTTTACTTGGAGGAGAGGTCCTTAAATCAGAATTTCATCCGAGATTTTACCTGTCCATCCTCGTACTGCTTGGTCAGCCATCCCTTCTTGAAGTTCAGCAAGTCAGGCTGCAGAGAGGAAAAGGAGATAATGAGTCCTTTGCAAAACTCAGACAGGACCGGGGCCACGTTCAGCTTCCAAGAGAGGGAAAACACGCTATCTTCATCCAAGGAAGGTGCCTGCAGTTCCACAAGGCCAAAAGGAAACGAGGGGAGACTCAGTCTGCACTGAACAAGGATGCCACAGGAGAACAAGCTACTTCCGTTACTTAAAACTATGTATGTTGTTTTCAAAACCATCCCCGGCAAGGAACAGCATTGTATGTGTGCTGGGATCCAAGGAAGCTTTTGTGCCATCGCCAGGTTCCATAAATTTATATATCACAGAAGTATCTGCAAATCCTTCCACTTTTATGCTACGGATATTGTTCTTGCAGCCAGCAGCCATGCTGTGAATTCATTAGACTGCAGTCTTTGAGTAAATCATAGAATCATAGAGTTGGAAAAGACCACAAGGGCCATTGAGTCCAACCCCCTGCCAAGCAGGAAACACCATCAGAGCACTCCTGACATATGGTTGTCAAGCCTCTGCTTAAAGACCTCCAAAGAAGGAGACTCCACCACACTCCTTGGCAGCAAATTCCACCGTCGAACAGCTCTTACTGTCAGGAAGTTCTTCCTAATGTTTAGGTGGAATCTTCTTTCTTGTAGTTTGGATCCATTGCTCCGTGTCCGCTTCTCTGGAGCAGCAGAAAACAACCTTTCTCCCTCCATCCCCTATATTTAGAAATGAAATCCATCCCCTATATTTAGAAATGAAAGCTACAGTGGTCTTCAAGACAGCATTTTTCACAAAAATGTGTACTATAGCTACAAATAGTTTAAAAGACCATAGATTTTTTAATTAGCCAAAGGCCTGGATGAAGAGGAATATTTTTGCCTAATGATATTTAATGAAGGTGCCAGGCGAGCTTCCCTGGGGAGAGCATTCCACAGATGGGGAGCCACCACAGAAAAGGCCCCGTACTCGTGTTGCTGCCCTCTGGACCTCTCGCAGAATAGGCACACAAAGAAGGGCCTCAGATGATGATCGCACGGTCCAGGTCTATTCATATGGAAAGAGGCAGTCCTTGAGGTATTGGGGGCAAAGAGAAGCAGGTAAGTCAATATTTCTGGGGCACTCCCACCAGCTCAAGTCCCAAACTCAGAGGACTCTGCACATACAAGGTGCAGACAGGATCAGGCCCAAGGATTTTTGAACAACATAATGAAATGGAAGATGGAAATACAAAGCAAAAGGGAGAGGGAGGGAGTGCACCAGTATGACGATGTGGACTTGGGTGTCTGAAGGACCCGAGTTCAAATCCTCACTCAGCCGGGAAGCTCCCTGGATGTCCCAGCCACTAAACCTTAAATGAATGGCTTTGCAGCCTGCCCTTGCACAGATAAACAAGAATCCTTCTCCATATAAGCAGAGAAGGCACCAATTGATTGCTCTGGGGCTGAAGCTGTGAGCCGCTGCCGTTGCACATACTGGCCAGCAGGGAGCGTCTTAAAAACAGGAGCCACTCCCTCTCCAGCAAGGCAAGGATCCCGCCAGCAGGGAAATCTGATGCAGGGAATGTTTTCTGGAGGAGGCAAAACGGCTCAGTGCTGCCCATTGCAGCCAGCAGACCAATATAGAAATACATACGCCTACACACACGGGCTGCCTACCTTATCCATGCAGTTCCCTGCTCATCTGCCAACTCAAAGAGTCTTCAAGGTCTTGCTCCACAATTCCCTGCCTTTTATTTATAAACTCTGCAGGGCTGGCAGGTGGCCGTCACGTGCGACGGGATTCAAGCTACTCCCAGGGGTTCCTATTTACGAGGCCTCAAAATACACTGGAAATTTGGCAGGTGGGGCGGCGGAAGAGGGACTGGCCTTTCTGCTCTGACCCGTCAGGGTTGCTGTTGCTGTTTCTTCTCCCCCCGAAGCAGATCCTAAGGGACAACCTGCCTTAAAGAAAAGCTGCCTACTTTGGAGACAAAATAAGCCCCCTCACGTTGCAGTAGACCCTCTAGCCTCTCAGGGGTGTGAGAGAACAGAAGCAACGGAGATAACTGTGCCCCTGAAGGACCAGGTGCGCAGCCTGGGAGTCATTTTGGACTCAAAGCAGTCCATGGAGGTGCAGGTCAATTCTGGGTCCAGGGCAGCTGTCTACCAGCTCCATCTGGTACGGAGGCTGAGACCCTACCTGCCCGAGGACTGTCTCGCCAGAGTGGTGCATGCTCTGATTATCTCCCACTTGGACTACTGCAGTGCGCTCTACGTGGGGCTACCTTTGAAGGTGACCCAGAAACTACAACTAATCCAGAATGCAGCAGCTAGACTGGTGACTGGGAGCAGCCGCCGAGACCATATAACACCGGTCTTGAAAGACCTACACTGGCTCCCGGTACGTTTCCGAGCACAATTCAAAGTGTTGGTGCTGACATTTAAAGCCCTAAACGGCCTCAGTCCAGTATACCTGAAGGAGCGTCTCCACCCCCATTGTTCTGCCCGGACACTGAGGTCCAGCTCTGAAGGCCTTCTGGCGGTTCCCTCATTGCCAGAAGCCAAGTTACAGGGAACCAGGCAGAGGGCCTTCTTGGTGGTGGCACCTGCCCTGTGGAACACCCTCCCACCAGATGTCAAAGAGAAAAATAACTACCAAACTTTCAGAAGACATCTGAAGGCAGCCCTGTTTAGGGAAGCTTTTAATTTTTAATAGGTTATTGTATTTTAGTGTTCTGTTGGAAGCCGCCCAGAGTGGACAGGGCATAAATAAATTATTATTATTATTATTATTATTATTATTATTATTATTATTATTCAGGATAGGGGGAAAAGGAAGGACAGCAGCACGATGCTAAACTGTGGAACTCACTGCCCCAGGAATGCGCTGATGGGCAACCAAGCTAGATGGCTTTAAAAGAGGACGAGGCAAATCCGCGGAGGAGAGGGTTATTATCAGTGGCTATGAGCCACAATGGTTATGCTCTGCCTCCACAGCCAGGGACAGCAATCCTCCTGAATACCAGAAATCACAGAAGGGGAGAGCGCACTTGGGTAGGGGTCCCGCTTGTGGGTTTGCCCACAGGCATCTGGTTGGCCACTGTGAGAACAGGATGATGGGCCGATGTTCTTATCTGCACCCAGGGAGATGCCACCTTGCACTCCCGAGAACAGTCCGAGGAGGTTCTGCCATTCTCCGCATGTGCCACTCTCCATATTCTCCATAGAGGTAGATGCCCCCCATCTCTGGAATTCCCTCCTGCTGGGGGGGGGGGGATCAGGCAACCCCTTTTCCTGCCATTCAAGAGGAGTGTCAATCTATTATATTTACGCAGGCCTTTGGAAGGGGGTCGGTGCATTTTAAGGACCTTGTTTAACCCCACAATCCTGCTGAGAAGCAGGGACTGGTCACCCATCGAGAGCTTCATGGCGGGGTAGAGATTTGAACCCTCGTCTGCCAGGTTCTGGCCTAGCGCTCTAACCACGACACTACCACTGACTCTCATTTAGCCCAGCACCCAGTTTCTCAAGAAGCCCAAGAGGCGACGCGTGAAAGCAACAGCTTGTCCCCAGCAAGTGTCCACTTAGCTGCCTGAAATATTATCTCGTAGAATTATTGAGTTGAAAGGTACCCCCGAAGGTCATCTAGCCCAACTCCCTGGCGATGCAGGAATCTCTGCTAAAGCATCCCTGACAGATGGCCACCTAACCTCTACTTAAAAACCTCCAAGGAAGGAGAGTCCACAACCTCTCCTTCTTTCCCATGAATTTAGCTAAACCCCTTTCAGACCCATCTAAGCTGGCGAAGATTGCAAATTCCGTACAAAGCGTGTCATATGTGAAGATTGTCCCCTCTTTTGACTGGATCTGCAGCCTAACTGTTTTCATAAACTGCCCCCAGTTATGCATTAGGTAAAAGGGAGTGGGTATCTCTTCACCCATGCATTCAAGTTAACCACTACCTTTTCTAAAACAATCCCTTCCCTCCCACAAAGGAATGCCCCGTTTTACTCTTTCCAGATAGTGAAGGTGCCCCGGCCATCGATTACTTCGACTGCTCTTTTTTACACCTTTCCCAGATCAGCAATATCCGTCCTACCAGCCTTTCGTAAGGAGGCCCCAACCTGGTGCCAAGAAACCGCTTGCGCCAGGAGTTCAGGTTTCCGAAACTCGCTGCAGGATCTAGCCAGTGGAGCAAATTGCAGATTTGGGGGGCAGATTTAGGAGAAAGTGGCCCCGCTGAGCCACTCAACACAGCTGCAGGGGGAGAATGGGGGAGCTGCTTCCTCCTTTGAGCTGAAGCCTCCCTTAAGGAAACCTTAAATCACACACAGCCAGAGCAATGATCCCTGAATGCCGTTTTCAGAATGCCATGCAATCAGGGAGAAGCCGATAGCGTCTCTGAAATAGAAAGCGAGGTGCTGCCAGTAGTAACACGACCCTCTGGGATAAACCCACTCCGGATGTTAAGAAAGCAGCCTCTGGATTTCAAAGGATTTAGGCCGTCAACAAGCCCTTGCTGCCGGTGCCATTTTTGAAATGAGTTTTAGGCCGCAGGACAATCTTGCTGGCTCTCCTGTACAGAAGATCTGCCCCATGGTGAGGATGAGGTCCCAGGCTTCGAAATGGCCTCCCTTGCACACTTTGGAAGTGTATTCAGCAAGAGAAAGAGACGATGAGGGACAAGGAAGGACAACCTGCCACATCCAGCGGTTTTAGATTCCCTGCTTGCCCAAGTCTGCCTCACTGGGGGACAGAAACCAGATACACCTGGATTGAAGGAGACAACTCTGGATCACCTGGTGGGAGCAACATTAAGGGATGCGAGTCACAGTGCTCGTCAGTGGAGCGCATTCACACATTGTGCCAGGTGGCCAAGCAGAACACGAGCGACATGCATATTTGTGTGTCAAGCCACCCACAACCTCCCACCATTTTTGGACAAGGTGAGGCCCAGGGGCTGCCCCCAAGCTGCCCCATGGAGAAGCACTTGTCCTCAGAAGCTGGTTGTGACGAGAAAATTGGTTTTGCTGGACAGGTTTCTTTTTTCTTTCCCTGCCAGCAAATGGTTAATGAACGGAAGCCTCTAACTGGCTGTGGTTCCAGGAGGGAGAGTTCAAAAGGAGAGGATGTGAGGGAGGCAGTTAGTTGAGAGGGTTGGAATTGAGGTTGGAGAGGTTAGGAGATAGGTAGGGATACAGATTAGGAGACAGGATGAGGTAGAAAGAGTGAATGGGAGAAAGAGTTGGTTTTGGGGGGAAACAAATTCTGCTCTGAGCGTATTGTGAAGGACAGAGTGTGGTGTCCTGTAGGAGGAATAAACGGGAATTTTACTGGGAGGCAGAGGTTGAGCCAGGAGAAGTAGGAGCTGGAAAGGAACAGCCTCCTTGGGACTCAAATCTAGTCTGGAGGGGAGAGATTCTTCTGAGGAAAAGAAGAAACTCCCAGACCCAGTGAAGGGTGCGTGTGTGTGTGTGTGTGTAGGACCCTTTGGTCTATTACTTAAAGTACCTCAGGAGCAGGATTGTTAAAAGGGGTGGAGAACTGAAAGAAAGTATCACTGTATAAAGGAAACAAACCTATAACACAAAAACAACTGAGGATGAATCAAAGTGAAATTGCACTGCATTCTTGAAGTAACCTAAGTTTAATCCAGTTGTGTTATATGCTGTCTTGCCTTGAATAAATCTTTATTGTTTATTTAAAGAAAACCTGTCTGAGACTCCAATTTACTAGTTACCCCCTCACAAAGGTCCCCCATAGGATACTCTGGGCTAGAATTTTAAGAGGAAAGGAAAAGAAACCTTTGGGTAAAGGGTTGTTCAGTGAGGTAGGGGCAATTTATCAAAGTGAGAGTGGGCCCAACGGCATGAGAGGGAAAAGTGCCAATGCGCCCGTCACACTGGTAGAATGACGAAGCTACACACGCGCGCACACACAGTCTGCATCCCTTCCATTATTTTGGGGATGCTGCAAAAGACATAGCGAGTGACAGCTGCCCCAGGAAGGAGTGGTCCATACTGAACTGCTGGTGAATACATTAAGCGTATGTTTCATCCAAGTCCTTTGAACTGAACACATTCCAGGAATGTCATAAAGACATAATGCCGTAAAGTCAGAGCCAAACTGTTAGTCCCCCTGGCTCAATACTGTCTGCCCCTGCGGTTTCCCACACTGGTCCACACCTCTGACTTGCAACCCACAACATGGCAACCGTTGTGGCATTTTCACTTTGGATTTCTACTTAACAATGCACATTATTAATCCCAAAATGGCAATTCACAGAGCAGTATACCTTAGCATTGTCACCAATTGAAAAGCAGTGGGATTTTTATTTTTAACACTTGATCTTAGCTTAAAGGCTGAGCAGCTTTTGAAAACCAGCAATTTTGCACTCTGGGGAGGAGCCTGGAAATGGACCAGAAGGTCGACATGTGCTCAATATGGAGGACCAGTGCTTTTTTTCTGGGGGGGGGACGCATAGCCCTAAACATTTTGTGAATCTAAGTTTGGCCTCATTGAGGGACAGTATTTCAATATGAGTAGGAAAATGAGAGTACCCCTAAACACTTTTTTTAAAGGAAAAAAAAAGCACTGTGGAGGACCCACAATGGAGGCATAGATATAGGGAGGTGGGGCATGTGATTGGCCAGAAATACGCAACTTATTTTAAAAAACAGCTCACGCTTTTCTCCTGCCGTATTGCAGCACTCATGGAAACAGAAAAACAGAGGGTCTCGTCGGATAACGTGTCCCAGACCAGACATGGTTTGCAGTCCTCCTTTGGTCTGGCCAGCCTTGGCTGGAATCCAACATGGCAGCAATGACTTCGCTACGACCCACCAGTGGGTGCCAACCCAGTGTTTGAAGACCCATGGTCTCCACCAACTGGCAACAGCTCTCCAGAGGTTCAGAGAGGAGTCCTTGAAAGCCCTGCCTGGAGATGCTGGGGACTGAACCCGGGATGTTTTGCACACAAAGGTGTTCTGCCACTGAGTTGTGGTCCTTCACTACAGTCCTTTGTAGTGGAAACGGCCACTTCCTATTTTGAGTTCCTGCCTCATTCCTTAAAATTACCTGCTTCAGGGATAAGAGTGTGTTCCCAAAAACCACCCTGTGAAGCGGTGCCCAGGCTAACAAAGGAAGAGGGGGACAACGTGACAGGCAAGCCACACACACACAGAGAGTGTTATGTTTCTTTGTGAAAAGTCATGCACGTGGTTCACTGTGGAGAAAGCCGCATTATTATCTCATCTTGTTGAACAGGCACGGGCAGACTTGCCTGCTGATAAATGTTCCCCTCTGATAAGGTCAACTCAGTCTTCAAGGAAGCCTTGAGATGGAAGAGAGAGGTGCAGAGAGAGGGAGAAAGAAGCTGGTGAGCTGCTGCCACAAAAGCATTTCACTGCAGCTGAAGAAAAACCATTCAGATGAAGCAAGATATAGGAGGCTTCCTTGCTGATCACGCACCATGTAACTTCTTGCAACGGTGAAGTGATTAGTATTCACACAGAACAAATGTTGGTTAAAGGTTTACCACCGAACTCACAAGGCTAGTATGCTCCATCAGTGAATTTGGGGACAGTGGGGAAGGGGTTGTTCCATCTGAAGTTTGAGCAAAAGAACCTGAAGCCGAGGGAGAGTTTGGGTGGGAATGGAGGGGCACGTAAGTGGGGGCAAAACCTGGGTTTTATCACCTTCAGCTGACACAATTCAAGTGGCACTTACATCACGGAACTGGCTTCTTCAACAAGAGACAACACAACCCATCTCTAAATAGGACTGGGCACCTCCTAAGAATGGCACAAACTGCATGCACTCAGGAAAACCAGTAAGGGGAGGGCCATAACTTCCTGCCTACTGACATCAGGAAGGCATCTCCCTGGGGAGAGCATTCCACAAGCGGGGAGCCACTACAGAAAAGGCCCTGCAATAGCCCCACTTTTCCCAAAGACACCAAGCGGCACAGTTCAGGGCCCTGTGCATTGCAAGTGCAATGACGGCCTGTGTGATGTAGCGACTGAGGATGTAGGCGACCGGGTTCAAGCCCAGACCAGGGTTCAAGCCCCCACTCAGCCACCAAGCTCGCTGGGTGACCTTGCGCCTGTGACCCAGCCTACCTTGCAAGGTTGCTGTGAAGATAAAATGGGCAGGAGGATCACTATGTATGCACCCCTGAGCTCTTTGGAGGAACTGGCGGAAAGGAATATAAATGGAGCAAACAAATAACAAAGCTGTCTGCAGAAGTGGATAGGAATACCTGCAGAGCAAGCCCCGGCTTGGCAAATTCTGAGATCCTTATCCAGCCTTAATGGGCGCTGCAACTTTTGGCTCAAATTCCCAGCCGAGCAATTAGCACGCTAATGTCATGCCAGGTCTCCTATTTTGCCCCGTCAAGCACCTGCCTTTTCCCTGAGCGCTCCCTTCTCCTGCAGAGGACACCTGCAAAGGAGAGCGTCGCCATTCATTCCTTTGGGGCACCGTGCCAGTTTCCATGCATGGAGGAAAACAGCAAACGCCTCGGGGCTCACCGTCATGGAGGACTCAGTCGACCTTCTGTCCAGCGATTTGGCTCTGCGGTGCGGGGACAAGGGAGAAGTCGAGACGTCCAGGATGGGGCTAGTTGCAGATTCGGCAGCAAAGTCCTGCAACAAACACGGAGGTCAAGGCTGGGGGAAAATCTGCAGAGCTCGGCTCTAAACATCAAAATTCAACACCAAAGAACTCTTTCCACTGAAAGCCTGCAAAGCAGGAGTCAAAAGCAAGTCGAAATGAATCTGAACCCTGAGAATGGTGTACTTTTCCCCAAGAGAAGCAAAAATTCCACGTGTACAAAGATCTTCCTGGATTTAATTACAGTGGCACTTCATTTTGAGTCCGCCTCATCGAGCGTCCATTTCGTCGAATGTCCGCGGCAAACCCGGAAGTACCGGAACGAGTTACTTCCGGGTTTGCCGCTCGCACATGTGCAGAAGCGCTAAATCACGCTTCACGCATGTGCAGAAACACAAACCGCTCCACGCACATGTGCAGAGCGGCACTTTGTCGTGCATTCTTTATGTCAAGCGCTCAGGGCTCTGTAACAGATCCTGGACTCAAAACGAGGTACCACTGTATTTTTTTCTGCTAACAATGGGCCTGGGAACGATATAAGTTGTGAGGGATAAAACGGAAGAAAAAAAAGTTGAACACAACCCTGAGGGTCATTTAGTGCATCCCCCTGCAATGCAGGACTATGCAATGTGGAAAATGCCCCCTGACAGGCCCTACGGGGCTTCTGGACACCCTGGGGAAAAAGACAAGGCGATGCAGAAAAATATTGTTCCACTGTCTTACCCAGGGGTCAGCAAACTTTTTCAGCAGGGGGCCGGTCCACTGTCCCCCAGACCTTGTGGTGGGCCGGACAATATTTTGAAGGGGAAAAAAAGAACGAATTCCTATGCCCCACAAGTATCCCAGAGATGCATTTAAAATAAAAGCACACATTCTACTCATGTAAAAACACCAGGCAGGCCCCACAAATAACCCGGAGAGGCATTTTAAATAAAAGGACACATTCTACTCATGTAAATACATGCTGATTCCTGGACCATCCATGGGCCGGATTTAGAAGGCGACTGGGCTGGATCCGGCCCCCCCAGGCCTTAGTTTGCCTACCCATGGTCTTACCCGTTTCCTGGGGAAAACCCTCTTCTCGCTCCTGCCCTGCCGGGTCTCACTGGAGAGGGCAGTTCCAGAGGGGGCGTTGGTCTCCATGTGCTCAGCATTCTCAATATCTAATGCCTCAAATTTCTCAATTACCTGGGACCGCCTGCAAGACAGATAAGAGGGGAAACCAGGGCTGTTTTTTTCCAAAAGACAGGAGCCTGCAACAATCCTCAGTAAATCACAGCAGCTCCATCCCCCTCACCCCAATTCAACAAGAGCGTTCCTAAGGTATTGGAATGGCAACCCTTTCAAAACAGCTCACTCTGCCCTGTTTGGATTTATTGCCGGGGGGGTGGGGTGGGAGGGGAGAAGGAATATGACCGGAAATAAACTTATTGGGATTCAGCCCGCCTGCAAGACATAAATACACATGTATCTGTGTGTTTGCTTGCAAGCACTTATCACTTTGAAGGCATTATCATCTAACTAGAAAGAGACGACATGAATAAATGCCTGGCTTTACTCTCAAAATGAAAAGTAGCGTTTTCTCTGGAGACTGGAATCTGATGTCCCACTGTACAGTGGTACCTTGGTACTCGAACAGCTTGGCTCCCAAACAAATTGGCTCCCGAATGACGCAAGAAGCTCCTGCAGCCAATTGGAAGCTGTGCCTTGTTTTCGAACGGTTCCGGGAGTCAAATGGACTCCCGGAACGGATTAAGTTCAGCAACCAAGGTACCACTGTAGCTGTGTCAGTTGAAGAAGGCTTGGATCTGATGGATCTTTTATAAGACTAACTTCCAGAAGTCTGTTTTATAAGAGTAAATACCATATGAGATTAAGGTCTGGTTAACTACAATAAGAGGGACTTCTGGTCTCTTGCTGTGGGAAATGACTGCCTCCCACACGAACGGACCCCAGCCATGCTATAATTCAGGGTTAACTACAATAACAATACCCCTTTTTTTGTAATGTGCACAATACATTATCCTGTTTTGTTTTCTACATGGGTACTATTTCTTGTTCCTTTTGTGTGTGTGTCTTATGCTGTGCACTTGTAATTTTGTACTTCCTCCCCCAATAAAGAATATAAAACAAAATAAAAAAGACTAACTGCTAATAAGGGAGGAACATTGGGCTGGAAGGGACCAGATGATCACAAAACCCAGAGTCCCAACGTTTGAGGCAGGATCTTTCCCACCAAGGAACCCCTTCCAGGTTAGCCTCCACAGTCAAGACCACGCCATGCCACATGCAGGGACAGAGAGCCACCCAAAGCTTTCCCAACACCAAGAGGCCTGAAGAAGAGGCCTGCCGGATACTCCCAGGGAAGGCAAAGACCCCGCAAAACACCTTTCTTCATAAGCCGCGCTGCACATATTTTAACACTCTGCAATGTGTTTTTTTTAATTGACAGCAGCCTTTTCGTTAAAAAAGAAAGGAAACCCCACTTTCCCCCACTCCCTCCATCTCAGTTTTGCAAAAAGGGATGAAAAGCGAAGGATCATCAAATTGACATTTGTCTCGGCCAAATGGCAAAGGGGCTCATTTTCTTTATGAAAAAGGAAACGGAACAAAAAAACCCAACAAAACAAAGCAGGCTGATTTCTTATGGAAAGGGGGGTTGCACCACCAGGTTGTCTACAGCTCGAATTTTTAAATATTTTTTTTTTGGAGATGAGATGGTAGCGAAGCAGGCGGAGTAAAAAGGGCGGACACGTCACACAGCAGAAGGTGGAGAGCAACAAGACCTGGAAGAAAAGAAAGCTGGAAAATGAATGAACAGACAAAATTATATTTCCTCCTCCCCAACCCACAAATAAAAATTAAAATCATTCCAAGATTTCTAAAAAAAAGAAAGAAACAAAACAAAAAAATACAAATCATCAGCAAAATGAAATTATAATCATTGCAAACCCCCAAAATCACATCCCCGCTGTGAGTGGTTATTCTGATCATTAAGGAAAGGGGCCGGGTGAGTAGTTTCGGGGAGAGGTGCAGGAGAAGGAATCCCTGTTCCCCAGTGGAATCTAAGTTTGCCCAGGCAGCCCCTGCGAGAGCTTGCCAAAAAGGAACATGCAGGCACTTGGAGAACTCAGATGCCTGGAAAGGGCACAGCGAAGGCGTTCAGACGACACCCGGCTTCAAAAGTGGCCGGGGGAGAGAGACCGGTTTGCAGTGGAGAAGTGGCCGGTGAGATGGGGTGGTTTGCCTCCTGCTTTGCCCGCAGATATTTCTCAAGACGTAACCGGCTGTGAGTTTGAAAAAATAACATATGCTATATATTGACCCAAAGGGACGCGGGTGGCGCTGTGGGTTAAACCACAGAGCCTAGGGCTTGCCCATCAGAAGGTCGGTGGTTCGAATCCCCGTGAAAGGGTGAGCTCCCATTGCTTGGTCCCTGCTCCTGCCAACCTAGCAGTTTGAAAGAACCTCAAAGTGCAAGTAGATAAATAGGTACCGCTCCGGCGGGAAGGTAAACGGCGTTTCTGTGCACTGCTCTGGTTCGCCAGAAGTGGCTTAGTCATGCTGGCCACATGACCCGGAAGCTGTACACTGGCTCCCTCGGCCAATAAAGCGAGATGAGCGCCGCATTCCCAGTCAGCCATGACTGGACCTAATGGTCAGGGGTCCCTTTACCTTTTTATATATTGACCCAGCGGTTAAACGGTTCAAAAATATCCCCAGAACTGATCCACTGGGTCTGCTACTTTTCTCGTTGAACTTTATCAGCTACTTCTGTTGAAATCTACAATTCAGTACAACAAATAGAATATATTATTTTTTCAAACGTACAGCCGGTTATGTCTTGTGTGTTCATTGAATATGTTTCACGTAACCAGAGGTTTGTTGTTGTTTTGCGCAGCTGTTTCTCAGCAATCTGCTGCTCTCCAGCTGCTTTTTGAGGGCAACTTAAAGGCAAGTCTGGAACCGGCTGGGCGGGGAGCGCATGAGAGCTCCTCCTGCCACCGCTTCTCCCCTGCAAAAGCCACACCTTCGTAACCCTCTTTGTAGGGAGGGGAGCAGCGGGATCCCTAAAACCTGCATCTGCCGCTGCTGAACGCCTGGTCTGGCCAATGGGTCTGCTGAGGAATGTAAAACAAAAAGAAGAGTTATTTAAAGACTTTGGGGCGTGGGGTGCCATGCTCTCGTTGGGGGAGGGGGGGTTAAAAAGGTAGGGAGGAAAAGAGAAGGGAGCCCCATGCATGTTAGTTTGTGGCAGGCAGCCACGCTCCAAGGTTAGAAGGGTTTCCATGTGGCAGGGAGTCAATGGGATAAGAATGATTTGCTTTTGATTGAAAGCAGTTTCATTGGGTTGATTTTTTTTATTATTCTGCAGGAAGTGAGGTGAGGAGTCAGGAACAGCCAGAGGGGACAAAAGAGATGTACCCAGAGAAGGAGCACATTCTGTGTACCTGTGTGTAGGGAGAATGGGAAGAGGGTGGAAATCTACCAGGAAATGTTTAAAGCCCAGATAGAGAGGGCTCATTGATCTAAAACAGAAAGAGACAGTCAAGAGCGTGCATCCATTATGCTGGGCTTTAGTTTCTCAAGGAGCAAAAATGAGAAACCGTCGCGGTTGCACGCAACTCCATGCCAATTCCGAGAAAAGGGCTGCTGCTACATTCTGTAAGCTGAATCTATTGTGCAACCTTCGAGCAAATTTACATAACTTGTTCTGGTTCTCCTGGTTGCAGAAAGGGACCGAGGAGTTATACGAGGCACTTGGAAGCCCAACTTCCAGAATGCCGAATCTGATTGGGCATTCCTGGCTTTTGAGATTTTAGCAAGCTGTGCCAAAACCCTTTCAAGCATCTCTCGACAGAAGTAGAACCTGCAACTTAGATCAGAGTATGTAGAAGGCAAGGGCTCAGTCGCTAAGTGAGGAGTGGTCTTTATCTGGAAAGACAGCTACCACTTTAGAGACAAAGGCGGTTGTAATCAAACAATGCCAAGCTGGGAGGACTGCGTCCCCTCCACCTGCAGCTTTGGGGACAAAAAGATAAGAGATTCTGAAAATGTGTTGCTGTGCAGTCTTAGCCTTCCCTATGAAACCAAAAACCTCATTCAGAAACACAACATGCACCTATTGGGAAGTAAAATTTAGACAGAACAGTTCAGTTTCCATTTCCATTGTACAACAAAATGAGTTGGCAAAAAAAGTTGTGGAAGTCATAGAACCGCTCTGTTCTGCCTTGGTCAGACGACACCTGGAATTCTGTGTCCAGCTCTGGGCACCACAATTTAAGAAGGATGTTGACAAGCTGGAACATGCGCAGAAGAGGGTGACCCAAGATGATCAAGGGTCTGGAGACTAAGCCTGATGAGGAATGGTTGAAGGAGCTGGGTATGTTTAGCCTGGAAAAGAGGAGACTAAGAGGAGATAGGATAGCCATTTTCAAATATCTAAAGGGCCGTCCCATGGAATAGGGAGCAAGCTTGTTTTCTCCTGCTCCAGAGGAAAAACCAATGGATTCAAGTTCCAAGAAAGGAGTTTCCGACTAAACACCAGGAAGAAGTTTCTGACAGTAAGAGCTGCTTGACAGTGGAACCGTCTCCCTTGGGAGGTGGTGGACCCTCCTTCCTTGAAGGTTTTAAAGCAGAGGTTGGATGTCCATCTGTCACAGATGCTTGAGTTGAGATTCCTTCATTTTGGGGGTGGGGGTGGGGTTGGACTAGATGACCCTCAAGCTCCCTTCCAACTCTACAATCCTATGAATCTATGCTACCAGCAGGGGGAGTGTGGACACCAATGAACTGTGAGGCACGCCTTTCCAGAGATGAATCCCATGCCACTTGAAGGCCCTTGTAAATTGGCAAGGTTGGCATAAACCAGGATGGGTCACATATCCTCCAACCTATTCAATAAACATTTTCTCTCATCCTAGGGCACATTTACACTACAAATTTAAACCGGTTTCAAACCAGTTTAGGAGCCACCCTTTGCTCTCAAGACCACCTAGTAGTCATGATTTCTTTAAAGCGGTTAAGGGGGCACCACCCTAACATTACAATTCCCAATTCTCTGCAACAACTACAGCAATTTCAAACCCATCTGAAGCTGGCTTAAGTACAGACGTTTATACCAGCTTGCAAATGTGCCGCTAATCTGTGTTTCAGCTGGACTAAACCGTGCTCCGTTTTGTAGTGCTGAATTCCTGATCCATTCCTTTTAAAAAAAGAGGATTGTGAAAACTGAATTGTAGCCAACCACTGAATCTCAGCTCTGCCGGTGAACATGTTACCGGGGGGGGGGGCAGTTTTCTCAGCCAAATACTGCATTTTAAAAACATGCTTCTAGCCCTCATGATGGTATAGAGAAAAGTTTGAAAATGGATGGAGAGGAAGCCCTAAAAAAGCAAACCCGCAAGTTGATGCTGGGCTGTAAAGTAAAGGTAAAGGGACCCCTGACCGTTAGGGCCAGTCGTGGCCGACTCTGGGGTTGCAGCGCTCATCTTGCTTTACTGGCTGAGGGAGCCGGCGTACAGCTTCCGGGTCAAGTGGCCAGCATGACTAAGCCGCTTCTGGCGAACCAGAGCAGCGCATGGAAACGCCGTTTACCTTCCCGCCGGAGCAGTACCTACTTATCTACTTGCACTTTGATGTGCTGTTGAACCGCTAGGTTGGCAGGAGCAGGGACCAAGCAACAGGAGCTCACCCCATTGCGGGGATTCGAACCGCCAACCTTCTGATCAGCAAGCCCTAGGCTCAGTGGTTTAGACCACAGCGCCACCCGCGTCCCATCAATCCTGATCTTTGGCCATGTTGGATGGCCTGGCAGGAGTGAGAGTCCCAACAAACAACAAACAACAAACAACATTCTTCCCAACTGTGAGCAGGGCACTGGGGTGGTTAAAGAGAAAGCAAGAGACAACAATTAACCGTCATGTCATTCCCTGCTCCTGTTCAGGCTGCACAGAAAAAGCAATTTGGTTCCTGAAATTTGGTTCTGACTATGAGGTTAAAATATAAAAGATAGAATTCTACAGGATGGACTATTAGTGTGTGAAAACAGTTCAGATCCAATGATCTCCAGGCATGCACCTTCAGATGGTGGAGATGTCAGGCACCATTCTTGTGTCCAGGCATCCTCACTTGGGCGATACCTAGGAGCAAAATGCGCCTGGCTCCTGGCTAATTTCAAACACTGCCTTTTCTGGTCACAGACAATGCCTCTTGCACTCTGTTTAGCAACTGAATCTCCCCGTGAGAAAGAACAAACCAGGGGAAGGTGGATCTGGCAGACAAACTTGTGTACTGTTAATGATCTCCTTGGTTTTGAATCCCTGATATGCTTCCAAGGAAGCCTGGGGTGGTGGGTAGAAAGGAGTATGAAAACTGCTCCTCTAAGGACTAATAAAATAAAATAAAAAATTCCTTCCAGTAGCTCCTTAGAGACCAACTAAGTTAGTTATCAGTATGAGCTTTCATGTGCATGCACACTTCTTCAGATACATGCATGCACACGAAAGCTCATACCAATAACTAACTTAGGTGGTCTCTAAGATGCTACTGGGAGGAATTTTTTAATTTAATTTAATTTAATTTGTTTCAACTATAGAATTGATGCTTTTGAATTCTGGTGCTGGAGGAGACTCTTGAGAGTCCCATGGACTGCAAGAAGATCAAACCTCTCCATTCTGAAGGAAATCTGCCCTGAGTGCTCACTGGAAGGACAGATCCTGAAGCTGAGGCTCCAATACTTTGGCCACCTCATGAGAAGAGAAGACTCCCTGGAAAAGACCCTGATGCTGGGAAAGATGGAGGGCACAAGGAGAAGGGGACAACAGAGGACGAGATGGTTGGACAGTGTTCGCGAAGCTACTAACATGAGTTTGACCAAACTGCGGGAGGCAGTGGAAGACAGGAGTGCCTGGCGTGCTCTGGTCCAGGGGGTCACAAAGAGTCGGACACGACTAAATGACTAAACAACAACAACATGGCAGAGCAACCCAGCTACCTACCTGTAACTAGTTCTAAGGACTGTTTGCTCTGGGCTGTTGCTAGAATAACCCCGCAGCCCCTCAGAGAACATTAGAATTGGCACAAGAAATCCAAGACCCAGAGGGACTAAGGCAGGAGGCAGTATGTGAGTTTGGGATTTTGCTGGCTGTTTTTAAAGCGCTTGGTCTGTTCCTTGGGACCCTGGCATGTGCAGTATGTGTTTGTGACAGGGGTGGGAGTGGTAAGTGGGGAGTGGACTCCCATGCACAAACGGAGATCAGGCACAAATAGAGGAGGAGGAAAGTCCAGGTGCAAAAACAGACACCAGATGCTTGGAACAAGTTTGCTCAGCTCCACAAACGGCAACAGAACCGACTCACAGGTGGGAGAAGAATGTTAATAAGCAACAAGCAAAGTGGGGAAAGCAGAGAAGCAGCCAGGAGCCAAGCAGAAGGGGAAGGGGGGGGGGTTGCAGGGCAATGTTAATTCGCCGTTGCAGGTGGCCGCAGGCAGGGCTCCGAAAACCGTCCTGCGCCAGCCCACCTGGATACAGAAGACGCCTTTGCGGAGGAGAGAGCTGATTGACAGCTATTAACCGCGACAGCTCAGGAGGACCTCCATGGCCAGAGGGAACATGGCAAATCCCAAGAGCAGACGCTAAGGGACGAGCAACAAGAAGGCTGCAGTGTCCACACCCTGCTAAAGAGTTTCCCCAGACATTTCTGGAAGCCAGATGCCGGCTGGATCCAGCTGTTCTTAAGGGTTGCACGCCTCTTAGGAGAGTTTCAGACACCAGGATGGCTGGAGGGTAACCAGAGAGGCTGTACACAGCAGCCCCATTCATCTCCTGTTGGATATTTTGCTAATGACACCCCCCCAAAAAAAAATCCATGCTTCTTTGCATTCTGGGACTTCATTCAGATGTTACACTTGTGCAATCACTGGCAGCTGCTAGCAGGGCAGGAAAAGCTCACGACGGGAGTGGAGTCACGCCAAGCTGGTTTGCACGTAAGGCTAAACCAGCACAGAGCAGTGGTTAGAGTGTTGGACCCTGGGAGACCAGGGTTCAAATCTCTGCTCGGTCATGAAGCTCTCACTGGGGGACCTTGAGCAAGGCATTGTTCCGAGGATTCTTGCGGCCCACTTGGTCTGAGAAGTTGGCCTGCCCTGCTCAACAAGCTGCCTAGTTTCCTTTGGGCTCCCAGGACATTTCTGAGCACAATTCGAAGTGTTGGTGCTGACCTTTAAAGCCCTAAACGGCCTCGGCCCAGTATACCTGAAGGAGCTTCTCCACCCTGATCGTTCAGCCCGGACACTGAGGTCCAGCTCCAAGGGCCTTCTGGCGGTTCCCTCACTGCGAGAAGTGAAGCTACAGGGAACCAGGCAGAGGGCCTTCTCGGTAGTGGCACCTGCCCTGTGGAACACCCTCCCATCAGATGTTAAGGAAATAAACAACTATCTGACTTTTAGAAGACATCTGAAGGCAGCCCTGTTTAGGGAAGTTTTTAATGTCTGATGTTTTATCTCTTTATTATTATTATTATTATTATCATTAATTCTGTTGGGAAACCCAGCCACATGCGCAAGGTATTTATTATTATTATTATTATTATTATTATTATTATTATTTTCCCCAGTTTCACAGCAACACTAATGAATCCTGCAATCCAGGAACCTGGAAAGGGGACCACTTCTTGGGGCATGTACATTCTCCCTCCATTTTTCAAAAGACACGACAAGGTGTGTCACACACTCAGCTAAGCGGCTCTGGGAGAGGGGGCCCAGCCACCTGCCAGGCCTTCGAAGTTACATGAAGCCTGTACCTTCTGGGCACATGTCAGGAAAGAACCATGAGGAGGGTCTCACCTGCGAGGGAATTCCCCACCCATGCGTGCATGGAGACTGGTACCCGGCGCAAAAAGGGTCATCCCGAAAAATGTAACTTTCCCATTGCAAACAGTTCCTAGATCTCATGCGAGCAGCAGCTTAGGATCACTGCAGGAACCGAGGCCTGAGCGGGGTCCCTGGTGAGAACTTCTAGGTGCCTGTGATTTATCTTGAATGACCTGCAGAATGTCCTGGTTGTTTCTACACTAAGACCACATCCACACTGTGGGCTACTCAGAGGAGACCCACTGGAAGTAATGAAGACAACTAAATGAGGCCAATTATTCTCTTAGTAAAATCTAACACAATACCATCCCCTACATTTAAAGCACTATTTATACCTCTGGAGAAATAATTTCTCCCCCTAATGCATCCCAGAAATTGTAATTAGTTAAGGGTGCTGAAAGTTATTAGGAGACTCCCTATTTCCCTCCCAGACCCACAGTTCCCAGATTTCCCTGGTAAGAGGGACTGACTGCTAAGCCACTCTGGGAATCGTAGCTCTGCGGGAGGAATAGGGGTCTCCAAACGACTCTCAGCACCCTTAACAAACTACATCTCCCAGAATTCTTTGGGGCTGTTGAAAGTTGTACAAAAGTGCTTTAAATGTAAGGCAGCCTAACCAATGTGGCCCAAGAATCCCCCAATATTCTTGCCACCCCTTGTACTTTTGCTTCTTGGTGCGAGGGTCAACACCACAGCATAATCTGTCTGGGGTAGACTCTTAACCTCAGGGTCGCGGGTTCAAGTCCCACGTTGGACAAAAGATCCTTGCGTTGCAGAGGGTTGAACTAGAAGACCCTCAGGTCTCCTTCCAACTGCTGTGATTCTGTGAATACTGGAGACAAATGCAAAAAGACCCCGCAGCCACTCGTCAGAAACCTGCTCGAGTGAACATGCCTGTCGGGAATCAAGAGCGAGCAAAAGAGAGAAGACAGCTTTCTCCCCTCTGGTCCTGTGCCTCCTGCTCTCTTGTCGTTTTATCTGCAGGCCTCGTCATGCCGAGAAAACGAGAGAGAGAGAGTTGATTTGGAAAGGCAAGTTTCAACTATTATATGTGAGGGGTCTGGAATGTCACTCACACACACACACACACACACACGGTTGTATGTCTGCAATACACCTTTGCAGCTGCAAATATGGGCCTTGCACATCAGCAGAGCTATTGCACCAATCCAGCTATTGTGCCCATACCAAGGTATTTTACAGCTTATTCAGCTCCACTAAACGACGTCTCCTTGAGTCTCCATCACAGCTCATTAAGCTAGGCCAGCATACATGCCAGACTTCCCACACATGCATTGCCTAGGGAAATATGTGGGGCGGGGAGAGAGACAGTTGTGCAAAGCTTTAAACTCAACCGCCAACTGAGTTAAAACCTGGTGCCGACCCACTCTTTAATTTTGGAGGCTTTCTCTGCGCTTTGCTTCAAAAGCACGAGGTCCAGCAACTTGCTCCGCCTTTCTTTCCGAAGAAAGCTAACATTTTCCAAGCCCCGAACCAGATACCAGACTCCTTGCCCATGCTGTGCGATACCCACAAAAGCCCTGCATTAAAGCCATGTCCAAGGAAAAGGAGTTCCTTTGCATCCTGGATGCAGTGATATATAGTTTCAGGGCTTGGGTGCGGTGCTCTGGGAGGCAGCTAAACCAATAACTTTTGGGGGTCACGCACAAGTAGGGAGTTGCCTGCACCTGCTTTCAGCTTCCTGGCTGCCTTGCCATTTGCGAATCCGGATCCCAGTATCCCTTCTTCTGCACAACCGAGTGATCTCTTGAAATGCCACTTGGTCGGGCCACACTTAACGCCACCCACCCAGCAAAAATGGACTTGCGGAGGTTGCCCTATTTGTGCCCAGCAGGCCAGCTCAAAACCCCACTCAAACGTTGCCGCATCTCTCCATCTCGGGCCTCCAGCTGTTGATGGACTACAAGGCCCATCATCCGGTGGCCAGGGATGATGGGATTTGTAGTCCGACAACAGGAGACCCAAATTGGAGAAACGCCGCGAGAGGCGCCGTGAACTTCATCTGCCAGGAGCCAACCGGCTTCCTCTGAACGAGAAACCCGTCGGCGGCGCTGCCGCCCGTTCCTTACCTCCTTTCGCTGCCAAAGAGCCGAGCCACCTCTTCCCTTCCGGGGCTGCGAGCTCGGGAACGCCGCTCCAGCCTCTTCCTCTCCGCTTGGAAAGCCTCCCGGTTACTAATCCTGACAGCCTTGGGGACATCCGCCAGGGTGGCGTACTGCCGGCTTGCTCTAAAGGAAAGGGGGCGGCCCGGCCTCTCGGCTCCCCTCGCCCCGTCTCTCACTGCCGAGTCCTCGCAGCCGGACATGGAGTCGCTCGTCAAGTCCAGGCAGTTGAGGGAGAAGCTGTACACCATTCGGCTGCCTGGGGGGCCACCTGGGGAAGGAAAGGGGCAGCTCTGCTCCGGGGAGGGCGACTGGGAGTCACTGTACCTGTTGTTGGGGGTGCTGGGGCTGGGAGGGGATGGCGGGGTCGGCAGCTGCTGCTCATCCGGCTTCCCATCCTGTTTCGTCTTCTCCAAGGAGAAGTAGCCGCTCTCCACCCGGGTTTTCCGCCCACTGTCGCTTCGGTCGCCGTGCATGCTGCTGTCGTCTGTGAGGAGGCAAGGAGAAGCTGGAGGTGACTGGGCTGCCTTTGGGTGCCCCCTCCCTCCTCGCAGGGAACTAAGGGCTTTGTAGATCGGTGGGGTGGGACTTGCTTATATAATATTATAAACACCACCCACCTTTCTCCTGAGGGCCTTCTGGCGGTTCCCCCACTGCGAGAAGTGAGGTTACAGGGAACCAGGCAGAGGGCCTTCTTGGCAGTGGCACCCTCCCATTAGATGCCAAGGAAATAAACAACTATCTGGCTTTCAGAAGACATCTGAAGGCAGCCCTGTTTAGGGAAGTTTTTAATGTTTGATGTTTTATCGTGTTTTTAATATTCTGTTGGGAGCTGCCCAGAGTGGCTGGGGAAACTCAACCAGATGGACAAGGCATATATGTATGAATGTATAAATATTATTCCATTATAGTATATTATATTCATATTATCATCATCATTATTGGGATTCAAGGCAGCTTACAGCACTACTGAAAGTTATAAAATACAAAGCAAACTGGCTAAAAAGAGCAAGTTGAAAGGACATCAAAACACCATTTAAAACCAGCATTAAAGTTGTTTGTGTATGTAACAACGTCGGCTAGGATTCCCCACACACAAAAATGAAAGGAAGAAGACGTTCCCACCAAGGAATGGGTAAGTAAGGTGAGGGACTATGCAGAATTGGCAAAATTAATTGCCAGAGTAAGAGATTCTAATGACAATTGCTTTGTGGAAGAATGAAAGCCCTTTCAAGAAAATGTAGTAGTATGATGAACTCGCAAGCAGGATTTGAAATAGGAGCAACAGAAGGAATTAAGAGAATATAGTATGGATGTGATGTGATAAGAGAGAGAAGATATTGGGCATGGAAAATGGGGTGGGAAGTCGAACATTTCTGGTACCAGGGGCAAAAAATAAATAAAAAGCCCATCTTGGTTTATCCCAAGCATTGCTCATGCGAGAATGGTGAACCTCCTGAGAGGAAGGCAAGGAAGAAAACAAGCTCTTTTGATAGCCAGCCTTGAAACACAGATAAAGGAGGAGGGAAACACTGCCTCTTCCTAGGTAGCCAAGGGGAAAACTCATCATCCTGAACAGGAAGGAGATCTCTAGCCCTTATTGTTTCGTGGAGAACAATGCAGCAGAGCTGCTGGCAGACTAATCAGAGGAGATGGGGGGCAGTGGGATGAGGCAAACCACTGGGGATGGGAGAATGAGAGAGGAAATCACTGTTTGACAAGAAATGCCGGGTAGTTCAGGTGGTGAGCCGAGAGATGCAAAATAAAATCAAGGCATTCCGCAGTTTATTATCAGTTGGAGGCAAAAGTCCTATTGCCCCCTATCTAGAGGTGGTATGGGGGGCGCGTTAGCAAACACATTCAAGATCCAGACACCTCTTCGCATTATTTAAATTGTGTAAACGTCGCCAGTTCCCAAACTCTGCAATGTTTTGGGAAAGTGCGAGGTAAAGAGGGTCCGTCAAGAAACGGAACTTAAGAGTGAGGTCAGGATGCTCGCAGTGGGGAAGGAGGTTTGGGAGACAGTCGAGAGGGTGTCGAAGCCCAACACACGAGACACAGGGAGCCACCTGGAGGCAGAGTTTAGCTCCCCCCTCGTGTCCCCAATCACAAGCACACAGCCTTTTGCTTCCTTGCATGCGAAAAAGAAAAATGATTTGCTGCACTTGGGCAACTTGGGTGAAGATTTGACGTTTTCATCCCCAAAAAGTTTATGATTTGAGTTTCTACTGAAATGAGGCTGCATTTTAATGTTCCATTCTAATCTTGTTTTCAAGTTGTATTTTAATCAATTGTTTTATACCTGGTGTTAGCCGCCCTGAGCCAGGTCTTAGCTGGGGAGGGCGGAGTATAAATAAAACATCATCATTCTTATTATTCTTATTATTAACAACAGCCCTGCCAGCCCAACAATGCAATCCACAGAGTTTGATGCAGACTCCGCCGACAAGAACGGTGGTCTCCCATCAGCTGGGCAGGGCTTGCAAAGCTCCCTTGCAGCCCCTTCCCAATTCTCAGACTCCCTCCTCTGTACACCTCACCCAGGCCTCACGCAAGGTTTTTGTTTATTGTTGAATTTCATGCCACGATTTCCTCTGAGGAGCTCAAGGTGGAGTGCAAGGTTCTCCCCCCCCCCATCTAATCCACCCAACACCCCTGTGAGGTAGGTTAGGCCTAGAGGCAGCGACCAGACTCCAAGGTCACCCAGTGAGAATTTCACAGCCGGGAACGTCGTCCGGGAACCTAACCACTAAAACCTCGCTGACTCTCACGATGAACATGCTGTTCTTGGGACGCGCCTGAAGCCACCCAAATCAGCCCCTGCAGCTCTGCCAAACCATTCTCTTTACGGCGTGTTAGCCTTGGATTTATCTTTGCTATTCTCAGATACAATCCCAGCTCCAGCAGGCCAGAGCCATAACATATTCGGACAGGGTCACTGGGAAGTCAACACGTTCCTTCAAAACAGGAGAGACTTGACTTCTTCTCTTTGGATGTTACACAATCCTTCGCAGCAGCAAAGATAAGTGGAGGGACAGGGTCTCTGTGCTTAAATTTCGCAAGGCCTCCGTGCTTTACGCAGTTATCTTCCGAAACGCGGAGGTGTGGGATATCAGGTGTGCTAACACAGCACGTCCCATGTGCAAAAAACATGGTTGACCCCAGACCTTCTGTGCCGGCCTTGTCCTCTCTGTTCTGTCTGGGTTCAGGGTTCAACCCTTACCTTCCTTGCTGTCCAGCGATGGCTCCTTCAAGGAGCATCCAGCGGGGGCCTGGCCTTGCACAGGGCTTGGGGCTGGGCTGAGTCCTCCGTTGCCATCTGGCTGGTCTTTGCTCCTCATTTCTTCCTGCCAAAGGGTGGACTTTGTGGTGGGGACCTTCTCTGCACCAGGGATGTTGCTGCTGGTGACGGCCATCTTTGCCGGGCCGGGTTCCTAGGAGAGAAGGCAGAACCGTCAGGCGACGTGAATTTCACTGACAATTTTTTTCTCTCACACCAACTTATGTCATGGAATGTAAACATGCAGTTTGGAAGCTGAACTGAGTGCTGGATCCCTGCTGGATTAAGAACACACCTCGCCCTTGGTTATAATCACTCCGAGTTTAAGAAAATAAGAAACACATATTTGATAGGGAAGGCCTGAGTTCTGCCAGACTAGTAACAGAGCCATGGCTGCTCTTTGTGCTCCGCAAGAGACACACACAAAGATGTCTCCTCTCCCAAGGCGAGGAGGGAGGAGAAGCATGTGAAAAATGAGGAAAGCAACCTTCAGAGGATCAGTCTAGCACAGGGGTCAGCAATCTTTTTCAGCCGTAGGCCGGTCCACTGTCCCTCAGACCATGTGGTGGGCCGGAATATATTTTGAAAAAAAATATATGAACGAATTCCTATGTCCCACAAATAACCCAGAGATGCGTTTTAAATAAAAGGACACATTCTACTCATGTAAAAACATGCTGATTCCCGGACTGTCCACGGGCCAGATTGAGAAGGCGATTGGGCCGTATCTGGCCCCTGGGCCTTAGGTTGCCGACCCATGGTCTAGGACAGGGGTCTGCAACCCGCGGCTCCGGAGCCGCATGTGGCTCTTTTACACCTTTGTCGCGGCTCCGGGGCGGATACTAGCGAGGGGAGGAGGCGCATTGTGCACCCCGACACTCCCCACTGTGGCGGGCGCTGTACTGGCTGTGACGTCGCATGGGGGCAGTGCGTGCGTTAGTCACGCACTGTCCCGACGTCACCTTCCCGCCCGCTACGTTGTAAGGGGCATGTACACTGGTCACTGCATTGAAAGGGGGCATGTACGCTGGTCACTGTTTTGAAGGGGAGTGAAGAACACACACACACAAAAAGGTAACTTGTTAATTTAACGTTTATTTCTATGAGGAGGAGTAATTCTGAGGGGTCAAACAAAGAAATAATAAAAAGTGACAAAAAAGTTATTTTTATAATGACGAGTTTTGCGGCTCCCAGTTTTTTTTTCTTCGGAAACGGGTCCAAGTGGCTCTTTTTGTCTTAAAGGTTGCAGACCCCTGGACTAGGACTTAGCACAGGTTTAAAGGACAGGCTAGGGAGTCTGGAGGGTCTTCTCTTTATACACTTTCTCCCGTGCAGACCCACCGGTTTTAATGCAAGCTGAGTTGCAGCTCAGCATTTCAGTGAAGGAGACACACATTGCTGTCAAAAACGGCAGCCCTGCACTTATTCATGTATGCTACAACAGCAGCAAGAGTCTTGATAGCACAAGGATGGAAGAATGAGGAAACCCCGACAAAAGAACAGTGGCAAGAGAAATTGATGAACTATGCAGAACTGGAGAAATTGACATACAAATTGCAAGATAAGGACAACTGTGACTTTAAAGAAGAATGGGAACTTTTTACAAATTATTTAAAAAGACAACAAAATGAACTGGACTCCTTGGCAGGTTTTGAATAAACATACACAAATTTAGTGAGGGTTAATATAGTAGATAGATAATACAAGGAAGTATGCAATTTTACAATATGCAGAAAATAACATGAGTTGAGAAATCAAAAACAGGAGCTGAGGGAAGGTGAGAGGGGGGAAAGGGGGGGAAATAATGAAGATGATTTGTTTTGATAATTTGTTATGTTGAAATTGTTAATAAAATTCTTATTTTAAAAAACAAACAAATGGCAGCCCTCTTATGTTTAGGCTTGCACTGGCTCATGTAGTAATGTCATCAAACCCTGAGTTTCCCCATCAACATGTAGCCTGATCATTTCATGACCAGGGTAAGTGTGCCAAAACCAGAAGGATGCACAGACAGCAGCCATATACAGAGTCGGACCATAGGTCAATCTGGCTTATTATTAGTCTTCTGTGGCTCAGAGCCCCTGTGTCTCAAGGGCCAACTCTGCCCATATTAACCGACCTGCACCCTGCAATCATAATCTGAAGCCCATCTTTATCTGTCCTTTCCACAGGAGGTCCAGGGGGCAGCAACACAAAAACAGGCCTTTTCAGTGGTGGCTCCCTGCTTGTGGAATACTCTCCCCAGGGAGGCTCGCCTGGCACCACCATTACGTATCTATAGGCGCCAGGAAAAGATTCCTTCTTCATCAGGTTTTCAACTATCAACTACCTTTTTGCCTGAGTGGGATGTTTTAATCTATATATATATTTAATGGATTTGTCTTTTCATGTTTTTAAAATGTTGGCTTTTATGTATGTCAGAGTAAGATTTTTGTTTAAAATTCTGTAAATCGCTTTGAGTTGCTGCGGCAAAGAAGCAATAAATAAGTTTAATCGTAACAATACCGTCAGGAGTAATAACTGGAGATGCCGGGGATCGAACTTGCAACCTTCTGCATGCAAAACAGATGCTCTACCACTGAGCTATGGGGGTTGTGCAGACCTGGCATCTTAAGTGTGTAGAACAGCACATCACTTTACCTGCTGCCCCTGCACTGACATCTTTGTCTTGCAATTGTCTCAGGAGAAAAATGTCATCGTGATACTGGTACTGTTGCATTTGCAACCTGCCCTACCCGATGGGCGGCAGGCTGGTTGCAGTTAAGGCAACCCTGGGCCTCAGAAATGGACCTGTGCTTTAAAATCCTGATAAGGCCATGCTCCAAAAGCCATACCGATGGGAAAATAAAACCGTGGCTTCACAAAGCAGAACAAATTCTGGGGTACAGCCACTGCTGCGGAATCGCCAACATCTTCCTTGGATAGTTTTTACATGCCGGGTTAAAATTGTCTCCTTCTGCCGCACCGCCTAGATTTAGCTTTTTAGCATCTGTGGTTTTCAATCTTTTTACAGACTTGAAAGTGTTCTTGGCCAGAAGGACTCTGAGCCTCTCCCCATTGTTGATGCTCTTCCTGGTTATAACTTCATGTTGGTTTCATTGTTTTTAAGTGTTTCTGCTACTGTAAACTGCCTCAAGCTTTTTGCACTGGAAAGACCACGCTGATATTTTCAAAATAAAGTAAGCTATTAGCATGAGCAGATAGTTTGGAGGGAAAGGGTCACAGCCTATCTTGCTGAAGGAGGTGGATTAAGAGTCGGAGGACGGGTTCCACTTTCCCTCCTATATACATAAAAATGCAAGGCTGTTGTCACACAGCCCCCATTGGAGGGTTCGTAGTGCTTCATCACAATCCTGCATTTGCATGAAGAAATCAGGTCAGGAAGGTGAAAAGCAAGCTTGGTATAGTTGCCTGAGGTGGGAAGGGGAAAATCTGGGTTATTAATGTGGAAGAAATGGGAGTGGGGTTGGTGAACAGAGCTAGCAAGGGTAGCAGTTTTTTATTTCTGCATATCTAACATGAACATTCTCCCTTCATAGCTCCTTTATTCCTTCTGCATCCTGGTTTCCAGCAAGACACCTCTTCCCACCCCAGTCTTCAAACAGCTGAGGGCCACAATAACATGTGCACACAAATATCTTATTTATAGATTTTGTGAAGCTGCCAGACGCAAAGGCAGCCTCACCGGGGAATGGTTAATGAAAGACTTCCCAGAGGCAACGGGGGGCTAAGCGCTGAGTTTCAAAAAGAGGAGAGAGCTTTTAATAGTCTTCTCCCGAAAGGGGCAGGAGTCAAAAATGGAAGAGAAGAGCAAAAGGTGGCTTTATAAATACACCACTTGGACCTTTTCCAGAAGCTGTGCGCCTGGGCGCACGAACACATCAGGGTTGCTCCTCAAGGATGAAGAACACAAATCCACCTCACCCTTCTCTCGGGGTCCCCTACACCCCCAAGACACCTTTGTGTGTCACAGCTACGAAGTTAAAGCAACAAAGATAAATCTTTCTCTCTGTGACCATGAGAACTTGAAACTCGCCTCACAGGACAAAGTGAATATTGTTTTTACATAGCGGATAGAGGAAGAATTGGAAGTTTTTAATTTTCTGAATCTTATATCTATATTTTTCTTTTAACCTCTTTTCTACTCTTCTCTCTCCCCCCCCCCTTTTATGTTTTTATTGTATCTAAATCAAAGTCTTAGTTTGGATAAAAAAGGAGGTGAGATATTAAGCATTGTATTTTTCTCTATAAACCTCAGTCAATTCCGCCCCCCCCCAAAAAAAAACTAGAAAATTGCCTCAACGAGAGCATGAGTTCTAGAGAGAACTTGCAGAGTCACATGAATGAGAAGATGTTGTTAAAATGGTACAAATAGCGGTTTAACCAGTGGCACAAGGGGTCAGGTGTGTGTCTGGCTGTCAACCAGAAGGTCAGCGTTTTGAGCCCACCCAGGGACACGATTTCTGCACTGCGGGGGGCAGGAATAGATGACCCCTGCCTATGAAATGTATGGCATTGCGTTGACTTGGAAAGGCACACAAACCTCACTTCAGTCAGGTGAACAAACGGGGCCTAGAGGCCTTCGCTAACAGATCTGTTGCCTTTCAAGTCCAGAGATGGACGACGAGCTTCGCGCAACTGCTTGCATCCCTGAAACCCCTCTGGAGCAGATTGCGAGGATGTCGCCATGGCAGAAGCCTCTGCGACTCTCACACACCAGCATTGCCCCTGGTATTGCCAAGCCACAAAAGAAACTGCTTGGTGCCAACCTCAAAGGCAACCCTCGCAAGTAGGAAATGAATGCCTCAAATACAGTGCTACCTTGGTTTTCGAACATAATCTGTTCCGGAAGACCATTCGAGTTCCGAAACGTTTGAAAACTGAGGCGCAAAGGGAGGTCTGCAGAAAACTAAGAAAAATAACAAGTAAATGCAGCAGAAGCCGTTCGACTTCTGAGGCGTGTTCAAAAATTTACTTCCGGGTTTTCGGTGTTCGAAAACCAAAATGTTCGACTTCTGAGATTTTAAAAAACCGAGAATGTTATGAAGATGGTCTATCTTTGGTATCTTACTCCCACCAAATTGGCAAAAATGTACAGAACTAGTAGTAAAACTTGCTGGAAATGCAAGGAAAAGGATGGCGACTTCTTTCATATGTGGCGGTCATGTAATAAATTAAAAGAGTTCTGGGAATCGATTTATAACGAGTTAAAAAAGATGTTTAAGTATAGCTTTCCCAAAAAGCCGGAAGAATTCTTGCTAGGTTTGGTAGGAGAAGATATTAAGAAGACTGATCAAAGATTATATTTGTACGCAACAACAGCAGCTAGAGTTCTGATAGCTCAAAAGTGGAAGCAACAGGAGATGCCGACAATAGGAGAATGGCAGATAAAGCTGGTTGAATACGCTGAGATGGCTAAATTGACACACAGAATTCGCAATCAGGAGGAGACAAAGTACCAAAAAGAATGGTGTAAATTTTTGATCTATATAAGTGAGAACTGTGCAAATTTGAAAACTTTGGCAGGATTGAAGTAAATCTTATGTCATGTTGTAATATCTAATCAAAGAAACTGTGAACTATAGAATAGAATAGGAAAACTGATGGAAGGGAAGGACGGAAGTCAACAGCTCTACGGAGCATAAAGTAGGATATATGTAATAAGATTTGATGTTTTACTGGTGTTGGTGGGTGTTGGTGGGTGATCTTAAATCTCAATAAAAATTATTTTAAAAACAACAACAAAAAAACCCCGAGGTACCACTGTATGCCCTCGGGATACAACCCCGAACGAGGAAGTGCCTCACAGTGGAGTTTGTACGTCTCTTGAGGGGATTTTTAAGTGAGGCGGATATTCTTACAATCGCCTCCGATTACAAGCAATCCCCCGCTCTCTGAGAGGCTGAAGGTGACCACACACGCCTCAACTCAGCCTGAGGTAAAATTCCCCCCACTGCTTCATTGGTGGCCAAGCCCCACATTGCAGTTTTAGTAGGGGGAGGGATGCTTCTCCCACAGGCCCCAAACCAACCCGGTAGACAGGCTCCCTCTTTTGACTACAGTCCTCAAAGCATTCTGGGTAGTTATCGCTTCTCCCTCTGGAATAGCAGAGTGTGCAAGCAAGCAGGACTTGGAGCATCATGAAGTGAAAAAATATCACAAAGAACAATCTCAAACCCCCATCCAGATAATTCCTTTTACTGGAAGCAGAACCCCCTCCCAAAAATTTTCCTAGGCATGTAACAAGCCTGTATAGCAACCCAGACAGATGGGCAGGATATAAATAAGAAAATTATTATTCCTGCTATCATCTGTGCTGCCACTCAACAGAAGCACCCAGACAGCACAAGCTTTGCCCCAAAATCAGCATCATCTCCGGAGATGGCCTGGTTGGGAAGAGACCAGCAGGCGCTTCTACTCGCCTCGCATCTTCCCCCAAAATCCTACTTACCTTATTTGGTCCTCAGGAGCTCAGATCCTGTCATGTTTCCAAGAGGTTGCCACGGCAACCAAGTGCAATCCAAAAATATGATTATTATTTGGCCAGCTTTTTTTTTAGCCCCTTCCCAATTTTTGTTCCTCTTCCAAAAACAGAAAGGAAGAAAAGGGGAACGGCTTAGGGGGCGCTAGGATGGCGCTGCGTGGGGGCTTCCTCTTTGACGGCCTCAAGCAAAGCACCCGCAACCCCCGGAATACTCTTGAGGTCTCGAGTCAAAGGGCAGGAAAAAGCAGCTGCCTGCCTGGTTTATTTTGGAACACAAAGACGCACCATCTGAGGGCTCTGGGAGAGAAGTAGAGCTCCGAGGAGAGGATAGCACCAACCATTACACCACAATCCATTGTGGGAGAAATCGGCTGAGAATGGATGGAACAAACCCAGAGATGCATGCAATCCAGCATGTAATGTTTTACTGTTGCTATAAAGGTAAAGGTAAAGGGACCCCTGACCATTAGGTCCAGTCGTGGCCGACTCTGGGGTTGTGGCGCTCAGCTCGCTTTATTGGCCGAGGGAGCCACGTACAGCTTCCGGGTCATGTGGCCAGCAGGACTAAGCCGCTTCTGGCGAACCAGAGCAGCGCATGGAAACGCCGTTTACCATCCCGCCAGAGTGATACCTATTTATCTACTTGCACTTTGACGTGCTTTTGAACTGCTAGGTTGCTATGGCCATCGGCTAATGCGAATAAAGTTTTATTTCCTAAAAAATAATCATCCAGCATTCAGAATGAGTTGCAAAGTTTTGTGCTGGATGGATAATCTCATCTTCTACGCACACACGGAAAACCCAGTTCTGTAGTCCTTCTGGTCTGATAGCTATGCAAGAACCAGTCCAGAGCAGTGGAAACAGGGTGTGCGCCTTCCAAGTACGATCTCAAGGGCTCTGGGGCCTGGCTACCATCTCCTCCCTGACTGGCAGAAGCAGAACTCTGCAAAACAGGCCCTTGCAAACTTGCTTGGTTTGCGCTAACGCGACTTGCAACATTTCCCTCTCCTTGGTGGAGAATGGAGCGCAGCGCAAGCGTTAGCTTAGCTTCCTTCTGGAGATGGCATCTGACTCTGCCTCACAAACCCTCAAGGAGCTGGAAGGCATGTGGGCACCTTGGGGGGTGGGGTGGTTAAGTCAGTTGCAAAGGGCAGCCCACAAGCAGCAGACCTCTCCTGCTTTCCAAGGGCACGTGGGTCCCACACAGAACTTGGAAGGACAGCCTGCGATGGAGAAGATGCTCAGAAGATGGGAGAAGTGGGGTCACGCAAGGCTCAGGTGGCCTCAGCGGCACAGAGTGCCTTCCATCAGCTTCGGCTGGCGGCCCAACTCTGCCCCAATCTGGAAAGGGATAGCCTAACTTCTGTCGTCTATGCTCTGGTAACTTCTAGGTTGGATTACTTCAACACGTTATACGTTAGGCTGCCTCTGAAGACGGTTCAGAAATTTCAGCTGGGACAAGGTGGTTTGAGCATCTTATGCCAATTCTGGCCCGACTGCACTGGCTGTCAATTAGTTTCCAGGCCTAATTCAAAGCGATGACTGTCTCTCTCCACATGAAGCGACCTGGACCCTAAAATCATCCTCTGAGGCCCTTCTTCCATGTACCTCCTCCATGAGAGGTCCGGAGGGTGGCAACACGAGAACGGGGCCTTTTATGCAGTGGCTCCTCATTTGTGGAATGCTCTCCCCAGGGAGGCTCGCTTGGCAACTTCCTTATACACCTTTAAGCGCCAGGCGAAAATGTTCCTCTTCAACCAGGCCTTTGGCATGACATCCGATGTCCTTTTAAATGTGCTATGGGAAAAGCTGACTGGAAAACTCAGAAACCAAGAGGATAAAAACTTTATAAAAAGAATGGGAAAATTTTATAAGTTATTTGGGAGACCACCGTAAGCAGATGGAAACAAGAACAGGATTTTGACCCACTTGTCGTGTAAAAATTATTATGGACAATATGTTTTGATATAAAAACTGGAGTACGGATGAATATGCAGTTGTAGATGTTTAAAATGAGACCCCATGGAGGAGATGGGGGAAAGTCTCAAGATTTGGAGAATCTCTTTATATAGATTTGTTTTTACAGTTTGTGTTCATTTATATTTTGTATGTGTAAAACCAATAAAAATTATTTCAGGGGAAAAATAAGTTATGGGAAAGGAGATTATTGATTTGTTTTCATTCTTATTCTATTATGTATTTTGTGCTTTTTTATATTGCAATTTTATGTTATGAAATGCCCTGGGATCTATAGATGAAGGGTGGTATACAAATAAATAATAAAAATTTAATGAATAATAAAATGAAAAATAAAAATAATAAATGAGGGGAAGGAAGACAAGTAGACAACACCTGCCTCTCAGCACGTCACAACATTACGATAGCTCTGTGAAATCGCTCCAGTTGGGCTTAAGCCTTGTCACAACCAAGGAGAAGGTTCACAGTCGGACAATTAAACCATGCACAATTCGCTTTGCAAGCATCTCCACTCAACACTGCTTCTCTGCAGTGGCTCCCCGTCTGTGGAATGCTCTCCCCAGAGAAGTTTGCCTGGCGCCTTCATTGTATACCTTTAGGCGCCAGGCAAAACCATTCCTTTTTAACCAAGACTTTGGGTAATTTGATTTACATCCTATGCCCTTTCAAAATGTTTTTTTTTTTTGGGGGGGGGGAGCTTTTTGGTTGTTTTTACTTTTATTATGTATTTTGTGGTTTTATATCTTGATTTTATTCTGTGAACTGCCCTGAGACCCCCGGGTATAGGGCGGTATACAAATTCTAACAAGAAGAAGAAGAAGAAGAAGAAGAAGAAGAAGAAGAAGAAGAAGCAGCAGCAGCAGCAGCAGCAGCAGCAGCAGCAGCTGGGGAGATGTTCATGTGGCTGCCATCTCTTGACCCCAAATGCCAGAATCTTCCTGGGCAGGCCCACGAATCCATGCCATTGACCCGTTGGGTTAACCCAACCCAGCAACAAAATCTCAGCCTTAGTCTGTGTACACAACTGTACTTTCACAGTACACAACTCCCCCCCCCCCCCAATCCTGGTAGCTGGCGTTTGTTAAGGGTGCTGGGAACTTCAGGCTCTCAAAGGGATAAACCACAGTCCTGAGCAGTCTTTGTGGGGAGCTGTGTGCCTTAAACACAGCCTTAGTCCCAGAGAAGAGGAGGCGGCTATTCGGACAGGATCAGGGGCTGAATTCTCAGCCCCCACAGACTCCGGCAGGAAAGAATGAGTCATTGTCCTACACCAGGGTTTTGGGTCTCTCTCTCTCTTTTACCATTTATAGTCAAAAAAGAGATCAATGCTGTCACTGGATCCCCAGAGAACGCAGTCCCAGCCCCCAAAAGATCTAGGAATGGCCTCAACCTCAGCTGTGGCCTCTTACTCTCCGAGTCACCTCCAGGGAACCTCTCCCCTGTAGGGAAACCAGAGCTCTGGGTAATCCAATTCAACTGGAGAGGCCTGTGGACAGTCAACAATATATTCCCCGTTTCCAGCTGTGAAAAGGGGGCCGAAAGCCTGTAGGCAGCAAGCAGGAAGTAGCCTTTGTCTGCCTTGCTGCAGGAGGGTGTCACTCTGTGTATGCACATGAACACCATGTGGTAAAAAAGGTAAAGGACCTCTGGATGGCTAAGTCCAGTCAAAGGCAACTATGGGGTTGCGACGCTCGTCTCGCTTTCGGCCAAGGGAGCTGGCGTTTGTCCACAGACAGCCTTCTGGGTCATGTGGCCAGCAGGACTAAAACACTTCTGGTGTAAAGGGACACCGTGATGGAAACCAGAGTGCACGGAAACGCCGTTGACCTTCCCTCTGGAGCGGTACCTATTTATCTACTTGCACTGGCGTGCTTTTGAACTGCTAGGTTGGCAGGAGCTGGGACAGAGCAACGGGAGCTCACCCCGTCGCGGAGATTCGGGCCGCCGAACCTCCAATCGGCAAGCCCAAGAGGCTCAGTGGTGTAGACCACAGCGCCACACATATCCCAATACACCATGTGGACCTAGATACAGCAAGTCCCTTGTATACAAGTTTCTGTGCAGGGAGAGGACTGTGCCTCAAGGTCAGTGCGCCTGCTTGGAATGAAAAAAATATGAAAAAAAATATCCCACGTTCAATCTGTGCTGCTCCCACATAAACCAGGGAGAGAGAAGAAGAAGAGAAGGGTTTGGATTTGATATCCTGCTTTATCACTACCCGAAGGAGTCTCAAAGCGGCTAACCATCTCCTTTCCCTTCCTCCCCCACAACAAACACTCTGTGAGGTGAGTGGGGCTGAGAGACTTCAGAGAAGTGTGACTGGCCCAAGGTCACCCAGCAGCTGCATGTGGAGGAGCGGGGAAGCGAACCCGGTTCACCAGATTACGAGTCCACTGCTCTTAATCACCACACCACACTGTAAGGTTTCCCGAAGGAGTCTCAAAGTGGCTAACATTCTCCTTTCCCTTCTTCCCCACAACAAACACTCTGTGAGTGAGGTGAGGCTGAGGGACTTCAGAGAAGTGTGACTGGCCCAAGGTCACCCAGCAGCTCCATGTGGAGGAGCGGGGAAGCGAACCCGGTTCACCAGATTAACCACTTAACCACTACACCACACTGGCTCTCGCTGAGCTAACGGGACCAGTGCAGTCTGCCATGTGTCCTGAGGACACATCGTGGAGGGTCTGGTCAGACCAAGGTGAGGGTTATGGGAAGTTGGCTTCTCTTCACGCCCATCAGGTTGGAACGAGCTGTGCCAGGGAGTCAGGAGATGGGTGAACCACCTCAGGGTGGGGTAGTGGGGAGCCACAGATGGGGAATCAGATCCAGAGGAGAGCTCCCCTTCTGGTGCCCCACTCCACCCCTTGTCACAAACTTAACATGAGCCAACAATGTGATGCAGCAGCAAAAATAGCTAATGCTATTCTAGGCTGCATCAATACACGTCCAGTGTCCAGATCAAGGGAAGTCATAGTATTATTCTGCCTTGGTCAGACCACACCTGGAATACCATAGTCCAATTCTTGGCACCACAACTTAATAAGGATGCTGTCAGGTCGGAACGTGTGCAGAGGAGGGCAACCAAGATAATCAAAGGTCTGGAAATTAAGCCTTATGAGGAAAGGTTGAAAAGGCTGGGTATGTTAAAGAGGAGACTGAGAGGAGATATACAGCCTAGGACCCTTGTACCTACGGGACCGCCTCTCCTGGTATGTCCCGCGGAGGACCTTACGGTCTTCAAATAAAAACATCTTGGAGGTCCCAGGCCACAGGGAGGTTAGGTTGGTCTCAACCAGAGCCAGGGCCTTTTCGGCCGCGGCCCCGATCTGGCGGAACGACCTGTCACAAGAGACTAGGGCCCTGCGGGACTTGATATCTTTCCGCAGGGCCTGCAAGACGGAGCTGTTCCACCAGGCCTTTGGCCAAGGCACAGTCTGACCCCCTCTCTCCTTCTGTAATCCTGATAGAACTCTAGCCTAATGGTTACCATTAATTTGACTCTGAATTGATTTTAGAATTATTGATTTTAGAATGTATTTCAATTAAATGATTATGATTTCATGTAAACTGTGTTATTTTTACTGTTGTTAGCCGCTCTGAGCCCGGCTTCGGCTGGGGAGGGCGGGATATAAATTATTATTATTATTATTATTATTATTGCCATCTTTAAATATCTCAAGGGCTGTCACATGGAAGATGGAGCGAGCTTGTGTTTTCCTGCTCTGGAGGCTAGGACCCGAACCAATGGATTCTGGTTACCAGAATGAGATTCCAACTCAACATCAGCAAGAACTTTCTGAGATTCCTGCATTCCAGAGGGTTGGACTTCGCACTCTACTATGATCCTATGATCACTAAAGCTCCTTGTATCTTCCCGGCTTCTGCGCTGGCCTTGCCTCTCATTCTGGCACCATCTCCAGGACCCACCGCTAGCCCAGCCTCCCAGGAGGAAAGTTCTGCTTGGTTTGGTTTGGAGATGCTGCTGTCATGTCCTCCATCTTCTGGGTCACAGGGATGCCAGCGCAGGTTGTGAGCAGATGGCCCAGGTCCACCCCTCGCAGGAGGAGTTCCCGTTTGCTTGCCCAGTCCAAAGAACAGCCTCACTTTCCATGCTTCCATTCCCACATAACGGGACTTGAGAGGGCGTGTTGCTTGCCGGACCAATGTCTTAGCTTGCTCAGCCATGCACAGCTCCTGCTGAGCCTTTGAACGCTGTTTTGCATGGCTCTGAATTCCAAAGATCTTGGCAGTAAAACACTACTTCTTCCTCAAGCGAGAGGCAGGACTCAGGCTAAGGCAAAGTCCTACACTTCCACAGAGAAAGCGCAGAATGTGGTTCTGGGTGCTCCCTCCTGACCCCACTTTCTTTCTCGCTTGAAAAGACGAGCGCAAGATGGTATTGCAAATGTTAAAAGATTATACGTGCAGGAATTGGCAAGTGGATAGCTGACGGATAAGGATAAATAAGATTTAAAATAACAAAACAAACAAACAAAAAAACTACTGCAATAACGTATAGGCCTGAATATAAGTCACACTCCCCTCCCCCAAATTCTGACGGTGAAAAGAAAGTGCAGCTTAAATTTGCGACCTTACAAAAATGGGCTTTTATGATATCACTGTAGGATTTTCTTCTACATTTGCCATTTATGGGTGTGAGTGTCTGCAGAATTTTAAGGGAGCGGCTTATATTCAGGTATTCTCTCTCCCCCCCCCCCCAATTTTAAAGGTGAGGCTTATTTGCGGGTACGGCTTATATTTGGGCCAATACGATATAAGGTGAATTGTAAGGAACGTAATGTGAACTAGAAGCAACTGGGAAAATAAAGCAGCGACAAGAGGAAATCTTAGACGCATCAAGAACGGAGTGCGGGAAACCCATTTTTTGGGGGAAAACGGTATTAAATCTGTCTTAATTTGTGGCTGATTTGATAAGATTTGGGAAATCAATAAAAATAATTTGGTAAAAGAAAAAGAAAAGAAATGATGAGTGCTGCAAAGCCATGAGCAAGCTGTGAAAAGCTGCTTTCGTTTCAGAGGCGTGTTTTTCAAAGGAAGTCCCATATCTTGCTAACCGTAACAGGTGGGGATCACTTCCCCCTTCCTACCGATTTACCTGCGGAGTCGGGGGCTCCACTTTCCTCTTCTTTTTCTGGTTCTGCTTGTTCGTCCTTGGGTAGACAACCAGCATCTCCAGCCACCTGGAGGAAAGAGAAAAGAGAGGAGAGTTAGGAATCGTGTCACGGGAAGCATCCGGAAAAGGCTCCGAGAGCCAGGTGAGACTGGCAGTGGTTCCCCCTTTCATGGAGCAGGTTGGCTGGTTGGCTACAAGCATCTATTAAAGAAAGAGGTAGATTACAGTGGTGCCTCGGTTTAAGAACAGTCCGGTTTGAGAATGATTTGGTTTACAAACTCCGCAAAACCGGGAATAGTGTCTTGGTTTGAGAACTTTATCTCGGTCTAAGAACGGAATCCGAACGGTGGAAGGGCACCGGCAGTGGGAGGCCTCATTAGGGAAAGCGTGCCTCGGTTTAAGAACGGTTTTGGTTTAAGAACGGACTTTCGGAACGGATTAAGTTCGTAAACCAAGGTACCACTGTATTGGGCTAGTGCAACAGCACGGTGGTTTGGAGGGGTGGAAGCGGTATTCCCAATGCTTTTAACATTTGCAATTTTAAGTCAATTGACTCACCAAGAATTCTGACTTGAGGGAAAACAACATAAGAGTCTTGCCATGGCTCTGTGTTCAAATCGCACGCACACACACACACACACACAGTCCCCCTTACGTTGGAGACTTCCAGGCAGCTATTGCTCTGGTAGACAGGATATAATGCGGTGGCAGAGTACACAACTTGCATGCAAATTGTCCCAAGTCCATTTCCAAACATCTGCAGTTCAAAATAAGGGAGGCGTTGGAAAGGTATGGCTCATCTGAATAGACTATGAGGGCTTGTGGGTTATGAAAAGGATGGTTGTATATGTTCCACTGCCCTCTATGAATCAGGTACCATTTTCCAGCAGAGCAATAGCTCAGACAATAGAGAATGAGGCTCTTAATCTCAGGGTCAGGGGTTCAAGCTCCATGTTGGGCAAAAGATTCCTGCATTGCACAGAGTTGGAACAGATGACTCTCATGGTCCCTCCCAACTCTTCTACGATTGCAAACCCTAATAATAATAATATTAATAACACCACCACCACCACCACCACACTGGGGATTGAACCTGCGACCTTCTGCATGCTAAATGGATGCTCTACCTCTGAGCTACAACTTTTCCCATTACTCCTCAAATCTTCTCTGTGCAAACAGCAACAACGTGGGCACTGGTGCAAGCAGAGCAGTAACTGTGCCCCCTTCCCCACCCCAAACCCCTGCTCAGTGCGAATGCCTTCTCTTCCCCTCCCAAACGGTGGGGTGGTTTCTAATCTCCGTTCCAACACACACACACAAGCAAAGATGCACTGTTTGTGCTTGGGGTGGCGTCCGTGTATTCCAGGGCTAAGCTTCTACTTTTCAGGAGTTTTTTCAACGCCACCGTGAAAATAAAAGCCTGCCTCTCTCTCTCTAGTGACTCTGAACTGTACAAGCTCCCAGGCACAAGCTTCTCAAGAGGCAGCAAGGGCACAGAAGACAGCGTATAATCGTAATAACCACCCCGAATTCCCACACCACCCCCACCCCCAAGCCAGCAGCCGCAAACCTAAGACAGATGGACGTCGTGTTGCCAAAGAGGAACCCACCCCAACCTCAATGGAGGGCGGGGGGGGGGGATTTCACGTGAGCAGCATGACAGAATCAGCCTGCTCTCAGAAATCAAGCTGCTGGAAATCCAGTGGTTTTACAACAACGTATTATTATTATTATTATTGGGGCACGGGTGGCGTTGTGGGTTAAACCACAGAGCCTAGGACTTGCCGATCAGAATGTCGGCGTTCGAATCCCCGCAACGGGGTGAGCTCCCGTTGCCCAGTCCCAGCTCCTGACAACCTAGCAGTTTGAAAGCACATCAAAGTGCAAGTAGATAAAGAGGGACCGCTCCGGCGGGAAGGTAAATGGCGTTTTCGTGCGCTGCTCTGGTTTGCCAGAAGCGGCTTAGTCATGCTGGCCACATGACCCGGAAGCTGTATGCCGGCTCCCTCGGCCAATAAAGCGAGATGAGTGCCGCAACCCCAGAGTCGGCCCCTTTACCTTTTATTATTATTATTATTATTATTATTATTAATTCGCCACCCATCCAGCTGGGTTTCTCCAGCCACTCTAGGTGGCTCCCACGATAAAACATTAAACATTAAAAACTTCCCTCAACAGGGCTGCCTTCAGATGTCTTGTAAAAGTCAGGTAGTTGTTTATTTCCTTGACATCTGATAGGAGGGCGTTCCATTAGGCGGGCCCCACTACCGAGAAGGCCCTCTGCTTGGTTCCCTGTAACCACTTCTCGCAGTGAGGGAACTGCCAGAAGGTCCTCGGAGCTGGACCTCAGAGTCCAGGCTGAACGATGGGGGTGGAGACGCTCCTTCAGGTATAGTGGACCGAAGCCATTTAGGGCTTTAATGGTCAGCACTGATACTTTGAATGGTGCCAACAGCCCCTGAGATGGCTCACTTAGGAGGGAGCAACTGCTCTCTGCCTCCCTTCCCAGGGTGAACAAAAAGTCGACTTGGACAGAGTGAAACCACTGGGTCCATCTAACTCAGTCTTGTCAACACTGACCCCAGGGTTTATGGAGGTGCCAGAGTCTGATCCTGACACTAGAGATGGGCGATATACAGTGGTGCCCCGCAAGACGAATGCCTCGCAAGACGGAAAACCCGCTAGACGAAAGGGTTTTCCGTTTCGGAGGTGCTTCGCAAAACGAATTTCCTATGGGCTTGCTTCGCAAGACGAAAATGTCTTGCGAGTTCCTGCGGGGTTTTTTTCCTTTCCCCACCCCTTTTTCCCAAGCCGCTAAGCCGCTTATCAGCTGATCCGCTAAGCCGCTAAACAGCTGATCGCTAAGCCGCTTAACAGCTGATCCGTTAAGCCACTAAGCCGCTTATCAGCTGATCTGCTAAGCCGCTAAACTGCTTATCAGCTGATCCGCTAAGCCCGCTAAGCCGCTAATAGCGCTAATCCGCTAAACCGCTAATGGGCTTGCTTCGCAAGACGAAAAAACCGCAAGACGAAGAGACTCGCGGAACGGATTCTTTTCGTCTTGCGAGGCACCACTGTATTGATAAATTGCCTGAAACCAGCACGGCGCTCAAATCGCGATACCAATTTGAGTTTCAGACAATTTGAGCTGGCAATCCATGCCTAGAGGTACCATTGTAGCAAACATATCCCAGACTTAAGCTGCCCTTTGACGATGAGCTTATATATCTGAGTTTCTAACACTGTTTAGGACCACAGACTTTGCTCTGGGCTCATTCTCTTAACAGCAGAATTCCAAGAATCGGCGAGGCCAGATGCAAAGCATTCAAGTCCTGGCTTCCCCCAAAGAATCCTGGGAACTGTAGTTTGTTAAAGATGCAGAGAGGCTGCTGTGAGGCCCCTGTTCCCCTCACAGAGCTTCAGACTGTGTTAATCATCAATCCTTCTTCCCAGGGAATGCTGGGAGTTGTAGTTCTGTGCAGGGAACCTCTTAAGAACTCTCAGCACCTTAACAGGCTGAAGCTCCCAGAATTCTGCCGAAAGTGGTATATAGTGCTTTAAATGTGTTGTGTGGATGTGGCCAATTTGCCCTCTGCTCTGTCAGCATTCCAGCAAGCTTTAAATAGCTTAAAAGCAGACCATAAAGCACATAAAAATCTCGCCGTGACTCAGTGCGGGGAGCTCTGTGACGGATAACTCCTCAAAGGAACAAAACTGATGCCAATTCGGTTTCTAAGGTCAAGTGGCCGGCCAATTTGCCCCTGTTAACCCCAGTTTTGACAGAACCAGATCTCCCCAAACCGTACAGGTTCGTCCCACCGTGCGTTGTACATTTGTTGTTGTTGTTTAGTCGTTTAGTTGTGTCCGACTCTTCGTGACCCCATGGACCAGAGCACGCCAGGCACTTCTGTCTTCCACTGCCTCCCGCAGTTTGGTCAGACTCATGTTTGTAGCTTCGAGAACACTATCCAACCATCTCGTCCTCTGTCGTCCCCTTCTCCTTGTGCCCTCCATCTTTCCCAACATCAGGGTCTTTTCCAGGGAGTCTTCTCTTCTCATGAGGTGGCCAAAGTATTGGAGCCTCAGCTTCAGGATCTGTCCTTCCAGTGAGCACTCAGGGCTAATTTCCTTAAGAATGGATGCATTTGATCTTCTTGCAGTCCATGGGACTCTCAAGAGTCTCCTCCAGCACCAGAATTCAAAAGCATCAATTCTTCTGTGATCAGCCTTCTTTATGATCCAGCTCTCACTTCCATACATCACTACTGGGAAAAGCATGGCTTTAACTATACGGACCTTTGTTGGCAAAGTGATGTCTCTGCTTTTTAAGATGCTGTCAAGGTTTGCCATCGCCTTTCTCCCAAGGAGCAGGCGTCTTTTAATTTTGTGACTGCTGTCACCATCTGCAGTGATCATGGAGCCCAAGAAAGTAAAATCTCTCACTGCCTCCATTTCTTCCCCTTCTATTTGCCAGGAAGTGATGGGACCAGTGGCCATGATCTTCGTTTTTTTGATGTTGAGCTTCAGACCATATTTTGCGCTCTCCTCTTTCACCCTCATTAAAAGGTTCTTTAATTCCTCCTCACTTTCTGCCATCAAGGTTGTGTCATCTGCATATCTGAGGTTGTTGATTTTTCTTCCGGCGATCTTAATTCCGGCTTGGGATTCATCCAGCCCAACTGGTTGTACATAGTCCGAACATTTCTTTAGGCGTGAAGCATTTCTCCAACAAAGGGGTTGCAGGCGGCTGGAGCACTCTGGCCCCAGCAACAGAGACAGGCAAGAAATTCAGGGAACAATTAATTCCCGCAGATCAAGCCCGACTTGGGCAGGACAGCTGTGACAGGGAGACGGAGGAAACAAGCAAATCCTGCTCAACAGGTCAGGTCCAATTCCACAGCCTGGATTCTGCCTCTCCCTGTCTGTTGTGCTCATTGCAATCTTCCTCCCCCCTTTGTTTTAATGCCTATTTCAGGATTTGCAGGTTTAAGAGGCAAAAAAATAGAATGAAAGAGGCTAGCCGGCTGCAGCTCAGGGCAATTCAGGTTTGCCACTTCCGCTCCATGCAGACCTGCTGAGCTCAAGACGTCTTTGCGTAAGGATTCTAGCCTGCCGTGGGCTTGGGACTGAGAATGATCCTAGTCCTCAGTGATCCACGCCCACCTTGATTTTAAAAGCAGCCTAACCCAGGGCCTTCGTAAGAACGTAACCTTTAGGGTGGGGAACATCTGCAAAGGAACGTACATTTAACTGCCTCTGAAAGTAGATCCTTTCAGGAGCACATTACCAACTCAGAAAAAGCAAGTGTGCTTCACTGCTCAGAATTTGGGTGAAGAAACTGCTCTGAAGAAGAAGAGGAGTTTGGATTTGATATCCCGCCTTTCACTCCCTTTCAGGAGTCTCAAAGCGGCTAACATTCTCCTTTCCCTTCCTCCTCCACAACAAACACTCTGTGAGGTGAGTGGGGCTGAGAGACTTCAAAGAAGTGTGACTGGCCCAAGGTCACCCAGCAGCTGCATGTGGAGGAGCGGAGACTCGAACCCGGTTCCCCAGATTACAAGACTACCGCTCTTAACCACTACACCACACTGGCTCTCTGAAGGGAGACAGGCTGAGATTTTAGGCCTAGGCCAGGCACAGGCAAACTCGGCCTTCTAGATGTTTTGGGACTACAACTCCCATCATCCCTAGCTAACAGGACCAGTGGTCAGGGATGATGGGAACTGTAGTCTCAAAACATCTGGAGGGCCGAGTTTGCCTATGTCTGGCCTAGGCAGACGGGTGGATTTTGCGCCTTGAAGGGCAATCTCCCTATTCAGACGCCTAACCATTCAGCGTTTGCCAAATTGCGAGGCCCCGGGATGTAGGCTGCAGGGAACGGAGGAGGAGGAGGAATATTTCATTTTAATTTCCTTCCAAAGGTCAGTCCTCCTTGGGAAAGAGAGGAAGAGCAGCTGTGTACACAGGGAGAGGGGACAGCAGGGGAACAGAGACCAGAAAAGGCCGAGGAGAGAGGGTGCCGAAACTGCAATAAGATCGGCTTGTGTGTGACATTCCCAGAAGCAAACAACTCCCTGCAGAACTGCTGGGACTTTTGAGAGCAGGTGGAGGCCATGGTCAAGCCAGTGTGTGTGTGTGTGGAACAGGGCCTTCCAAGTGTTAGCACCCAGACTTTGGCAACCCTAAGTCAATATTGACCAAGAAATGGGAAACTGTGCTAAGTTCTATAACCAGTGTGTCTCTGGACCTTAGACTAAGACCCATACAACAAAAACTCATATAATTTACTGGAATCGTCTATGTTTGTTCAGGAAAAGGCTACCCAACTGCTGGAGCTGCAATAGGAACAATGATTCTTTAAAATATATGTTCATACAATGTTCCATATCGGTATGGAATTGGCGTGCAATTCCATCCCCTGATACAAATATATAATTTTCTGGGTTCAACGACATTTGGAAAGACTTGGGGTGGAGGGGTGACTAGGGCGTTAGCTGTTGACTAGGCAAGGGCAGGAGGCCAAGCTCCCAATATTTGCGCAAGGCCCAGCCAATCCACAGGCTTCAGACTGACAGCCAATCGCAGAGGCCAGCGTTGCACATTCTTATCCCCTCCTTTGCCTGAAGAGGGCGACATCGCCCAAACATTCCACAAGGCACCTGGAACAAACCAAGGATGCGAAAGTCAAAATGTGGGGGTCCCCAGCACACCACAAAGGGCGCTTAGCATCACGAGATGCAGAAACGGCCCCTCCTGACCCTCTTGCTCCAGCAGTGAAATGAGAATTTTGCTGCGTGCCGTGGCCTCTCTCGATTCCTGCCTTCTCTGCCACTGCCCCTCTTCCGAGAACACACTGCTGCCAACTCACCCGCTGATGATCTCCTTGTTCTCCGCCCGGATGAAGTGTTCCTTCTCAGGCGTCAATATGCAGAGGGAGAACTTCTGCCCGGTCCGGCTTTCCCCGTCCACGACATCCGTACACTGGTTCATGTTGATGGTGCCCTGGGGCAGGGTGGTTGGCTAGAAAGGAGAATGGAAGTGGGGAAGTTATAAGGAGGAAGGACGAGAGCATGTTTCAAATTGTTCAGTGTTTTCCTGTACAGCAGTCTTTGCCACCCAGGTGTCCTCCTGGACATTTTGGACTACAACTGCCATCAGTGTAACACTGCCCGTTGGAGCTGATGGGAGCTGTAGTTTATTTTCTGTTTTCTCTTTTTTTATATATATTAAATTTGGAACGCAGATCTCAGGGCAGTTGCCAAGATAAAATCACAATATATAAACTTAAAATACATAATAGAAAAAACCCCGAAACAACCCATTAATCCCCCCAACATATTTTAAAAGGGCATTTGAATAGGTGTCTCCGAACAACCCCCCAGCACCCTTAAAGAACTACACAGTTCCTGGGATCGTATATTGAAATACAGCAGTACCTTGGTTTAAGAGCAGCTTAGTTTATGAACAACTTGGATTAAGAACGCTACAAACCCGGAAGTAGGTGTTTTGGTTTGTGAACTTTGCCTTCGAAGCAGAACATGTTTCGCTTACTGTTGAGTGTGTTCCATTTGTAAATTCAGTCCCCCGCTGCTATGGGAAAGGACGCCTTGGTTTAAGAATGGACTTCCGGAACGGATTAAGTTCGTAAACCAAGGTACCACTGTTTATTATCACAGCGGCAAGATTGTTAAATGCACAAAGATGGAAGGGTTTGCCATTAACTACTACAGAAGAATGGTGACTGAAATTAATGGATTTGGCTGAGATGGCGAAGTTGGCGTGTTTATGTTACAGAAAAATCATCATTGCCCTTTATTAATAACGGGAAACCCCTTATGGACTTTTTGTGCAAAAAGGAAAATATCTGGGTTTGAAGTCTGAAAAAAAGGTTAGTCTGTGGAAAGTAGAAGAGCTGGATACTACTTGGGAGCAAGGATTTTGCCCAAGACTAGGAAGCTGACAGACAAAGAATCAGAAGTCTTTTTCTCTCTTTTTTTAGCTCTACCAACTGAGCTATCCTAGGACATAATAGTCACCACGATAGCTTATTATTAGCCAACATAGTCATCTCAGTGCATTGCTATATACACCTGCCAAACAAATTATTCTGGGTTGCCTTTTCTTTCCAAAACACACTCGCTGTTGATCTTGGCTCCTTCCCAATGCCGCCCCCTCACCCTACCCGAAATCACCATGTTTTAAACCAAAGGCCAATCTCAGGGGCGGCTCAAGGTATTTTGCTGCCTGAGGCGAAGGACAAGATTCTGCATCCGCCACCCACGCAAGACGGGACCGGCAGCAGAATCTCATCTCAAGGCTGGCAATGAAACACAGGAGTGGGACATGGGAGACCCGGGTTCAAATCCCTCCTCAGCCCTAAAGCTACATGAAGGACGGGGGGCCTTGGGCAAGTCAGCGTCTTTGAGCCCGCACTACCCCAAAAGGTCATTGTAAGGATAAAGGATGGACGGAGATCTGTTTAAGACTCCCGGGGGTGGGGGGGGGGAAATAAACAAAAAAATCTTCATCTCAAAGACAGAGGGAGAGTTTGAACGGCCGTCATAAATTGCTGGCTGCCCTGCTTCATTTACAACAGGGGTCAGCAAACTTATCATGCCTCGGGCTGGTGTCTCCAGCACCGATCACATGGCAGGCCGGATACCGTGTGCCCATCCGCGTGCGCGCACACTATTTCCAGCGCACTTCTGGGTCAGAGGAGCACCGGAAATAGCTTGTGCGCATGTGCACGGGCCTCCTCCGACCCGGATGTGCACTGGAAATAACGCTTGCGCATGCGCACAAGCAATTTCTGGTGCTCCTCTGACCCAGAAGTGGACAGCCGCGCAGCGCAGCGCTGGTAAGCGCGGACGGTGGCAGTGGGAATCGCCGCAGGCCGGATAAACGAGTCCCTTGGGCCTTATTCGGCCCGTGGGCCTTAGTTTGGGGACCCCTGATTTACAACATGCCAGCAAAGGCACCACGGGAGGAAACCGCACAGGCGCACTGGCGAAGTATCGTGGGAGGGAGACGGAGCCTGCATCAGAATTCCCCGCCCCCACCCTGGGACATGGCCAACTTGTGTTTAGATGTGCAAAGAACGGCCCCCAACGGCCCGCCTTGTCTTGCCAAGTTGAAAAACCTCGGTAAGCAGCGTGGCAGACAAGCCAGGCAGGCACATACAAGCGTTTTCTACCAGTATAAATCATCAGTAAGCTTCTCAGAAGACTTTGGAAAGGATGCTAAGGAAGGAAAGTGAAGGAGGAGGAGGAGAGGAAATGGTGGCAGCGACGCTGCTCTCGCCCCACACAGCTGGGCCTCCCACAGCCAGGCGCTTGCTGGTGCAAGAGGTTAATGGTTTCTTGACAGGTACCACTGCAGAAGGCACGCCTGGAGCAACCAAAATTGCAGAGAGCTTGCTATGCTTTTTAAACACGAGCTAGCTGGGCTGCTTCAAGGTCTATGGTGTGCGACAGCTAATTCTTAGAACTGTAGAGTTGGAAGGGACCCGAGGGTCATCTAGTCCAACCCCCTTGCAGTGCGGGAATCTTTTGCCCAAAGCGAGACTCGAACCCACGACCCTGAGATTAAGAATCTCATGCTCTACCAAGTGAGCTGGGATAATTCAAACTTTGCCTTGGCCGCAAACCTACGCAGAGGTTCCCTGGTACATGCCACCATCTAAATCTACAAGGGCAAACTTTCTGAATTTTGGGGATAATGGTATCAGTGATGTCGGAGGAATTTGATCTTTGGAAATTAAGAGGATGAGCTCGCCTGAACCTCACCCTCCTAGATCAACATGCAGAGTGAAATTTAAGCTATCCACCTTTTCCCCATGCTTCTGGGGTGCCTGAACACAGTTCACAGACCAAATAATATATCAAAATAGGCTTAGAATGAGCATTTGGATGCAGATTTTTCTGAAAAATCACAAATCTATGCAGAAACAGGATGGGTCTAACTTCAAGGTGGATGCATTTGAAAATGGTAAGCTAGGAATAAACTAGTTTTCCCAACCCTGATCAATAATGGTCTCCCTTATAGGATTATTGCATGCAGTCCAATACTGAGATATATAGAATTGGCTTCCCAGGTCACCCAGTGAGCCGAGTGGCAGGATTCGAACCCTGCGCTCCCGAGTCCTAGCCCAACACTCTGACCATTACACCAGTCTCCCCAGGAGCTACGGAATAGACAACTCCTTGCAAAGTGGAACAACCACCTGAACACACAGCCATGAAACAGGGTGGAAACTGAAGTAGCAGCAGAATCTGGGGAGGGTTTTTTGGCCAGGGAGGGAGAGAGAGTCTGTCTTCCCAGCATTTCATGGACAGGGATGGCAAGTTCAGCCAGGGGACATTTTTTTAAAGAGGCGTAAAGTTTACTCAAGGCAGACAGCAAGTCTAAACAGCCAATCGGACCAGCCGGGAGCAAAGAGGTAGACTGAGTAGCAGGCGGATCTCAAGCTTAAAGAGAGCCAGGAGGACTTAACCCTGTCAGATGCCCAAACTTGCTCAGCATCCTTATATTTTCACCCTGCCCTCAGAAGAGTTTGAGGCAGTTTACACCACATCTACACCATATAAAGCACTCTCAAACCACTTTTAATACTTGTGGGTTCCACCCATCTAAGCATCCTGGGAACTGCAGTCTGTTAAGGGTGCAGAGAAGTGTCTCCTCACAGTGCTACAGTTCCCAGAGTTCGCTGGGAAGAAGAAACGATTGTTAAACCATTCTGTGAAGGGAATAAAGGTAAAGGTAAAGGGACCCCTGACCATTAGGTCCAGTCATGGCCGACTCTGGGGTTGCTGCGCTCATCTTGCTTTACTGGCTGAGGGAACTAGCGTACAGCTTCCGGGTCATGGGGCCAGCAAGACTAAGCAGCTTCTGGCGAACCAGAGCAGCGCATGGAAATGCCATTTACCTTCCCGCCGGAGCGGTACCTATTTATCTACTTGCACTTTGTGCTTTCGAACTGCTAGGTTGGCAGGAGCAGGGACCAAGCAACGGGAGCTCACCTCATCATGGGGATTCAAACCGCTGACCTTCTGATCGGCAAGCCCTAGGCTCTGTGGTTTAGACCACAGCACCACCTGCGTCCCCAAGACCCTTTGCGGGAGGCTGTCGCTGTTTGAAGGGTATAATGGTGCTTTAAATGTGTGGGGTGGGTTTGCATAGTTGCCCATTTATGCTCACAGCCACCCTGTGGCTACAACTAAGAATTAAATAAAGGAGCATCTCCAAGCTCATTCTGAGCTGAGGTTTTCCATACCAGAAACAGATACCTCGCATCCCCAGGAAGTGTGCAAGCATTGGCCAACCAGGGCAGTCGTCTCACAAGGTGAGGGTAATACAAAGTCAGGATAACTGAGCAATCCGATCACAAAGGCCACAGACTCACAGGGGTGCAGCAGGGAACCTCTTTCACAGGTGCTTCCAGAAGCTCTGACTTCATTAACTACTTGCAGCCGCTGATGGAAACTCACATATATAAGCTAGGTGCCAAATGGCTCCTTAAACCGGGGTTGCAGTCGCCAAAACGGAATGTTTAGTCGCCGTTTTGGCGCCAGATGGCTCAAAAGTCATATTTTGGGTTCCTGAAATTCGTTCTGATTGCACAGATAAAATATAAGGGATGGAATTCTACAGGATGTGCTGCTAATGTGTGAAAACGGTCCAGATCCAAGGTTCCCCAGGCACTCACCTCCAGATGGTGCAGATGTCAGAAGGCACCCTGGCATCTTCACTTGGTCATAAGTGGCCAATAGCCAGGTGCAAAATGCCCCCCAAAATAAATAAACCAGGGAATTGGCATTCTGGCCCCCAAAGATGGATGCCACCTAGGATAAAGGGTCTGGTCATCCTCCATATTTAAAACACCCCTGCCCCACAAAAAACCCCTAAAACTCCTGCTTGCAGTATTTGCATACAGCCACACTGCAAATGGGTGTGGGGGGAGGCTTGTAAGTTTAAATATGGGGAGCCGGGAGATGGGGCAGGTCTCTTTTATTCCAGGTGGCTTCTGTCTTCTCGGCTGTGGGGAAATCAGCCAGAAGGATAATAATGTGAGGGAGAAAAGAGCCATGTGTGAAGCAGCCCCCGCCCCTCTCTTTCCCCTGGGCTGATGGAATCAAACAAGCTTTTATTTTTCCGAGGCTGTTTTGACCTTATATGGGGAATTCTCGCATGCAGCTGTAATCGTGCTTCGCAGCCGCGATTCACCCCCAGCAAACCTCTGCCACAGGCCTGCTCCACTCCTTTCCAGATACAGCTGCAACACACAAAAACAAGTCCAGCTACCAGAAGGTTAACAAATAATTAACCTCGGGGAAATCATCAACACAAAGGAAGATGGAAGCAGTTTCACGGATCCGGGCAGATCTGCACGCTGCATTTAAAGCATGGACAACACACATTTCAAGCACATGGCTTCCCCCAAAGAATCCTGGAGGACGGCAGTTTCCCCCGTTCATAGAGCAACACCACTTCCAGCAACTTTAATTCCAGAAACTACAATTGCTGGCATCTGTCTGCCTTGAGAGACAATGGAGTGCTCCTCCAGGGGTGAAGTCGTCAAACCACTGAAGAATCACAGCGCCTGCTGTGGCTGCAGAAACCGGTAGCTCATAACTGCTGCTTCCTGCATTGTTTTTGCTGCGTTACGAGCACCGAAGTGACCGCCCCAGGGTGCCAGCCTGGGCAGTGTGTCTGGAGGTCCTAGGCTGCCCAGACAACAAGACCCCCTTCTCGGCCTCTCTGATGGGGTCCAAAGGAAAGCAGAGCAAGACGTTTGGCACCAGCTTGGCCGCAGGAGGAGGCGTACAGGGTGCCATCCAACCATCTTCGGAACTTCACTCCAGATTTGTGTAGGGTTTATTCCTGAGCTTTTCTTCTCCCTGAGATATTCCACAGGGCAGTGTCAGTTCAGGTCTTCCTCTCCTAGATGGGCTACCTTCCCAGGTGACGGAGCCCCATCTGCCCCTTACTTCCCTCTACAGCAGCCTTTCTCAACCTGTGGGTCCCCAGATGTTGTTGAACTACAACTCCCTTAACCCCAGCTAGCAAGGCCAGAGCTCAGGGATGATGGGAGCTGTAGTCCAACAACATCTGGGGACCCACAGGTTGAGAACCGCTTCTCTACAGAATACTCAGAAACCGCCTCATTGACCATTGGACCCACTATTTTTCTCGGCCGCTCAATCCACCACAGCCTGTCCCAATTCTTTGTGAGGTCATGTGCTTTACATGTATAGTGAAGGCCTGCTCTTGGTTGTCCTAAATTAGGGAAATGCATAGACGACAAGGCTATCAATAGTAATTACAGTCAAACCTCGACTGTCAGACGTAATCCGTTCCGGAAGCCCATCCAGCTTCCAAAATGTTAGGCAGCTGAGACATGGCTTCTGACTGTTTGCAGGAGTTCCCTACACTCAAGCAGAGGCTGCGTCAGTTGTTCAGCTTCCAAAAAACATTTGAAAACTGGAGCATTCACTTCCGGGTTTTAAATGTTCCAAAATGGAGGCGTCCAGGAGCCGTCTGGGGGGAGAGGCAAATATTGGCAGAAGACGGGTGGTTGTTTCAGCCCCCGCTGGCAAACTTTCCAGAAGTAAATGACTGACCACTGTGGAAAGTAGGATGCTAGATCTAGTGGAACTCTGATCTGATCCCGCATGGATCTTCTTATGCTCTGAATGAGAAGAGGGGCTTCCTAGGGAGGTCTAAGCACTTGCTAGGGAGAGTGACAAATGCCGTCAGCAGCGACAGAGGAGTGACTAGAGAGGGAAGGAGGGGAATTTTGTTCAGTCCAACATTTTAAGCAAACTGCCCCCATTTGCACCTCTCCTGGGTTACGGACACGGATCAGAATGCAATCACCCTTTGGATTTTGCACTTCTCCGAATTTTTGCGATGCACTTCTCTGCTCAAAACGAGCGAAAAGTTGTCTATTTGGGGACAGATGTGTCCAGAGATGCATATATTGAGAAATTAAGAGATTGAATGCATATGTTTGCAAGGATTTTCAAAAAAAGATTTGCAGATTGATGGGAAATAGGACATAACAGACTTGTGAACACACGTAAAACTGATGCAGACTGGAAATAAGACTGATCCTTCTGTTCCCAGTAACATCCATCTATTTACCTACACACCACAGAGAACGCTGCATTTTTCAGCTGAACCTGATATCCTGGGACCTCTCCCAAATATTCCCCCATCCCTTGGGAGATGGGAGGTGAGCTTAACCTCTCTCTGTAGCAACCTTAAGGCAGAGGCTGCAGTTGCATAAAGCAGCCATAAAATTTTATCCATAAAGTTGGATAAAGCAGAAAAGTGCCCACAATCAGACTTTTCTTATCAAAGCCATCCCTTTGCAATGAAGGGAAAGAAACACCCGTTTGCCGCAGCAAATCTTTGCAAGCAAATTTCAAGACCACCCAGTAAAGCGTTTTCCTGGCAGTAGGACTGGGGAAAAGAACCAGAGATCTAGAGAGCTTCCGGTGAAAGGAACGTCCGAAATCTGATCCTAAAAACAGAGCAACCTGCCCTGTGCGCTGACCACCACGTGCCAACTTTCTGGCGACGCACAGAGATGTGATACTCAGGACAACTGGCTTACAGGGACCCTCGTCTGCCTACTGGCCCATCTGCCTCCATACTGTCTGCACGGACTGGCAGCAGCTGTCCAGGCTTTCAGGAAGGGGTCTTCCCTACGGGAGAGCTCAGTCGGTAGAGCATGAGACTCTTACATCTCAGGGCCGTGGGTTTGAGCCCCACGTTGGGTTAAAGATTCCTGCATTGCAGGGGGTTGGACTAGATGACCCTGGGGTCCCTTCCCATTGTTCAAGTAAGTCTATGATTCTACCTGGAGAGAACCTGAGCCCTTCTGTATTCAAAGGAGATCATAGGAATCAAAGTTATTGCGTTTTCTATCTACAGTGGTGCCTCGCAAGACGAATGCCTCGCAAGACGGAAAACTCGCAAGACGAAAGGGTTTTCCATTTTTGAGTTGCTTCGCAAGACGATTTTCCCTATGGGCTTGCTTCGCAAGACGGAAACCTCTTGCAAGTTTGTTTCCTTTTTTTTAAAACCGTTAATACAGTTGCGACTTGACTTCGAGGAGCAACTCAAAGCACGTGGTGTGCGTCTCCGTAGGGGCAAGAACGCGTGAAGGGAACGTTCTGAGGGAGAGGGAGCTTTGTTTCGGCGAAAAATAGCAAGGCGCGCACACTTCCCTCCCCACAACTCCCAGTTAGGGAGGCCAGGCTCCGGGGCTCTTCGGACGGGGCTCCTTCCTTCTCCCCCCCCCAGCGCCCTGGCGGTGACAAGAGCGCCTGCCCGGGCGCTTTCCAACCCCGCGACGTCTACGGCTGCGGCAAGTTTGCCTCTCAGTGTGTGTGCGTGCGAGTGTGTGTTCTCCTCGCCCCGCTCGAGTTAGTCCCGGCGCAGCGCAGGCAGCAGGTGAGTCGCCCTTTGGCAGCGTGGAAGGCGCCGGGCCAGGCAAGGTCAGCTCGGGAGCCACCGGGGACGCGCCCCCACGCTCCTCTCCAACGGGCTGGATGCACCCCTCTCCGCTCGCGCGCTTCTGGCTGGCTGGCCGGCTGCAGCAGCAACAGGGACAATAGGCATCCACCGTCGCCGATGCTCCCTCCCTCCCTCCTGCCCGCGGTGGGCGGCTGGCTGGCTGGCGCTCTCGCTTTCTTTCGGGCTGCTGCTGCAGAAGGGATTTTGCACCAGACAACTTTTAGGCCAGTAGGAGTTTTGACTACCGCGGCGACAGCAGCAGCAGCAGCAAGACGGCGCCGACTGTAGTGCAAAGGGTCGGAGCAAGGCGAGCCGAACTGATCCCGGGGGCTCAGGCAGCAACCTCTGCCCTGCCTCCCCCCACGCCCCGCGCCCGCCTCTCCCTCCCTCCCAAGCACCCCCCTTTTTTGAGGTTTTTGAAGACTTTTGAAGCTTTTCCAAAACTTTCCCGACACCGTGCTTCGCAAGACGAAAAAAATCGCAAGACGAAAAAACTCATGGAACGAATTAATTTCGTCTTGCGAGGCACCACTGTATCCAGAATTTTCTGCCAATTGAGGGAGACGGATAATGGGAATCACAGTATTGTAGAGTTGGAAGGGACCCCGGCGATCATCTATTCCAACGCCCTGCAATGCAGAAATATGTAGTTGTCCCATGCAGGTATTGAACCTGCAACCTTGGCGTTATCATCACTACGCTCTAACCAACTGAGCTATCCAGATGTTCTATGACTGAGATATGGGCCCTTCCTTAAGGCAGGACAAGCCTTTATTACAGCTTAGAAGTCAGATAATAGTCACATCAGGCAACAAGAGTGCGCCAGTCCCCCACGCCCTGAGATTTTTACTCCCTCCCTGGATTTCCCCCTGGGGGAGTCCTTATGCTCCCCCAAGTCCTGTCCCATCCATTAGGGCTCCCCTGCCTCTAACCCTGGAGGGAGCCTCTATGCTACTCCTCTGCCTTACCTGTCCCTCAAAACTTGCACTTCAGGTTTGCAAATTACACACTCGGCTGGGAGCAAGTAAGAACTGCTTCCAGACAAACAAGTTGGCGTTCTTAAAATATATATATATATATATATATATATATATATATATATACATATTTATCTGCATGTGTCAAGCTGTGTGTTGCTGCCGTTTTCCTTCGAGGGCTCAGGCGTGCACCAAAGACTAACCAAAGTGTGTGAGAGAAGCGAGAATTTCTGTGGCCTTATTTCTGCCATCTATCATCAGAGGAGGGACGTGGGTGGCGCTGTGGGTTAAACCACTAGGACTTGCCGATCAGAAGGTCAGCGGTTCGAATCCCCGCAACGGGGTGAGCTCCCGTTTTTCGGTCCCTGCTCCTGCCCACCTAGCAGTTCAAAAGCACGTCAAAGTGCAAGGAGATAAATAGGCACCGCTCCGGCGGGAAGGTAAACGGCGTTTCCACGCGCTGCTCTGGTTCGCCAGAAGCGGCTTAGTCATGCTGGCCACATGACCCGGAAGCTGTACGCCGGCTCCCTCGGCCAGTAAAGCGAGATGAGCGCCGCAACCCCAGAGTCAGCCGCGACTGGACCTAATGGTCAGGGGTCCCTTTACCTTTACCATCAGAGGGCATGGGTCTGTTGCCTTGTTTAGTCTTCTCTTCCCATCGCAGAACACGCCACAATTACATACCCTTCCAGTCAACCTCTGAAAGGAACCCTGGAGCCACTGTGGTGCAGCGAGTGTTTGGAGTTAGGACATGGAAGACCTGGGTTCAAATCTCCACCCAGCCGTGAAGCTCAATGGCTGACCTCAGATGTTGGTCCCTGCCTCTTGGCCCAACCTACCTTGAAAGGGTGTTGTGGGGATTCAATGAGGGGAAGAAAAGTAGGATACAAGTGCAATCCCATCTTTCACATCCCCACCAATGCTAAGAAATGTCACACCAAGAACGATAGAATTGTAGAGCTGGAAGGGGGCCCTGGGGGGGGGTTCTCTAGTCCAACCCCCTGCAATGCCAGAACCTCTTGCCCTATGTGAGGCTCGAACCCACGACCCAGAGATTAAGAAACAGCTGGAAATAGGGACTCCTAGACACCAAGGCCACTTGTCAATGCTGGAGGCAAGAATACCCTCCATCTTAGTGATAATGATAATGATAATTTATAACAGTGGTACCTCGGGTTAAGAATTTAATTTGTTCCGGAGGTCCGTACAGTGGTGCCTCGCAAGACGAAATTAATTCGTTCTGCAAGTTTTTTCGTCTTGCGAATTTTTCGTCTTGCGAAGCACCACTGTCTTCAAATCACCAAAGTCTTCAAAAACCTCAAAAAAGGCTACCACACCGCGTGCTATGAGTTGCTCCTCGAAGTCAAGTCGCAACTGCACCTCTTCAAGCAATGCACCCTGGGTATTAACGGTTTTTTAAAAAAGGAAACAAACCTGCAAGACGTTTTCGTTTTTCGTCTTGAGAAGCAAGCCCATAGGGAAATTCGTCTTGTGAAGCAACTCAAAAAACGAAAAACTCTTTCGTCTTGCGAGTTTTTCGTCTTGCGAGGTACCACTGTACTTAACCTGAAACTGTTCTTAACCTGAGGTACCACTTTAGCTAATGGGGCCTCCCGCTGCCGCCGCACGATTTCTGTTCTCATCCTGAAGTAAAGTTCTTAACCCGAGGTACTATTTCTGGGTTAGCGGAGTCTGCAACCTGAAGCGTCTGTAACTTGAAGCGTCTGTAACCCAAGGTACCACAGTATTTATACCCCACCCATCTAGCTGGGTTTCCCCAGCCACTCTGGGCGGCTTCCAACAAAGATTAAAAATACATCAAAATGTCACACATTAAAAACTTCCCTAAACAGGGCTGCCTTCAGATGTCTTCTAAAAGTCAGATAGTTGTTTATCTCCTTGACATCTGATGGGAGGGCATTCCACAGGGCGGGCGCCACCACCGAGAAGCCCCACTTCTCGCAGAGAGGGAACCGCCAGAAGGCTCTCAGAGCTTGACCTCAATGTCTAACCAACTACAAGTTGTGAACTGTTGGTGCACTAATTTTACTGCAAATATTAATAATGCGCCTCTTGTAGTTTGGTTTTCTATTAAAAATAGGGAAGCCTAATGACTAGTTCTCAGCCAAGAGAGACAGAACCCTGTGAAGAACTCCTATCCAATTCCTGTGGAATTTTCTCATTCCACATTAAAAACACAAGTATCCATGACTTCAAAAGGGTATCAGGTACGGCTTTTGTTCCCTGCCTTACATAACCGTCCCAATTTGTCAAATTAGCCCCAAAAGCCAAGTCTCAGGAGCTGCAAAGACAGACTCTCCTGGAAGGGCATTTAATTTCACCAAGCAGCTTATGGAATTAAGACCAAAACCCAGAGGCAATTAGAAGAAGAAAAACAAAAAACAAAAATTAAAGTCGCTGTGCGTTTTGCTCAATGCCCCCAGGACCGGCTGGCGGACAAAGAATGGCTTTGGGTACACTCACAAGAGGCTCCAAAAGCTATTCTTTGTATCACATGCCAATAAGGAAGGGTGGAAAGGAGGAGTGACAAAAACAAAACAAAACACCCAATAGTCACATAGTCCTGTGTAATTACACTCTAGTGTGAGTCCTTCAGGACAAAGGGAGCTCCAGAATGAGCCACCAGCTGCAAAGACTGTAGCAACAAGCTACAAGGATCAGGCTGGATGAACAAGTCTGTCGTCGTTTTAAGCCAGGCTTCCTCAAACTCAGCCCTCCAGATGTTTTTGGCCTACAACTCCCATGATCCCTAGCTAGCAGGACCAGTAGTCAGGGATGATGGGAATTGTAGTCTCAAAACATCTGGAGGGCCGAGGTTGAGGAAGCCTGATTTAAATGGTATTCTGGAATAAAAAGAGGAGCTTAAAAAAATGAACTACAGAAGGGAACCAAGGAACATTCCAGGAGGGATCACTACAGAATGAATTTCATATCCTGAAAGTCTTCTCAAACTGTATTTTTAAGGTTCTAGACATCGTGGTGGGAAAGAAGAAATTTAAAAAAACAAACAAACAGGGTTGCGTTACTTAGAGCATCCACCACGTTAATAGTCGAAAAGAGTTGTGGCTGGCTTTTTTCGGCCAGCCACAAATTTGTTGCCAGCAGCAACACAACATACGGTACATGTCCTTTCAGAGGCTATATTTCTATAATATCTGGTATGGGGGGACAAGTTAGATTTGAACCCTATTTTTTTCTTTTTAAAATCGCTCGATTAATTTAAAAAGCACTGATTAATTAATGAGCTGATTAATTTAAAATCTGCTGTCTTGATTAAAGACCGCAGATCAATTTTATTAGAAGCAACACAATTTATACACAGTTCCAAGAAGAGTTATTTCCTCTCCATTTGCATGCAGAAGGGAATTCTGAGACTACACATAAGTCCCATCTGATTATGAATTATCACTTTTTTATTAACTTGTGCTGTTTTTATGGATTGACATTTGATTTTCAGTTTTCAAAATTTGTCGTGATTTCGTTCTCCTTTATCGCATTCGCCTGCCAGCTTATGTCTAGTTCAAAAGGAAAAATCAGAACAGAAATGTGGTACTTATTATTAACATTAACCTTCTTCCGAACTATTGTTTTTACTCCCAGTGTAAAGGTTAGGCGGCTTGGTTACAAATACATCAAAAGATGCTTTAAGTTATAAAAGCAGCCCTATTAGAAATAAGTGGGTGATGTCAAGTAAGAGCTCAAAAACCAAGATGTGGCTTAGTCAATATGCACAAGCCAAGATGAAGGAAGCCAATTATGTAGATAGACTACAATTCCCATTGTCCTTGGCCAATGGGCACGCTGGCAAGGGCTGATGGGTGTTGGAGTCCAACACTATCCAGAGAGCACCACCTTATCTAACCCAGAGGTTGTGAACTCTCCTTCCCTGGAGGTTTTAAAGCAGAGGGTGGATGAGGTCACCTGTCTTGGGTGCTTCAGCTGAGATTCCCGCATCGCAGGGGGTTGGACTAGATGACCCTTGGGTCCCTTCTATGAATCAGGGGTGTGTGTGGACTGCTTTATGAAATAAAGTAAAATAAAATATGAAATAAAACTTGCAAAAAACTTTTATTTGATAGATATGATGTTGTATAAATCTTTGGTTTTCTTTTCTTTTTTTCTTGTTTTTTTTTTCAATTTTGTTTTTACGTCATGATTCCCCCCCCCCCTTTATTTATTTCTGTATTTAACTTTGTTATACCTATCTTTGTTGTATGTTTGTATTTTAAACTAATAAAGATTTTTTTAAAAAAACAAAAAACTTCGCATCAAATGCATGGCCTGTTTAAATCATACAAATTGCAGCATTCTTCTTTTCCTAGGAGCAACAGGGCCCACGCAAGATGGCAGCACAGAGTTAAACTACGGAACTCCTTGCAACATGAGGCAGTGGTGGCCAACAACCCAGATGGCTCTAAACGAGGACTAGACAGATTCGTGGAGCATTAGATTACCCATGGAAGTTGGCCTCCATGCTCATTTGCAGCAATGCTTCTGAAATAATAATTATAATAATAATTTATTATTTATACCCTGCCCATCTGGCTGGGTTTCCCCAGCCACTCTGGGCGGCTTCCAACCAAATATTAAAAACAATACAGCATCAGACATTAAAAACTTCCCTAAACAGGGCCGCCTTCAGTTGTCTTTTAAAAGTAAAATAGTTGTTTATTTCCTTGACATCTGATGGGAGGGTGTTCCACAGGACAGGCACCACCACCGAGAAGACCCTCTGCCTGGTTCCCTGTAAACTTGCTTCTCTCAGCAAGGGAACCACCAGAAAGCCCTCGGCGCTGGACCTCAGTGTCTGGGCTGAAAGATGGGGGTGGAGACACTCCTTCAGATATACTGGACTGAGGCCGTTTAGGGCTTTCAAGGTCAGCACCAACACTTTGAATTGTGCTTGAAAAACAGCTGCTGGAAACCACAGGAGGGCTCTTGGGCTCGAGTTTCCCACCAGTTGGTCACTGTGAGAACAGGACGCTGGACTAGGTGGGCCACTGGCCTGATCCTGCGGACTCTCCCGTTCTTCTAGACTCCAGGCACCTGAGGCCTTGAGCATGCATTGCGCAACGAACATTCAAACGGCAATTGCTGGGAAATTTATTGATTCCTTAAAATTTGATTGTAGGGAACAAAACAAAAAGCCTCAAATCAGTTTGCAAAAATAATAAACACGAGGAAAAGCATCATTTCTCACAATGCCACATCTGGTGCCCAGCACCAGCCTCTGCCCTCAGATGGCACAGCTGTGGACTCCCAAAATCTATGCTTACTCCATGCAGCTCCCTTGTATTCCTGCAGGGCTCCCATCCCATTCGCCTACTTTTAAGAATTCCATAAAATCTTCTCACACTCAGTTCCAAAGGCTGCTGGAGGAGAGAGGGGGGAACCTATATTCTTTCAAGCTGGAAACTTTCATTAATTCTGCAGAAATTGCTTGCCAACTTAGCACCAGTCGTTTTAAACCCAGAACCAGGGTGTATCTGATGTGCAGCTAATAATAACATAGGTGAGCCGGTCATAACAGCCACAGTCTCCTATGATCTTGGGTCTCCACCCCAGACTTACTTCAAGGTATGTGGGACAGATGTCAGATTTGGCTCTGGAAGACTCGGGATGGGCTTTGCTCAAGAGTGTGCCTGGTCCCCACAATGTGAGGCGGGGAGGAAAACTTCCCTTCGATGGGCAGAAATCTTGCAATCTTCATAATTCAAAGAAAAGATACTCAACCCTCCATCCCTCAAGAGGATACAAAACTCATTCTGGGTGAGTGGAGTCCACAGCCAGAACTGGAAAATTGTTCCCCAAGAGATTAAAGTTATGGACCATGGGTAGGCAAACTAAGGCCTGGGGGCCGGATCCGGCCCAATCGCCTTCGAAATCCGGCCCATGGATGGTCCGGGAATCGGCGTGTTTTTACATGAGTAGAATGTGCCCTTTTATTTAAAATGCATCTCTAGGTTATTTGTGGGGCATAGGAATTTGTTCATTTTTTTCTGCAAAATATAGTCTGGCCCCCCACAAGGTATGAGGGACAGTGGACTGGCCCCCTGTGGAAAAAGTTTGCTGACCCCTGAACTACATACTCCAAACAGCAGGAGCCAGTCAGGATTAAAGCCCACCAATGCATGTGCAGAAAGGAAAACTTGGGTGCTTAAAATTGGAGACTGGCACAGGGAGAAGCGAGGGGGTTTCTCATCACTTCTTGTAATATGACGAATGCAGAGGGGTTCTGGTTCCTGCTTTCAGCCCAGTCCCTAGGAGCTGTTGCTGGGGTTCAGCAGAGCCATGTTGACTTAAGGATGCCACTGGCTCAGGAAAGGATTGTGCCGGGAGGAAGGGAACGGCCCAAACTTCTAAAAAGAGGATTAAAAGCCTGGATATTCCCATAGGGGAAAGGAAGCGCCGTGTCTCCTCCGAGCCTTAGAGGGAGACGTCCCAGGCAGCTGTTTTCAAATGGGATTAGTGCCCCCAACAAATGTTTCGTTTCAAGGCCCTTAGGCAAGGTTTACATAACCATGGTACAGAAAAATACCAAACAGGCTAACTATTCAAGGGAGAAGGGGTGGGGGAGAGAGAAGGATGTAAGGGAGATGGGGTTGAGAGACTCAGTGGCAGAGGCCATACTTAAAGGTAAAGGGACCCCTGACCGTTAGGTCCAGTCGTGGACGACTCCGGGGTTGTGGTGCTCATCTCGCTTTACTGGCCGAGGGAGCCGGCGTTTGTCCGCAGACAGTTTTTCTGGGTCATATCGCCAGCAGAACTAAGCCACTTCTGGCGAAACCAGAGCAGCGCACGGAAACGCCGTTTACCTTCCTGCCAGAGTGGTACCTATTTATCTACTTGCACTTTGACGTGCTTTCGAACTGCTAGGTGGGCAGGAGCTGGAACCAAACAACGGGAGCTCACCCCATCGCAGGGATTCGAACAGCCGAGCTTCTGATCGGCAAGCCCTAGGCTCTCTGGTTTGGACCACAGCTCCACCTGAGGCCATGCTTAGGATGCTATAAGCCCCAGCTTCAACCCTGGAGAACAGCTGCTAAATGGACCAGTAGCCTGATGAGACCAGTAAATATATATTGATATTTATTCAACGATATATAAAAGCTCATATCAGTTAAAAAGCATATTTTTATAATACACTGAAATAAAATAGCTACTTAATCTAAAACGGAACAGAGGCAGAAAGAAGAAAAGAAAAAGACAGAAAGAGAGAGAAAGCAAAAGAGAGAGAAAAGATTAAAAAAAACTTGTGTTTCTCTGTCTTGCAGCTAGCTATAGTATTCACTCATTAAGTGAGTGAATTAACCATTCTGTCTTCTGTAAACTAGCAATTTTTTCAGTCTTCAAATCCTGATATGCAAAAAGTCCAATCCTTAATAATGCCAGTAGTGATTTTTTTTCCAATTAAACACGTTAACTTTGCCATCTCAGATAAGTCCAATAGGTTTTATCCGCCATTCGTCTACAGTGGGTAAGGCAGTATCTTTCCATCTTTGTGCATGGAACAATCTCGCTGCTGTAATCATATATAGGAGTTAATCATATATTGGAGTGCCAGCTTCTTATATTCCTAACAAGAAGAACTGCAAGGGTTGGACTTGATGAACTTTCAGCTCCCTTCCAACTTTACAATTCTATGACAATAAATCTACTACAACGCACCTGCCACCCTGAGGCAGTTCTGCAGGTGCCCAGCATCTGTTTTCCAGTTCAGTGCAAAAGTAAAAATCAAACTGGTGCTAGGGAGACTGATTCCTCCCAGCCAGCAAACTTTTCATGCATGCCCCAAGTGCATTTTGGAAACAAACCATCATATGCCAAATGTGACTGTGAATAAGATTTCCCACCCACCCCTTCTCCCTATCACTCAAATCAACAGCTCTATTTTCGCTTCCCTGGGCAAGCTTGGCCAATGAGGAGATAAAGAGAGAGAAAGAGAAAGAGAAAGACAGACAGACAGACAGACCAAACCAGCAAACAGAACAGCACACAAGGCAATTGTCTCTGAGGCAGACAACAGGAATGCCCAGACAACACAATTAACGCTCTGCTTGACTGCGATGTGCAATCTGTTGCCAAACGCAACGTAATAAAACAGATGTGACGAAAAGAAAAGCAGGAATGAGGACCATCTAAGCCAGTCTCCATCAACCTAGTGGAGATGTTTTGGACTACAATTCCATCAGCCTCAGCCAAGCCAGGAAACCCTACATGGGTCCCCACACCATGTGATATTCCACTTTCTCTGCCACCATTGCAACTGCCCAAACACTTACTCTCTTGTTCCAGCCCCAATCCACACCTCTGCGCCCAGAAGCAGGAGAGCAAGGGGAGAAATCTGCTTACTCACGCAGCTCAGTGTTAGATAAGCTCAGATATAGAAGATAGCTGCCAAAACAGGCGCCATAATGGAGCGTCTAGTTGCCATCTTGCAGCCAGGGAGCTTGAAAGCTGTATTTCTCAAGACAACGTTTTGGTTCTTGAAATTCATTCTGATTGTGCAGATAAAATATAACGGATAGAATTCTACAGGAGGTGTTGCTATTAGTGGGTGAAACCGGTCCAGATCCAAGGATCCCCAGGCATGCACCTCCAGATGGTGGAGACGTCAGGCACCGTTCTGGCACCTGGGCATCTTCACTTGGTCGCAAGTTGCCGATAGCCAGGTGCAAAATGTGCTTGGTGAATTTTGAAAGCCACTCCTGCTGCTGCTCCTGCCTTCCTCGGCAGCTGCCTGCCAATCCCTCAAGGACTGCCTCTCCCCATAGGAACTGAACCAAACCTAGCATTTGTCATCTGAGGCCCTTCTTCATGTGCCCTCTCTATGGGAAGCCCGGAAGGTGGCAGCACGAGAACGGCTGCTTCAGAGTTGGCTTGTGAAATGCCCTCTCCGGGGAGGTCCGCCTGGTACCATCATTGCATATCTGGTGCCAGGCAGAAAAAATATATTTTCCGCCAGGCCTTTGGCTCTCATCCATGGCCTCCTTGAGGGGGATGATTCAATGCTGCCTTTAAAAAAATATGGCTGTGTCTCAGATACTTATTTATTTCATAAAATCTGTTTACTGCTTGACTAGTTTTATACACACACACACACACACACACACACACACAAAACCCTCAAAACGGCTTACAAAAAAGATAAAACAATAAGATTATCAGCAAAAACTTTTTAAAAATTCTGGTTTTGACATGTTTGTATGCTGCTGTAAGCTGCATTTTGAGTTGCTTTTGCAAGGAAAGTGACTAGCAAGTTTAATAAATAAATGATAAATACTGTGGAGATGGCAGATGAGGAGGAACTGAGTCGCTCTGGCCTTGGCAGATCCCTTAATGGGGGAGAAGCAAAACCAGTCCGAAGGCCAACGAAGGATAGATGGATCCCTTAATTTTGCCTTCTCTCCAGTTTCTAATTTTTCCAATCTTCATGTCATCACATTTCTCTATCAGCTTCTCTGTGTGTGTTTTAGTCCTCCAGAAAATTCACCATTCCCCTAATAAACACATTTTTGCTTCCAATTTTGCCTTTTCTTTTCTTTTTTTACAAATCATTTCCCCCTCATATAATGCTCCCATGTATATTTCCAGTGGTGTATGGATTTTTATAAACACTTCCACCTAATGCATGCATTTTCGCAGGGGCGCTGCATCGCGAAACCCAGAGACGTGCAAATTTCAAAGGATGTGCTTTGTATATTGTTTTCGTAAATGCAAACCGGACGGAATATCTCCCCCATCCGTACTGCCCACTATTAAGAACCCAACAGCATTGACAGTTAACATGAGCAACTATTGCACAAGTACAGCTTTTTTTTAAAAAAAATGGGGCTTCCTCAAAGACATCTGTTTCACGCACAAATCACCGCCAACGGACGGAAGGAAACCATACTAATTATATCTTGCCCTCAGAACTCGGGCTTTGCTTCTTCTTTTCTCTTCTGCAAAACACCAAAAGCTGAAAAATGAGGTGCAGCTTTTTAAAATTCTCCTTTTCCTTCATGAGGAAGGGACCGCAAGGGTCATCTAGTCCAAGCCCCTGCGGTGCAGGAATCTTTTACCAATGTGGGGCTCAAACCCACGACCCCGAGATTAAGAGTCTCGTGCTCTACTTACTGAGCTATCCCTTCAGTCTGATGTTGTTGGGCTTTGGCTCTCATCGTCTCTGACCATTGGTCATGATGGCTGGGGCTGATGGAAGAGGAGTACAACAACAGGGACCACAGTTCAAGAAGGACACTGACAAACTGGAACGTGTCCAGAGGAGGGCAACCAAAATGGTCAAAGGCCTGGAAACGATGCCTTATGAGGAACGGCTAAGGGAGCTGGGCATGTTTAGCCTGGAGAAGAGGAGGTTAAGGGGTGATATGATAGCCATGTTCAAATATATAAAAGGATGTCACATAGAGGAGGGAGAACGGTTGTTTTCTGCTGCTCCAGAGAAGCGGACACGGAGCAATGGATCCAAACTACAAGAAAGAAGATTCCACCTAAACATTAGGAAGAACTTCCGGACAGTAAGAGCTGTTCGACAGTGGAATTTGCTGCCAAGGAGTGTGGTGGAGTCTCCTTCTTTGGAGGTCTTTAAGCAGAGGCTTGACAACCATATGTCAGGAGTGCTCTGATGGTGTTTCCTGCTTGGCAGGGGGTTGGACTCGATGGCCCTTGTGGTCTCTTCCAACTCTATGATTCTATGATTCTATTCTAGGGAGTCCCTAACACCATTGCCCTAGAGCAGCCTTTGCCAACCTGGTGCCCTCCAGATTAGGGTTGCCAGACCTCCAGAGTTGACCTGAAGTCCTCAGGTTTGCCTTGCCCCTTCCAGGTGGCAGGGGGAGGGTTTGATCCTCCAGGTAGGCAGGAGCTCCTTTAAATCTTCATTTCTGTTCTCAAGATGACTCTATGTGCTGTTTGCAAGTTTCAGCTCAGCACGAGCCACCTGCAAATTACTGCATAGACTCTCAAGAGATGGGGTCCCTCGGGGTAGGATTAAGACCTTTAGCGGCCTTAAGCACTTTAAAGATTTTGGTGCCCCCGTAAACATCTAATTCAAAATATAAACAGTGATAAGCTGTAATTTTATTTTTCGAAATGAAGAAAAACCTACGGGAGGATGGAAAATATTGTTTACTTCCACTTTATATTTGAAAATGTTTCTCCTACTTTCTGTAATTTCAAAGTCTTTGATCAGATCCTCAAAACTATTGTTATGTAACACATCTGCTTATATACTTAGCAGAGATAAGGTCCTCCTGCCGCAGTCCTCCACTTCTCTCCCAATTAACCTCCGTCTCCAGGGATCGGTGGTGGGAGGGAACACAGAGGAAGAATCACAAGGGGCCATCCCCATGACATCATCAGGGGCCATTCCCTGTGACATCACCAGGGCCCGCTCCTAGGTCTCGGGTTTGGCCCCTGAAATTTCAGGATCTGGAGTGCTCCTCACCTAGCAACCCTACTCCAGATGTTTCAATCTGCGGCCGCCCTGGGAGCTGGCCATTCAAAACATCTGAAGGCAGCCCTGTTTAGGGAAGTTTTTAATGTTTGATTGCTTACTGTATTTTAATATTTTGTTGGAAGCTGCCCAGAGTGGCTGGGGAAGCCCAGCCAGATGGGCGGGGTATAAATAAATTATTATTATTATTATTATTATTATTATTATTATTATTATTTGGCGGGAACCAGGGAGATGAGAAAACCTTCCAAAATCCCTGCTCTGCAGCAATTAAATTAAACCTGTGGGTACCTCTGCTATTGCCAAGAGGTGGAAGGGAAGGAGATCGGAAGAGGAAAAGATGAAGAACGGCGTCAACCTTTGCTTCCCAAACTGGGGCAGAAAGGAAAGCAAAGCAGAGATTTATCTTTCCTGCACCGCCAGAAAAAAAGAGAGACTTGGGGAAGGGGGTGGGTGCGTAGTGTTGGTTTTTTTGTCTTGCTTGACAAACGTACAGTGGTACCATTAAAGGTAACAGTGGTACCTTTAATGTTTTTATGTTGTATTTTAATCTTGTTTTTTAAGCTGTATTTATATCAATTGTTTTTATATTTGGTGTTAGCTACCCTGAGCCCGGTCTTGGCTGGGGAGGGCGGGGTATAAATAAAATTTATTATTTATTATTATTACCTCGGGTTACAGATGCTTCAGGTTACAGACGCTTCAGATTACAGACTCTGCTAACCCAGAAATAGTACCTCAGGTTAAGAACTTTGCTTCAGGATGAGAACAGAAATCACGTGGCAGCAGCAAGAGGCCCCATTAGCTAAAGTGGTGCTTCAGGTTAAGAACAGTTTCAGGTTAAGAACGGACCTCCAGAACGAATTAAGTTCTTAACCCGAGGTACCACTGTATTCCCTTCAGAGAAGATGACGAACGCTCAGGGCGGGAGAAGGAGATGAGGAGGGAGCTCTCTTCATTCCTCGCCTTATGCTCTGGATGCTAAAGGGAGTCTTCGCTTCCCATTATTAGCATTTGATGTGGGAATCCAGGGCTCCGCAGAGGCCTCTGGCCCTTCCTGGTCAGCAGAGGCCTTGGGAGTCTGTGGGAAGCAAGCAACCTCAGATCTTGCCTTGGGGCGCTGCTGTTTTTCTCAGGCATTCAGGAGTTTGCAAGCAAGGCTCTCTCTGTGTCCCTTTCCACCCACCCCCCTCCTTTCCGTCCATCCTCCAATCTTGTTTGGGAACACTGGATGCCTGCCTAATTGAATATTTACTTCTTATTTTCCCAGCTCCAAACCACACTCTACCCCCCCCCCCCGGCCACCACCGCCAACTTTTGGAACAGCTGAGACCCGTAAGGCCTTCCCAGAGCCTACGGACAATTTGAGAGGCCAGACCCCCTTTTTCTATCGCGCCCCCCCCCCAGCAAACAGATGCATGCACAACACCCCACCCACTCCTCTCCAAAAAGGACAGGCAGGATGTTGGAAAAACGAATCCTTGAGACGAACAATAATTTGGGAGGTGGGACCGGAGGGGTAGAGGGGGGAGGCGTGGAGGAAGAGATGAGACAGGAAAGGAAGTTGCTAAGAGACCGTTTATTTCTGCAGTTGGGAGTAAAAATAGACGCCGTTAAAATGGAGGCCACAAATGCAGCTCTGAAGCAAAGCAGATGCCATCTGGAAATTGCCACCCACTTGAGTTAGCTGTGGGAAAATAAGAAGCAACTCTTGCAACAAAGCAAAAAAAAAAAAAAAAAAAGACTCAGAAGTTTCTTTCAGGCCCACGAAAGGGTAGCAAAAAATCCTTGTGGACTAGTAACTTTGGCAGAATTATTGACAAGTCTGTTTAGGTAGGGCAGAGCTGTGTGTGTGTAGGTCATAGGCATGCTTTAGACCACATAAATTGTTATTTTTCCAGAAGTGCTAGTTGTCTCTGGCCATCTCACTGGTTCTATAGGATGCCGAGTTTGAACTGCAAGGCAGTGTTAGAAATTAAGATATAGAAGATAGCTGCCAAATGGCTCCTTAAACCAAGGTTGTTGTTGTTTAGTCGTTGTGTCCGACTCTTCATGACCCCATGGGCCAGAGCACGCCAGGCACTCCTGTCTTCCACTGCTGCCCGCAGTTTGGTCAGACTCATGTTTGTAGCTTCGAGAACACTGTCCAACCATCTCGTCCTCTGTCGTCCCCTTTTCCTTGTGCCCTCCATCTTTCCCAGCATCAGGGTCTTTTCCGGGGAGTCTTCTCTTCTCATGAGGTGGCCAAAGTATTGGAGCCTCAGCTTCAGGATCTGTCCTTCCAGTGAGCACTCAGGGCTGATTTCCTTCAGAATGGATCGGTTTGATCTTCTTGCAGTCCATGGGACTCTCAAGAGTCTCCTCCAGCACCATAATTCAAGAGCATCAATTCTTCAGCGCTCAGCCTTCTTTATGGTCCAGCTCTCACTTCCATACATCACTACTGGGAAAACCATAGCTTTGACTATACGGACCTTTGTCGGTAAGGTGATGTCACTGCTTTTTAAGATGCTGCCTAGGTTTGTCATTGCAAACCAAATGTTACAGCCACCAAAACAAAATGTCTAGTTGCCATTTTGGGGCAAGGCCATGTGTGTGACACCACACGTCAATGCACACAATGCCAGAAGGAGCCAGGGGGTAGAGGCCAGAATATAGAGGAGTCTTGGCCCTCTCCAAAAAATATGGGGGGGGGGGGACTGCCTCAGCCCCTAGGAGTTGGTGTGCCTGGATGTGGGGGACCTTTGGCTATGCAGATGTTGTTGAACTACAGTTCCCAGCAGCCTCAGCAAGCATGGCTAACGGCCAAGGATGACTGTGGGAGCAACAACTGGAGGACCCCACTTCCCCAAACCTGCCAAAGAGCCACTGCAAGTCAGAGCAGACCAGTCTTTCTCAAACCAAGGTCTCCAGCTGTTGTTGGACTACAACTTCCATCATCCCTAGCTAGCAGGACCAGTGCTCAGGGATGATGGGAGTTGTAGTCCACCCAAGTTTGTGAAACGCTGGAGTAGACAATCCCAGTCTAAAAGGACGAACCTTGTAGCCTTCTCTGTTGCCTTAATGGCCAGTGGATTGGAGGACACAGGCTGTGCGTCTTCCTTTTAAAAATGTGCTCGGAGCCCAGCCTGTTTCGCTCCTCCCATCTGATCCGCCACTATGAACAGTTTTATTTACGTAACTCCGCTTTTCATTACCCTAGCCCAAGCTTTTAGGGGATTAGTGCAGGGCAGCTGAGCTGGGAAGAGTCACAGACACACAAAAGAGCCAGCAAAGGAGCTGATTAAGCGCCACGGAGAGAATCCAAGCGAAGAGGATGCCTTCGTTTTAATTAATTACGCACTTCCTTTCGAAAACAGGAAACAGGCAGGAGGAACAGCTACAGTGGTACCTCGGGTTAAGTACTTAATTTGTTCCGGAGGTCCGTTCTTAACCTGAAACTGTTCTTAACCTGAAGCACCACTTTAGCTAATGGGGCCTCCTGCTGCTGCCACGCCGCCGGAGCCCGATTTCTGTTCTCATCCTGAAGCAAAGTTCTTAAACTGAAGCACTATTTCTGGGTTAGCGGAGTCATAACCTGAAGCGTATGCAACCTGAGGTACCACTGTACTTGCTTCCATACACGATGTCGAATGCATAAGCGTGCCTAATCTAATAACTCCAGCACCATTCAGGCCAGGGTTGGTGGGGGAAGCCAGGTCCGAATGGAAATTGAATGTGGCCCTCTGAGCTTTTTACACCTGGCCCTCCAAACTCTCCCAAGCAACAGCATCCCACTCCCATCACCCAAAGCGCTTTTTTGTGGCTGGAATGTGTCACTGAACTGCAACAAGGTCTGTTGCACACTTGGCACTCGCTTTAGTGTGGCCTGAATGCAGAGTACAGTACGAAAGGTAAATGTCTCTCCTGTTTCTCCACCAGTTTTATCTCTGGCACTGGAATGTGGCTTTGTGGCTAAGACGTTTTCTTTCCCCCAGCTTATTTGGCTCTTAGGTCCCCAGTTCCCAATTTAAATTTTATTTACCCTGAAAAGCAGTTGCGAAGAAGCACCCCCAAAAGCAAAACCAAAAACCCCCACTGGGTTAAGGAGAAAGCACTCTGTACATGCTCAAAGGCAAATGCGTGGATTTCAAGGTTCTAAGAAGTCAAGCTCCAGGCCTCATCCTCAAGCGTGCTGTTCTAACATATATCCAAGAACTGCGGCAATAAGATAATAAGATGTTACTGGCCATGGAAAGAGGGAGAGGGGAAAGGGAAGGCTGAAGGGAACAACAACCACAGAAGCACAGAAAAGGGCAATACACAAAACGACTATTGTTTGGAAGCCCTGCCCAAAGAAAAAGATCAAAGCCACTCTCTTAAGCGGGGAAAACTTAGATAAATGGCGTTCCTGCATCTCCACTGCAATCTTTATTAACCAAAGGAGCCTTTTCTGTATAATGAACCAATTGCCTGCAATTTCAGACTAGGCCTCTAAATGGCATGCTGTGGTTCAGAAAACAGAAAAGGCAAATTACCTGTTGCAAGGACAAAAAAAGGAACGTACGTGACCGAGGGTAATTTTGCACCAAACCAGTACATGGAGGCTTGTGACATGTGGTGTGGGGGAGAGGCAGCAAGAAATCGGGGGGGGGGGGGGAATGTATGCTGCAAACTTATACCAGGTGCCAGCAAATTTCACAGTCTTGACTTTCCCTAAAAAGAATCCTGTCAACTGCAGTTTTGACGAGCGTGCAAAGAATTATCAGTTAAGAGACTGCTAGCACCACGTCACCTGCCAAACTCCCACTGCAATGACAGCTCCAAAATTTCCAGGGTAGAAAAAGAACGATGGCAGTGTTGGAAACTCAGATATAAGCTAGGGGCCAAATGGCTCCTTATAAACCAAGCTTACGGTTGCCAAAACAGAATGCCTTGTTGCCATTTCAGGGCAAGTCGGCTCTGAAGTCTTATTTTTTCAAATGATGGACTGACCGTGATCGATTCTCAGTTAAACATTTGGCTAGTTCAGATGACAACCCTGAGCTAGTTTAAGAGCTCTGAGAACATAAAGAAGAAAAGTCACTTGATCTAGGGACAGTTCTTTCTTTCTTTCTTTCTTTCTTTCTTTCTTTCTTTCTTTCTCTCTCTCTCTCTCTCTCTCTCTCTCTCTCTCTCTCTCTTTCTAATTGTATGCTGCCCTTCATCCACAGATCTTAGGGCGATTCACAACAATAGGAGGAGGCTGAACTAGCCTATATATGGGCCTATTCCTACCTCTTTTTCTTAATGGTGACATGGACCATTCATAACGTAAGAACATTATTCACAGTGAGCAGGGCACTGGGATGGGGTAAGTGAAGACAAGTGACAATATTTAACTATGACATTGTTCAGCGCTCCTGCTCAGGCTGCACAGAAAAGGCATTTTGGTTCTTGAAATTCATTCTGATTGTGCAGATAAAATATAACTGATACAATTCTACAGGACGGGGTGTTAGTGTGTGAAAACAGTCCAGATGCAAGGATCCCCAGGCATGCACCACCAGATGGTGGAGAGAGACAGTCCCAGAATATTGAGGAATCTTGGTCGCAAGCAGCCGAAATCCAAGTGCAAAATGCACCTGGCGCCTGGCTAATTTCGAACACTGGGTCCAACCTGTCCAGATTAGAACAGAGGAAATTGATTTATATTAGGTCAAAGTATTTGTTCATCTAGCCCAGTACTCTTCCTCTAACTGGGAGCCGCTCATTGGGGTCTCAGGAAGGGAAAGGCATTTCTCATCATCTGCTTCATGACCCTTTTGAACTGGAGGTGCTTGGGAATAAACCTGAAACCCTCTGCATACAAAGCCGCATTGTCCCCCCTCAAATGCAACTTACCAAATTAGGCATCTTTTTTGGCGGTGCTTAAGCAGAGGCTGGACAGTCACATGTCAGGGATGCTGCAGACATGTACAGTGGTACCTTGGTTCTCAAACACCTTGGTTCTCAAATGCGTTCCAGTTTCCGAACGTTTTTCAGAAGCCGAATGTCCAACGCGGCTGTCGGCTATTGTTTCTGGGGCACCTTCACCAATCAGAAGCTGCGTCTTGGCTTTCAAACATTTCGGAAGTCAAACGGACTTCCGGAAGGGATTAAGTTTGGCGCTTTTGTTTTTGCTATTTATTTTGCGTTTTTATTTTTGAGGCTTTTTAGGTTAATCTGTTTTTTTGTGACTGTGTGGAACCCAGTTCAACTACTGATTGATTGATTGATTGATTGATTGTGTGACTGTGAAAATGGATAAAAGCCCCCCATCCAAACAATGACTATCATCAGTGCAGGCAAGTAAAAATAATAATTTTTATTTTTATCATCTGTCTTTTTTATTTTATAGTATAGTATAGTACATTGATTACTGCTTTCATTTTATGGATCAATGGTCTCATTAGATAGTAAAATTCATGTTAAATTGCTGTTTTAGGGATTGCTTTCAAAAGTCTGGAACGGATTAATCCATTTTGCATTTTCTGTGAGAAAGAGCACCTTGGTTTTGGAATGCTTTGGTTTTGGAACGAACTTGCGGAACGGATTAAGTTTGAGAACCAAGGTACCACTGTACTACACTGCAGCTGCTACGCTGAGTAAGGGGTTTGACTAGATGACCTGGAAAGGTGCCTTCTGACTCTCACAATTCTGTTAAACCTGCAAGAAGAGAGGAACTCGCATGCCAAACAGCAAGGGGAGGCTGAGAAGCAGAGGTAGCAAAATCACCAAGGCGGAAGACCCTAGACAGCGGTTCTCAACCTGTGGGTCTCCAGATGTTGTTGGACTACAACTCCCATCATCCCTGAGCTCTGGCCTTGCTAGCTAGGGTGATGGGAGTTGTAGTTCAACAACATCTAGGGACCCACAGGTTGAGAAAGGCTGATCTAGAAGACCTGTCCTTTTGGAGTCCATCCCGTGAATGGACACAGGCAAATTCAGCAGCAGATTTCTACTTTCATCCTAAAGCTGTTTGGGAAATGCAAAGTCAGCTCTCTCATGGCCAAAACTTGCTGAAAAGACTAGTGTGTGATGCTCAGAATACAGAAGGAGGTCCAGAGGAAAGGATAATCCAAGCAAGCAAGTTGGACAAGCCCCAAGGAGTCTACAAAAACAGGTCCCGGACATTTAAATTCTGAATCATGAACTCAGCAGCAGCTGGCTGGGGCTTCTACATTCCAGGCAGCCTGTTATGGGAATTACTGTATGTACACACAAACACACGTTTTCACAGTCATTATAAATTAAGCCTTTCTGTTTCGCTCCCTTTTTAAAATGTCAATGAGCTATGGGGGTGTGGTGTGGGGGGGGGAGGTGGAAGCGGATATTGGATCGGAGGCAAAGTTTTTATGCTAATCAGAAACCGAAAGGAAGCAAAATCTGGAAGCAGTTAATAGGATTCAACTCACAAGGGGGAAATCTGCTTGTGGTTACCGGTACTTTTTTCCCAGGGTATTTTTTCCCTTTCTTTCAAAGTTTTTAAACACACAATTTGGGAACAATTCGGCTGACACTTGGGATGAGCCGAAAGGGTTAAACAGCTGTTCGCGGTTCCTGCCAAACGGTTCATTTTCGGCTCCAGGATTAAGTAAACAGCTCTGATATAAAAGCGGTGCTGGCAAAATAAAATAAATCACGATTTCTTTAAAAAAAGAAAAAAGGGGGAGAGCCACCGAAGCTTAATGGCAAAGAACTATAAAGGGTGAATGGCAATTTTTCCGTAAATAGCTGTGACGACATGCTCTATGAAATAACTGAGAGAGAGTGTGGGATGATGGGAGTCATTTCAGTGTCTCTTTAAATATCCCACCCTACCATAAAGAAAGCAAACGAACATAAAATTTAAAAACCAGGAAGCCATTTTGGGACCTATCCACAAGGTTAGTAAACTGCCGTCAAGGTTCACCAGACAATATGCAGATTACTGGTGTTACACAGAACTCTTGAGAGCATGGGACTCCTTGATCTCATGGTTGTGGGTTCGAGCCCAATGTTGGGCAAAAGATCCCTGGCCTTGCAGGGGGTTAGACTAGATGAGTCTTGAGGGTCCCTTCCACCTCCACGATTCTTTGATTCAAGAATAAGGAGGCGTGCCTTTAATTCTGAGCCCTGGAAAGTAAAAAAAACAACAACAGCAGCTCCCTGATCCAGCAGTCTGCAAAAGGTCCAGCTGGCGCCTCATCCAGCTGTTTTGGACTACAACTCCCATCTGCCCTAGCAGAGTTGTGTTCCAAAACATCTGGGGATGGGGAAGGCTGCCTTAAACCGATTCAAGCTTTTAGATATTTAACAGAGCAGCTCTGTTTGCCTCTGGACCAGGCTAAACGTGAACAACTACAGAAACAGAACCGTGCAAATCCAGATGTGGTTCTTTTTTCGACTGCCAAGCCTCTCTCTTCGAAGCTGGCCTCTGCCCTGCCTGCCTCTCCTACTTATTTACATTTCAACCCAAGTGTTACACCGGCTTTCTTAACTCTTGCCAGAAAGAACCCCAGCCAGTTCCATTCCACCCCAGCCAGGCTCCCCTCCGGCCCTTCTGGTTGCAAGTCGCCAGTGTAAGGGGGGAAAAGACAGACAGACCCACCAGGGCAAAACCACCCCCATACTTTTTGCGCTTAGGAAAGGGACGGGGTTCACGAAGCGTGGGATGAAAAATTAACGGGGAATTTTGGAACAAATGGTGCTGTTTGCAAGGTAACAGAATCGGCCGGCTATGAAAATGGATGAAAACTAGTAGAAGGTTGAGATCAAAGGAGAAGGATGAAGCGGTAACATCAGCAATTTAATGAACATATGTTTGCAACAGGAGTGGGAAACCTAATTACTTTGGAAAAAAAGGTATTAAATTTAAATAATTTGGATGGATTTGTTAAAATTTGAAAGCTAATAAAAATTAATATTAATATTAAAAAAGAAAGAAAAATTAACAGAGAAGATATAGCAAGAGTAATAAAAAGAAATTGTTATTTAGGGGAATTGAATTTAATTCTAAATTATATTCTGAAAACGTGGGGGATTTCAAGAGGTCAAAAGAAATGGATGTACCGTGCTATATTAGAAGCAAAAAAACTTGTTTTGATGAATTGGAAGAGCCGCAAAAAGATTCCATTGAGCACATGGATTGATAATATGGACAAATTAACTACATACAAACGAATTGCATGTTGATGCAAAATAAGAATGGATAAATATGAAGAAATCTGGAACGAGTATTTAAGCGATAAGGCGGATAGTGGTGGGAAGTAGGGGGAGGAGAGAGAGGTGGGAAAATATTGTTTAAAAAGGTGTAGTCGTAGGTATATCAGTGTATTCAAATCAGAATTGTCAAATTGTGTTATTATTGTTATTGTATGTGTCTTTTGCGGTTGTTTGCATCAAAAAATGATTAAACAATTTTTTAAAAAATAGAAACACCACATAAGCAAATCAGGATGAAGGCTCGCTGTTGCACAACATCCCTGCAAAGACATTGGAACAGATTTTCCAGGAAGACGGGACAGTCTAACCTCCGTGCGAGCTTAGGGGGAGCAGATAAGAACAAATTATAAATAAAGTTGGCCATTTGGGGGAGCCCCTCCTGTGCAAAGGGAAGAGTCAACCCCTAAAAATCTGCTTTGCTTTTGAATCTGGATGCGCTTGCCCCTGGCATGCAGCCCCCAGAACATCATCAAAAAACAAAACACTGGGTTCCTTGTTATCAACATGCTGCGTTTGGTTGCTCTGGCAGCCTTAATGATGCCTCAGGGGTCCTGCAATTCCATACGGGCTCAGGACATGGACGGTCAACTGGGACCAGGCACTGTTTTGGACACCTTGGGAATCCCGTGCTTTAAAAACAAGCCAGCAGGTTTCTAGACCTCAATAATAATAATAATAATAATAGTAATAGTAGTAGTAGTAGTAATAATAATAATAATAATAATAATAATTTATTATTTATACCCCGCCCATTTGGCTGAGTTTCCCCAGTCACTCTGGGCGGCTTCCAATCATGTGTTAAAAACAATACAGCATTAAATATTAAAAACTTCCCTAAACAGGGCTGCCTTCAGACGTCTTTTAAAGAGAAGATTGCTGCTTATTTCCTTCACATCTGAAGGGAGGGCGTTCCACAGGGCGGGTGCCACCACCGAGAAGGCCCTCTGCCTGGTTCCCTGTAACTCGGCTTCTCGCAATGAGGGAACTGCCAGAAGGCCCTCAGAGAAGGACCTCAGTGTCCGGGCTGAATGATGGGGGTGGAGACGCTCCTTCAGGTACACAGGACCAAGGCCGTTTAGGGCTTTAAAGGTCAGCACCAACACTTTGAATTGTGCTTGGAAACGTACTGGGAGCCAATGTAGGTCTCTAAGGACCAGTGTTATGTGGTCCCGGCGGCCGCTCAAGGAAGACAGGCATAAAGAGCAAGTGTTACTTTAACCCCATGGCCGTTACAAGCTGTGCTACTAAGAGCTGGGAGGTCAGGGAGACATCTGAACCATCTGAATCTGAGGTTGGGGGAAGCAACTGAATCCTTGGAAGGGGGTTGGGGGGGGGGGAACAGAACAGAACCAAGAGCGGCAACACAATCTTGGTGAGAAAAATGGAAACAAAGGGAAGAACCGACACACCATGTGCTCACACAATCTTCTGCAGAGATCCTTTCCCAGGCAATATATATCTTTCCTCTTTTGCAAAGGGGGGAGGGACCGGGATAAATCATCCACCATCTTTCTCTACTCCCCCTCCTCTCTCCCAGGAATTAATCTGAAAGCGCCGATTCCCAGCTGCTTCTCTAGCCATATGTGGAAAAAACCGTCTCATCATCGCAGCCTCCTTTACATCATCCCGAGTCTTTTATGCAGGTTTGCAGAATGCAATGAAAAATGAGCAGGCCTAAATCTCCCTGGCTGCTTACCATGGGAACAGGATGCTCTGCTGGGCGACAGATTCCCCATCTCTCCCCCCCCCCCCACACCCCTGCCTCCAACCACAGCTGCAGAAAACTGGAGGCGGGGTAAGAGAATACAGCCTTTGTATAACCAGCTCCGTCTAGATCTGCCTTCTAGAGAGCAAGATGCCTGCCTGAACAAACTTCGCTCACCTGAGGCTCCAGCCAGAAGCGCAAAATTTCCACTAGGTATCTATTTAGATGGGAGGCGCTGTGGGTTAAACCACAGAGCCTAGGACTTGCCAATCAGAAGTCGGCGGTTCGAATCCCCTTGACGGGGTGAGCTCCTGTTGCCCGGTCCCTGCTCCTGCCAACCTAGCAGTTCCAAAGCACGTCAAAGTGCAAGTAGATAAATAGGTACCACTCCGGCGGGAAGGTAAATGGTGTTTCTGTGCGCTGCTCTGGTTCGCCAGAAGCGGCTTAGTCATGCTGGCCACATGACCCGGAAGCTGTACGCCAGCTCCCTCGGCCTGTAAACGAGATGAGCGCCGCAACCCCAGAGTCAGTCACGACTGGACCTAATGGTCAGGGGTCCCTTTACCTTTATATATTAAGATGCAAGCTGCAAAAGGGATGTGCAGCTACGTAAGGCAAACACTGCTGTTCGTGCCGCTGAGTTTGGCAAAGAGAAGAAAAAAAATTTTCAGGAAAAGATTTCCAGCTCGTTGTTTTCCCACACACAAAGAAAAGGAAAAGGAAAACTATGTGGCAAGTCCATTAGCAACAGTGGAATATACAATATTAGACCAGTTTGGCAACGTCTAGGTCAGGCTTGGGGAAACTCGGCCCTCCAGATGTTTTGGGACTACAACTCCCATGATCCCTAGCAAACAGGGCCAGTGGTCAGGGGTGATGGGAATTGTAGTCTCAAAACATCTGGAGGGCCGAGTTTGCCTATGCCTGGTCTAGGTTTTTAGCTTTGCTTACTAAAAGCAGGGGAAACAAACATGCTAAATTACATCACTCTGCAGGGCATCAGAAAATTTTCTAGTGACAATTCTTGACAATTCTATTGCGCTTCATTTGTTTTCTATGTATTTATTAAACTTGCATGCCACCCTTCATCCAAAGATCACAGGGTGGTTCGCAACATAAAAATACAAAAGGAAAACAGATAATACATAATAAAGGAAAACAAAGGAAAACAAAAGAATACTCACCCCCCCACAATAGGAGCCTGAGTCCCAGTGTTAGAAACTCAGATATATAAGCTAATCGCCAAATGGCACTTTAAACCTAGGTCACAGTCAACACAACAGAATGTCTAGGTGACATTATTTTACAATGAAATTATTAATTTAGTTTCTGTACTTAATAAAAAATCTCAAAGCGGTTTACAACACATTAAAATTTCAACTAAAACAATCCAGAATAAAACAAATTCAAGCTTAAAGGAAAATATTTCAGATTCCGTTTACAATCAAGGTCACAGCTGCACCTACATTTAAAGCCCATTGCTTCCACCAAAGAATTCTGGAAAGTGTAGTTTACCCCTCTGAATCTGTATTTTATTTTATTTTTCTTTCCTTTTTTATTTAGATTAGTTTATTTTATCTTACTGCATTGTGAAAAGGTTATTTATTTATTTTAAAAAGAAACTAGTTTACCCCTCAGAAAACTACAATTCCCAGCACCGGTAACAAACTACAGTTCCCAGGATTCTTTGTGGCGAAGCCATTCACTTTAAAGATATAGATGGTGTGGATGTGACCCAGCAATGGGAAAACATTAGGGTTTACTTTATATGAAATCAACACCCCCTGCTTCCAAAAATAGACAAAACAGCCCACATGGTGACCAACCGAGGCCCGGCGCATCAGTCATGAGAGACCCGAGTTCAAATCCTGAAGTGCCACCGGGTGCGCCCTCTGCTCCTGCCTCTGATTCTCGTAAGATCGATGGGGAACTGCAAGACGGCTTTGCAGCCCAGCCTTCCCCCCCACCTGATGCCCCCTTCCAGATGTCTCAAACTACAACTCCCAAGAGCTGCGGCGCCCACTCAAGCCTCTGCTCTACCAGAAGGCCTTTTCCAGGCGGCTTTGCACCCTTCAGGGGTCTGCAAATGAAAAGAAAGAAAGGGGAAGGGGAATGGGAAGGGGCAGCTGGGCCAGGAGCAGGAATTGGCACGATGGGAACATCCAGTGGCTGTGAAAAGGAGTGGGTTGGGCCACACCCTGCGCAGTCCAGGCAGAGGCCAACGCTTTCTTGAGCAGCTGGCCTCCAGCTCCGTGGCAGATGTGACCTCGGCAGCAGGATGGCGGCCACGGGAGGTCAGCGGCGCTCAAGACATCCCCAGACAACACGTTCAGATCAATGCGTCTCATTTAACGGAAGAAGACGGAAGCAGGGGGAGAGAAGCTATAAGGAGGCCGAGAACCCTCACGAAGGTCCTTTTAAGTCCCAAATCAATACCAAACTGGATGGGGTTTTTACAGCAGTTGCTCACTTCCCTAAGCGTTTGGCGCACGTGAAATTCATGCTTAGCAGGCAACACTTATTGTCTCCAGATGATGATAATAATAATAATAATAATAATAATAATAATAATAATTTATTATGTATACCCTGCCCATCTGGCTGGGCTTCCCCAGCCACTCTGGGCGGCTTCCAACCAAATATTAAAATACAGTAATACATCAAACATTAAAAGCTTCCCTAAAAACGGCTGCCTTCAGATGTCTTCTAAAAGTTTGGTAGTTGTTTTTCTCTTTGATATCTGGTGGGAGGGCGTTCCACAGGGCAGGTGCCACTACCGAGAAGCCCCTCTGCCTGGTTCCCTGTAGCTTTGCTTCTCGCAGTGAGGGAACCACCAGAAGGCCCTTGGAGCTGGACCTCAGCGTCCGGGCAGAACGATGGGGGTGGAGATGCTCCTTCAGGTATACTGGACCGAGGCCATTTAGGGCTTTAAAGGTCAGCACCAACACTTTGAATTGTGCTCGGAAACGTACTGGGAGCCAATTGCATGCAATTCTGGAAGAGCCCAGGAGATGGGCATCTCTAGAGTGCAGGAGTTCACAATCTGTGCTTGCACCCGCGTTTTGCCAGTTATTTGCAACTCAACATCTCACACACGACAACGCAAGTTGATTTTACGTGACACACACAAAACCCCCATATGGTCGGGGACACGGGTGGCGCTGTGGTCTAAACCACAGAGCCTAGGGCTTGCCAATCAGAAGGTCGGCGGTTCGAATCCCCGCGACAGGGTCAGCTCCCGTTGCTCCGTCCCTGCTCCTGCCCATCTAGCAGTTCGAAAGCACAAAGTCCAAGTAGATAAATAGGTACCACACCAGCGGGAAGGTAAACAGCATTTCCGTGCGCTGCTCTGGTTTTGCCAGAAGCGGCTTAGTCATGCTGGCCACATGACCCGGAAGCTGTACGCCGGCTCCCTTGGCCAATAAAGCGAGATGAGCGCCGCAACCCCAGAGTTGGCCACGACTGGACCTAATGGTCAGGGGTCCCTTTAACTTTAAGAAAACAAACAAACAAACCCCATATGGTGACCGAGGCCCAAGAGGCGTGAAGTCAGCTAACAAAGATCTGAGTTCAAATCCCATAGGGCAGAATGCCCCCGGAACGACAACACAGCCCCTCTAGGCCTGATGTTTTCCCCATGCCTGGTTTCTCACCCTTTGCACAACTCCAAGGAAAGCCTCATACTTACAGCAAGCTCACCCTCCCCGTGCAGCTGGGAGCAGGTCTTGCACATCTTTTGGCTTCCTTTCCAGGTAATACTGACTTGAGACTGTTGCTTAACGGCAAACCCTGGTCAGTTAAACCAGCCGGCTTTCTTCCCCGTGGTTCAAAGCTGGCTTAGTTAGAATCTGAAACATGTGCCGTTAAGGTAAGATGGGGTATATGCAGGAGAAATGGTTTTGAGGGTGTTTGTAGAATTTGTACTGTTAAAAAGGAAAGGAGTCAAACCATCACAAGAGGCGCTGAAATTTTGGGAGGTTGAATAGTTACAATGGCTTGGTTTGGTGATGGGGTGCACATTTTTATTCTTATTTATTTATGATTATTACTTTGTCATAATAAAATTAAAAATTAAAGAGGGATGTACAGAGCAATCCTAACCATGTACACTCAACGAACAGATATATGAGAACTTTTCTTTACAACAAACACTAATATCCAAGCATGAAAGGCATTTGAAATCATTAAGTGATTAGAAATTACTTTGCATTGGTTGATTTAGGTATACAGTGGTACCTCGGGATGTGAACGGGATCCGTTCCAGAGCCCCGTTCGCATCCTGAATGGAACGTAAGACACGACGGCGCGTCTATGGGTTGCGTTTTGCCACTTCCGCGCATGCGCGTGATATCATTTCGAGCATCTGCGCATGCGCAAGCAGCAAAACCCAGAAGTAACGAGCTCCGTTACTTCCGGGTTGCCGCGGAGCGCAACCCCAAAGCGCTCAACCTGAAGCACATTCAACCCGAGGTATGACTGTACTTTCCTTGCTTGCTTAAAGTTTCCTGAGTTATAATGCACGATAGAAATAAATAGTGCTTTAAGTATTAAAAAAGAAGAAGAATCTGAGCAGAGTTTGTCTTAAACTATCCTCTCTGGTTTGGACCCAACACCAAGCCTGGACTTTTGCAGCCTTTTTCCTGGCTCATGCCACGACAGCACCCGAGCCAAAGGCTTCTTTAGTCAGGCTCATTCCAATTTGTGCATGTAGCCCTAAACCCACTGCAAATAGCACTTTTGCATTCATGTCTTTCAGGGGGTGGTGAAGAGAGGAGGAAGCTACCTGCCTTGTAAAAGACCAAGCCTTCACAGGCACATGAACCCAGTGGCACCAAAGTCTCTCAAAACTGCAGCTGTGCAGAGGCTGCCCAATGTGATGAGCTTGTGCACACAGTTTGATGCCTGAGCATTTCCACCGTGCGCCCAGAACGCACAAGGAGAGAGAAAGGAGGTGTTGAGGGCAAGTTGCCAAAACCGAACAGGGAAGCACTTGACACAAATCAGCCAATCGTGCTGTGGGTTTTCTGGAAATTTTTTAATTGGGAAAGTTTTCCCGGGGGAAATTCCCATTAAATTTACCCAATGCAAAATAGGCTCATCTGCACTGGAAAATTTTCAGGGCTGATGGGATCTGTAAGGCCCAAACTTCGGGAAGGGCCTAGGCTGGCAGAGGCCGCCCTGAAAAGTCACCTAACCTAGCGCCTTTATTTTGCTCGTATTTAGCAAACAAAGCGAAAAGCTTCAGAATTGCCAAGCTCACCTGAACCTTGTGCTTGCAGCTGGCACCCATTCATTGTTTGCTAACGAGCTTATGAAACAGAAAGTTTCCTGCGCGGAATATTTTTTTTTTGCGCTGGATTAATTTCCTGAAAATCTTCCGCCCTGCAGCACTGAAACCAACTTTGCTTTCTCGAGCAGCTGCAGTCTGAGTCGGGAACAATCCCTTCTCCATCGGGGGACTCAACAATCCTCTTGTGTTCAAGAAGACAACCTCACGCAAAGGGACCCAAATACGGCCCCTCCAGATCTCTCCATCTGGCCCTCGGAGCTTTTCCCAGACCATCCTCTTCTTCTTAAGCCGGCAAGCAAAAACTATGCCTCTTATAAACTTGGGTGAACAACTGTTGATCTGCTCCCCACTTTTGCCTACAGGCCCCCCAACGGCTGGCACGTGACCCCAATCCGCAGCCTCAAGACACATCTGCCAAGGCAGGGCTCCATCGCTCCACCCTACTTCATAAAACAGGAAAAAAATGACTAGCCAGAACCAGAGACCAAGTAGCCACCACCCAGGTTTCTGTGTTGTCTACTGTTTGCCTTTGCCCTGAACTGCACCATGGATGGGTAATGGGCTAATTTCTTCCTAGCCCAGACTAACTACATTTGGGATCCAATTACCACAATCATCTCCTCCCTGTTTTTACAGCAAAGCTGGAGCTTTGACTGTAGCCTACTTCCTCTGGGAATAAATGCCTCCCAGGGGCAGAAGGGCAAGATTTTGTTCACAAGGAAAAACAAAACAATTCCCCCCCCCCACCTCTGCCAACGAGGCCGAAGGTCTCATTTCCTGGGGGAGAGGGCAAGGGAAGTTTTCTTCTTCTTCTTCTTCTTTTCCTCTTAAGCCTCTTTCCTCTGTTTGTGGAGATAACCCAACACAGCTACAGAATGCAAACATCATGGCTAACTAGCAGCGCAGATGAACCTTCCGACCTAGTTATCCACCAGCCAAGGAATTCATGCCTGAGGATAAACGTAGACGTGTCCTTTCCTACCTACGAGAAACAGTACGCAGGAAGGGCACGAGTGAGCGAATGTAATGCATATTACAGCGATCGCCCAATTAAAGAAAAATTACCAGACTCCTCAGCTAGCCATCATGGTTCTGCATATGGGTAGAAAACAAGAGCAAGAAGATTCCTGCCCTGTTGCAGCAGGGGTGGGGAACCATTTTCAGGCAACGGTTTTCGCTAAGAACCTAAGAGCCCTACTGGATGAGGCCCAAAGCCCACCAATCCCAGCATCCTGTAATCACCGTGGCCAACCAAATGCCCCTGCAAGCATGTCCCGAGTTCAAGAGCAGCTCCCCCCCCCACCTGTGATCCACAGCAGCTGAATTCCAAGGTATACTGCCTCCGTCAGAGGAGTAGCATCAAAGCCGCCATAACTAATGGCCATTTAAAGCTTTGTTTTCCATGAATTCCCCCCCCAACCCCCTTTTGAAGTTGGTGTCCATCACGACATCTTGTGGAAACGGTGCAGAATTGGGTAAACTGGGGAGGGGGGTGTTAAGTTCTACAGTGATTTTTTTTTAACCTCTCCCCCCCCCTTTATAAACTCACGAAGAATTATCTGGCCCCTGCCATAACTCCCTTCCTCTCCCAGGAATGTTGGAGGAGAGGAGAGATCAGCCCGTCCCAGGGCTTGGCTCCGCGGCTCATCCATCTCTTTCCAGAACCATCCGCGCCGACGTTCAGAGTGATGTCATTTTTTTGGAGCATGCATGAGTAAATTTAGGCCCCCCAGGCGGGGAATGAAGGTCTCTCTGTTCTTCAGAGCAGGTGTGGAATCGGATTTGGGGGGGCTGGTTCAGGACTGTCAGTTCTGCAAACCCAATTGCCTCTGCATCGAGCCAAAGATGCTTTCTGTAGAGATAACGCCCAGTCAACACCCCTCCCTCCCAGTTAATTCCACCCCTCTCTCCAATTTCTAATGAACCACATTCAGAAGCACCTTTCTCCTGACATACACAACCCCAGCCCCGCAGATAAGCTATTCCACGTGCCTTAAGATCGACTAATCTCTGCACTGAGCCAAGATGGGCTCTTCCAGGCGGCCTGTTTATTGAGCAAACCATCCCGATCTGATTCCACAAAACTTACAGGGAAGTCAGACCGCATCCTGCATTTATTAAGCATCTCTTTCGACTTCTTTGCGGTGGGGGGAAGAAAATAGCTTTCACCCCTATTTGTTTGCGGTGCGTATGCCTAACAGTTCATCTTTCATTCATCACAAACTTTCCAGCACATTTTCCTAAACACAAAAGGTCTTTTTTTAAAAAAATAAAAATTGATTTTTTTTGTGGTTGGGGACATGGATGGCAGCAAATGGATTGAGATTGACTCCCGGAAAGACAGAAATACTGTTTCTGGGGAACAGGGGGGCAGGTAGGTGTGGGCCTTTTCTGTGGCTGCCCCCAGAAGGAGAGATTCCCTCCCAGGTGAGGTCAGACGGGCTCCCTCTTTGCTTTCCTATTCAGGCTGTTGGAATCTAAGGAGCAGGAGCAGCTGTGTTGCTTAATGCCAGTTCTTAATCCGTCTCAATGTATTCTAACTATTGCTTTTCGCCAGTTTGCTTTTTTATGACTTTGCATTTTTAAACAATGCTTTTAAATGTTGTTAAGCCACCACAGATCTCAACTTGGAAGAAAAGCAGGATAAAGGTAAAGGGACCCCTGACCGTTAGATCCAGTCGCAGACGACTCTGGGGTTGCGGCGCTCATCTCGCTTTATTGGCCGAGGGAGCCGGCGTACAGCTTCCGGGTCATGTGGCCAGCAGGACTGAGCCGCTTCTGGCAAACCAGAGCAGCGCACGGAAACGCCGTTTACCTTCCCGCCGGAGAGGTACCTATTTATCTACTTGCACTTCGTGCTTTCAAACTGCTAGGTTGGCAGGAGCAGGGACCGAGCAACGGGAGCTCACCCAGTTGTGGGGATTCGAACCGCCGACCTTCCGATTGGTAAGTCCTAGGCTCTGTGGTTTAACCCACAGCACCACCCACGTCCCATGATATAAATGCACTAAATAAATAAAGTCAACAATCCCAGAAATACTAATAATAATTTTAAAAAATGACACAGGAATTGATTTGCACTGCCCTGATTCTAGTCACTGGTTGTCCTCCTTTGAATTCTGTCCAACCTCAGGAAGTAGGGGGGAAGTTTGCAGCTCGACCTCCCCTGCCCTTCGTCTTACGCGCAAAGCTGTTTTCCAGAACTGCAAAGGTGAGGCAAGCCTACTCCCCTGGGCCACCAAGAACTTTGTGCCAGTAAATTCACCTCCCCCCTGTTCTTTTCCTAGTCAATTCCGCTCCGAAAGTGGAGCTTTTTTCCATATGCGAAGCAGGAGTTGACAGCAAACAAGGATAAGCAGTAAGAACTTGAACCAGGCGGAGTGGTGGGGCGGTGGGCGTGGCCCCTTAGGCGCCATCTTCACTCCGTGGTTGAACCCCCATCGTGTGGGGCAGATTCACACCTTCTGCCCGGACACTGAGGTCCAGCGCTGAGGGCCTTCCGGCGGTTCCCTCACTGCAAGAAGCCAAGTTACAGGGAACCAGGCAGAGGGCCTTCTTGGTGGTGGCACCCGCCCTGTGGAACGCCCTCCCACCACATGCCAAAGACAAAAACGACGACCAGACTTTTAGAAGACATCTGAAGGCAGCCCTGTTTAGGGAAGCTTTTAATGTTTGATGCATTACTGTATTTTAATACAGTCATACCTCTTGTTACGTTTGCTTCAGGTTAAATCTTTTCAGGCTGCATCCGACGGTAACCCTTTCCGGTACTTCCGGGTTTTGATGCTTGCGCATGCGCAGACGCTCAAAATGATGTCACGCGCATGTACAGAAGTGGTGAATCGTGACCTGCGCGCGCACAGACGCAGGTTGCGTTCTGCTCTTGTTGCGAACGGGGATCCAGAACGGATCCTGTTCGCAACCAGAGGTACCACTGTATTTTGTTGGAAGCCCAGCCAGATGGGCAGGGTCTAAATAATAAATTATTACTATTATTCCTATTTTTATTATATTACATTTAAAGGTCATCCAATGCACATTTAAAGCGGGTGACTCCCCCCCCACTCCGGGAACTGCAGATTGTTAAGGGGGCTGGCAACTGCAGCTCTGTGGGAGAAAACTACAGTTCCCAGGGTTCTCTGGAAGAAGACACAGAACTGTAGAGATGGTAGGGGTCACAAGGACCATGTGCTTTCAATGTTCATTGGGTGTGCTTTAAATGTAGAGTGTAGATCTGCCCTTTGTCTTTGAAAACAGAAAGTACATTATCAGTTCCATCAGGCTGGTCCAACCCACAGTCGGCCCTCGGCTACATTCAATAAAAAAACACCATAAAGTCTTTAAAATGTATTTTTTCGGTGTCGTGTGTTGTTAACAAAAGCGCATGTATCTGTTTATTTAATTTGTTTCATAATTGAATATATTAAATCTATTATTTGTGTGAATACATTAAATCTATTATTTGCATTAACTGTGTATATTAAAAATATTAAATGTAAATTGCAAATATTTTAAATGACAATGTGGAAAGTTAATTCAGTGTGTGCCCCCTGGGTTCTGGGTTCAAATTTCTCTTGCGGCCCACTTGGTATGAAAAGTTGGACCGTCCCAAATTAGATTCTCTGACGCCACCAACCCTTTTGTGGGGTCATAATATGACTTTTCTGTGCTGTTTAGTCTATTTTTTAAGTTGCTTCATCAATCAACAGAAGGTGGCTGCTTTGTAACTGTTTTACCGATGATTTGTTAACTATTTTACAGAATTTATGTCGTAATTGTGATGTTCTGCTATGTTGTTATTTACCGCATACAAGCCGCTTTGTGACTTGAGTTAGTGAAAAGAGGCACAGAAAGATAACAAACAAAATGGAAATGATCCTGTTTTTCCCCTGTCCTGCTGATTTCATGCTTTCTTGGCTCCTGGGCCTTCCAAGGGATTTCTGCCCCGCTCCTTCTTCCTCCCAGACCCCATCCTCAGCTGTCTCCCCATTGTCATTTCAGGAAATATTATCCTAGTGAAAGCAGCCAGGTTGCCTGGAGACAGGGGAGAGAAATGTACGGCGCTCAAACCCGGATGATTAAAAGGATCTGGATGAAGTTCCAGAGCCCCAATTTGCAGATCTGAGAGTTCTTTTTCATACGGAGCCAAAATGCGGCTCCTTAAAGGCAGGGAAACAAACAAACAGACCTGAGAACTTGTGAGGGAAACGGAGGGAAGGTCTTGTCTCCCAGCACATCCCTGCGCTTGCTCCAAAGCAGCCAAAAGGGTGTGGCATCCCTTCGTTACCGCAGCCTTGCAAATAAGTCTCCAAAAGTTACTAGCCTGACTTACCGCAAGGTAATAACAAGAATTACCTGTGGCTCAACAGATTGCCTGACAAAAGAACAAAGCGTCTCTGCCTGCCTAGGTCAGAGTCCTCCCAACCCCAGCAGAGCAGATGTGGTTATTTTTTTAAGACAAAACAATGGCATCATTATTGCTCAGAATGTTTAGCATATTCACTCCACAGGCATCGGCTCAGCAATCCTTCCAAGCAGCCCTGCAGGGCCGGCCAAGGTTATTTTCCGCACAGCACAGGTGGAACGGCTGAGGGAAGTAATCCAAATTGACAGCTTTGTGGTCCCCAATCCCACACGGCAATAAAACTTCCAATATAGGGCATCCGTGGAAAAGGGGACCAAATCTCAGCACATGCCAACCTGGTGCATTCTCTTCTTGAGTTATTAGAAACCCTTTTAAATTATTTTATATTTATAGAAACAACATATCCAAGAAACACGGAGGTGCTTCTTCAGATACAGTGGTACCTCAGGTTAAGTACTTAATTCGTTCCGGAGGTCTGTTCTTAACCTGAAACTGTTATTAACCACTTTAGCTAATGGGGCCTCCTGCTGCCGCCGCGCTGCTGAAGCACGATTTCTGTTCTTATCCTGAAGCAAAGTTCTTAACCTGAAGCACTATTTCTGGGTTAGCGGAGTCTGTAACCTGAAGCGTATGTAACCTGAAGCGTCTGTAACCTGAGGTACCACTGTATAGCCTTATCATCCTTTGCTTTAGGTGCTGCTCACATGGTCCATTATTATTTTTATTATTACTATTACTATGATTACAGCCATACCTCAGGATGAATACGCTTCAGCTTAAATATTTTCGGGTTGCGATCCACGGCGACCCGGAAGTAACAGAACGTGTTACTTCTGGGTTTTGCCGCTCACGCATGCGCAGACACTCAAAATGATGTCACACGCATGCGCGGAAGCGGCGAAATGCGACACGCACAGTCGTGTCTTATGTTCGCTTCAGGATGCGAACGGGGCTCCGGAACGGATCGCGTTCACATCCAGAGGTACCACTGTATTTCTATACTGCCCTTCATCCACAGATAACAGGGCAGTTTACAATGCAGAAACACAAAAATACATAGGATAGGAAGAAACAAAAGCAACAACCCCACCCCACCCTGAACCTGATATTAAGTTTACGTTGCAAACATAGAACAAGATTCTCCTGTCTTTCCTGGCAAGGCTCCTGGTCTGTTAAGCAGGCTGAAATCCAACAGGTGTCGCTTTCCTTGGAAAGTCAAATAACAGGGAGTTCCCCCACCCATGTTCCTGTGCTGTTGAACTTCTGCCTGCCAAGCAAGCTGTTCCAGGAATAGTAAAATAAAAGCATAATAATAATATGCCATTTTTTAAAAAATGGGAGGCTAAAATGCACGTGGTTCCCCGGCCCCAAACTAATGTTATTACTTCTCAGTGGGGCAGGAGAGAGAGAATGGCTGATTCCAGATTGCCAGCGAACAAACAAAATGAACAGGTGGGGTTTTTTTTCTTTTAATGGTGGAACTGTGTGATCCCAGTAATGTCCACAAGTTGTGCATTTGCACGTAGCATGTTGGCAGCTGTGGCTTAGCAATCAATCCCTTTTCACAAGAAACTCTGGGAGTTGCTGTTCTGGGAGGTGAATAGAGGCCTCCTATAAACTCTCAGCACCAATGACAACAACAACAACAATTATTATTATTATTATTATTATTATCATTATTATTATTATTTTATTTAAGATTGCCATACTTCAGATAGTAAAAGCCAGGACACCCTGAAAGTTGTTGAGCATTTTTTTTAGGAAGACCCCCAAATAGCTAAGCTTTTTTTTACATACAAACCCCTGAGTTATTGAGCTTCCCTCCCCCCCCAAAAATGACAAAACCCCCCACAATTTTTCAATTGACTAGAATTTACCCCAGACATCAATTCCACCTTTGAAATCCCGGTAATGTCCGGGAAAATCTGGATGTATGGTAGCCCTATTTTATTATTTGTAGCCCACCCATCTGACTGGGTTGCCACAGCCACTCAGGGTGGCTTCTAGCAGATACAGAAACATAATAAAAGCATTCATAACTTCCCTTTACAGACCTGCCTTCAGAGGTCTTCTAAAGGTTGTACAGTTACTTATCTCCTTGACATCTTAGGGGAGGGAGTTCCAAAGGATGGGTGCCACCACCGACAAGGCCCTCTCCCTGCTTCCCTGTAACCTTAACAAACTACAGCTCCCAGAATGCTTTGGGGGAAGCCTTGGCGGCCTCCTAGTGCTTAAAATAAACGGCGGCTCAGCTGTTTGGGGCTGCAACTCCCATTGGCATGTGATGTGATGCCGTCACGTTTCATGGGCATGCAGATGAGCAAATATGATCACAGAATCATAGTTGGAAGGAACCCTGAGAATCATCCAGTCCTGCCCCTTGCAAGGCAGGAAAATTCAGCTGTCTCATACCAGGATCAAACCTGCAACCCTGAAATATGAAGAAGACTTGCAGAAGGGACCTGGAAAAGAGTTAAGAGCCTCCGACAGAAGATCACGAGGTTGATGGGCTATATGGAATTGACGGAAATGACTGGCAGAACCCGAGACCAGGGAGAAGAGACGGTGGAAGAATATTGGAAAAAGTTTAAAATTTATATATGGAAATACTGTAAAATTAATGAGTGTTAGAAAAATGTTGGAAGGGAATTATACGGCTTTAGTAGAAATGTTTTAAGGAATTAAGCATAAATAAGTATTATAGTATTAATGGAAAATAAGGTTAAAATATGTTAAGATAATTACCTGACAGAAAATAGAGAAAGATGGAAAGGATTTGCTGAAACAATTAATAGAAATGGAATACAAAAAGGAAGGTGAGAGGAGGTCGATGAAACAAGGGAATGAAAGAGAGGATATTGAGATGGTATGATGTGTGTTTTTTGAACTGTTTTTGCTTTTGTTTTGTTTAAAGTGTTAATGTTAATGTTGTGTTGTGTATTGTTTATATATTGTACTGTATTGTTTTCTCTTCTGCTTTTCTCTTTCTTTTTTTTTCTTTTCTTTTCTTCTTTTTGTAAGGTTTAAAAGCAATAAATATTATTTAAAAAAAAAAAAAACCTGCAACCCCGACTTTTTCAGCACCACGCTCCAACCCACTGAGTTATCTATGCTTTGCTATACAGCGGTACCTTGGTTCTCAAACTTAATCCGTTCCAGAAGTCTGTTCCAAAACTAAAGCATTCTAAAACCAAGGTGCACTTTCCCATAGAAAGTAATGCAAAATGGATTAATCCGTTCCAGACTTTTAAAAACAACCCCTAAAACAGCCATTCAACATGAATTTTACTATCTAACGAGACCATTGATCCATAAAATGAAAGCAATAAACAATGTACTGCAGTCACACAATCAATCAGTAGCTGAACTGGGTTCCACACAGTCACAAAAGCAAAAGAAAAAGAGCCGCAAAAACAAAAACGCAAAATAAATAGCAGAAACAGACAGACCTCAGCGTAATGCTCAAAACGGAAGTGTGGCACTCAAAACGGAGCACGTTCAGCTTCCAAAAAAAGTTTGCAAACTGGAATGCTTACTTCCAGGTTTGCAGGGTTTGAGTTCCAAGTTGTTTTGAGTACCAAGGCGTTTGAGAACCAAGGTACCACTGTATAACGTTATAAGCAACTGGCTGGGGCTGGTGGGGGTTGTGACCCCAAACACAACCACTTGCGGAGGCGTAAATTGTAAGCAGCCACCTGGTGTAGCAGAAGACCCAGTGACCACTGCGTGACTCAACCATTTAAATTAAGCCCAGGCTTACGAGGCAGAGTAGAGCATGCTGCCCAGACACTCCCAGAACGGCAGAATAAACACCAAATCCCTAAAGGAGAGCAGGAAACACAACACCAACACCACATGTGGCCGGCTGCACCCACTACTTAAAGAAAACAAAGCTAAAAAAGAACCGAGACCTGTCAAGCCACATTGGGATATGAAGGTGTCACCCAGAGCCCAGAGTCAAGAGGCTCTCCTCTGAACAGCCGGCCACAACAGTTAAGGAAGAAGCAAGTGGGGGGGGGGACGGATCCAGCTCACAAAGTGCAGGACGGCCAGGGAGGCCTGCCCATATCCCAAGCGCGGCACCTCAGCGAAGGAGAATTGGGAGCACGCGCAACCCAGAACGCACCATGGCTGTACGGAAAACGGCAACACCTGCGGCCAACTCAAATTCGCTTCCCTAAGTCTCTCGGGGTGCCGGCCCACAGCAAACGCACTAAAGGAGGAGAGGCACAAGAACATGGCAGCTTTCACTTTACCCGCCAAGGACACCAGCCACTCACCATCTCGTCCAGGGCGTAACGCAGGAGGCCGTGCTCGTAGAGGATGAAGAACCGGCGCTGCCATTTCTAGGAGAGAGGAAAAGGAGGTGTGACAAGGGAACACATGAAACTTTGGACTGAGAGGGATACCTGCCCTCTTCCCCTCGCAGAGCCACAATTCCCAGAGTTCCACAGGAAGAGAGGATAATAATAATAAATAGTAATAATAATAATTTATTTGTACCCTGCCCATCTGGCAGGGTTTCCCCAGCCACTCTGGGAGGCTTCCAACAAAGATCAAAACATACATCAAAATGTCACACATTAAAAAATTCCCTGAACAGGGCTGCCTTCAGATGTCTTCTAAATGTCAGGTAGTTGTTTGTCTCCTTGACATCTGATGGGAGGGCGTTCCACGGGGTGGGTGCCACTACTGAGAAGGCCCTCTGCCAGGTTCCCTGTAGCTTTGCTTCTCACAATGAGGGAACCAGCAGAAGGCCCTCGGCGCTGGACCTCAGCGTCCGGGCAGAACGATGGGAACGGAGACGCTCCTTCAAGTATGCTGGACCGAGGCCGTTTAGGGCTTTCAAGGTCAGCACCAAAACTTTGAATTGTGCTCGGAAACGTACTGGGAGCCAATGTAGGTCTTTCAAGACCGGTGTTATGTGGTCTCGACAGCCACCCCCGGCCACCAGTCTAGCTGGTGACCAGTCTAGCTGATAACCCCTCTGGGAACTGTAGCGCAGCGAGGGGAACGAGGGTCAACTTTCAGCAGCCTTCACAAACTACCAGATTCTTGGGGAGGGGGGAATGATCACTGTTTAAAGTGGCATCATACTGCTTTAAATGTGTGGTGCGGATATAGCCTTAGAAGCCAGGAGCAAAGAGAAAGGCTCATGCCGGCTTAGTCAGGGCTTAATCCAGATGTCTAGGTTACCAGCAGAGAGGGAAGTGATGCTTGGAGGAGAGGCACTCTGCCCTCCACCCACAGATTCACAAATGTGGGTCGGCCGGAGGAGTCAGCCGCTATTTGTGGCGATCGCTGACCTGGTCCTTCCCCGAGACCTCTGGTGCACTCTGCAAACACTCAAAATGCAGTGAGAATCTCTTTCGCCGCTTCTTAAGTGTCTCCCAATCCTTGTGCGAAGAAAGAGACTGATTCGCCACCCACTCCCTGTTCACTTCCCTGCGCAGGCGAGAGGGCAGCTTGAATTCCTCCCACCTAGGGTCCTTGCCATCCCTGACAGCTCTGAAAACTCAGAGGAAGTGAGGGACAACCAAGACTTTTGTTGGGAAATGCAAGACAGGGAAGTTGTCAATGCTCTTAATTTTTCCCTTTTCTTTTTAACCGCACCTAAGGGACGCGGGTGGCGCTGTGGGTTAAACCACAGAGTCTAGGGCTTGCCGGTCAGAAGATTGGCAGTTCGAATCCCCGTGACGGGGTGAGCGCCCATTGCTCAGTCCCAGCTCCTGCCAACCTAGCAGTTCGAAAGCACCTCAAAGGGCAAGTAGATAAATAGGTACCACTCCAGTGGGAAGGTAAACGGCGTTTCCGTGCGCTGCTCTGGTTCGCCAGAAGTGGCTTAGTCATGCTGGCCACATGACCCGGAAGCTGTCTGCAGACAAACACCGGCTCCCTCGGCCTATAGAGCGAGATGAGCGTGCAACTCCAGAGTCGTCCACGACTGGACCCAATTGTCAGGGGTCCCTTTACCTTTAAGCCACTATAACTCTGCACCCAAGCAAAACTGCACCACATTCCCTGTTTAATTTAGGCAAAACCGAGCAGATTTGCATACTCTCCTCCCTCCTCATTTTGCATAATATATTCCAGTTTTCGCTACCCTGACATTGTGGCCCGTGACTCCTGGAAATCTTATTCCGCTACCTCTGAGATTTCTTGTTTTTCAAACAACTGAGCAGTCATAAGGACTAGAAACTTGGGGGCTGTGGGTTTTGCTTTTGCTAGGGGAGAACTGAATTATGTGGCTAAGGTCCTATCCTACGCTTCTCCTTCACTCCTGCAGCACTCAGTTCACCCGGCACCAGGCCACCTGGGCTGTGACTATCCTTAAACGCCCCCCCCGACTCAGCAGAGGGACCCCCATCCTTACCCGAGAGCGGTGCACGGGATTGTCAAAATCAGTGCCTTCTGGCGCCAGCAAAAGCCATCCACCATAAATGGGCTTGGCCTGGAAAAGAAGTGGAAACAACAACAATAAATAATCAGCCTTGTTTGTTTTCTAAGAAAGGTACAACTGGGGGGGCATTGTACTCAGTGACGCAAATGACAGCTGGCACAGAGCCCTGGCTATTTGCAGGACAGAAGAAACCACCGCAAAACTCTATATATGGTCCATCGCTCATTGCCAGGGCATGGGATTTGCATGCAGAGGGCCCCAAGTTCAATGGCTGGCGGAATCTCCCATTAAAGGGATATCAGGTGGGGCCTCCTTTGGAATACCATGTGGGGTTCTGGTCGCCTCACCCCAGAAGGGATACTGTAAAGTTGGGAAAAGGTTCAGATAACGTGACACCAAAATGATCGAGAGGGTGGAACGACTCTCCCATGAGGAAAGGCCGCAACATTTGGGACTTGTTAGTTTAGAGAAAAGGAGTTAGTCTAGAAAAATGAGAGGAGTTTATAAAATTACAGATGGCCAAGAGGAAGTGTGTAGATTGTTCAGTCTACGGCGCTTCCCAAATTTTGGTCTCCAGCTGTTTCTGGACTACAACTCCCATCATCCCTAGAGAGCAAGACCAGTGGTCAGGGATGATGGAAATTGTAGTCGAAAAGAACAGGGGACCCAAGTTTGGGAAACACTGCGCTAGAACTTGTGGACGTCTAATGAAGCTGAATACTGGAAGATGCAGAACAGGTACAATAAAGTCCTCCTTCGCCCAGGGCAGAGCTAAACTATGGAACTCCCTGCCACTGGAAGAAGTGATGGCCACTAACTCAGATGGCTTTGAAAGAGGATTGGACAAATTCATGGCGGAGACGGCCATCCATGGCTATGCTCTGTGTCTGTGGCCAGAGGGAGGAATTCTCCCGGATATCAGTTGCTGGAAACCACAGGAGAGTTGCTCTTGTGTTCAAATCCTGATTGTAGGTTTCCCCTTGGCCACTGTGAGAACAGGATACTGGACTAGATGGCCTGATTCAGAAGCCTCTTTTTATGTTCTTATGTTCTCGAGGTACAAGAGCTAAGTTCACTCTCCTTTTCCCTTTCAACAATCCCCATGGCACGCAATTTTCCTCCCCATACTAAAGTGAGCCTGCAAAGGAAGCCTAAAATAATTCCACATTAATAAACAGAAACCAGAAACTCAAGGAAGACGTCATAAACGCTTGCAGTCTTTAAGATTTGGAAATCTGAAACCAAGAAGAAAAATAACCAGGATACTCTCTTTTCGGAACTGTGAACCATCAAAATAAAATCTGGATTTTTATTTATTTATTAAAAGCAAACATGAACTTCAGAGAGGATTTAGCAACACCTCAACATACCTGCTGTGCAAGTAGAAGATTTCACAACATTTAAAAAATGCACACGCACACAATCTGTCTCTCCATATATAGATACATGGAGAAAGTGTTTGCATCCTAAATGTATAAAACAAGAAAATCACGGGCAATTTTAAAAACATATTTCTTAACTCTCCTAGCATCACATGGTTGGCTGAGGGCTGATAGGAAACACTGAAGTTTCCCCAAAAAAGGCAAAAAAAATATTGTGACAGGGGAGGGAAATGTAAGGGGGAGCCCTCCCTCCAAAAAACAGTCTGATAAGGATTGCTCAAGCTCAGTGAACACCCAAAACGACTGCTGGGAGGCGGTGCTGAAAATGGGAGCGCACAAATGAAATGGAGTCTCCTGAAAGAGCATGGCTGGCTGGCACCTTGCAAAGAAATCCTCCACGCTGCAACATTTTGTTGCGGGTCTCACTTGTGGGAAATAGGGTAAAGCCACATTTGACAGCCATAAGAGGGCCTTGAAAGAAATGTTGGTAAATAAAACCTGCTCCATCTTTCTTTCGAAATATACAATGCTCATCTTGGTTCCTGCCTTTCCCCTGATCCAACACACTCCGGGCCCGATTCACACATCCACAGACATCGCTGCATTTCTTAAATCAGGCATGTCCAAAGTCTGTTTTGGGGGGGCCTAATCCGGCCTGCTGGTTGATTTAATCCCCATGACAATATATGTCCTATGGTAAAATCCTAAAAAAAGCTCAATAACTTTGGTCTTTGGTCGGCCCTCACACATGTTCACTTCATCAAATCTGGCCCTCTTTGAAAAAAGCTTGGGCACCCCTGTCTTAAATGAATGTGTGGACTGACTAAATTGAACGACCGGTGTGTCTTGAGGAGATGTGAAGGGAAGGGAGAGATCTGCCTGTGGCCCTGGGATTGCAAAGCCCCACTCTGTACACCAAACACACACGGATGGAGCAAGCATGTGCGAATCGGCCTTAAATGCGCATGGATGAGGAACCCTTTTCAGTGCCAGGGACACATTTCCTTCCAGGAAGCACATGACAGCAGCAGGAGTGGTTGGAGCCATGAATGCAAATTCTACCTTTGTACAGTTGACTCATTTGTGCACACACACACGCACAAACTTTCCCCTCTGACCTCCACCCAGGTGAGGAAGAGGCAGTATCAGAAGTTCGAGGACACAGTCCAGCATGGCAAAAATATGTGAGGAGCGTGCGGCCAAGAAGCAGGTGTGGCCTGGAGAGGGCCAGGCAGAGGGTCCTGGAGGGCCACATTCAGCCCACGGATCAGAGGTTCCTCACCACTAGGCCACATTCACACCACAAGATCACAAGGGACCTCGAGGGTCATCCATCCAACCCCCTGCCATGCAGGGATCTCATATAATAATAATAGTAGTAGTAGTAATAATAATAATAATAATTTATTTATACCCTGCCCGTCTGACTGGGTTTCCACAACCACTTGGGTGGCTTCCAACAAAATATTAAAATACAATAGTCCATCAAACATTAAAAGCTTCCCTAAACAGGGCTGCCTTCAGATGTCTTCTAAAAGTCTGATAGTTGTTTATTTCCTTGACATCTGATGGGAGGGCGTTCCACAGGGCGGGTGCCACCACCAAGAAGGCCCTCTGCCTGGTTCCCTGTAACCTCAATTCTCGCGGTGAGGGAACCACCAGAAGGCCCTCGGAGCTGGACCTCAGTGTCCGGGCAGAACGATGGGAGTGGAGACGCTCCTTCAGATATACTGGACTGAAGCATTCATGACAGAAGGCCATCCAATCTCTGCTTCAAAACCTCCCAAGGAAGGAGAGCCCACCACATCCCAAGGGAGTCCACACACACAACACACATACAAATACGCAACTGTCATTCACTACCAACTGGCAGAAAAAAATATTTTGCCTCTCACTCGCAATTCTCCTTCAGATTTGCAAGGCAGATCTGGTTCCGCAGCTCTTCACTCCACAACATTTAATTTATTTTACAGTCTAACAGGAACTGTGCTTCCAGAATGTTGCCATCAAACAGCAGGAGTGTGCAACATCCAGAGTCCCAAGCAATTGTGTTATAAGAAAGCAAGTTGCTAGGCCTCATGCACTGTGAGGGGCATTGCGGGAAAGGGGATGGGGCAAGGCCTGGGGGGAAATCTCCAAGAGAAGAGAGCCAAGGATAAAGGGCCCAGAGCGATCCCCCTCCTTTCGTAGCAAACTGCCCCTCCTCACGGCTGGCAGAAGGAAAACAGAAGCGTACAAATCGGGGTGAAGGTATTTGCAGGATTGTTTGGTCTGCTGTGCAAAGTCGCAGGGTTCAAACCCATGTAAGCTAAAAATCCAGTTTAAGCTTTTAACTTCATCTTCCCCATATTTATCCTGCCCTCACAAAAAATCTGGGGGGTGGTATAGGGTGGGGTGGGGGGGGGGTCACCCTATTCCAGGGGTCGGCAAGGTTTACCTCGCCTGGGCTAGTTCACTCCAGCGGAGATCCCTCCTTGGGCCGGATCGCGGGTGCGCGGCCGCGATTTTCTGCGCCTGCATCTGCGCAGATGTGATTTTTGGTGTCTGAGCATGCGCAGACGTGATTTCTGGCACTGCAGAAGCAAGTCCCTGCACTGCGCCAGTTTAGCGCAGCGCACCGGGACTGGGGGCGGCTCGTGGGCCGGTTAAACGACCCCTGTGGGTCGCCTGTGGCCCATGGGCCTTAGGTTGCCTACTCCGTCCTATTCTTTCCCTTCAGGGAAGTGGGGCTGAAAGATAAAAGCCACCCACATAAAGCAGCTGGGTTCACATTCGAACCCAAGTCCCTCCTCTCCCCAAGCCCAGGCCCCTGAACCTCAGCACCAAGGTACTAACTCTGATGCAAAGAAAACACACAGTTCAGAATACTGCAGTCCTAAAACCAGAGGATAGTCAGTTGTGCTCACAGGTCCCATGGCTATCTTCAAATTAAAGAAAACTTGTAGGCCACACGAGTTTTGATTGATTAAAATAATTGAGAACTGCAGTTAGAAGTCGCAAGTCTCTTTGATCAGACGGCAGGCAGCTCTGGTTAATCAGAACAGATTTGCAGAAAAGAGAAACAGGAGAATCAAGTCAAATAAACCTGAACAGACATACGAATTGATGATAAAACGAGACGCTCTGGAGGAAATAAGGGGGAGAAGAAAACTCGCCACAACATTTTGAAAAAGGCACCCTCCCCTCCTGCTAAAGGAACATATCGTATTTTTTTTAAGTCACAGAATTGTAGAGTTGGAAGGGATCCATCTAGTCCAACCCTCTGCAATGCAGGAATCTATTTTGCCCAACATGGGGCTTGAACTCACAACCCTAAGATCAATTATCTCATGCTCTACCAACTGAGCTCTGCCCAACTGACTGAGGACCTATTTATTATTAATTACTCATTTATGATTATTATTTTGTTATTAATAATATTAACATTTGTATAGCGCCCTTCATTTGTAGATCTCAGGACAGTTCACAACAACAAACCTTCCTAATCCATTAAGCCACTTTGGGTAGAGTGAACCTACCACCTAACTAAAACTTGCAGCTACAGCTTTAAACCGATCCCTGGCTGCAATTTGCCTCCTGGTTCCAAAGCTATGTTTCCCTCTAACGAACTGTACTGATTTCAAGAAAACAACAGGGAACAACTCCGAACAGGCCTACGGAAAGGAATCCAGATTGCAGAACAACACACGGGTGCAGAGTCAGACTGGATCACAGCAAACGATCAAAGCACCCCGGAAACCCCCTGACCAACATCGTATGATTTATTATTCCTCAGCGCAGTCCCTCCAAAGCGAGGAGGGCATGGGAATTAATGAAGGCTCTCCCTCAAACCGATCCCTCTTTGCTTCTGGCCATGTACCCATGCTGGCTAAAACTTTCACCCCAGACATTACTGAACCACACCTCTCTAGGTTAACCATTTAAGCCCCGGCGTCCCATCCCCTGCCCAGGCAGGCCTGCGAGGCTCAGACGGACCTTGCCTTCTGCTCCCAACTCCTCAAACGCCTTCCTGGCACGGGCACTTTTTCCTCGGTTCATGGCTCTCCGCTTCCAAGTTCCTTTGGATCCTCTGCCCTCTCTCCTTTCCCTCTCGGCTGATGATGCACCTTCTTCCTCCGCGAGGCTCCTGGGATCCACACCCAGGGATCCACTCCCCCATGCACACACACCCTCCTGCTTGCAATCTCCCTCCTCTGTGGCTCAAAGCGGCCTCGCCCTCTCCTGAACTCTGCACACTTACGCACCTGTCACTCCCTCCGTGCCTGCTCAGAGGAGGCTACATCCTTCAGCTCCTTTGCAAAAACGACACCAGGCAGCTCCTCCGTCGGTGCAACGCGAGACTCTTGGCCTCAAGCTCCACTTTGGGCGAAAGATTCCTGCATGGCCCTTCTGGTTCCTCCGCCAACTCTACAATTCTGTGACGCTAGGAAAACATCCCTCGCCAAACCACATGGGTTAATTCCCAAGCAGGGTTAGAAACTCAGGTATATAAAGGTAAAGGGACCCCTGACCATTAGGTCCAGTCAGGGACGACTCTGGGGTTGCGGTGCTCATCTCGCTTTATTGGTAGAGGGAGCCGGCGTACAGCTTCTGGGTCATGTGGCCAGCATGACTAAGCCGCTTCTGGCAAACCAGAGCAGCGCACGGAAACGCCGTTTACCTTCCCGACGGAGCGGTACCTATTTATCTACTTGCACTTTGACGTGCTTTCGAACTGCTAGGTTGGCAGGAGCAGGGACAGAGCAACGGGAGCTCACCGCGTTGTGGGGATTCGAACCGCCGACCTTCTGACTGGCAAGTCCTAGACCCACAACGCCACCCGCATCCCCGATATATAAGCTAGGGGCCAAATGGCTCCGTAAACCAGGGTGCAGTCACCAAAACAGAACGTCCAGCTGCCATTTTGGGGGCAAGATGACTCTAAAGTCTTATTTTTCAAATGATGGACTGATTGTGATTGATTTAAACACCTGGCTAGTTATTGAGCTAAGTGAAGAACTCTTGAGAACTTAAAAACGAAAAGTTACTTGATCCACGGACAGTCCACGTGTATATGGGCCTATTCCGATCTCTTTTTCTTAATGGTGACACGGACCATTCATAACATAAGAACATTCTTCACAACTGTGAGCAGGGAACTGGGATGGGGAAAGTGAAGATAAGGGCAATCATTCACTACAGTCGTACCTCGGAAGTCAAACGGAATATGTTCCGGAAGTCCCTCCGACTTCCAAAACGTTCAGAAACCAAGGAGTGGCTCCAATTGGCTGCAGGAAGCTCCTGCAACCAATAGGAACCCGCGTCGGACGTTCGGGTTCCAAAGAACATTTGCATACCAGATCACTCACTTCCGGGTTTTCGGCTTTCGAGAGCCAAAACGTTCAACTCGCAAGGCGTTCTACTTCCAAGGTACTGTGGTATAACATTGTTAACTTCTCTTGCCTAGACTGCACAGAAAAAGTAATTTGTTTCCTGAAATTCGTTCTGATTTTGCAGATAAAACATAACTGATAGAATTCTACAGGACAGGGTACTAGTGTGTGAAAACAGTCCAGATCCACGGATCCCCAGGCATGCACCTCCAGATGGTGGAGAGAGATGTCAGGAGCCACCCTGGCAACTTCACCTGGTCACAAATGGTTGAAATCCAGGTGCAAAATGCTCCTGGCGCCTGGCTAATTTCAAACACTGCTGTTGGCGCCCACTCCCTGAGTTCGCTATTAGAAGGAAGGGTTGCTGCAGCAAGAGGCCTATGCAAACAGCAGCACAAGTTGGAGTTTTTGAGCCAGCAACTAACGAAACTCCACTCCCTGCCGCTCTGCGCATTCCTGCAGCTTCACTCCTCTTGGCTGTTTGGGTCTGGCCTCCTCAAAGCCGGCTGGAACAGTTACGATAGGAAACAGGCAGGGCAGGAAGCCGGCTGTCGGGTTTACATGAGGCTGTCAGAGAGCTGCCCTGACACATCCCAGGCATCTACGAGAAATGGGTCACATCCACCCAAGGAATCAGTGAAACCTGAGACTCTCCGCCATCTCCCTGCCAAGGAAGAAGGGGACAATTTAACCTCATCATTTGCTCTCTTATTATTTAGGAACGTGCATTATCCTTCCCTGGTTTAACCTTGCATTCACTTCCTTTTCCTTTTCGGGGGTCTATTTTTAGACTGAAGGATCCTTGGGGCAGAGACCTGTCTCCTTGTATAGTGAGAAAGCCTATTGCACATTGGCGGTGATACCCAAACAAGCAAACAATGCTTATTCCTCACATGTGTGCCCCATCACAACTCTCAAGGAGCTAGAAAGGGGCTCCCTCACCTCCTTTATCTTCACGACGACCCTGTGAGGAAGGCTGGGCCGAGAGAGCATGATTGGCCCAATTTGGTTCCCCAATAAGGCTGACGGAAGCCGCCACCCAAAGCAACTCAGGTGTAGATTTGTACACCTGCATATGCATATGGGACACGGGTGGTGCTGTGGTCTAAACCACTGAGCCTTGGACTTGCCGATCGGAAGGTCGGCGGTTCGAATCCCCACGACGGGGTGAGCTCCCGTTGTTCGGTCCCAGCTCCTGCCAACCTAGCAGTTTGAAAGCACATCAAAAGTACAAATAGATAAATAGATACCGCTCTCGCCGGAAGGTAAACGGTGTTTCCGTGCACTGCTCTGGTTTTGCCAGAAGCGGCTTAGTCATGCTGGCCACATGACCCGGAAGCTGTACGCCGGCTCCCTCAGCCAATAAAGCGAGATGAGCACCGCAACCCCAGAGTCGTCTGCGACTGGACTTAACTGTCAGGGGTCCTTTACCTTTTATATGCCGTTTACCCCAGTCTTTGCTCATGCAAGGCAGCAGGTAACTGGCTCCACTTCCTGAGCCACCATTTGGCTTCTAAATCCCATCAGTGGACAAAAGAAAACTTAGTTTGAGCCCACAAGGCTCAAGTCCTGCTAACTCCTAAACTATACAACACTGGCTCATAGTTAGGTATCTGGCTAGGTCTCAGTAAAGCATGGAAGGAAGAAATAACCTAGATTGGTGTTGAAAACTAGAAACACTTTGTTTCTAGAACGCGGTAGCTAGACTGGTGACTGGGAGCGGCCGCCGAGACCATATAACACCGGTCTTGAAAGACCTACAATGGCTCCTAGTACATTTCCGAGCACAATTCAAAGTGTTGGTGCTGACCTTTAAAGCCCTAAACGGCCTCAGCCCAGTATACCTGAAGGAGCGTCTCCACCCCCATCGTTCTGCCCGGACACTGAGGTCCAGCTCTGAGGGCCTTCTGGTGGTTCCCTCCCTGCGAGAAGCCAAGTTACAGGGAACCAGGCAGAGGGCCTTCTCGGTGGTGGCACCCACCCTGTGGAATGCTCTTCCACCAGATGTCAAAGAGAAGAACAACTACCAGACTTTTAGAAGACATCTGAAGGCAGCCCTGTTTAGGGAAGCTTTTAATGTTTGATGCATTACGGTATATTAATATTTTTTTGGAAGCCGCCCAGAGTGGCTGGGGAGGCCCAGCCAGATGGGCGGGGTATAAATAATAAATTATTATTATTATTATTATTTTATCCCAGAATAGCTCCATCCTTATTTCAGACATTGGGATATATTGGTCTATCGCGATGTTTAGCTGACGATGTATCGCAAAGTTGGAAACCAGGTATCACCCAGCCCTGCTTCGGATGCAGAAAACCGCGGGTTCAGTTCTTAGCACCTCTAGCTAAAAAGATCAGGTAGCTAAGGAAAGGAATATCTCTCCTCTCCCACCGCCAGAAAGACCTTAAGGAGCTGCCTCTGGCCCGCTGGAAGAGACAATAATGGCCCCAAACTTTGTACAAGTCTGCTATACATGTTCAAAAGGTTATGCCACACAAAAATCCTGACTTTTAAAAGGTGCCACCAGACTGGTGATTTTGCCTCCAAAGGTCTTAGGAGTCCGTCCACCCATGAATGGCATTTTAAGTTGTTTACGGAAAGAGAGAAACCCCATGGTTAGTTTACCCCAAGAAAACGTCTCTATGCTCACTTGGAGGCCATTCCCGGTTCACCCTAGGCGAGCGACATTTCACAGGCCTGGCTTGTCAGACGTGCCAGGGAGGTAATGTCAGCCCCTGCAGGAACTGTGCCACCATCCTGACAGATGACCCAAACGTCAGCGCTTATTTATAAACAGCTCATCACGAAGCAGAAAACTCTGGGACTCCATCATCCCGTCCCGCTCAGAATCCCTCCCGACGGAGGCTTGATCCAATTTAAGCCCCGTCTCGCTGCCTTCCCGAAACGCAGCCAAAATTTAAAAAACAACACCTGGCGCAGTCCCTAACCGCGATGCCAAAGGGATTAGGAAACAAGGGTATCATGAGAAAATGTTTTTTAGGAGGAGGAGGAATTCGCCGGGAGCTGCGCGGCTGACCCGTCAAAACATGCTGCAGAAGTTCACATTACTCACCAGGAAAAATTCCTGGCTGGGGGGCAAAGAAGGAGCAGAAGAGTGGGAGGAGAGGCCTTAGACTCAAGAGGGTTTCTAAGTGTGTTCCAGAGTATCCCGGGGTTCCTTCCACTTCCACGGACAAGGGGGTCCTGAACAGAAGGGGGCCACATCCTTGTTCTCACAGTGGCCAACCAGATGCCTCTTTGGAAGCCGCCAAGCAGGATTTGAACCCAAGAGCCCTCTCTCCTCCTATGGTTCCTGCATCTGCCATTCAGAAGCATCGCTGCCTTCGACTGTAGCCATGGACAGCCCTCCATGAATTGGCCTAATCCTCTTTTAAAGCCGCCCAGGTTGACGGCCATGGGGCAGCGAGTTCCACAGTTTAACGCTGCACTGCAGGAAGAGGGACTTTCTTCTGTGTGTCCCAAATCTTCCAGCTTTCCACCTTCTCCAGAACACACATCATTTTATACAATCTGCAGAAAACCAGGGCTTTATTTTTTCCCCAGCCAGAACTCAGCTCTGGCAACTCTCCGGCAAGCGCCGTTGCCATTCTAAGAGGACAAGGGAGAATTTCATGGTGAGTTCCGGGACCTCTTTTTTCCTGGAAAAACAGCACTGCATAAAACCATACAGAAAAGTTACATCAATTAAGCATTGTGGAAAGATGTATTCTGGGCTGCCTGCGTAGGCCTGGTGGAACAGGGTTACGGCAGAAGCTCGCTTGACATTTTGCAGAAAGTCTTTGCCCTGTTTAATCCTAATAATTACCCAAACACAGCTGGATTTTTCCACTGGCCACCAGCTGAAGAATTTGAGCGAGTGAGGACAGTCACCCAGGGCTTCTTTTCAGGAAATATTTATCTAAAACGAAACTGGGAGCATAACCGTTATTCGCCTAGAATTATGATCCTAGAATTCTGCACCCAGATATAAAAGGGTGTCAGGAACCGGGTCATGGGAAGGTGTTTGGAGAGAGTTGTGAGCTTGGAAAGAGCAGCTAAGACCAGGCCTGAAGTCAGAACCAGACCAGAAGTGAAAAATGCTGCAATAATAATAATAATAATAATGAATTTTTATTTATACCCCGCCCTCCCTGGCCAGAGCCAGACTCAGGGCGGCTAACACCAGTAAAATCACAGTAAAAACATAATAGGGGAGGGGAAAAGAAACTATTTAAAATATGGGTTAAAATACAATTTAAAATGAAGCCTCATTTTAATAGTAGACCATAGACCAAAACCATAAGGGGAGGGAAACATAAGGGTCAGACTGAGTCCAAACCAAAGGCCAGGCGGAACAGCTCTGTCTTGCAGGCCCTGCGGAAAGATGTCAAGTCCCGCAGGGCCTTAGTCTCTTGTGACAGAGCGTTCCACCAAGTCGGAGCCAGTACTGAAAAGGCCCTGGCCCTAGTTGAGACCAATCTAACCACTTTGCGACTTGGGACCTCCAAAGTGTTGTCATTTGTGGACCTTAAGGTCCTCCGTGGGGCATACCAGGAGAGACAGTCCCGTAGGTACTAGAACTCAGATAGACACTGCTGATCCAGGAAGGCTCAGCTGGAAAAGGATGCCCTTCTATACTCAACCCTCCTCCCTCAAGAGGATACAATGCTCATTCTGGGTGAGTGGAGTCCACAGCCAGAACTGGAAAATCGTTCCCCAAGAGATTGAAGTTATGGACAATGGGTAGGCAAACTAAGGCCCAGGGGCCAGATCCAATCGCCTTCTAAATCCGGCCCGCAGATGGTCCGGGAATCAGCGTGTTTTTACATGAGTAGAATGTGTCCTTTTATTTAAAATGCACCTCTGGGTTACTTGTGGGGGCATGGGAATTCGTTCTCCCCCCCCCCAAAAAAAAAAATAGTCCGGCCCCTCACAAGAGCTGAGGGACAGTGGACCAGCCCCCTGCTGAAAAAGTTTGCAGACCTCTGTTTTGGACAGTGGTGGGCTCCCAACAGCTTGCCTCTCCCTGCCGCCCTTCGTTCCCCTGCCTCTGGGGTCAACATTCCCACCTCGCCCACAAGGCTGACCAAAAGGAAACCTACACCAGCTCTGACTCCAGGTAACCAGACAACAGCATGTGTGAATCAGATCTGTGCAAAGGTTCCAAGATCAAGGTCACATGATAGTTCCTTCCTAGCAAATGTCTCTCAGACATCTCATAGGAAGACCATTCGGCCATTCATCCCCTCCACTGACTGGCAGCCCTATCGCCAGGGTATCAGATATGAGTCTTTCCCCAGTGATGCTGCGGGTGACCCAGAGACCCTACGCCTGCAAAACATCCTTTCCACCACCAGGCAACAGCCTCTCCTACCATGCTCAATATCTCCGAATTTGCGGCAGCCCTGTAAGGTGGGCCAGCATTATTACGCCCATCCCGCAGATGGGAAAGTTGAGGCCGGGGAGAATGGCAGATTCTGCAAAGCCACAGCTCTGAACTGTCACTCCAGACCTGGGCAACATGTCTCTTTTGTTGGGAAACCCATTGCATTACCTATTATTCCATAAAAAACACCCTTTCCCAACAAAAGCGCCTTTGTAAGGACTCCATTATGAATTGCGAAACTCTGTTTACAGTTTGCACAGAATAATCCTCCATTTACAGTGCGGTCAAAGTTTTGTCTGCCGAGCTCTCTTTGTCTGGAAGTCCGCCGTTATTTATCCTGTGACTCACTTTTATCTCCTTCTTCCATTATCATCAAAAATGCCCTGTGAACTCAAAGAGGGATTCTTGGAAAATATTTAAATTTAGGACCCACAAGCTACTGCTTCCCACACTGACATCCTGTGCAGTGACCCCCACTCCGTGGAAGGGGGAGGGTTACACACAGCCTCAACCGTGGTGGTAGTCCTCATGAGGACAGAAGGAGTCTCTTATCCGTTGGAGAGGCCTGCTCACAAGCCACAGACAGGATTGGTGCCAACAGCCCAATGACGAACACGTTTTTCAATTTATTGTATTATTCTTCTTAAATTTATTTATGTCCCAGACGGGAGAATCAAGGCGGCTTACACAAATTAAAAACATAGATGAAATACAATGTTTTTAGCAACGGCAATCTCCCCTCCTGTAGCTTCCAGCAAATGGTATTCAAAAGCACTGATGCCTCCGACCATACATAAGCACAGAATTCGCATTTTCTGCGTGATAACCTTTTGGGTATTTTGGAAAATTCTAACCCAGGCATCCCCAAACTCGGCCCTCCAGCTGTTTTGGGACTACAATTCCCATCATCCCTGACCACTGGTCCTGTTAGCTAGGGGTGATGGGAGTTGTAGTCCCAAAACATCTGGAGGGCCAAGTTTGGGGCTGCCTGTTCTACACTTCAGTGTGGATTATTCAGAATTTTGGGGGGTCCAAATCCACTGCCTCAGACTGCTTGGATCACAATTATCAACCATCTACATCTTTTATTGTACTGAAGGTTTCAGGAGGGAGAGCAAGAAATTGGATCTTGTTTCCTGAAATTTCCTAAGGGTCTGATTAACCAGCGAGCTTTGCCCTTGAACCTTAAAGCCATAGGGGGTGTCTGTTCTAACTTGTCCAGTCCCCCAGTCTTCTCTTCTAAATATAACAAGCTATGTCCAACCTCTGCAGCTCACAGACTCATAGAATTGCAGTCGAATGGGACCCCTGAGGGTCGTCTAGTCCAACCCCCTGAAATGCAGGAATCTCAAGAGACAGTTCGCTGGATGCAAAGGAAACTCCACAACCGGAGACGCAACTCTGCTACAAAGCATCTTTTGCGGAAAGAGAATTTGACCACGTAAGAAGAGCCTGCTGGATCAGGCCCATGGCCAGGGCCAGACTGAGGTTTGATGTGGCCCTAAGCTACTGAAGGTAATGGGGCCCTTTATATGTCTAGCTGTCCTTTGTCAACAACAAATTGTCGCTGTTTTTTGTGTTGAATTTATGCTAAATGGCAGGCATGGCCAAACTTGGCCCTCCAGCTGTTTTGGGACTACAACTCCCATCAACCCTAGCTAACAGGGCCAGTGGTCAGGGATGATGGGAATTGTAGTCCCAAAACAGCCAGAGGGCCAAGTTTGGCCATGCCTGCTATATGGTAATTTATGGACCTAAAAAGGTAAAGGGACCCCTGACCATTAGGTCCAGTTGTGGATGACTGGAGTTGCGGCGCTCATCTCGCTTTATTGGCCGAGGGAGCCAGCGTACAGCTTCCAGGGCATGTGGCCAGCATGACTAAGCACTTCTGGCGAACCAGAGCAGCGCACGGAAACACCGTTTACCTTCCCGCCGGAGCGGTACCTGTTTATCTACTTGCACTTTGATGTGCTTTCAAATTGCTAGGTTGGCAGGAGCTGGGACCGAACAAAAGGAGCTTACCCCGTCGCGGGGATTCAAACCGCCAACCTTCTGATCAGCAAGTCCTAGGCTCTGTGGTTTAACCCACAGCGCCACCCGCATCGGACCTAATAGGTATCTAAAGCCATTTGCACATGTTGCCATGCAACCAGTCCATGAAGATTGTAGGCACCCTATACAGTGGTACCTCCGGTTGCGAACGGGATCCATTCCGGAGCCCTGTTCGCAACCTGAAAGGAACGCAACCCACATCTGCGCACGCGCGGGTCGCAATTCACCGCTTCTGCGCATGATGTCATTTTGTGCGTCTACGCATGCACAAGTGGTGAAACCCGGAAGTAACCCTTTCTGGTACTTCCGGGTCGCCGCGGGATGCAACATGAAAAAACGTATCATGAAGCAAACGTAACAAGAGATATGACTGTATATAGAAAGGAGCAAACCAGTGATATTTGAGGGAGCAGGCCGGGCCCATGACTTACATCATAGAAGCCTACACAACACAAAACACTGTTGCTGTATGTAGGTTTTATTTTATTTGCTTTTTATCTTATATTTTGGAAATGTACATCCAGGGGGTTTTTTCCCTTTATTTTTTGGGGAGGCCCAAGAGAGTTGGCAGGCCCTAAGCTATAGCTTGTTTAGCTTATATATACGTAAATCCGGCACTGCCCACGGCCCACGGCCCACCCAGTCTGATCATCTTCACTGCCCTCAGATTTTCCCATGTCATCACAAGTGCAAAACTCAGAAGTGGACACAGCAACAACTTAGCATGCATGCAACACTTCCGTGCTTCACGTAAACTATTTGTGTGCGTGCAAATGCTTGCAACCACCCCTCTAAGGCAGGCCAGCACCTGTGGAGAAAGGGCCGCAGTTCAGTGGCACAACATCCACCCGCCTTACGTGCAGAAGGCCTCGGGTTCAAATCTCTGGTCTTTTCGGTGGTGTCAGCAAGATTTTGAGTACTCTTTCCATGGGGGCCAGCTTTTATGCATTTAAAAAAATTCCGGCGACACTCTTAACATTTGATGGTCGGCTATTTTTAAAACCTGCTCTGCCCTTGAGTTGTGAAACACTGGGATTTTATTGTTCTGCTACCATTTTCTCCCCGCATTTCTAACCTGCCCTGCTGCTGCTTGTTCAAGCTCCCTCCGAGTGTTTATGAACAGAAACAGCAGGGTAAAAATTACTATCAATCATTATCAGCCTCTTGCACCAACACAAGATTACACATCAAAGAAAAAAAAAAGCACGTTCAAGTATTCCAGCGATAATTAAAATAAACCTGTTGTGTGGCTCTTTTGAGATGGGGGAAAACGCCAAAACAAAACAAAACTGGACTATAGAATCCTATGCATTATGAAGTTGCTAGCACACCAAAACACACCCGTTTCTTCCAACAGAGCTTGCTTTTGCTTATCTCGGGCCCAGGTTAACCTGTGGCCTTCAAATTTTGCTGGGCTACAACCCCCTGAATCCTGACCACTAGTCATGCTGGCCAGGGGCTGGCGTGAAAGGAAATTCAACTTCTGGAGGACATCAACTTGGGGAAAGTTGAAATACAGGAATGACTAAAGCCACTGAGACTCTCTTGCGTGTACACACACACACACACACACACACACACAGCATCCCGCAGAGCGGCAGACTTGGCCTGGGAAGATCTGAGTTCAAGTTCCGACTCACTCAGGAATGTGGCTTTGAACTGGTCATTTTCTCCTTGCCTAACATCCTTCAGAAGATGCTTGCAAGGGTAAAATGACATAATGACACTTTGGAGCAGAAAGGCTGGTGATTGTTTTATTTTAGTAGTGGTAACAGCAATAATATTTGGTGTTTTGTGTGCTTTTTTGGGGGGCAAAAAATTCCTGCATCGCAGGCGGCTAGACTACGTGACCCTCATGGTCCCTCCCAACTCTACAATTTATTTTTATTTGTTTTATTTCATAAGATTCGTGCACCACTTGATTGTAAATAAAAAAAAACTCACACCAAACCCTCAATGTGGTTTAGAAAAAAAAAATCAGTAAAAACAGTTGAAAACAACTACAGTGGTACCTCAGGTTAAGTACTTAATTCGTTCTGGGGGGTCTGTTCTTAACCTGAAACTGTTCTTAACCTGAAGCACCACTTTAGCTAATGGGACCTCCCGCTGCCGCCGCGCCACCAGAACACGATTTTTGTTCTCATCCTGAAGCAAAGTTCTTAACCTGAAGCACTATTTCTGGGTTAGAGGAGTCTGTAACCTGAAGCGTATGTAACCCGAGGTACCACTGTATTTAAAACACTGAGAAAAATCAAAATCAGTGATGAACTGAGAACATTAAAACATACATCAACATTCTACATTTCAAGGGAGACTTAGAATCATAGGACTGTAGAGTTGAAAGGAACCACGGCGATCATCTAGTCCAATCCCCCAGGAATATTTCGCCCAACACGGGATTCGAACCCACAACCCTGAGATTCAGAGCCTTGCCTAAACGAAAATGTTTTCAGCTGGAACCAAAGAGAGTGCAGCGAAGGCACCTGATGTCAACAGGCAGGGAGTTCCAAAGTGTAGCTGCTGCCACACTAAAAGATTGATGTCTTGCAAACACGGAACAAGTATTTAGTGGCACAGGGCCACCTCTGCAGATCAAAGCAGACAAATATGGGGCAAAGTGATCTTGCAGGTAAACTGCTCAGAGCTTTACAGTGGATGCTCAGGTTGCAAACGTGATCCCTGTGGGATGCATGTTCACAACCCGCAGCATTCGCAACCCACAGTGGTGCATCTGCGCACGCACGGGTCGCGATTCGGCACTTCTGCGCATGTGCAAAGTGCGATTTAGCGCTTCTGCACATGCGCGACCGCCAAAATCTGGAAGTACAGTGGTACCTCGGGTTACAGACGCTTCAGGTTACATACGCTTCAGGTTACAGACTCTGCTAACCCAGAAATAGTGCTTCAGGTTAAGAACTTTGCTTCAGGATGAGAACAGAAATCGTGCTCCGGCGGCGCAGCGGCAGCAGGAGGCCCCATTAGCTAAAGTGGTGCTTCAGGTTAAGAACAGTTTCAGGTTAAGTACAGACCTCCGGAACGAATTAAGTACTTAACCCGAGGTACCACTGTAACCCATTCCAGTACTTCCGGGTTTCGGTGGTCCGCAACTCGAAAAAACGCAACCTGAAGCGACTGTAACCCCAGGTATGACTGTATAACACCTTGAGCTTGGCAACCGGGGCAGGTCTCCCGGGTTTCTTACGGGGCTTCCTTTCCTTGCAGCAAAAGCATATTTTAAGGAAACGGAGAAGAAAAAGCCTTATCAAGTTCTGTGGTCTCAAGCTACAGGAAATACAGAGTGTGTGATTTAGCAAAGCCCAACCCTTGGGGTTCAATCTGATCTTACCGCTAACTCTTTGAACACATCAAAGGCTGTCAGCTGTTGAGTTTCAAATTGTATGCAAATGCTGCCAATCCTCTTTTGCAAAAAAATACCCAAACACAAGAAGCTCGCATTGCAGTGGCACTACTTTTCTGGCAGGATCCGACCTTGCAGGAAAGGGCACCAATACACATCTGGAAGCTTGCCACATGCTGGTGCTTCCTCCAGAATTCGAGGAGCACAAGCAAATCTCTCCCATAACGCTTTTCCTCCTGGCACCCAAGGATGGAGCTCGCCAGATCGCTGGCCCAGCAAGAACACGCCACCTTTCCCCAACCTGGTGCCCGCGATATGCCTGTGTTGCCAATGTATGGGGCCTCCCAATGTCCTTGGGCTCCCAACTTCCATCAGCGCCAGGCCATACGGTCAACAGCCAGGGATGGGGAATTATTATGGGATATGTAAAAATAGAAATTGTCTGCAATGATTATACAGATCACAGAATCTGGAACTGGACAAACCATTGCAATCGCAGAGCAGTTAAGAAAAACATGGTACACTATATTGCTGATTAAACCAGCTTATTTTTTCTGGAAGCCATTTAAGAAGACGAACACATAGCCTGGGAAAATGGTCTTTGTTTATTAATTTTTCAGATAACAAATTTCAAGATGAAATCAAACCTTGAGGTTTTTCTCCCTACACTGCGACATTAATTTAGGTTTTTATTTCTGTTTCCATATCAAAACATTTTTATATTTGTGGCTTTCATTAGAGCTTAAACTCGTATTTGTAAATGCTTACACTTCTTTGAAGTGTATAATAGCCCCTTTTTTTGTACAAACAAGTATTTAAGGGGGAAAGGTTTTATTGAACCGCGTGTTGTGTTTTTAATCCTTCTGAATGGTTTATGCTTTTTAATTATAGTAATGTGCTCCAGGGGCCCTGTAACGAAGGACATAAAATTACATGTATCTTCCTATATGCATAAAAATGGAAGGCTGTCGTCACACAGCCCCCACTGGAGGATGAGCAGCACTGCATCACAATCCTGGATTTGCATGAAGTCGGGATAGGGGTTGGTGCGATGCAAAACCTCAATGGCTGTGGCATGGAAGTGGGTTAATGTGGGTTAATGGCAGGGAGGTTAGAGAGTGGAGCAAGCCTGGACGCAAACCCTAGTAAATAAATAAAAGTGCCGATTAAGTCATGACAGTGCAATTTGCAACTCACCAATCACACACCCCTCTGCTTAAAGGCGGGACTCACAAACCTCCTATACATTGGTACCTTGGTTCTCAAACTTAATCTGTTCCAAAACCAAAGCGTTCCAAAATCAAGGTGCGCTTTCCCATAGAAAGTAATGCAAAATGGATTAATCCGTTCCAGACTTTTAAAAGCAACCCCCAAAACAGCAATTTAACATGAATTTTACTATCTAACGAGACCACTGATCCATAAAATGAAAGCGATAAACAATGTACTGCAGTCACACAATCAATCAATCAGTAGCTGAACTGGGTTCCACACAGTAACGAAAACGCAGAATGAATACAAAAACAGACAGGCCTCAGGGTAACACTCAAATCGGAAGCGTAACACTCAAAACGGAGCACGTTCGGCTTCCGAAAAATGTTCACAAACCAGAACACTTACTTCCGGGGTTGCAGTGTTTGGGTTCCAAGTTGTTTGAGTACCAAGGCATTTGGTGGTGGGATGACAACAAGTGGTCAGAGGGAGAAGAATGGGAAGAGGAGGTGTTGGAAGCTGAAGAGGGAACAGGGCTTAGTGAGCGGGAGGAGTCTGTGGCAGAGAGCAGTCCAGACTCAGAGGCAGAAGCTGAAGACGGAGAGGAGGGAGGCCAAGAGGCAGAGAGGAGTCTGGATGGTGAAGAGGTATGGGTGTCTCCCCTTCATGCAACAAGCTCCCCTCCCCACTTGTCTCCCAGAACCAGAAGAGGCATGAAAAGGGCTGCGGAGGAGTTAGCTTCATGCAAGCGCAATCTCAGATTGCTTGGGGGAAACCCTGAAGAGGAAGGGACTTAGGCAGCTGTGAGGAGGCAGAGACTTTCAGCAACTGCTTCGGGGGGGGGCAATGCCTTTTGGAGATGAGTTGCTGCACTCATTAGCCCTGACCCTCATGTCAAACCTTTTTCTGCTAACAAAGAGTTAACTCTATCTTGCTCTGTGTGATTTACTGCTGACTTGCTCCCGTCACCATGTGATCTGACCCCCTCCAAACACCCCTGCTTCCATCAGACAACATAGATGTCCGACTGGTAGCTCAATTCTTCAAATAAGCAGGTGAGAGGCAGGGCTTAGTCCAGGGGTCAGCAAGGTTTATCTTGCCTGGGCAGGATTGGTCCCGCAGAGATCCCTCCATGGGCCGGATTACGCGTGTGCCTGAGTGTGCCCACCTGCAATTTTTGGCGTCTGCGCAGACGCGATTTCTGGCACTGCGGAAGTGAGTTCCCGCACCGCGCTGCACCGGTTTAGCACAGCGGGCGGCTTGGTTTGGGGGTGGCTCGTGGGCCAGTCAAACGACCTCCGTGGGCTGCTTCCGGCCCATGGGCCTTAGGTTGCTGACCCCTGGTTTAGTCAAAGAAGCAAAGGAGCAAAATGTAAAAAACTTTGCAGCCAAACCAAACTGAACAGCAGCCTGCAAAGCATTTGACGATCAGGCAAAACCCCCAGACGGTTTACCATCATGCCACGAGCAGACTGCATTTGACCTGGCAGGTCACAAAATCTCTACTTGCCAAGTCCAGAGATGAGTATACTTCAAACTTGCAGAATCTCCACATGTTTCGTTTTGAGATATATATTTTTTTCCTATTTCATCCACCATCCAGAGCCCGGGGCAAACGAGAATTTCTGGTCACACACCCACATCACAAATTTAAAGCACATGACTCCCCACCAAGTATTGTGAGAACTGTAGTTTCTTAAGGGTGCTGGGAATTGTAGCTCTTTGCAGGTAAACTGCAGGGTTCTTTTTTGGGGAGGGAGGGGAGCCATGCTTTTAAATGCATGGTGTGCAGGTGGAGTCTGGGTAGAGAGCCGCAAATTTCGGATTAAGGAGGAGAATTTTGAGATTAACCACCTGCTCAATCAAAGCATTTGTCTGCAGGATCCGAACTGGGTCTGCAAGCCTTTTGCAGCCGTCAGAGGGTTGGGAGACCAGGGTTCAAATCCCTTCTTGGCCACGAAGCTAGCTAGGTGACCTGGGGGGGGGGGCAATCCCTGTGTCTCTCAGCCTAACCTACCTCACAGGGTTGTTGTAAGGATAACATGGGGAGAACTATGTGCACCACTCTGATCTTATTGGAGAAAAAGGCACGATATAAATGCAATCAAAAACACACCTAGGGTTAGACCAAAAGGTTCCTTCAACCTCCTACTAGTGGAAAGACTCATGATCAGAGGAAGAGAGTGTCCGCTTTCGCTCCTAGTTTTCTCCTAAGCATTGCAGGGGGTTGGACTAGATGACCCTCGGAACCCCTTCCAACTCTATGAGACTGATTTCAGCAGCTCAACTTTAGAGGTTAAGGTATGGTTACCAGTTTTTTTCAATGAATCCGGGGACACTTTTTTTTTCCTTTTTTGAAGCTGAGTAGCAACAGAGAGTTAGTAGTGGGGATGGTGAGGCAAAAGACCCTGGGCCCAAGCACACATGCATATTGTATAAAGGTGCAAAGCCCTTCTTTCGCACCCTCTGAAACATAAATGCACGGTTTTTAAAAAACTGGGCAATGGCTGCCCTCCCACGACTCCCAAGCCTCCCCCAATCTGTCAAACCAAAGGGGGAAGGGGGCAGGAGATCGGGGGAGGCTCAGGAATCATGGGCAGGTGGCGCGCTGTTGCCCAGTTTTTAAAAAACTCTGTGCATTTATGTTCCACAGGGTGCAAAAGAAGGGCTTTGCACCTTGCCCACAGAAAAACAGTGCACCTTGTACCCCTCCTGGGCAACGGCCACCCGCCCACAACTCCCAAGCCTCCCCCATCAGTCAAAACAAAGGGGGCAGGAGATCTGTACCACCGGACGTCCCCGGTTCCCCCTTGGCAGTGGCGGCGGCAGTGGCAGTCAACAGCCCGGAGCCAGCCAGAGCCAACTGCACTACCAGGCTGGCTCCGGGGACAGATTTGCAAATCTGGGGACATTCCGGGGATAGAATTTGTCCAGGGACAGATTTGAAAATCTGGGGACTGTCCCTGGGAACCGGGGACGTCTGGTAACCCTAGGTTAAGGTCCTTTCAGCTGTTGCTATGGTTAAACAACCAAGGTTCAGAAACACCTGCCCATCTTCTGCAACCCACACAGAGATTATGCAATGGAATATGCAAGAGAACTCTCAGCCCATTTAGTGCAGGAAGGCAAGCAAGCAGCGGCTCCTTGCTGTAGAGTTGAGCTTACAACCAGTGAGGAGCACGTTGTCTGTAGCCTCTGACCAGGGAAGGGATAACCTGCCCTGTCACACAGCCAGGTATTTCTAGAGATCAGCTCCCAATTTGATACCAGGAGAAACACTCCCTGCAGATTGACAAAGGGGAACAAGGAGGCCCATGGTCATCAGAAGCAGCCACCCACAGTCAGTGCCAACTTACAAAAGTGGATTTACGGGCTGAAATCAGGGCAGGAAAGAATAGAACGTGAACTCTATACTAAATTGCTCCCAAACCATCATTTCCTGATCTTTTATGTGGGCCACTTGGAATTTTAAAAGCAAATCTGCATTCAGGTTCACAGGGAATCGCCTCAGTAGACAGACCCAAGATAGAATCACAGACTTGTAGAATTGGAAGGAACCATGAGGGCCATCTAGTCTGACCCCATGTAGTGCAGGAATCTTTTGCACAACGAGGGGCTTGAACCCACATCCCTGAGATTAAGAGCATCACGCTCTGCCAACTGAGCTATCCCATCTGTTCCAGCCTTCTTTTTCCACCCAGATGCCCCATGGAAACGCAGCCAGCAAAACTTTCTTCCCAGCACATGGCATTCACACATAACACCCTCCTGGGAAAATGGGAGGCTCTGTTTTGCTTATTCAGCCCCAAGCTGGGAAACCTGTGGTCTTCAAGAGCTGCAGAGCTCCAGCTTCCACCAGGCCTGACCATCGGGCCTATGCTGACTGGGGCTGATGGAAGTCGGTAGCCCCAGTGCAACTGGAAGACACTGGGTCCCACTCCCCACGCAGGAAGAAAGGGGGCGGCTGCTTTCACACCCTGTTTGTGGGGCTCCCCAGAGACACCTAGACTTGCTGATATTGCAGCTAACTGTGGCATCAGACTACAGGATGAACATTGTCCTGATTCAAAACAAGGTAGCATGGTAAATTACGATGCGTTAGGTGGGTGTGTTTTCCCCCAACCCAAACCAAACCCTTGTCCTGTAATCATCAGCAAAACGAAACAGGCACTGAACGCAACAGAAACAAACCAGCTGGGTCCCTAAGGAGCTCTCAGTTGAGCGAAGCGCATTCACAAAAATGCAGAAACTGGTTTTTTTAAAAAACCATCCAGAAAAACACATAAACGGCCTACTTTTCACACTTGACAGATGATGTTGAGGTGGCTCGCTTATGTCAGGGCTGTACCACTTCAGAATCGGCTGTCTGGGGGGGGTCAGTTCACACGCTTGAATGCTCCCCCCCCATATATATAAACCTGCACCAAACGCAGCAGTTTAAAGGGCACTTGGCACTCACCAACACGCCCCCCCAGGGTGCACAGCTGCCCGTGGAGGCTTTTTCTTGGCACCCGCAGGGCCACCCACCCAGCCTTGCTGAAATGAGGCAGGAAAGAAGCATTCCATTGTAGTCAACGCACTAGAGCAGAACGTGTGCATGGCTGGCGTGTGGGAAGGGCTGGCATGACAGGTGTGCAAACACACCCACCGGACCCAACAGATTGGTGCGTGTGCACATACACACACACACACACACGATCTTCTTATTCTACGTCCATTACTTTGGTGGTTTTTCAATTGAGAGGTGCAGAGAGATGCGTTCAACCACGTGGCAGGCCCCCAACCCAAAATTCAAAGGGGTGCAGTTCCAGAAACAGCGTGACCATAACCGCCCTGAGACCTGCAGGTACAAGGCAGCATGCAAATTACCGTATTTTTCGCTCTATAACACGCACCCGACCGTAACACGCACGTAGTTTTTAGAGGAGGAAAATCCGTAGGCATGCCACCCGTAGGCATTCCCTCCATAACACGCACAGACATTTCCCCTTACTTTCTAGGAGGAAAAAAGTGAGTGTTATGGTGCAAAAAATACGGTAAATTCATTGTCGTCACCATCATCATCTCACCTGAGCGGCCCAGGCCAGGCTTGCTACCTTACCAAGCAACACCCTAATCTTAAGAAGTAGTCAGGGTACGTGTGTATTTACTTACTGAACACATCCATAGCCCAACTTCTTCCCCAGTGACTGGCTTCTGAGGTCACCCAGGGAGCTTCATGACCAGGTGAGGATTCGAACCCAGGTCTCCCCCAGGTCCTAGTCTAGTCTAACCACGACACCACACTGGCTCTCAAGGAACTTAAGCAGGCAGGTTGTTTAAATCCTGCCTTTAAAAAAATGTTCCCATTTGATTCCCCACCCTCTGTCTTATGCTGGATCTAATGTGTTTATTGTCATGAAATGCTTTTGAGTTACACTTTGTTTACAAAATAGGTGACAAATAAGTTTGATATAAATATATAAGTAAAACTCCTTCCCTTGAACAAGAGAGTGAAACTATACCCCTTTTCAGCAAACAAATGCAGAGTTATTTATCTGTCAGGCTTTCTTCTGTTTGTTTGTTTTTTAATGGATGGAGAGAGAGAAATTAGCCACATCACAAATTTGCTCCATGATTCACACTAAACAGCAAGAAGGAGAGAAAAGCAGAACTTGCAAAGAACCAGAAAGCAGCTGCTGTTGCTTGAAGAACCGCTGGCCAAACCCTCAGCCCCTCCAGGCTTTGTGCAAACACTTCTGATCAGTTATGCACTTGTACAACGCTGCTCAGAGAAATACATTTTTTCCATATTAGCTTCCAGATTACATTATCTCTCTCTCTCTCTCTCTCTGTGCCCCCCTCCCCCTCCCAGCTCTGCAATATGACTGATCTCATTTCCATAATAGGATTGTAACCATGGATGTCAGAAGTAGTGTGGAATGAGGAGGGGGAGGGTGGGAACAGAAGCAACCGATTGTTTGATCATCAGCCCAGGGAGGGATATGCCTCCCCCACACCCCTCCCGCCACTACTTATGGGGTGCATATACAGAATATCGTGTTTATCAACAGCAGCCTGAACAGGAGGAGGGTGTGTTTTAAAGACATGCTTCTGCACCGCACTTGAATTCAATGGTCCCAGATTCTGCCATTTACACCTACACGACTTTTAAAAATAAATAAATTGCAAGGGCAAATTTACAAAGGGTTTACCTAAAAAATTTTTTAAAAAATAGCCGCTCCCAGACGCCCGGCTCTGCCTGCCTTTGATATGGTGGAGACAGGCTTTTGGAAACATTTTAAGGTTCTAACCCTCAAGGTGACGGGGGGGGGGGGGGGGAGAGAAATGTTTGCAGCAAGAGCTGGTGTCCTGGTTAGCAATCCAGAGGCCTTGCATGGGTGGCGCGTAGATGTTAAAATTCCCTTCTGCAGGCTAACAATTCCAGTCAGAAAGATTAATAGATTAGGAAGAGAAGAGAAACCCGTTTTGATTCCACTCCCCGAAAATAAAAAAATATAATCTCTTTTTTTTCCCCATAAATGATTCAGAAAGTGTTGACATCACAAAGTGGTTCTGTTGTGCGTGTGTCACGGTTATGAGGTCACACTTCTGGTCAAAGTCAAAAGGGGAGGAAAGAACACAGAGATACATTCTTTTCCTGTTTGCAAAAGAATAAAGCAACTGTGGCCAGTGGCCTTTTCAAATTACATCCTCCCTCTTCCACTACTTCAGTATTATAAACAGGCAGGCAGGCAGGCAAGGCCTGTTCCACTGCTGTCGTTTAACAATGTGTGCAGCAGCAGCAGCAGCAGCACTCAGTAGGAGCCACCTTCAAGTACAGGAATAACTGCAAATATTGCGCTTAGAATCCTCCACCCCCTGACACCAAAACGCCCTCTCTCAACCCACGTCTCACCTGGTTCAGATCTTCATCGTTGAGCAAGTGCGACTCGCGAGGCTTAAAACAATTCTGGCATTTGCTCTTGTTAAAAATGTTAGCTTGAAATTTCCTGCAGGGATTATCTTTAGCAGACATGGCGTTGCCTACCCAGGGAAGAAAGGAAAACAGGAGGACGAGAACGAGGCCAGAAATCAGAGCTTCTCCTTTCCCCAACTTTCGTCCACTATTTTAAAAGAGGAATAAAGGGGAGGGACCCAAAAACACACAATGTGCAAGCTTCGTTCTCCTTTGTATAAATATTTCTCTATGTATAAAAAAAGCAGGATCCTTTTAAAAACCAAGAGTGGAAACTGACCAGGGCCAAATCCCTTTCATCTGCCTGCTAGGCCACAAACACCTCCTCGCGAGCAATCCGGAGCTACAGAGAATCTGGCGTGCAAGAACATCCCGATTTTATTTATTTTTTCGCCCGAGGCAAACGAAACAACAACAAAAACTGGCGTGGAGGAAATGGTAAGAAGGGGGAAAAAATTATGTGGCCCCGGAGCAGGCAAGATAAAGCAGATCGGGGCTTGAAAACCAAACAGCTCCCCAAATCTGGATCTCTGAGGCTCCAGGAGGTTGCCAGAAAAAAGAGGGAGCGAGAGAGAAAAGCGGATGGAGGAGAAAAAAAGAAAATCCCAGCTGTCAGGGCAGGTCGGCCTTCGACGGAGCAGAAAGTGGGCAGATCCCGGAGGAGAGGAGCGAGGAGCAGCGGTGCGCTTTCGAAGGAGGGATGCTGAGAGCTTTGCGCGCAGACTTGCTCCTTTCCTGGTCGGCGTCCTCAGGCGCAATTTCCGCGCAGGATCCCGAAGCGCGCTTGCAAAGGGCCGGCCGCCGTTTCCAGAGGGGATCCATGTTGCTGCTGCCGCCGCCGCTTCATCCCCACCGCCCGGAGGAGGAATTAATCCAGAGGGATAAATCCAGAATGTAATGTGATTTCTCCCCCTTTTAAGTTAGCCTTTGCAAAAAAAAAAAAACCAAACCCCGAAACAGCAGCTGAGCCCAGGAAAAAAGAGCGAGACGAGGAGGGCGCCCGTCTCCCTCGCCAAATAATCCAACTTCTCCCCAACGCCGGGAGGCGGCGAAGCAACGGGGGAGGGGGCAATCCTGCCGGGCCTCAGCACCAATCCGGAACGGAGCCCGGTCCTCCCGGCGCCTTGCAAAAGGCCTTCTCGCCGCTCCAGCCGCCGCCGCTTCCTCCCGCTCTCGGGCTGCCCATCCAAGGGGGAGGGAGGGGAGGGGGGAAGGAAACGCCTGGATTCCTCTCGCCCCTTTCTTCTCCTGTATTCTTCTTCTGCTGCTGCTGCTTTATGGCTTGCAGGGGGGCATTTTGCATGCAAAAGCCACCCAGCCCCCGCGCTCTCTCGTCTCTCTTTCCCCCAGCTTTTTTTCCCCCTTTCCCCCTCTTTGCACCAAATGTTTGCAAGCAAAAAAAAAAAAGGAGGAATTTAAAGGGGGGCGGGGAGCGGGGGAGGGAATCCTCACGCGCTCTCCGGGTTTAGGGGGAGGGGGCACTCCTACTCCTCCTCCTCTTCCCATTTAATTGACGTGGAGGGATATCCAATGGCAGGCTGCGAGTGGTTGCTAACAAAAGGAGACGCTGCCCAATCCAGAGAGAGGAAAGGGACGGGGGGGGTGTTTGGTGCGCAATGTTCAAAATGCATGCAACCCAAAAGCGGAGGTGAGGGTGGGATTGGAGGCTGGGCTGTTTCCTCCCCACCCCCCTTTAAATCAGGTTTGGTGGACGCGTGCGTTTGGCACCGGTGGTGGATTGATTTGCGCTTCCCGGACGCCGGTCCTTCCCCCGCCCACCCCCATGAAAAAGCAGCAGCATGATTTGGAGATTGAAAGCCCTTTTTGCAAAGGAAAAGGGCCTCCTTCATTGTTCCTTTCGTCTTGCAAACGGCGGTTTCTTCCTTTGCAGTGAAATCGGGAAAGCCGTCCGCGTTTGCAAAGCGCGCTTCTGGCGCCCACCTTTGCGCAAACGCCACGCTGCCTGGTTTCCCGGCTCAGTCTCGCCCGAACCGCCCGTTGTTTGGTTGCTTGCTTCAAAGCAAATAAAAAGCAGCGCAGTTGTTTGGCAGGAAGCCCGCTGGAGTTCAAGGCCGCTCGCATCCCGAGGGAACACGGGATGTGGTTTGCACGTCGGAAAGTGCCACGGAGGACGAAGCGCGCCCGGCATCTGCGGGGAAGGGTGGCTCTTTCGTCACGGCTTCGCCCCAAGCGCCCTTGGGGAAATAATCCCCGCTGTACAGGTAGATGCCTGGAAGAAAGGCAGGAGAAACAGAAGTATCACAGTTCCCTGTGCTTGTGTCACGTGCTGAATAATAATAAATAAGAATAATACCTTTTTTTCACCAGCAGGTCCCCCAGTCCGGTTATACTACAGCAATTTCAAACTTACAAAAACAGTTATTACATTGACAAGACCAAGGTGTGTCACTTGGTCAGAGAGGCAAATGGATGCTCCAGCTTTGTATAAAATTATCCCGAGTTTTCTCTGGAAGAAGAAACTCCATGCTGCTTAAATCAAAGGGGTGTGCATATAAATGATTTTTAAACAACAAACAAAAAACCCAGAAATGATTGGAAGCGTTGGCTGCTTTGCAAGATGGAAAAATATTATTTATTATTTTTTAATTAAGATGTGTTCAAACGTTTGTGTTGTTATTTATCAAGCGCAGTGTTAACCAACAGACTGTCAAATGTCCTAATAATGCTGATTAAAAAATGTGTTCTCTCCCCTTGGATGTTATCTGCAATACGTGTTTATGCAGAAGTCAGTGCCACCAAGAAAAGCGTTTATGGACTTGAACATTTTAGGGAGCCGTTCTGTACCAAGTCCATCCAGTTCAGTAGCCCTACAGTGATCCTAAGCAGGCTTAATAGGGGTGTGAGCCCCACTGAGCACAATGGAATCATAGAATCGCAGCGCTGGAAGGGACCCTCAGGGTCATCTAGTCCAACCCCCTGGAATGCAGGAATATGCAGCTGTTCCATATGGGGATCGAACCTGCAACCTTGGCGTCATCAGATTGCTTCCCTAGTATATGTGCCCTGGATTGTACTGTAAAAATGCAAGATTTCAGCCGCTGCGTTTTGCTTATCATTTCCGTTTCTGAAACGCACAAATATATTAGAGTTAGAAATTTCTATTTATAAACAACGCTCGTCCCTGTTCCCCTTTTCCAGCCTGAGGGCCACATTCTCTGCTAGGCAGCCTTCCAGGGATAGGCGGGGCCAGAGGCAAGAGCGGGAGGAGCAATGAATAGAATGCAAATTTCCCCTTTCTATCCTCCAAGCAAGCAAGCAGGAAGCCTTGTCTGAGTCCAAGGGCACATCCCAGCCAGACCAAAATACTCCAGGAGTGTGCAATGCGTGCCATTAAGAGGGTGTGCCTGGGGAGAGGTCTGAGCGCTGGGCAGAGAAGCCTGGAGGGCTACATTCAACTAATATACAGTATGCCAGGCATGGCCAAACTTGGCCCTCCAGCTGTTTTGGGACTACAGTTCCCATCATCTCTGACCACTGGTCCTGTTAGCTAGGGATGATGGGAGTTGTAGTCCCAAAACAGCTGGAGGGCCGGGTTTGGCCATGCCTGCAGTATGCAGATATTGATTGACTCCATCTCCCATCATCCCCTGCCCATTGGCCATGCTACCTGGGGCTGATGGGAGTTGGAGTGCAGCCTCTTCTGGAGGGCTACAGGCCCCCTTTCATATAATCATAGACTTGGAAGGGACCCCAAGGGCCATCTAGTCCAACCCTCTGCCATGCAAGAATCTTTGCCCAACGTGGGGCTCGAACTCAAGACCCTGAGATGAAGAATCTCATGCTCTGCCAGCTGAGCTACCCCATAAATCGATGCATATGCTATATACACTTCAGCCAAGCTTAACTGCCAAGGCACTCATTGCTATCATTTCCCTCACCTTTCTTCTCTCTATGTGCATACCATAGCTTTAAAGCACACTCTTTCCCTCAAAGAATTCTGGGAACTGTAGTTTACCCCTCACAGAGTTCCCCTTCCCAGCAAGCCTGAGCAAACTATAGCACCCAGAATTCTTTGAGGGGATGAAATGTGATTCAAGTGAGCTTTAAAGGCGTAACATGTACGTAGCCTTTATTTCTTTACATATATAGAGTGGTACCTCGGGTTAAGAACTTAATTCGTTCCGGAGGTCCGTTCTTAACCTGAAACTGTTCTTAACCTGAAGCACCACTTTAGCTAATGGGGCCTCCTGCTGCTGCCGCGCCGCTGCTGGATGATTTCTGTTCTCATCCTGAAGCAAAGTTCTTAATCTGAGGTAGTATTTCTGGGTTAGCGGAGACTGTAACCTGAAGTGTACGTAACCTGAAGCGTATGTAACCCGAGGTACCACTGTATAATCTATGCCACTCTTTCATGAAAAAGAAAATCTCATAGCTGCTTTCCAAAAAAGTACAGTGGTACCTTGGGTTAAGTACTTAATTCGTTCCGGAGGTCCGTTCTTAACCTGAAACTGTTCTTAACCTGAAGCACCACTTTAGCTAATGGGGCCTCCTGCTGCTGCCGCGCCGCTGGAGCACGATTTCTGTTTTCAACCTGAAGCAAAGTTCTTAACCCGAGGTAATATTTCTGGGTTAGCAGAGTCTGTAACCTGAAGCATCTGTAACCCGAGGTACCACTGTACATTGAAACTAGACTTCTCCTTATACAATTGCTGTGAAATTTTGGAGGGTGACTTAGCGGAGGCCTTGCTAGATTCCTTTCATAATGGTGCAAAGAGAGAGGCCCATTTTGCTGCCAGGACAGCAGGTGCAGAACATGGAGGGGTGGTTTTTTTGGTCTTTTTTTTTCAGCTCCCTTTCATCCAGTTCCCTCTGCCTGCTCCCAAGGGTGGTGGCTCTGGCGGGGGGCCAACGCTGCGAATTTGAAAGGCACCCTTTGTGCTCGCTTGGCCCCTTGGCTCATTAACCACCCCGCGAGAGCGTTTCAGCCTTAAGGTCCAAGGTGCTTTCTTGAGAGGAGGGCTCTGCAAAAATTCCTTCCTGGGACGGCCGCTCCCTGCCCTGAGTTTGCTCTGCGCTATTATGACTCCCTCCTACATTACAAACACCCTCAGCCTGGAACCTCCTGTTTGCTTTAGTTTAGTGGATTGTTTTAACCGTGTGGCAAAGCACCAAGATCCACCCAGGGCTTAATTTCGAAAGTATATATAATCGGAGAGACGGAGAGGATGGAAGGAAGGAGGAGGAGGAGGAGGAAGAAGAATAAATGAAACCTGCTCTCCTGGAAGCATTTGCCCTAAAGCCAGGAGTGCATCCATACATTTAAAGCACATGCCCAAGAATCCTGGGAAATACAATTTGTGAAGGGTGCTGGGAATTGTAGCTCTGGGAGGGAATAAATTAACGTTCCCAGGATTCTTTTGTGTGGGGTGGGTGTGCTTAAATGTATGTTGCCTACACAGCCCAGGTGCATGTTCATGAGTTGTGATTAGTCAGTGGGGAAATGGGAAGACACTTTGTACATGCTCAGAGGTATTTCCCACACCCTTCCAACGTTTCACAGGTGAAAGTAAAAGACATCTCCCCCCCCCCCCACTCCCTCAGACAGCTTTTCTTATTCTCTTTCCTATTCCTCCCTGGCTAAATTTAATAGTGTTGAAGACTTCCACCAGTAACCTGCACAGTGGTACCTCGGAAGTCGAACGGAATCCGTTCCGGAAATCCGTTTGACTTCCAAAATGTTCAGAAGTCAAGGCGCGGGTTCCGATTGGCGGCAGGAAGCTCCAGCAGCCAATCAGAAGCCGCGGAAGCCACATCAGACGTTTGGGTCCCAAAGAACGTTCACAAACCGGAACACTCACTTCCGGGTTTGTGGCGTTCAGGAGCCAAAACGTTCGACTTGCAAAGTGTTTGGGATCCAAGGTACGACTGTATGTTTTATTTACAGTATTCTGCCACAGTCTGTCCTTCACTGATGTCTAAAAAACATGATTTTGTTAATATTTAGGTATTAATATCCTGTTTCTCAAATGGGGGGGATCCTTCACAAAGTGACTTGAAATATGGCTAAACTACTATTATAAAGCTATAAAAATGCTGACACATGATTTAATCTGTGTTTAGCTTATTGTTTATTTTAATTATTATTATTTGATTGTTTTAAATAGCTGTTTTTAACTTTTTATTTATAATTCTTGTTGTTTGTAAACTGCTCTGTTTTTCCTTACAATCAAGCGGCATGCAAGTTTTATGAAATAAAAGACTGGATCCTACGCCACTCCATCAAAAGATGAGGACTGTTCCACCCTCCTCTAAAAGGAGGCGTGAGCAGCGTCAACATCCCAGTCTCCAGGGTCCAGGCTATATTTCCTTGCAGAAGATTCTGTCCTGTATCTCGCTGACACATCTTGCTAAAGCGATGCTGCCTGCCTTGTTTGATGCAGGGCCCAGAGACCTGCCCCAGCCAGCCTGCCTCCATATTGTCATAACGTTGGTAAATAAATATGAATAGAATTGTGGTTTGTTTGCAGCTGGGAGGGAGCTCTGTTGTGTATCAAAGGTGTCTTTGATCACCTCCACAGTGTCTTAACCACCAGCGCCTGGCTGGGAGGCGGAAGTTTATTCTCCTCCACTGAAAGGCAAATAAACCCACGAAGGGGCAAGAAGATCACTCCTGCCTCCAGTTCCTAGGCCATTTTTTAAATAATTTTTATTTTTTTGCAAAATCAAAAATCAAAGGCCAGCCCAGAAAAGCAGCCAGCAAGAAGAAGCTTCAGCTTTAATTCTTCTTAGATGTGTTTATAATATTGTTTGTAGATGCTTTCAATTTGTTTTTTTTTTAATTTTATTTTTAATTGGGCTGGTTTTTGCTGACGTGAGAACCTTTGGGACGAAGAGCTACATAGAAATTCAATTAATAAACTAACAAACAATTTAATACGATGAATACCACAGGCAACTGCTAAACCCTTATATAGCAAAATGCACACTTTTAATGCACCAAGCACTACATATAGTTGAGTGTTACCTTCCGCTGAATCGTTTTGGGACAGAATTATGAGCGTTCTGTGTTCCAGATGCATTTCACGCCATCCTATGGAAAGAATCCCAGGGACGAGATAGACAAGCAAAAATTGATTGCAGTACACGGTACATCAATTCTAAATCGAAAGATTTTCCTTATTTGTTCCTTAAAAAAAACAACACCCCAATCTAGAAGCCTTTAGTAGCAGTAGTAGTAGTACATAGTAGTAGTAGTTATTTTTTATTTATACCCTGCTCATCTGGGTGACTTCCAACAAAATATTAAAAATACAGTAAAACATCAGACATTAAAAACTTCCTTAAACAGGGCTGCCGTCAAATGTCTTCTAAAAGCCAGATAATTGTTTATTTCCTTAACATCTGATACAGGGCAGGTGCCACTACCGAGAAAGCCCTCTGCCTACTTAGGTATTTGCAACTGCAGGATACTATTGCTCCAGGGTGAAATTTGTACAATTTACCGAATAGTTCACCACCTCCTGCTGTTCCTGGTGCGAGCATTTCCCAGGCAACAGAGTGTATTGCTTTGATGGGTTAAGTATTTATTTTATGGTGATGGGCACACACAAGCCTGTTGCTCTGCATGACTGGGAGTTGTGTTCATAGTTTTCCTCCCTGCCCCTCAGCCCCATCAGGACAGAGAGGGGAAGGAGGGGGTAGCTCCGTTGGTAGAGCATGAGGCTCTTAATCTCAGGGTTGTGGGTTCGAGCCTTGTGGTGGGCAAAAAGATTCCTGCATTGCAGCGGGTTGGACTAGATGACCCTCCTGGTGCCCTGATTCTGTGAGTGTGCATCTCCCTTGACCGCTTTCTCCCCACTGCTATGAAGAGCACAATATTTGGAAATCCTCAGCATGTGCACATGCAGGCACACAAACATCACATGCTCTAAAGCAGTCTGTGCATGCACGCACACAATCTACTCCCATATTCTTCAACCTTGGGTCCCCAGATGTGGGTGGACTATAACTCCCATCATCCTTGACCATTGGGCTAAGCTGGCTGTGGATGATAAGCATTGTAGTCCACCTACATCTGAGGACCCAAGTCTGAAGAACAACGATTTACTTCAACCAGGTACCTTCCAGATGTTTTGGACTACAACCACGGGCCCCAGCCAACATGGCCATGCTGCCTAAAGCTGATGGGATTTGTAGTCCAAAAGATCTGGCGACCATGAGGTTGGCAATGGCTGATTTAGCTAGTATGATCTTCTGCCCGCCCCTGTTCTGGTCCACTTCAGCTGAGTCAGACCTACCACACAGGCCGGCACCAAGCGGGTGAGTCACCAAAACCACTTGCGTCCAGGAAATGAATTAAAGATGCATTTTTCTGAGAGGCAGGAGCCAAACTGGGCTCTGCTGAAAGATCGTTTTTGCAACTCCTGAAACCCGCCCACCTCTCGTTTGTTTCTGTGCACGACCGATACTATTAATCACGAGATCGAGCACTGGGAGAGCATGGTGTGTGTGTCCTAAGCACCTGGTGTGCATTGCTTTGGCTGCAAGACTTACAACAACCCTTTCAGGTGGGACTGGAGACCCCCAGTGCTATGCAGCTTCCTAATTAAGGAGAGGTGTATTTGCAAGTCTGGATCAGGTGGGCTGTCAAGTTTGGGAGACCCTGCTATATGTGCTGGTTGCTTTGAGACTGAATTACTGCAATGCGCTTTTTGTGGGGCTTCCCTTGTGCTTGATCTGGATGCTGCAGTGAGTGTCGAATGTTGCAGCACGATTGCTAACAGGCCTCATCACCATATAAAACCTTTGCTGTAGAGGTCTACACTGGTTGCTGGTTGCTACCAGGCCAGGTTCAAGGAGCTACTCTTGGTATATAAAGCCCTTAACAACTTGGGACCAGTTTACCTGTGAGATTTCCTTTCCCCTCATGTGCCCACTCATCTACTAAGACTGGTAGAATTGACATGGTAGATGCCTTATGAGGAACGGCGAAGGGAGCTGGGCATGTTTAGCCTGGAGAAGAGGAGGTTAAGGGGTGATATGATAGCCATGTTCAAATATATAAAAGGATGTCACATAGAGGAGGGAGAAAGGTTGTTTTCTGCTGCTCCAGAGAAGCGGACACGGAGCAATGGATCCAAACTACAAGAAAGAAGATTCCACCTAAACATTAGGAAGAACTTCCGGACAGTAAGAGCTGTTCGACAGTGGAATTTGCTGCCAAGGAATCATAGAGTTGGAAGAGACCACAAGGGCCATCGAGTCCAACCCCCTGCCAAGCAGGAAACACCATCAGAGCACTCCTGACATATGGTTGTCAAGCCTCTGCTTAAAGACCTCCAAAGAAGGAGACTCCACCACACTCCTTGGCAGCAAATTCCACTGTCGAACAGCTCTTACTGTCAGGAGTGTGGTGGAGTCTCCTTCTTTGGAGGTCTTTAAGCAGAGGCTTGACAACCATATGTCAGGAGTGCTCTGATGGTGTTTCCTGCTTGGCAGGGGGTTGGACTCGATGGCCCTTGTGGTCTCTTCCAACTCTATGATTCTATGATTCTAATTGTGCCCTCAAAGGGGAAGCATGGAATTGGGTTATAAGCTCTTTCAAAACTCTCCTTAGGCGGCAGAAGCACATAGACCAGTGGTTCTCACAGGGTGTGATGCGCCACACTGGTGTGGCAGGAGAGGACGGCAAGTATGGAGGGGGGAGTCAAGGGACAATCAATATTATATTTTGGGAATGATTCGTGTTTTTATGCAGCTGCATTGTTTTATACTTACTGGATGTCCCATGATCATATTATACAGTAGTTGTGTTCTATGTTATAAATCAATCAACTGCTGAAGTTGCTTCTTTATTTTTTTTCAATAAAAAACTGGAGTGGCGCAAGCAGATTTTTATTCTGAAAGTGTGGCTGAGTAAAAAAGCTTGAGAATCACTGATACCGAGAGAGGGGTTCATGGTTATTTATTTTAATCATTGCATTTCTCCCCCACCTTTTTCACCAAAGAGCTCAGGGTGGCACGCATGGTTCTCCCCCTCATTTAATCCACACAACCACCCTGCGAGGTAGGTTAGGCTGAGAGACAGGGGCTGGCCCCCAAGGTTAACCAGTGAGCTTCATGGCCAAGCGGGGATTTAAACCTTGGTCTCCCAAATAAGTTCCCCACCTGGATAGCTCAGTCAGTAGAGCAAGAGACTCGTAATCTCAGGGCCATGGGGTCTAGTCCCATGTTGGGCAAAAGATTCCTGCATTGCAGGGGGTTGGACTAGATGACCCTCGGGGTCCCTTCCAACTCTATCCATGCCTTTGACCTCAACTTGGAACCCTCCAGATGTTTGAGTCTGCAGCTACTCTCAGTCCCTGCTCTGTGCTAACTGGAGCTAATGGGGGTTAAACATCTGGAGGAGGCCAGTTTGTCCATCCCATTAGCTGATTCTCCTCTTTCCAATCAGTTGGGATGCAAAAACAAACTTGGAGCCATCTAGCGGTGAGGGCAATTCACAGTTATGAAGCACAGAAGATCAGAGATGTTATCTTCTCCAACCTGGTGCCCTCCAGGTGTTTAGGGCTCCAACTTCATCCATTGGTTAGAGTGTGGTCTTGATGATGCCAAGACTGCTAGTTAGATCCCTAAAAAATTCTGAGAAATGATATACAATGAATTGAAGAAAATGTTCCAATTAACATTTGTAAAAAAGCCTGAAGCATTTTTGTTAGGGATTGTAGGAAAAGACCTGCCAAGGAAATTGAAGAACATATTCATGTATGCGACAATGGCGGTAAGAGTCCTAATAGCACAAGGACGGAAGAACGAAGAAACCCTGACAAAAGAACTGTGGCAAGGGAAACTGATGGACTATGTGGAACTGGCGAAACTGATGCACAAATTGCGTGATAAGGACAACTGTGACTTTAAAGAAGAATGGGAACCTTTTACAAAGTATTTAAAGAAACTGGATTTGGACTCCTTGGCAGGTTTTGAATAAACAATCACAAATTTATCACTGGCAACATACAGACAGATAATTTAAGGATCTTTACAATTTTATAATATGCAGAGAACAACATGTGTTGAAGAACCAGAGAGAGGAACTGAGGGAAGTCCGGTGAGGGTGGGAGGGAGAGTTTTTCTTGGGGAGGGAGGAGGGGAAATTAGGGGGTGGGAATGAGGATAATATGTTTTTGATAAATTATTATGTTCCTCAACCTCGGCCCTCCAGATGTTTGAGACTACAATTCCCATCATCCCTGACCAATGGTCCTGCTAGCTAGGGATCATGGGAGTTGTAGGCCAAAAACATCTGGAGGGCCGAGGTTGAGGAAGCCTGGACTAGATGATCCACAGGGTCCCTTCCAACTCTTAAGACTCTATAATTCCTTCAGCCCCTGCCAGCATGACCAACGGGGAAGGGTGATGGACCTGTGGTGCAAAACAGGGTTATGAACATGGGGGTTCCCAAACCCAATAAATTAATGAGGTGAGAGAGAGAATCCAGGTAATATTTAAAAAAATAAAGTGTTGGGACATCGACTCACTGATCTGCCATGAATATTTGCACCAGCAGCTGTCTGTGGCAAAGGTCAGACAGCATGGAGGTGATGTGGCATTGGGTGAGTTTGACGTTAATTGAGCAGCTCTTCATTCATTCATTCATTCATTCATTCATGGGTGGGTTGTGGAGTTCCTGAGCCCCCACCCCACCCCAATGTTGCTAGGTGATCCCAACTCCCATCAGCTTCAGCCAGCCTGATTCATGATCAGGGAGGACGGGAGTTTGAGTCCAACAACAACCAGTGTGTTGTGTCATGGTTAGAGTGTCGTCAGACTGGGACCTTTGAGACCAGGGTTCAAGCGCCCTCCCCCTCAGCCATGAAGCTCACGGGGCGACTTTGGGGACCAGTCACTGCCTCTCAGGGTAACCTACCTCACAGGGCTGTTGTGAGGACCAAACAGAAGAGAAGGAGAGCCTGAGCTGTTTTGGGGGGGAGCGTTGTATATAAAATGTAATAAACGAACATACATACATCTGAATAGCTTCAGTTTTGTCTTGTTTACTAAATTTGTACACTGCCCATCATCCAAAGATCTCAGGGCTGTTTGTGGCATAAAAATACAAAGTAAATAATAAGAGTAATAATGAAACAAGATGATAGTTCCCTTCCACTGTCTGAACGTCTGCATCTTTAAAGCAGTGCCTGCTTGAGAATATACACATACAAACATCTCTGCCCTTCTTTGCCAGCAATTGTGGCCCCGATCTGGTGGAACTCTCTGTCACAAGAGACTAGGGCCCTGCGGGGCTTGACATCTTTCCGCAGGGCCTGCAAGACAGAGCTGTTCCACCAGGCCTTTGGCCAAGGCACGGTCTGACCCCCTCCTTTGGTAATCCTCACAGAACTCTAGCCCAATGGTTGCCATTAATTTGATTCTGAATTGATTTTAAAATGAATTGATTTTAGAATGCTGTGTTACTTTTATTGTTGTTAGCTGCTCTGAGCCTGGCTTCGGCTGGGGAGGGCGGGATATAAATAAATAAATTATTATTATTATTATTATTATTATTATTATTACCACTCATAGAACTGTAGAATTGGAAGGGACCCTAGGGGTCTTCTAGTCCAACCCTCTGCAAATGCAGACATCATAGCTAAAGAATCCCTGACATGATAGTTATATGCAAACAAGTTATTCTTCACATGCATATTCCACCATTCCTCCAAGAAGCTTTGGGAGGCCGGAATGCACTCATTCAAAGCTCAGACTAATTGTTGTACAGGCAGGAAATGGACTTTGACTCTGTTCGATTATCATTAACCCCCTGCTGTTTGGAAATGGTGCATCTTTGATGCCAGTAGCCACAGGCGGCAGTTTCTCGAGAAATCATGTTATCGCTGAATTTGCAGCTCCCGTCTAACTTACGTCAATCACAGGGTGGGAAAGGTTATCTACCTCTTCTTGCCGTTGCGAGTCACAAGAAGCAGGAGGGGTTGCAGAGATCCATATGCAAAGCAGGAAAGGGAGAGGCCTTAGTGACATTTTGCTGCTCTGGAAACCTCTGTTCGCCCAGCCAGGCGGTCGTGAAAAATATGAAAGCCAATGTGGTGGAGTGGTTAGAGCAGTGTTTCTCAAACTTGGGTCTCTGGCTGTTGTTGGACTACAAATCCCATCATTCCTAGCTAGCAGGATCAGTGGTCAGGGATTATGGGAGTTGTAGTCCAACAACTGGAGACTTAAGTTTGAGAAACACTGCATTAGAGCATCGGATTGGGACCTGGGAGAGACCAGAGTTCAAATCCCCACCCAGCTGTAAAGCTCTCTGTGTGAACATAGGCCAGTCACTGCCTCTCAGCCTAACCTACCTCAAAGGGCTGTTGTGGAGATTAAATGAGGGAGGGGAGAATCACGTACGCCATCTTGCGGTCCTTGGAGGAAAAGGTGGAATGTACATGCAATAAGCAAACAAACTGTCAAGTAATTGGATTCTGTTACAAGCAGAAGACTGGCATATGTAAAGAGAAATCAACTGGAGTTTTTCCCACCTACAGCAGGGGTGAGGGACATTTCTCAGCTTGAGGGCCACCTTCCCTTCTGTGCCGCCTTCCAGGGGCCACAGGCAAAAGCGAGCAAAGCAACAAATGTATATAGTATGCTGTTTTCCACAGACGCCCTTCTCAGTCTTCCAAGCAAGAGGCACGATTAGAGTTTAAGGACCAATTCCAGGCAAGAGAAGATGTGGCTGAGCAGGGGGTGAGCCCAGGGGGCAGTCCTGAGGGCCAGAGAGATGCCTGGAGGGCCACATTTCACCCCCAAACCTGAGGTTTTTCCCTAAAGCAGGAGGCCTACTTTGTCCCAGCTTTGCAGTTTACATACAGACATACCGCCCATCACGTCAAATCCCAGGTCAGTTATTGGTGTTGCGTCCTCTTACCCCTACACTTCAGGTGAGCTTTCTGACTACCTTTTTTGTAAAGAACAAAGACCGGGTGCCACATGTGCATTAATGCACAGGGTCCAGAGGAAGGCACATTTGTTCTGAAGGCACCCCTAAACCAACACAGATGTTGCAGCTTCTCTTTATGCAAAATTTTATTATCAGATGAGATGCTTGCCGGCAGGGATATAATTCAGCCAATGCAGTTCCAGGTGTCTAATGTCATTTAAAAAAACTCTGCACAGCACTCTTTTGCCCTAGTGCCAGCATGGCCCAGCAACCGTGGGTGCCCAGAGCCGTGGTGCCATGCAGTATGCATGGCCCTGGCACCAAAATTTGTGGGTGCCTGGCCCCTTCATGGGGAATTTTGTGTGTGCGCAAGCACCCAGGTCCCCAGGGAGTTTGCACCTAAGGTGGCTAATATTGGGAGCAACCTGAAGCTGGAACAGGTAAAATATGTTTTGAGAAAATGTAAGAACAGGCATGCAAACTTTTCAGAGGCTGTCTCCAATTTTTTTTGGGGGGGAGGGGGGGTTCTTTGTGGAGGAGGGAGCATTTGAAGGCTGCAGAATAAGCACTTGCAATTAAATAAAATGCAAAACAGCTGCATCCCTCAGGTGAATAGGGCTTTGCAACCACTTGAGCACTGCGAGAAAGGTGGCAGAGACACCCTAGGGCACACAAGCTACTCCCAATGAACTCACAGGGCCATGAATCATTCTCATTTAAGCATCACATGCCCGAGCGATGCTAAAAGCTGCTGAGCTAAGACTTGGCCTCTGCAGCCAGACTTTTGCTATAGGGCTGCTGCCACCACCAGCCGTACTAAAACACACCCTTCTGTGCACAATGGCTGATGGCGAAAGGACACATTGCAGGTGCCTTGTAGCAACCTGAGAGAAGGGAACGAAATTGCAGTGGAGAGCAGCAGGACTAGCCTGTTCTGCATCTTGCAGAGTCGTGCATTTGCATGTGAGGTTCCAGCAAGTCTCGCATCTTTGTGACAAAAGATGCTTCCTCTGTTTGGGCTAACGAGACAAGGGACTGGGGACCCGAGCCTGAGTTCATTGCTGGTCTTTGAGACTCACGAAGCAGGACCAAACAGAAGGTAGACTGGGATATACTGGGAGATGTCTCAGTGGCTTGCAGTAGGTCGGTGGTGGGGAGCCTCTCCCACCCGTGGACCTAATTAAGTCTGGCAGGGTCCTCATTAGGACTGTGAGGCTGTTTTATCCAAAGCACGTCCACTTGCTCAACACTTGAGGTCAGAGATGGCCCCCTACTCAGTCTCATCCGAGGTTCCTGCCTCCTCAGCCCCAGATCAAGCCTGATCCAAGGTCTAGTGCCATGGCAGGGCCTCCAAGTAATCCTCAGCTGAGACGTGCGTGACTTGCAGGCCCTGTTCTAGGCAGACGTTTACATGGACATCCTTTTCCTCCCAGTAAACCCATATGATGGGGCAAGCTGAGTCCTTTGCCTGTGGATCTGAAGCTGTCATCTTTCCCTGGGAGTGATGGGAGCCGGGTTGGGGGAATCCAGCTGGGAGCCTAGACACCCAACGTGGAGGCCTCTGAGGATCATCTAGTCCAACCCCCGGAATACAGGAATATGAAGCTGTTTAATATGAGGATCAAATCTTTCTGCAGGAAGGAAGCCTCTGATCTGGTGACGCACTCATGCATGATAACTTGCATTTTGCAGCGGTATGTTCCTGCTTGCTGGCTGGCTTGCTTCTATCCATGATCTCCCCTTTTTTACAGCAAACCATTTGGGAGAAATTAGCTCCTGTTGAATGAATAAGTCAATAGGTGGAAGCAGAGAGTAGACAGGGAACTGGATGGCTGTAACCTAAGGTGGGCACGAGGTGGCAGCAGAGTGAAACAGGCAAGGAAGCACCAGATAAACAAAGAAGATTGTGGCAGGAACATTTATAATCAGAGTGGTAGGGTTGGAAAGGACCAGCAAGGACTGTCTATTTCCCCCCCACCCCCAATGTTATGATGTTACAGATTATGGTCATGCAATAAATGACATACAGTCACCACGGTGCATGCACAAACATAAAGGGTATACAGTGCTTTGCACAGAAAAAATTAAATGTGTACTTAAAATGCAACTGTTGCTCCACTTAGTACCGTGTGCGTGTCTTGAATGATTAAAACCATTGCATAAAACAATATTATAAAACCCTCCTGCAGATGTCTATAGTCTCCTCTTGGAAACTTCGGATCTTATTTAGTTATGAAAATTTTTGTACAGTGGACGCTCGGGTTGCGAACGTTATCTGTGCTGGATGCATGTTCACAACCCGCAGCGTTCACAACCCGAAGCGGCGTGTTTGCGCACGCGCGGGTTGTGATTCGGCACTTCTGCGCATGAGCGACTGCCGAAAACCCGAAGTAACTTGTTCCAGTGCTTCCGGGCTTTGGCGGTCCCTAACCCGAAAAAACACAACCTGAAGTGGCTGTAACCCGAGGTATGACTGTATTCCACTATTCATTTAAGAAAATATGGAGCAGTTTACAACAATTATACATGAAACCATACAATAAAAACTGGATAAAAAGCCACATTTACAAATCAGCTAACTGTTATGGAAAGATGTATTAAAAGTTGGCACAGAAGGTGCCCGCTGAATCTCTATTGGCAAGGAGTTCCACCAGACTGGACCGATGACACAATTGGTTCAGTTTCTCTTTGTGGTCAATTGAGCCTCACCAACTTGGGGAAGGAAAGGAGATGCTCCTGCAGATGTCCTCTGTGATCGAGCTGAGATGTAAGGGTTCAAGTGATCACTAAGGTAGCCTGGACTTAAGCTGTTCAGAGCTTTGTAAATTAATGCAAGGACTTTGAATCTAGTTCAATAGCAGATGCGCAGCCAGTGTAGATGCTTCAGATTTTCTGACAAGGCCCCACTCCTAATCCAAACTGATATCTGTGGACCCTTAAGGCTGTGCACACACTATATATTTAAAGCACATTCAGTGCACTTTCCACTCTCAAAAGGATTCTGGGAACTGCAGTTCATTGAGGATTGCTGGGTATCGTAACTCTGAGCATGGTAAACTACAGGGCCTGGGATTCTTTGAGGGGAAGAATGTGCCAGGAATGTGGTAAAACAATCCATAAAACAATAACAATCAATACAATTAATTTTCATTTGGAAAAAACCCAGAATTCTTTCTCCTAGATATCATGTGAGAGGAAATAAATAAACAGTCAGACCAATATTTATGTATGTGACTATGGCGGAAAGGTTATTAATTGACAAAAATTGGAAAAGCAGCAGCGTTCCAACCAAAACAGACTGGCTATCTAAAATGATGGAATACTTTTATATTGCCGAATTAACAGGGAGGATAAGAGGAGATATGGTACAAAAAGTGAATAAGGAGTGTGCTATCTTTAAGGAATACATCAAAATCTATGTGGAAAAAGTAGAACCTTTGACAGATATTGAGTGAATCCAGAAAATGATTAGAGTGAAAGGAGAGTAAAATTAAGATAGAAGAGATTAAAGAAATTAATGAAATACATTTAAGCTAACTGGAAAAATAAAATAAATAAAAACAAGAACGGCTGGAAGTCAAGTCACTTGGTGGGTGTCCATGTGGGGTAGGTGTGTAGGTATGCTGATATGTATAGTATAGGTAGGTATTATATAGAGTAATGTAGGTATGTTTTATGCTATGAAAATAAGATAGTATGTTGGGTATATGTATTGTGTAAATGTAAATGTATGCGTTCTATATGTTAATTTAAAAAAAAGGAATGTGGTTTCCATGTAGTCATACCTTGGGTTACAGATGCTTTGGGTTGCACGTTTTTGGGTTGCGCACTGTGCCGAACCCAGAAGTACCAGAACAGGTTACTTCCGGGTTTCGGTGCTTGTGCATGTGCATAAACACCAAATCACACTTTGCGCACGCACAGAAGCGCCGAATCACAACCCGCATGTGCGCAGACGCAACGCTGCGGGTTGCGAATGCTGCAGGTTGTGAATGTGCCTCCCACACGGATCATGTTCGCAACCCGAGCGTCCACTGTATAGTGTGCCCACACAGCCCTTTTCTCACTTTCCCCAGGCAAGGCAGAAGGTCCCTGGCATGCAGGTCTCAGGTCCAGCCCTGAGGACCACCAGTTACAAAGAGTGATGTAGCAGCCTGAAATGGTGGAGTGCAGGTGCAGTTTTAGCATCAATGGGAAATAACCCTCGGAGGTTAGGTTGAAGGCTGCACAGAAAAGGAGACTTAGAGCAGGAGTTTGAAGAGAACAGGAGGTGGGCAGGAAGGCTCTGGGCACGAGGAACAAAGGATGGATGTCCCCTCTGCTGGTTGGAGTTCATCACTCCATAAAGGAAAAGAAAGCTGTGACCTGTAGATAATCCAAGAGAGCCGGTATGTTTCTGAAGCACCAATTCCAAGAATCCCCTCTCTGTACAGACAAGGGTTATTGTTTCAGGATAATGACTTCTGTGTCAGGAAAGAAATTTATTAATCCCTGTGGACCCACTGTGTGGGTGAACAACTAAAGAATCAGCTATGTGCCTGGATTCGAAACAAAAGGCCTGCACACAAGAGAGCCCCCAGTAGGAAAAATATTAAACTCACAAAAGTTAAGCAGCACTGTGAAGCATTAGGAATATAGTTTGTTTGACCCTTCTTATCCCATTTACAATGTTCTCTTCTTTCTATCCCTTTTTCAAGGAACAAACCACACACTACTAAGCAAGTTTAGAATGCTTTACTTACATATTCATATGCCTGATACATAGAATCATAGAATCATAGAATCATAGAGCTGGAAGAGACCACAAGGGCCATCGAGTCCAACCCCCTGCCAAGCAGGAAACACCATCAGAGCACTCCTGACATATGGTTGTCAAGCCTCTGCTTAAAGACCTCCAAAGAAGGAGACTCCACCACACTCCTTGGCAGCAAATTCCACTGTCGAACAGCTCTTACTGTCAGGAAGTTCTTCCTAATGTTTAGGTGGAATCTTCTTTCTTGTAGTTTGGATCCATTGCTCCATGTCCGCTTCTCTGGAGCAGCAGAAAACAACCTTTCTCCCTCCTCTATGTGACAGCCTTTTATATATTTGAACATGGCTATCATATCACCCCTTAACCTCCTCTTCTCCAGGCTAAACATGCCCAGCTCCCTTAGCCGTTCCTCATAAGGCATCGTGTGTTGTTTCATGCAGCGGCAAGGAAAAGCACAAGCAGAACACTCTTGGATATAAAGTACAGAATATAATTCCAAGCAGAAGGTAACTAAAACTATTAACAGATCTGTACGAAACAACCTAACATTTACAGAGCAAAATATCCTCTTGAATGATATACCTAGCACATGGAGCCTTACAAAAGGACAATATGAGTGGTCTCTCCGTGCCCTTACCACAACAAAAAGACTGATCCTGATGAACTGGAAAAATGAAAATGCAGCTCCCTTCTACAATTGGATTGAAGACTTATACAAACTCTCAACATATGAACAACTTGCATATAAATGCAGACTTGCTATGGAGAAATTCAATGATATTTAGAATCCATTCTTACAAATATTATAATAGGTTAAGACCTGGTGAAGTACATTAACAACCTTATAAAGTACACAGTTTTGGGTTTTCCCCTCCCCCCTTCATTTTCCCTTCTACATGGGTTCTGTTTCTCTTTTTCTCTCTTTTATTTACGTCTCAGTGTGTTTAGTGCACATATAATTATGTACTTTTTGAACTTTCAATAAAGATTTTTTTTTTAAAGCAAGTTTAGAATGTTTTACTTACATATTCATAGGCCTGATACATGTGTTGTTCCATGCAGCTGCGGGGGAAAGCATAAGCAGAACACTCTTGGACAGAAAGTACAGAATATAATTCCAAGCATGTGCTGTAAGTTAGTAAGCACTAACTAGCAGGTGTGCATATTGTAATCTCCCACATTCTGAACATTCACCTGGGCAAATGAGACAAAAGAACACTTCCACTGGGACAAGCTGTTCTCCTTTTAGTGCACAGCACAGGTAGAGTAAGCTTGGGGCCTCAGTGTGAAGGTGACTTCGGCGGTGAGGTCCAAATCTGAAACAGTCTTTCCAGGAGGAGGACAAAACGTAAACCTTTGGAGCAACCCAACAAAGAACAAGAAGATCTCCATCAAGGCCAGGCTTTCTCCAGGACAATTCCTACGGCCTGCAACAAACCAGTGGTTTGGACTTTCAATGAAAACGGCAAATAGAAGCAAGAGTCCAACAGTTTGCAATATTATTTTTGTAAGTTCTTTTGCGGGGCGGGGCAGTGGTAGTCCGGATGATACCCATGGGTCAGTTCCAAACTTGGGAAGGAACCTGGTCAATCAGCCAACCTGGTTGCTTTGTTACTGTAGTGGTCTTAGTCGGCCAGTTAAGTGCCACCACTCACATGTCCATTCACAAGAGGTTGTCATAGAGACAAATGAGTGGAGCTTTTCCCACCTCACCTGGCTGGATGGCACTCTCATCCAAGGATGGAGAATGACAAGGCCAAGACAGCGGAGGTGCTGTGTATGGGAGAGTTGTGTGTGACTTGGGCTGATGCTGGAAGCCAAAGAAACAGAGGCACATCTTGCTCTGTGCTGAATCCAAACCTGAGTTGGGGGAATCCCCTGGACCCCTAAGGGGGAGGCAAGACCGGCTGGTGTGTTAATGCTGCAAGACCCTTCATCCATTGCTCAGGTTACATATACGTGTAAACAAAACCATACGTCCTAAAGACACCACAGTCTCCATGGACTTTAGTTTCCAGGAAACTGAACCCTAGGAGACTACAGTTGAGCACAACATTATCAATTATTTGGTGAGTGCATGCCCTGTCTTAATACTCCAAGGGAGTGTCGCTGGGACCCAGTGACTGGAGCACTGATAATAAGAAGATGTCCTAAGTCCTGGGGAGCCAAGAGGGGCTGTGATGTGGGAAGTGGCACAGACTCCGACACTGAGGCAGGACCTAGCAGCCTCCAGCTCCAAGCCAGTCACCCCTGGCAGGGAACCTTCAGAAGAACCACTGAGAGACTCTCGTTCTCCATCCCTGCCTGGCAACGCACACAGGTACCCTTGGCAGAGTGGTGATGCGGCCCAAAGCTGCAGGTGTGCAGACTGCCCCTTTAAAGACCTTGACAAGAGGGGACAGAGCTCTGGGGGGATAGCCAGGCCCAGGGGAGGATATGAGTGCAAGTCAACTCCACTGCCATCCTTGGAGCTTTCTGAGGTTCAGCCACTCAGACCAAATCAGCCACTTGCTCTGCTAGCTAGCTGTGGTCCTGTTGGTCCTCAAGGGCTGTGTCTGGGGCCGCAAGAAGCTGATCTCTCCCTATGGTCTTATCTCATGTTCATAATAAAGCCAGGTCACATACACGGCACTCCCAGGTGGTCTCCATGTCTCATGCCTAGAACTTCCAAGAACTGACTCAGAGGAGGGGAATCTGCCTGTTGTGTAAGAACACGAGCCCATGGCCCATCTGGTCCAGCATCCTGTTCTTGCAGCAGCCAACCAGATGCCCCAGTGGGAAGCCTGCGATCTGGATAGGAGCGCAACAGCGCTCTGCCCACCTGCGATTCCCAGCAATGGGTAGTCAGAGACACAAGGCCTCTGACAGTGGAGGCAGAGCATAGCTATACCCTTGGAAGATAGGGTGGTTGTCATCAAGCACCATCTTTGCCTGCAGGAAGAATTTGTGTTACCTATAGTGAAGGGCAGGAAGGCGTCCTTCTTCACAAAGTTCCCCTCGGCATCCAGAAAGTGGTTGGGGTTAAACTGGGTGGGGGTTTCCCACTGGGTCTTGTCATACAGCACAGAGGTGATAGAGGGGATCACGGGTGTGCCCTGGGAGGCAAGCAGAGTTTACATTGTTAAATGGGGGGGGGGGGAATCGGAGGGAAGGCATTCCATTGCCCACAACTTTATTATTATTATTATTATTATTATTATTATTATTATTATTATCATTTATAATCCCACCATTCTGCCAAACAGCTCAAGGTGGCATACCTGGTTGTCTCTGTTTTATCCTCACAACAACCCTGCGAGGGAGCTTCAGCTGAGAAATAATGACTGCCTCAAAGCCTCTTATTGATCTTCAAGGCCAAGTGAGGATTTGAACTCTAGTCTCCCAGGTTTTATCCTGACACTCTAACCACTACTCCACATTGCCTCTCAAGTTCTCAAGGAAGGAAAAGTCACAGCAGGAACACAGGGAAGGCCTTAGACAACTTCCTTTTTCAGCCTGCATTCAGACATGCAGTTTATTGCATTTGTTTTCTGGGTTATAATGCTACCGCTTCTGTACCGAGTTCTAACAACCCTTTTACTCTGCAGTTCCTGCTGCGTTACAGAACTGGGCCTTTTTGACTGATATACTACCATGCTGCACTGAAGCTTAAATGTCGGGAAATTCCAATTACGTGAGATTCCAACACAAACAAGCACACCTCACGATTTTCTGAGCTAATCGGGTTGCAACGGGATTTTTTCCCTGGACACCATTATTGTGGTAATTAGTGCTAAGCTTCTGCTAGACCCCACTTTACATTGTGTGAATGATCACATGAAACATGGAAATTGACAGGTCAGGGAAGATCAGGAAAGAGGAACGTGCTGCCTGAACGCAGCCTCGGAGGTCAGCTTTGACGCCAGATGTCCTCTTTCAGACATGGCGCACTCCCAGCCTACCTTGCCCACTTGGCCGTGCTGGCAGGGCAAGCTTCCTACCTTGGGAATGAAGTAGCCGCGGAAGCAAGTGTCCACAGCGGTGCAGCGGGGAAACTGCTGCAGGATACTGGCAAACCTCTGCACCTCGTGGACTATGGCGTTGTTGAAGGGCAGCTGCTTCCTGTCTTCAGAGGTGGGCAGGCGTTCCAGCCCAATGACCCTTTCAATTTCCTCTCGTGCCTGCCCTGAAATGGGAGTTCTCTACAGTTATTATAAAAAAAGAGGTGGAACCAGGTATGAACGCAACAACTTAACGCAGGCTTTTATACTTGCAATGGCTGCTTTATCACTCATTCACATAGTTTGGAGAGGCCCCCTTGGAGCTCTTCGCAATTTCTTTTTGGTTTAATGACCCTCAACAATTTAGTATCGTCGGCCTTTGATAATATTTCTTGGGATTTTATGTTAAAAAACTTTGAAATGATGGAGATGGGACAAATGTTTTTAAATGGTATTAAGGCAATATATATGGATCAAAAAGCTAAATTAATAGTTAATAATGTGATGACAGAAAACATAAAAATAACTAAGGGTACAAGACAAGGTTGTCCTCTATCACCATTGTTATTTATCGCGGTCCTGGAAGTCTTTTTAAGGGCAATGAGAAGTAATGATCAAATAAAAGGGGTAACGGTGGGTCGAAAAGAATATAAGGTTAAAGCTCTTGCAGATGATTTAGTATTAACTTTGGAAGACCCCATGAATAGGGTAACAGAAGTGTTGAAAGAAATTGATCAGTTTGGTCAGCTGGCAGGATTTATTTTGAACAAGAAAAAAACTAAAGCAATCACCAAAAATATAGATCAAGAGGCAATTAATAGACTACAGCAACAAACAGAGATAGAAGTAGTCAAGAAAGTTAAATACTTAGGAGTATGGTTAACCCCCAGGAGTATTGATTTGTTTCAGAATAATTATGTTCCAACTTGGAATAAGATCAAAAGGGTGTGGGGAAGAATGAAATTGTCATTTTGGGGAAGGATTGCAACAATTAAAATGAATGTGCTACCGAAGATGTTATTCTTATTTCAAACGGTTCCAGTAATCAAAGGGGCAGCAATTTTAAAAAATTGGCAAATAGAAATTTCAAGGTATATCTGGCAGGGTAAGAAGCCGAGGATAAAATTTAAGATATTGACAGATGTGAAAGCAAGAGGAGGCTTCGCCCTGCCAGATTTGAAATTGTACTATGAAGCATCCTGCCTCTGTTGGTTGAAGGAATGGATGAAATTAGAAGATACTGATTTGTTAGATCTGGAAGGTTTTGATAATAGATTTGGGTGGCATGCGTATTTGTGGTATGACAAGAAACGTGTACATAAAGGATTTGAAAACCACATCATAAGAAGGTCTCTGATTGAAGTGTGGGAAAGATATAAAAACCTGTTGGAACAAAAAACTCCATATTGGTTATCGCTATTGGAGGCGATGAGTGTGAAGAAAGTCAATATGACTGGGGGATGGGTGACATATGAGAAGCTAATAAGTAAAAGAGAAGGTAAATGGAAAATGAGACCATTTGAAGAAGTTAAGGAATATGTTAATGATTGGTTGCATTTTTTTCAGATTAATGAAATGTTTAAAAAAGACTTGAACCAAAGGGGTTTTGCAGATAAAGAATCAAAATTTCAAACAGAAATATTGAATAATGATTTTAAAATTCTAGCAAAAATGTATAAGATACTGTTAGAATGGTGTACAAAGGATGAAGAGGTAAAATCAGTTATGATTGATTGGGCCAAAGACTTAGGACACAATATACAAATGGAAGATTGGGAAAAATTATGGAAAGAAGGTTTAAGATTCACTGCATGTACAACTATAAAAGAAAATGTGATGAAAATGATGTATTGATGGTATGTAACTCCGGTAAAATTAGCAAAAATGTACAAGACAAGTAACAAATGTTGGAAATGTAAAGAAAAAGAAGGTACTTTTTATCATATGTGGTGGGAATGTAAGAAAGTAAAAAGCTTTTGGGAAATGATTTATAATGAATTGAAGAAAATGTTGAAATATACATTTGCTAAGAAACCAGAAGCATTTTTATTAGGCATTACAGGTAATGAGATAAACAAGAAAGAAAAGAAGTTATTTTTATATGCAGTGACAGCAGCAAGAATATTGATGGCCCAGAAATGGAAACAAGAGGAGCTACCTACATTAGAAGAATGGAGAACAAAAATGATAGACTACGCAGAATTGGACAGAATGACAGGAAGGATGAGAAACTGACAAGATCAAAGATTCACAGAAGATTGGGAAAAATTTATTGAATATTTGCAAAAATTAAGTGATAATCAGATTACGTTTGTAAGTTTTAATGAAGCATTGTGATGGGAAATAAGTATTAAAAGGGGATGAAGTTTACAGTAATAATATAAACAATAAAATAGAAATGTGTTTAAAGTTAAAATATGAAGGATTTGCAGACAAGTTGAGGGAAGTCGAAAAAAGAGAAATAAGATGTAACTAAGATGTATGGAGTGTATAATTTTGTTTTGTATTTGAAAATTTATATATATATATATATATATATATATATATATATATATATAAGACCTCTTAGACACAACACAATGGCTGAATAAACCATCTTTGTAATCCAAAAAAAACAAACAAAAACAATTTAGTATCGTCAGCAAACTTGGCCACCTCACAGATCCCCTCTAACTCTAGATCAGGGGTCAGCAAAGTTTTTGTGGCTTGGGCCGGTTCATGGTCCCACAGACGCCCCGGTGGGCCAGAGACTCTGTGTGTGTGTGCGCGAGCGAACGCTATTTCCGGTGCTCCTTCTGGCGCGGAGGAGACATGCGCAGCTTCCCATTGGCTGCAGGAGGAGTGGGCAGCAGGGGTCCATGGGCCGGTTAAACGACCCCCATGGCCCGTTTGTGGCCCATGGGCCTTAGGTTGCTGACCCCTGCTCTAGATAGTTCATGAACAAGTTAAAAACCACAGGTCCCAATACTGATCCTTGGGGGACTCCACTTTCCACATCTTCCCATTTATTCCTACTCTTTGCTTCCTGTGATCTACTCAAACCGCGATCCACAATAGGACCTCTCCTTTTATTCATCCCTCCCAGTGCATCTTTGTCACAGCGACGAGAGTTTGGCTGGTTCATAGTAAAAATCAGAATGCAACGCTGTCCAACTTTGAAACACAAAAGTATGGCTTACGTTGAATATCGGGGTATTTCATCATCAGCAGGATAGCCCACTGCAATGTGGTGCCTGTGGTCTCTGTCGCAGCTAGGACCAGGTCAAAGACTGCTGCCACAATGTTGGTGTCATTGAACAAGTTCCTGTCTTTGCTCCTTTCCTTGGAGTAAGAAGAGCAAGGTGCAAATGTTGTGGTTTATTTATATTTAAACAAAACAAAACAAAGCAAAGCAAAACAAAACAACAACAGCAAGAAATTTGTATACTGCCCTTAATCCAAAGATCCCTGGGCGGTTTCCAGCAGAAAAATACAAAATGAGAACATAATAAAACAAAAACAAACAAATAACACACACACATACACACCAACACATTTAAAAAGCCACAGAATGTTAATCAGTCAAATTCCTGGTTGAAGAGAAATGTTTTTGCCTGGCACCTAAAGATATATAACAAAGGTGCGGGCCTGCTCCTTCATTACGTTACAGACAAGGAATCAGTTCCTGGGGAGGGTCTCAGCAGTGCAGTCTCTCAGTGCTCTGCTGTGTTCCTTCCTCCATCTCCCTGGCTGCGCTGCCCCTGAGTCACATGCCGGCTTTGGTGCCAGCTGCTGCTGCGCTGAAGTTGTGCCTGCTCCATTCCCATATAACAGGAGGCATGTTTGTTTGTTGGATCAAGCTTGCTTAGCCTTCTCGGTAGTGGCGCCCTCCCTGTGGAATGCCCTCCTTTCAGATGTCAAGGAGATAAAGAATTGCACAACTTTTAGAAGACATCTGAAGGCAGCCTGGTATCGGGAGGTTTTTAATGCTTGATGTTTTATGTTTTTAGATATGCTGTAAACCGCCCAGATATGTGGAGTATAAATTAAATTATTATTATCATTATTATTATTATTAGCCATGCACAGCACTTGCCTTGAATCTTACTTTGCCTACATATCATGCTGAAGGCAGCCCTGTTTAGGGAAGCTTTTAATGTTTGATGTATTATAGTATTTTAATATTTTTTGGAAGCCGCCCAGAGTGGCTGGGGAAGCCCAGGCAGATGGGTGGGGTATAAATAATAAATTATTATTATTATTAAATATTATGGAACGAACCATGCTCCAAGCTTGAGTTTTTCATCCAGGGTTAGAGCCAGGACACAAAGCTCAAAGTGGCTAACAGGAAAATACTGTTATGAGTTTGTGGGTGTTAGACACCCTAAATTTCTGGGTCTAGCAGGAGTTAGAATTTCATCAGGGCTTGATGTTAAGACTAGGTGCCAGACCCGTATAGATTAAGCCAGTGTGCATTAAGCTGTGTGCTAGACACGTCTAATCCTTTAATTAAGCCAAGTGTTAAGAGCTAATTAAGCCAGGTTAACTTCCTCATGAGGTGATACCCTGGTTAATGAGCCATTAGGAAGAACAAAGGATCCAGGGACTCTGTCTAAGATGGCAAACAGAAGGGGCCCCTCTCTCCCTCAACATATACAGCCAGAGTTTAGAGAGAATTAGGGTTGCTATGATATGAATGAGACAGAAAAAGATGCCTCACTGCCAGAAGGAAACACGAACCCTGGGTAAGTGTGCCTGGAACCCCTGGAAACTTGCAATGTTCAGACATTGGGGTGATGTGCAACAATATCACAACACAGTAAAACAGCAGAACCGATGAACCACAGAATGGCAAAATCTGCTTCTCAAGGCAAGGAATGGAAAATAAGCCAAAAGGTTATCTTATAATAATAATAACAATTTTTATTTATACCCCGCCCTCCCCAGCCAAGGCCGGGCTCAGGGCGGCTAACAAGCAATAATAAAACAAGTTGAATGAATACAACTTAAAAACAAGATTAAAATACAACATTAAAATATTGAAACATTAAAATGTTAAAATGCAGCCTCATCACAGGAGGAGAAAGGAAAAAGAAAGGGGGGGGGGAGGGAATCAAATTGGCTCCAAGCCAAAGGCCAGACGGAACAACTCTGTCTTACCGGCCCTGCGGAAAGAAATCAGATCCCGCAGGGCCCTGGTCTCATGAGACAGAGCGTTCCACCAGGCCGGAGCCAGAGCTGAAAAGGCCCTGGCTCTGGTTGAGGCTAATCTAACTTCCTTAGGGCCCGGGACCAGTAGGGTGGTCATCTTAGCTGATGAATTTGCTGCTAATATGTTTCCTTGACCAACAACTGCCCTGGGAAAATAAATACTGAATCTTTTCAACAAGCAAATAAACAATTTCTCATTTGTCACTCTAGCCATTCTCTCATTGGCCCACCGGCTAACCTTGGCAGGCTGTTCTGAGACTTACTCAGCATCATGGTTGGGATTGCCCACTTCTGTCCCTTTCCCTGAATTTTGTACCACTTTCAAACTCAGCTAATGCACTGTTTAGGGACATGATTTATCCTCTGCACATAACTTACTGGGGAACAGACATGCAGATACACACAAACACCCCACCAAGCGCCAAATAAGCACTGGAAAAGTTGGCCTTATATCTAGATAGATGATAGATGGATAGATAGATAGATAGATAGATAGATAGATAGATAGATAGATATACCTCTGACTGTTGCTTGGTTAGCATATAGTCGTAGTAGTTTTGTAAGAGGTTCTCATTGATACTCTTCTTGCCTGCTGCAAGGTATTCCCTCAGAATGACACGGGTCTTTTCCATTGTGTCCAAGATCATCTTGTGGGGTTTTAAAAGGAATCCAAGGAACGGGTAGACATTATATATCTAGAGAAGAACCCAAAAAGAGAAGTAAATGAAAAGTCAAGTAAAGATTGCATGCAAGAAAGATGTGACAGTAATTCTGTTGCAGATAGTGTGCTCTTGCACAACTCCCATTTCTTCCCGTTGGGTTTGTGCAAGGGGCCTTTGAGTCATCTTGGTGGCGTTCCTGAAAGTGGCATGCTATGCGATAGAGACTGAATTAGGGGAATCGTTTGAAAGGCTATGGGAATGCCTCATTGGAATCTGACATTTTGGAGAGATAGCGTGAGCTTAGCACCACAGATTTGCCTTCTGTCCTCCATCCCTTTCCCAGTGACCCGAAGCGTTTTAATGTCCCTTGAAGGGAGGGATAGGGCAGGGCAAGTGGGGGGGGGGGAATGGTGAGGAGAACCCACACAAAGACTTTCAGATTTGGGGCTTGAAAGGTTATTGATGGGTGGAGCAACAGTGGCTTAATCCCAGCCTAAAAAGGTTTCGCTCCGTTTACATGTGGTTTTAATTTAAACACCAGCTACGCACTGTGCAACAGGATCTGCGTGGGAGGGCTGCGAAGACTTCCAGGACAAACTGATGTTTGTAGATGGGTTGGCGGGAACCTACAGGCTAGGCCCCCGCTCAGTAAGGAGAGCGGGGAGAGAGAGATGACGGGAGCCCAAACTCATTTTGGCTTCAAATAAAAACATTTCTTTCCAGCCTGACTCAAGGACAGTTCCAGTTTTCCACTTGGAGAGTAAAGCCAGCTTCGTACAGCTGCTCTGCAGGGGGCACTGTGGTCTAAACCACCAAGCGTTTTGGGCTTGCCGATCGTAAGGTTGGCAGTTCGAATCCCCGTGACAGTGTGAGCTCCGTTGCTCTTTCCCAGCTCCTGCCAACCTAGCAGTTCGAAAGTACGCCAGCACAAGTAGATAAATAGGTATCGCTGCGGCAGGAAGGTAAACAGCATTTGCACGCACACTGGCACTCATCACATTGTTCCATGCGCCAGAAGCAGTTTATTCATGCTTGCTTTAATGCTATTTGAATTTCATTACTTTTTAATGGTGGTCTTTTAAATGTCATTAGCTTTTTGTATTTTACTGATGATCTTTTAATTTGGTTGTAAGCCACCTTGAGTCCCAGTCTGGGGGAAAGGCATGATGTCAACATATCTAATAATAAAAGTTGTTGATATCTAAGTGCCCATCACATTGTTGCTTTGCCTGTGGTGTGTTTACAAAGCACACATGGTTGTGGTTTTACTGCTACAAAATGACTAGTGTACACAGTGGTACCTCGGGTTACATACGCTTCAGGTTACATACGCTACAGACTCCGCTAACCCAGAAATATTACCTCAGGTTAAGAACTTTGCTTCAGGATGAGAACAGAAATCGTGCTCCGGTGGTGCAGCGGCAGCAGGAGGCCCCATTAGCTAAAGTGGTGCTTCAGGTTAAGAACAGTTTCAGGTTAAGTACAGACCTCCGGAACGAATTAAGTACTTAACCTGAGGTACCACTGTACCTGAGAAATCTCCGGGATTCTAGACTGCATCAAACCAGTTTCTAAGGCACGGCACCCTTTTCCACTGGCCAGCATGTGGAGTTTCTAAAACCACCAGCCAAGTCTGGATTACTTTTGCAATGGAAGATGCAAGAAGGATCGCCTACCTGCAGCTGTGGTTCTCCCAGCTGGACCACCACTTCATCAATATGTTTTAACAGAGTGAGAAAAGTCTCGTCGGCATAGTCAAATCTGTCTCCAAACACCATGCCATAGGCGATGTTTGTTGTAGCTAAAGTTAATGTCTTCAGTGGAAAGGGTTCACCTTTAAAACATAAAAGAAGAAGAAAAGAATGGAGAATAAACACAGTGGCACTTGCCAGATGGCAGGCATAGAAAAGGAGCAATAAAAGTGAAAAAAAATGCATCACCTTTAAAAGACTCGATCAGCTCAACCAGGAATTGCAGCTCTTCTTGAATCTTTCCTTCTATCCGTTTTTTGCCCATCCCAAGATCCCGCAAGCTTGCCAAGGTGTATCGACGTGTGGCTTTCCAAAGTTCCCCATCAGAGAAAATTACACCTGAGGAACACAACCCAGAAAACACAAGGATGAAGTTTTCTTCCACAAGAAGCTGTGTGGACTGGGATCCCAACCCACCTGTCTGGAAATGTTCTTACCTCTGGCTCTAGCACATATGGGGAGGGGGAAGTTGAACGTATGGCATATCCTGCAGGACCCCTGGAAGCTCCCACTCTGGAAAAGACCCTTCTCAGCCAGGCTGCAGGTGCCACTGCCTAGTTGCCACTGCCTAGTTGACCTTCCACACTCATCCCTCAGCAGCAGGCGCAGTACCAAGCCTAAGCTGAACCGCAGATCAGCAGCAGCCCCAACACACACCTAGCAGCAGTGCTGGATGGTGCCCAATGCGACTAGTAGGGTGGAGGACAGCAGAGGTGGTTTTAGGGTAGAGTGACTGGTGCAGCTGCACTGGGCACCACAACAATGCTGTAGAACAGAGTGCAAGAGGCAGGGGTCACTGAATTTTAGTGTCGCACAGGGCGCCGCTGAAATGTGAGAGCCCAAAGTCTGACCCTGAAGGGAGGGAGGCTAACAGTAGGTGGCACCAGAGCTGATGACTTGAAGAGCCAGCTAATTCAAGTTTTGCCCCCATCTTCCTCCCTGCTGAGTTCTGTAAGGGCAACACTGAGACTGAGGAGGAGGAGGAGAAAGATGACAGGCAGTGATTGGATGTAAGTGGAGGCTGGCTGAGGTTTGTAGGGCAGTGCCCCATCTTTCCAAATGAACCAGCCTCCACTGCCAACCAGCACAAAGCCTTTTGTCGGTGAAAAAATACTCAGGAGCAGGAAGCAATAACTGAGGCATGCTCTTCATCAAGTCCTACCAAGGAACCAGGAAGGGCCACAGAAGCCGTAAGACTGATGCAATGTCTCTTTCTACCCAGCTCCTTTTGCTCTGCTGCAGCCTTTGCCAATATGGTGCTCTTTTGGAGGTTCTGGACTACATTGCCCATCATTCTGAGCCAGTACATCCACAAGCAAGCCAGGAAGGTATGCTGCTGGGTAAGCAGGAAAATGAGATCTCCGTATGCAAGGTTGAACCAAAAACATCCTTTTTGATAGGTTAGAGGGGAGTTGTTGATTTTAAGGGAAAAAATGTATTGTTTGAGGATATTAATAAACGAAAGACACAAAGCAGAATTTTCGAGGGAGTTATCCAATCCAAGTAATATATAAATTAGTTCTGTGGGGGCTTAAGTGATCAGAACATGAAGACCTAATAGGGTCTTGCTGGATGAGATCGAAGGATCCATCTAGTCCAGCAAGCGGCTTTCTAGAGGGTCCCATCAGATGCCCCTGGGAACAAGCATGCAAGTGTGTGTGTGTGTGTGTGTGTGTGTGTGTGCGCGCGCGCACGTGTATAAATATACACACATGCACACAGACCCACAGCTCTTTCTCACATAAATACATGCAAGGCACCTCCCTTGTTCTCTCACACCCACTCGTGCACATCTGGGAAAGCAAGTGAGTTAATCAGGAAGGGAGAAGACCCTCTTGCTCCCCACTTTCTGCCCCTCTCTCCACTTGGCTGCTTCTTCCTTCACCCCACCCCCACAAATGCTAGCAAAGTAGAACATGTCTGGAGAGAAAATTCCACATGTGAGGCGTGGCTGCAGAGAAGACCTTCTCCCAAGTAGCCAGCTACCTCACACTGGAACGCACAGACGCATGGAGCAGGGCTTTGGCAAAGGATCTGAAAAATTAGGCAGGTTTTGGTACTCCTTCAGATATGGGACATGAGCTGCATATACGCCATACATTCAAAGCACATTTCCACCACCCCTAAAGAATCCTGGGAAATGTAGCTCTTTAAGGGTGCTGGGAATTGCAGCTCTGTGGGGGCCAGCTCTGTGATATTGTTGTTTAGTCATTTAGTCGTGTCCGACTCTTCGTGACCCCCTGGACCAGAGCACGCCAGGCACTTCTGTCTTCCACTGCCTCCCGCAGTTTGGTCAGACTCATGCTGGTAGCTTCGAGAACACTGTCCAACCGTCTTGTCCTCTGTCATCCCCTTCTCCTTGTGTCCTCCATCTTTCCCAAAATCAGGGTCTTTTCCAGGGAGTCTTCTCTTCTCATGAGGTGGCCAAAGTATTGGAGCCTCAGCTTCAGGATCTGTCCTTCCAGTGGGCTGATTTCCTTCAGAATGGAGAGGTTTGATCTTCTTGCAGTCCATGGGACTTTCAAGTCTCCTCCAGCACCATAATTCAAAAGCATAATTCAAACTCTGTGATACAACTAATTAAAAGGAACAGACACAAGTTCTGACCTTTAACAGCAAATTCTAGTGCTTCTCCCTGCCTTCCTTCAGCTGCCCTTGCAGCCCCGTTTAGGAACAATATGCATCAGAAAGTATTCTTCCCATGTTGCTCTTACCGTGCCCATTCTGCATCTGCTGGAATATTGGGAGTGGAGGCCTGTTTATGAATTCATTGCCTTTGCTCGTAAGCGCCTCTTTCACAGCCTCGTAGCCAGTCAGCACCAAAAACTTCTGGAAACCTAAATAGACCGTGAAGACTGGGCCATATTTTTCTGAAAGCTGGAAGAGAAGATGAGCTTGCTGTTACGTTTTCCTTGATTATAATTTAAGTAATGATTTATTGCAATTGTTGAGCGTGAATTTCTGTTTGTCGATGTTTCAAGAGTTAATTCTATAGCATGCTATTACACTCTAATAGATCATTGCATATTACTTTCTTTTATATAAGTTGTTTATTTTAAGTCATCAGGAAGAACTTTCTTATAGTAAGAGCTGTTTGACAGTGGGAGAGACTCCCTTGGGGGGGAGCTGCAAGTATTTGGCAATTGTTTTTAATTATTTCTATGCAATTTTACATACATTTTACTTACTAAGGGAAACTAAATTATTTTAATTTAACCAAAATATATTTTGAATTCCCAAGTCATTTTACAACTTTTCAGCACCTCTCATTTTTTGAATTTGAAAGCTGAAAAATTTCACATGCAGTGCTGCAGGCTGCCAGAGGAGGATGCAAGAGCTAAGCTCTTCAACTTTTCCAAGTGGTGAAAAGCATTCTGTTGTGCAACAGTTCTGCAGTTGTGTGGCTCTTGGAGAATGGAAATAGGGTTGCGATAGTCCATTCTTGCCCCCCGCCCTTCCACTATTCCAGTGAGGGGGAGGGGGATCCACTGCCTTGTCGGAGCATGAGAAAATCAATATGGCAAGATGAATGGAAGCTTCCTGTGAAGATGAAATAAAGTTTATCTCCTTTCATAACCATTCTTTGGTGCCACTTCGGGCAGGGGGAAGAAGCCCAAGCAAATATAAAACACCTTATTGCCACTGTTATAAGAACTTAAGGTCTCAAATATATAAATTAAATGTTCATAAATTTACAAGGCAAACATATACATAAGTATGTAAACCACATGTCTGAAATCGTACAGGAGAACAATCCTGAAACCATTCTGATTCTCCCAAATTGACCTCAAATGTTTCTCTGCAAGGAGAAAGGAAATGGAAAAGCCTCTATATTGTCTTTTGCTTACCTGTCTTTAGGGCATCTTTGTGTATGAATAGGGTGAGCCTGTGACCTGGATTCAGCAATTAAAGTATTTACCATCACAAAAGAATCTGGCCATTGTCAGGTATCCTGGTAGACAGGATTTCTGTTGTAGACTGCCTCCTTCTGTGCGGTATGTATGATGTTTTGGGGAGTGTTCTTGAGCTACAGGGTGGGCAATTTCAAAAGTCAATATAAGGGCTTGCGCACCATTGTTCTCCTGCGTGTGGTGAGTGAGGACCCTGTTGCAACAGTTCAATAAAGATCAGGCTTACTAGCTGCTTGGCTTCTCAATATTCTCTGGTTGGCCTCTGTTATTTCTCGTATACAGGCTCTTGGATACCCCATAAGGCAAAAGGAGCAGATTTTGTTAACATCACCACACAACTGTTCTTTGCCTTTGTGTTGAACTTTACAACGAGGCAGGGCATGTTGATGGTTTGCTTTCCATCTTTCATCTCTTTTTTTAGTCTCGCCAAAGCACAGCAATGCTACAAGAATGGTGGTGGTGGTGGAAATTCAGAGAAGGGTGGAACTCTGGGAATTGTAGTTCTGTGAGGGGAACATGGGTGTGAATGAGAAATGGTCACAGGCAGGGCTCAATTGGAAAAGTAGGATCAAAAGCAGCTACATTTGCACCGTACATTTAAAGCACTATGATACACTTTAAACAGTCATGGCTCCCCATCCTCCAAAGAATTATGGGAGCTGTAGTTTGTTAAGGGTGCTGAGAGTTGCTAGGAGACCCCCTATTCCCCTCACAGGACTACAGTTTCCAGTGTTCCCTGGGAAGAGGGATTGATTGGGAAGTTTGATCTTTCAAATTTCAGCAGCACCCTGTGCAAGGCCAAAATTTGGAACCCCTCTGCCTCTTGCCCTCCATTCTGCTAAATTCACTACATCATGGTTGCAACGCCCTGCGGCGCCCGCTAGGTTCAGTGCCCGGTCCAGCAGAACTGGTCATGCAGTCCTAAATCTGCCTCTGGCTTTGTACATGCTAGACCTTTAAAACCACATTCAAAGCACATCCTTTCCTTCAAAGAAATCTGGGCGCTGTAGTTTGTTAAGAGTCACTGGGAACTGGAACTCTGAGAGGGGTAAACTAAAGTGCCCAAAATTTTTTTTGGGGAGAAAGAATCTGCTTCCAATCTGTTTTAAGATGTTCCCACCGCAAACAGTGGTGTGGCCCAAACTGAAATGGATCCTACTTTTGTTTTTTTAAAAAGAACAAATTTCAGTTTGTGCTGGAGACTCCAATACTTTTAAAGTAGTTTTACTGAATCATTTAGGTGAAATAAGAGGGCTGTTTATGTCTACAACAGATCTTCTTTTCTTTCTTTCTTTTTTACAAACAATACCTTATGTGCTAAAGTGCTCATTCTCTGATATTCAGAACCTCATGAAATTTCAAAACAATAAGAGAAAATAGTTCGCCAGGTTAAATGGGGCAGGAGAGTTCCTTCAACTCTTAAAAAAACCAAAACCACAGCTGTGCTGATTGCAAGTTTGTTTCCAGGAAATTTTAGGAGCTGAAAATGCACCTTATTTAACCTCTGGATAATAAGTAATTGATAAACAATGTGAATTTCTGTGTGCATAATGTGATTTATTGTGTGTGTGCAACCTTCAATGGGTCAGTCATTTCTGCTCCCCCACCCCCCATGAACAACAAGTGATCAGAGATAGCCCGACTGCTGCTGGAAACCTTGAGGCTGGATTACTGCAATGCGCCCTATGTGTGGGTGCCCTTGGAGCTTGTTCGGAAGCTCCAATGGGTGCAGAATTGTTGTTTTGAATACCGGTAACTTTTTAATGGGTTTCATGAACAAAGCTCATAGGAATAATAAATGACACAGATAAGTATACCAAATCTCCTCATGTCATTTCTGCATCACAAAAACAGCATAATAAATTTGCAGTGATATCTACATCATATGGTTCATTATTAGTAGCCATGTATAATGGTATGGGGTTGCTCGTGCGTAAGTTGCCGCCTCTCCTGGCTATGTTGCCTTGTTAAACCTTTCTGTCTGGACAGCCCTTCAATTCGTGGCTGCCTCAGTCGCTAGCAGAATCCGTCAGTGGGCGTTTCTTAAACCTTTTCCAACATAAAAGTTGTTTGACACCCAGTCTCCTCCTACTTTCTCTGCGCGGAAGTCTTCTGCGCAGGGAGGGCGTGGGTAGCGGAGGACCAGTGCTCTCCCCGCTGGTGTCCGGTGAAGAGTCTGGGAGCCCTCTCTCCGATTCCCCCATCTGCCCCTCCTTATTCCTGGTGTTGCACTGAATTGCTTCCCCATCTGCTGAGCTGCCTCTCTCCCTGCTGGGCCCTTCTCCAGCATCATTAGAGAGCCTCCCCTCCACCTCTAGCTCCGATGTCAGTTCCCTGACACCATGTGACTCCATGATTAAAGCATCTGTCACCTGCTACCGAGCCAGGTTCAAGTCCTTGCATTAAAGCCCTCGGCAACTTGGGTCTAAGGTACCTCTGGGTCTGCCTGGACCCTTATATCCCAGCTTGACCACAGAGATCATCTGCAAGAGCGTCTCTTTTCATTCCCCGAGTTTGTGAGGCTCACTTGACAACAACATGAAACCGAGCCATTGTCATCAGTCCAGTCCTGTGTCAATAGAGATTCAGAAGGCAGCTTCTGTTTCAACCTTTTAAACACCTGCTGTAAACAAATGCAAGCAATGAAGAAGATATATTTCCGCCATAGTCAGCTGATTTCTAATTTTAAGTTTTTAAATATGGTTTCTATTGTATGGTTGTATTGTTCCAAATGTGAATTGCCCTGGCATCTTTTTTATTTTTTATGAATAGCGGTGTATGAATATTTTCAGTCAAATAAACTAGTGCAAAAGAGGGGATTTTATCTCCCCTGCCCCACAGCTGGAAAAAAGGCCTTGTTGGTGGCAGCAGAGAAACAAGTACGCATCTTCCCTAGCTACTTTAGATCCTTGTGACCAGTCACCTCTCCAAAAACTGCGCTCTCAGCTGTCAAGAGGGCCAAGGTGTCGGCGAGGGGAGTGGGGACAATCTCACTGGATGACTCATCAGATGCTGATCATAGCACTGGGTCAGGATGGATGAAGCTACAAAATACCCCAGAAAACTTACGTAACTGATTTGCTTCTGCTCTGCAAATCAGGTGCTGCTGCAGGTAGTCATGCCCCAGGTTCTCTTCATGCCACTGCCAAAATTGGTAGGTGGTCTCTGAGGTGGGGGAGACCTGGAGCGGCCCTCTAATTCTGAACCCTGGTTTTCTGCCCTGGTATGTAGGACTACAGCCTTGGACCTCGAATATTATTTAAGGAGTTTAACATTTTCACCATCATAATCGCAAGTGATCTGCTCTGAAAATCACACTGTGAAACGATACTCAGGGATTTACGGAAAGCTAAACTCTACGTTGGCCGCACTGAAATGGGAAGGTTTAAAAACAGAACCAACGCCTCCCTCCCACCCTCCAACCACAAGCCATCACCACATCTCACCTTCATATATGATAAATCTTGTCTTCTGATATCTATCAAATGCAAATTGCCAATGACTGGGAGTGGACGAGGACCTGGAGGCAGGGGCAGAGGTGATTTCCCATGGCTGCTGCTCAGAAACCAGAATGTCGTTAGGAAGATCAGCGCAAGCAGCAAGAAAACTGAGACTGGGTCAAGGAGGACGAATGTCCACAGAGCCATGTTGAGGCTGACTTGGAAGGAAGAGAGTGAGAGCAAGAATTGATGGAGCAACTCTCAAATACTGCTTATCTGCTCAGCGTTTTGTTTTGCATGGGGGGGGAGCACGTTACATAACATTTAAGATCTGCACTCCACTTTATTGGTCCACTTGGCTGCCCTGGGCAAAGTCTTCCCATCTGCTGAAAGCCAAACATTATGAGGCAATACTGAAAGAGGCCTATGTCATCCATGAGGATTTCACCAGTTGCCATTTAGAGCTTCCAAGATATGGAGTGTTCCAGTGCATTCTTCCACCTTTTTATCCTTGGCACATCAACTTTCTTAGCATCTGGGTAGGTGTGCCTAACCAATAATGTTTTGGGTTTTCTTTAGGAGCTGACAAAAAGAATACAGTAAAGATGCCTGCTTGCTATCAACAGGGAGGGCGTTCCACACACTAAATGAGTTCTTACAAATGTCAGTTCTACCAGTCTTAGTAGATGAGTGGGCACATGAGGGGAAAGGAAATCTCACAGGTAAACTGGTCCCAAGTTGTTAAGGGCTTTATATACCAAGAGTAGCTCCTTGAACCTGGCCTGGTAGCAACCAGCAACCAGTGTAGACCTCTACAGCAAAGGTTTTATATGGTGATGAGGCCTGTTAGCAATCGTGTGCAGCATTCGACACTCACTGCAGCATCCAGATCAAGCGCAAGGGAAGCCCCACAAAAAGCGCATTGCAGTAATTCAGTCTCAAAGCAACCAGCACATATAGCAGGGTCTCCCAAACTTGAATCTCCAGCTGTTTTTGGACTACAATTCCCATCATCCCTGACCACAGGTCTTGCTAGCTAGGGATGATGGGAGTTGTAGCCCCAAAACAGTTGGAGACCTAAGTTTTAGAAACCCTGGCATAAAGTACTGTGGCGAGGCTTTCGTGGTCCAGGAATGTTGGCCTTTGAGCAGATGTGAGGCAGTCTGGGCATGTATCTTGATTAACCAGATGGGTTGGGGAAAATAATAAAATTATTATTATTATTATGGTCATAACTGTACATGTCAATTTGGTATGGGCATTCCACACATCAAATTATAGGAAATGAGTTGGCTGGCAGATATATAATAGGTTTGAAATGCCTGTGTAAAGGTAAAGGGACCCCTGACCATTAGGTCCAGTCGTGACCGAATCTGGGGTTGCAGCGCTCATCTAGCTTTATTGGCAGAGGGTGCCAGCGTACAGCTTCCGGGTCATGTGGCCAGCATGACTAAGCCACCTCTGGAGAACCAGAGCAGCGCATGGAAACGCCGTTTACCTTCCCGCAGGAGTGGTACCTATTTATGTACTTGCACTTTGACGTGCTTTTGAACTGCTAGGTGGGCAGGAGCAGGGACCAAGCAACGGGAACTCACCCCGTCGGGGGGATTCAAACTGCCGACCTTCTGATCGGCAAGTCCTAGGCTCTGTGGTTTAACCCACAGCGCCACCCGAGTCCCAAAATGCCTGTGAAGGACGGTTAAATCAATAAATCAAGTCTAAAACTCCATGTCTGCTGTCCAGAGCACCTCAGAGGAAGAGCAATGTTGTATTGTTCTTTTTTGTGTGTAATAAATTATTAATAAATTCACCAGGACATGCATATGAATATATATCTCTGTCTCTCTATCTATATCTGAAGCAACTAAATACTGACTAAAGGTCCACCTATAAGCCAGAACTGTGTGTTTGGACTGGCAGTTGTTCTTCATGGTCTACATCTCAGGTCTTTCTTAGTCCTGCTACTGAAAACCCATACCTTCCAACATTTCTCCAATGATTAGGGATGTCCTATTCCATAATATTATTATTATTAATAATAATTTTATTACTTATGCCCCACAGATCTGACTGAGTTGCCCCAGTCACTCTAGGTGGCTTCCAACACATATAAAAACGTAATTTTTTTTAAAAAAACTTCCCTATACAGAGCTGCCTTCAGATGTCTTCTAAAGGTTGTATAGATACTTATCTCTGGTGGTCACGTAACTCCATACCACCCCCACCCCCAATGAAAATAGGGACGTCCTACCATACCCTCCAACATTTCTCCCATGAAAATAGGGACATCCTAAGGAAAAGCGGGACTATTCTGGGATGAAGTCAGAAACCGGGATGGCTTCTGTAAATCCAGTACTGTCTCTGGAAAATAGGGACATTTGAAGAGTCTGGAAGCCCTTTTCAGATGGTTAAAACCTAAAGAATGAATCTTGGGCCTTGTGTAAAAAAACCGGAGTAGTGGACTTAATCACTCCAAACCACGTTCCACGCTGTCTGGGGCTGATGCCCAGAAACATTGGGGGGGGGGGGCACAAGTTCACCACCCCCTGATATGAAGCAAGTTCACAACCACAGAGCCAGAGGTCCTCCCCACTTACAGACAACAGCAAGCTGGCCCATAGATATGTCATATTATGGGATGCAGAACTGGATGATGTAAGGGAGGTGTGCCCAAAGGACTTCACCAAACCAATCACTTATGTTCACTTGTGGAACAGATGGGAACTGTCAATAGAAAATGAATTTCTAACTAGCACACATGGCCTTGAGGCAGTTCCAACAGGGGCACTGCTGACTCTTCAATAATTTGGCTGACCTACATAAAATAAACCAAAGTAGATGCCCCTGGTTAAATATTAAAACAGAGATAAGTAACCTTGAAGCCAATAGCCCTTGCAAAAAAAATTAACTGCTGCAACAGCAGTGGACTTGGTACTGACATGATGGAATTGGCACTGTGTAGTGGGGAATGTTCTCAGTGCCCATAATGCACCTGTAAAAGGAGGTGCGTCCAAATGGACTACCTCACACGCTTGTTGTGAGGACCGCTAAAATATACTGCTATAAGTACGAAGGTAGAGGGATTCTGTAAAATAAAATTTAAAGACAGACGTTTATTCCAGCTGGAAAGTATGTAACTTCACAAGAACAGTCTTATGGCCAATGAGACATAGAAATGCAATCAATAATGTGTAGCTTCACATCAATAAAATACAATGAATGTATATAATCACACAAAGTACGGTGGTACCTTGGTTTACAACCATAATCCGTTCCAGAGGTCCGTTTGTAAACCAAAACAGGTTGTAACCCAAGGCGTGCTTTTGCCAACGGGGCCTCCCAAAAAATTGGGTTGTAATCCAAAAAAAGGTTGCAAACCGGGACACACACTTCTGGGTTTGTAATCCAAAATGTATGCAAACCAGTACCACTGTAACGTGTTCTGTGCAAACATATGTATTTATTTTATATGAAGCTGTAAACGATTGTTTGCATTTGTACATCTCATTGGGCCATTACTATACGACTGTTTGTATAAAGTTATTTTTAGCCCTATATATGGCATAGGAATATACTGTGTCCATGGAGTACCCTGACTTCATTTTTTTGCATTTGCCAAGTGGTCTGGGAATATATTTGCCAAGTTTGTTTTCTTAGTCCAGCTGGGCCCAAGAGGACTGATATGAAAGCTTGCCAGTTCCCTTCCACCCTCCATCTCACCACTGCAAAAATGCATATTGGAGAGGATTCTCCAGAGGAACTCAATACTCACCAAAGGCCATGACAGCAGGGAAGGAGAATTGGAGCGAAGCTTGCTCGAGTTGAGATGCAAATGGAGTGTGAAAAATAATGCCTCAAAAGGGGAATAAATTCCCAGGCCAGGAGACGTGGGTGGTCCTCTAGAAGCTCTCATCTTGACAGCATCACAGTGCTTGATGGTTAGGCCAACTGCCTTTACGAAACCACAGCATCTGAAAAGTTTCCAAATTAAATGCGTGAGGCGATTTGCAGGTTTTCTCTTTCTCTCTCACCCACACATATTCCAGGAAAAACGTTGTTCAAAGCACCAAAATCACCAGATTTTCAACCTCGCACTAGTCTGGAAAATAAGCAGTTAAAATTGGGATTAAAGCAAATTCCACAGTGAAATTCAAACTGCAGTTTCTTTCTTAACAAAGGGGGATGGACAATGCAGGACATTTTCTTACTACAAGCAGTGCATGCGTTCCAATCCTTACCTTTTGAAAGGCTGCAGTTTCTGGGCCACAGACAGATGCTTTTTCTCTTGAGATAGCTTGGTAGTCAGGTTTCGGTGTATGCAAAAACTAAAACCACATGCACCAAAACTTTGGTCTTCATTTTACATAATGTATTTATTTTGGTGTCTTGGGATTGTAAACTGCCTCAGTGCTTAGGGAGAAAGGCAGTATATACATAATACTAATAAAAAAAAAGAATAATACAGTTTCAAAGTTGAGTCAAAGCAAATTATCGTCATATCATAATGTAAGCTATTCAGCGGTAATAGCAATCCAGCAACTGGGGTGGGGGGACTTGTAGAGGTTTTTGGAATGCAGTTGTGGGCAGTTAAATGTTAAATGAAAAATGATGGTGACTTTTACCAAAGAACTCTAAGAAGAACAGAGGTTGGTATAATTAATATACTTTGTGACTAAGGGGGAAAGGACTAGAAAAACAAACTTCAAAAATACTTACGTAGTTCTAACTTCTTTGTTAGAGTCTTAGTGCCACCAGATGTCACTGCCACATCATGACAAGCAGTCAAGATATGTACCCAGCGACACAAACTGTTCAGCCGCAGGAGTTTCTGTACTCCTTTCGCTCACTCAAGCAATGAGCGAGTGACTGAACAGGCCTCCCTTTCTTCCCAGAGGCAATAGATCCCCAGTCCCATCATGTTTTACAGATTTTAACATGCTCCGGAAAGCTGTCTTATTTTGTCAGTCGAAAGCGTTATTTAACTACTAATAAATGACAGTAAAATGAAGATCACAGACAGGTTTCGATAGCCATCGTCAAATAACTAAAAGGCTGTCAGATGGGAAATGGAGCAAAAGTGTGTTTTTGTCCTGCTTTGGAGGGTAGGACTCAAACCAATGGCTTCAAGTTACAAGAAAGGAGATTCCGACTCAACATCAAGAACTTTCTGATGGTAAGAGCTGTTTGGCAGTAGAATGGACACTCCTTCCATGGAGGTTTTTAAGCAGAGGTTGGGTGGCCATCTGTCATGGATGCTTTAGTTGAGATTTCTGCAGTGCAGGGGGGTTGGACTAGATGACCCTCAGGGTCCCTCCCAGCTCTACAATTCTGTAAGTCTTAAGCAATTAATTTTCTGAAGCAGGAAATGTTAATTTCTTCCTGCGTCTAGTAAGCTAGCATATATGGAGAGCTAGTGCTTCAGCAAATGCTGTAGCTACTACATGCAAGGAGTTTGCTAAAACGTGCTGCCTCTGTACTGCAGTTTGAACTGGGAAAGGCCTGATTTCTATTATCTCAGCCTACCAACTACCAAAATTTGCTTTAAAATTGGATTAAGAGGGGGTTAGACAAATGCAGAGGCAAGAGGTCTAGCAATGGCTATTAGCCACAATGGTGACATGGAACCACCAGGATGCTGCTGAAACCTATTTGCTGGAGAGCAAGAATGGGAGAGGGCTGTTCCATTTGTGCTTGAGAGCTTCCCATTGGGATATCCGTTTGGTCACCACAGGAAGCAGAATGCTGGACTACAAGGACCTTTGGTCTGAGCCAGCAAGGCTCTTCTGATGTTCTTATGAAGATTGAATCTACCAGTTGCTATTAGCCACATAATAGCTAAATGGAACCATAGCAGTTTCATGTCCCAAGGAAGCACACCACCGAATGGCTGACGAAAAGAATACAGTAAAGATGGAAAGACCATCATCTGTAGGTAAGGCCTGCCCACTCATGAGGCAAGTTGAGGTGACCGCCTCAGACAGCAGGATCCACAGGGGCAGATCTGGCCTCCAGGGAATATAATAAAATTATTTATTTATTTATTTATTTATTTATACCCCGCCCATCTGGCTGGGCTTCCCCAGCCACTCTGGGCGGCTTCCAAAAAAATATTAAAATACTGCAATACATCAAACACTAAAAGCTTCCCTAAAGAGGGCTGCCTTCAGATGTCTTCTAAAAGTCTGGTAGTTGTTGTTCTCTTTGACATCTGGTGGGAGGGCGTTCCACAGGGAGGGTGGCACTACCGAGAAGGCCCTCTGCCTGCTACCACAGCAGCAGCATTGAGCAATATATGTCTGGAGGCGGTTGGAGGATGGATGGCGGCTAACAGATTGAGATTGAATCCTGACAAGACAGAAGTACTGTTTTGGGGGGACAGGAGGCGGGCAGGTGTGGAGGATTCCTTGGTCCTGAATCGGGTAACTGTGCCCCTGAAGGACCAGGTGTGCAGCCTGGGAGTCATTTTGGACTCACAGCTGTCCATGGAGGCACAGTATTTTAATATTTTTAGCAGGGTTCCTCCAACACAGAGGGATCCCATGGCAGATCAAGCAATCTGGAAAGGGCTCCCTATAGGTAACAAGTTTGAAAAGCACTGATCTAGAGCAGGTACGTCCAACTCCCAAGAGACTGTGATCTACAGTGGTGCCCCGCAAGACGAATGCCTCGCAAGACGAAAAACTCGCTAGACGAAAGAGTTTTCCGTTTTTTGAGTGTTCCGCAAGACGAATTTCCCTATGGGCTTGCTTCGCAAGACGAAGAGACTCGCGGAATGGATTAATTTCGTCTTGCGAGGCACCACTGTACTCCAAGTATAAAAATATTGGCTGTGATCTACCCATTGTCATTGCCAGGAGTTGTTGAGCTGCTTTTCTTTAGGGGAGGGTTGACCAAAGTTGATGAGCTTTTATTAGGGGGGGAATAAGGAACACTACAGGAATCCAAAGGCAGTCAATATTTTAGGCATGTACTTCCCTTTACCACAAGGTATTCTTTGGAGCTATCAAAACTTTTAATTATGTTGGATGTGAAACAATCTCTCCGAATTGTGGATAATCCAGACTGAATACAGTCTTGTAAAATCACCCATGAATTCCTACTTTGACCTCAATGGGAATTTAAGGGAAAGGGCTTGCTCTAGAATGCTCCAGCCATGCAAAACATCCAAAATGATGTTGGAGGATGTAATATTTGTGAATACCAGTTGCTGGAAACCACAGGAGGGGCGAGTACACTTTCACCTGGGTTCTGTTCATGGGTTTCCCAAAAGAGGCATCTGGCTGGCCACTGTGAGAACAGGATGCTGGACTAGATGGGCCACTAGCTTGATCCAGCAAGCTCTTCTTGTCTTCTTCTTAATATTTTGGCATTTCAAAGATAGTAATCACAAAGCATATTTTGAAAAACAGCCCAGAAAAGCTGGATGCACTTCAGCATTGATGGAGAAGAAGCTCACTCTCCCACTCATCCCATGTTCCTCTGGCTTTTCTTCTTTCTCCTCTAGTATTGTATCAGTGCAATCACCACTACATTCCAAGTTTGCTTTTTTAAAAAATATTTACATACCGAAAGAGAGAGAGAGAGCACGCAGATGCAAAGTTTATCTCTTTGTAGACCATTCTGCTGCTAGTGCTAGGTGACCAGACCCCACAGAACATAACCTACTTCCCAACACTGCTGCTTTTTTGCAGTGCCATGGAACACACATTTGACTCTGCTACTTATGGGATACATTCTCCCTTAATGCTTTTATATACGGAACTCTGCCCTCAAGAGTTTCTGTCAAGCTACCTCTCCCTTCAAATACTTGCTCAGAAACCACAATTTCTGCGAAACTTACAGTGCAAAGGTTTTAGCTTAACCTGTTAATTCCCATGCCCACCTAAAAATGTATGATTGTATTTGTATGCAGCCATCCTCAGAAATCCATTGGCCTCCAGGGGAAGGCCATCTTAATGGGTACACCACTCATGTCCATAAACGGGGGAATGGGGACGACAACAACATCATCATCTGTGGCCTTCCAGAGGTTGTTGGGACTCCAACTGCTATCACCCCCGACCACTGAGTATGTTAGCTAGGGCTGATGGAAGTCGGAATTATTATTATAATTTTAAGGTACACACACATACAGTATGCCACACTCCACATAAAACCAACCAGTCACCCTTCAAAATTAGGAAATCTTCCCTGAAAAATAAATACACTTTATCTGAGTACACAGAGCAATCCTGAAGCCATCTTGACTCTCTTAAATTACCCCAAATATTTTCTCTGTAGTAGAAGTATCTTGGAAAAACTTTTCTCAATAGTATTTTTCACTTACACCCTCAAACCTGTAAATAGATTAACTTCTAACTTCTTTCATTCTGGTTTCTTCCCCACCCTTGGTATTCTTTGGCTCCTATATGTTAACATGGAAAAGCCAATAAAACTTTGTAATTTCTCATGTACTTTGTACTCTTGATCTTTGCATTTGTAGGTTTTTTGGTTTGCTTTGTTCAGAGACAGCTGAAATAATATTCAAATGGGTTTAGAAAACAAAGACAGGGATGCCTTTGGAAAAGAAAAAGCTGCCAGGTTGAGAATTTTATATAGTTTAGCCAGTTTCTGGAAACAATAGCAAAAATTACTGTACTTTTCATGTCATATATATGGTTTGCAACCACAACTTTAAAAAAAAAAACTGAGCCACTATAATATAATGTAGAATACAACTTTGTTTCAAATTATTGCACAGATGGTCACTTTTAGCCTCAGTTATTTAAATACCACGAAGACTTGAAATCTAAACAGCACTCCAGGCTGTTTTGAAGCCAAAGCCAACTTCTGCCTTTAATGCCTAAGGATTATTCCATAACCTTGATAAAAAAAATTCTTTCTGGTCTCACATGCAAATTTGCTTAGATACATTTTTTCACCTATTAATTAGGCTTAGCTTTAATTTGTTCAGGAAATTCTGGTACAGGAAGAAAGGAAAGGAGACTGGATACATTTTCAGTGCAGTCATCCGCTTGTCAAAGATTTATCCATTGTTATAAAACAAAAAACCACATTGCATGTGATAAAACCTTGAGATAGGAACACACACGTTTTTCCTCCTTTTGTGTATTGCCCACAACCATTCACAGGCACCAAAACCAGCAAGGGAGGTGTTCCTTCCGGTTACTGGAAAAGCAACAACTGGTATTTGTACAGAGCTTATGCAGATTCAAAGCTTTCAATTCCTTTAGGAAGGGATCAGGAGAGGGCAATAGGACAATGTTGTCCTCTCCTGTGTGTATGAATTCCTAGCAACCCTCCACATTCATCAGGAAACCTAATGAACTGGCTGTGACTGACTCATTGCAAACTATTGGGACCAAAAAAATCTTAAAATTCATATACAGTTGTACCTCGGAAACCAAATGGAATCCTTTCTGGAAGTTCCACTTCCAAAACGTTCGGAAACCAAAGCACAGCTTCCGATTGGCTGCAGGAAGCTGCGTCGGATGTTCAGGTTCCAAAGAACATTCATAAACTGGAACACTCACTTCCAGGTTTGCAGCATTCAGGAGCCAAAATGTTTGAGTGCCAAGGCATTCGGCTTCCAAGGTACAACTGGAAGGTACACTCATGGGATTTGAACTGGCGGTGGCTGACTAGGAATGAGACCTTGAGGTCATAATAGATATCTCAATGATGATATTGATATTATTGGGGGGGGGGGGATTCACCGAAAAAATTGACATTCCTGGATTTTCCCAGACATTTTAACCGATTTTCGGAAATTCCGCCGAGAGGCTGTTTCCAATAGACAAATCTGGGATATGTCCGGGAAACTCCAGATGTATGGCAGCCCTACATTATACAAATCTATGGTGTGGCTGCATGTGGAATACAGTGGTACCTTGGGTTAAGTACTTAATTCGTTCCAGAGGTCTGTTCTTAACCTGAAACTGTTCTCAACCTGAGGTACCACTTTAGCTAATGGGGCCTCCTGCTGCCGCCGCGCCACCGGAGCACGATTTCTGTTCTCATCCTGAAGCAAAGTTCTTAACCTGAAGCACTATTTCTGGGTTAGCAGAGTCTGTAACCTGAAGCGTATGTAACCTGAGGTACCACTGTACTGTGTATGGTTCTGATTGTCTCACTTCAAAAGGGGTATTGTAGAGTTGGAAAATGTTCAGAAAATGGCAACCAAAATGATCAAGGGGGGTGGAGGAAGCTCTCCCATAAGGAAAGGGTACCACATTTGCAGGTTTTTGGTTTGCAGAAAAGGTGAGTATGAGGCGCATGATAAGAGATAAAATTATGTGTGACTTGGAGAAAGTAAATAGAGATTTTGTTTTTCTTCCTTTCTCATAACACTAGAACTTGTGGACACCCGAGGAAGCTCTGTGTGGGAAGATTCAGGGTAGACAGAAAAGAAAGTACTTCTTCACACAGTGAATAAACTTTGGAACTTGTTCCAACAGGAAGCAGTGGTGGCCACCAATGCGGATGGCTTAAAAAGATTAGACACATTCATGAAGGAAAAGACTCCCAATGGCTACTAGCCATGATGGCTATGTGCTGCCTCCACAGTTGAAGGCAGCAATGCTTCTGAATAGCAGTTGCTGGAAAAAGCAGGAGGGAAGGGTACTGTTGTGCTGAAGTCCTGCTTGCTGGCTCCCCAAAGGCATCTGGTCAGCTACTGTGAGAAGAGGGTGCTGCAGAAGACTGGTCGCTGGCTTGATCCAGCATGACTCTTATTTTGTCCTTAAAGCCAACCGTGATTTGAAGCTGGTTTCAACTGGCACTGCGTTTGTGTCAACCAGGCATTCTTAACACTGTTAACTGTGGGGCTAATGTAAGACTTAACCACTGTTAAGTCAGGTTGTGAGAATTCACATGCAAGAGAGGAAGGACTAGGGAGAAAGGGAAGGGATAGTAGTAAAGGACCACCTTCTCTTACCTGAGCCTATCAATTAAGATCTTCTCTAGAGACCCTTCTCCAAGTATCCTCACCTTCTGTAGCCAGGTGGGAGGCTAGCAGAGAGAGGCTAGCAGAGAGGCCTCTTCTGTGGTGGAGCCCTAATAATGGACATATCCCTCTGATGGCAGCTCTGGTATCCTTTAGGCCAAAATTAAGTATATAATGTTATTATGGGCTTTTAACTGTATCTGAGCTGATCTGTAGTCAGCTGTCAGAGTAGAGCCAGGAGCTCTACCGGGGGTTCAGAGTTGGGAAGCAAAGCCAGGAGACAGAAAATCTAAAGACAGCAGAGCGAGGAAGACAGCAGTTATTCCGGCAAGGTTCCAGACAAATTGATTTACAATTATTTCTGCCTAGGAAGTCCCAAAGAGTAGCCCATAACCTGTGGTTACTTCACTTAAGGTGGTCACAGGCAAAACAGCAGGTTCCCTGTTCTAGCACTGATAGCTTGTAACAGAAAGCCTCTTCTTGCTGGTTTGCCTTTTCATTTTGTTTAATTAATCAGTTATTGCATTGTGCTGTGCTTTATTATCGTAAGCCACCTTGAAGCATTACGATTTTTGCAATTAAATGCATACATCCATAAAAGCCCTCTTCCAGCCATGGGTCAGGTTTGGGAGTGTTATGCCTGCATAGGTTTTAGGATAGCAAGGACTGCAGGTGGATAATTTGTTGTTGTTGGCATCTGTCTGTCATGAGAGACAATGGAGTGCGCCTCTGGGGTGAAGTCAAACTGCTGTGTGAGCAGCACCGAAACGACCTCTCTGGGGAGGTGGCTAATTAGCTGCAAGTGAAATGATAGCATTTCAAGACAGGGTTCATCTTCACTTCCATTTGTGCCGCAATTTTCCTACAGAACTGCACAGCTATGTATACAAATGTTACATTCATACAACTGACTAATAAATATAGGCCAAGAGCAATTGCTTTTCCTTCTGAAATACCTTCACTCTCAGCCTCCTGGCTCTCTCTCACCTAGAGCTCCACCCATCCACTCTGGCTCTCACCCAGCACCTAAACAAGCTCACAGCTCACCCACAAAATCTCACTAAGAAGAGGGTTCCTGTAAACTGCTGACCTGGCCCTGGTCTCTCACTCTAGGCTTGCCTTTTATGGGCAGGCACCAGTACCAAGATAAAGCAGATTTGGCAAGCTTCCTGGGGGGAGAGGGGGAATGACGGCAAATAAGACACCCTTCCACTCACCCTTGTTTCCCTGCCCTCTGCACACTTCTCCTCTTCCAGCTGCTTCTCATATTGCCATTGTGGGTTAAAATATATTTGCCTCTCTTCAACACTGTACTGTGACAGAATGAAGATGGAGAGAAATCAGTGATGGGACCTGAGTGTTACACCTTCCTTTCCAAAAATTGACGAAACATTTTAAAATAGCATCCTGCCCAACACAGAACTGGGTAAAAGCTTACATGTGACTTTTGGGGAAGAGGACTGAAGAAACTGGTGAAGCAATGTTTAACGATCCTCTTCGTATCAGGAATCATCTCTGCTCTTGTAGCAAGGCGGCCATATTCCTAATTTTGGAACCTGTGGTAGCCAAGAGTCTTGCCTGTGGCCCTGTGTGGGGTTACGCTCCTTGCAGCCTTTCCAACCCTTGGGCTCATCATGGCATCTTGGCTGCCTCTAGCAAGCATACTACTCTTCACTGGAAGAGAGTTGCATCTTGAAAAACAGGGTTTTTCTTTTCTTTATAAGTAAAAGCGTCCAACAATCAGCAACATCATTATGTAAAAGCCGCCTTTTCTACAGTGTGAGAGAGACAGGAGAAGCCATTTGCATAGCTATTCTCTTGACAGTGGGCTTTAGCTTCCAATATGCCCACACAGCTTTTGTCTTGTGGCCTACGGAAAGAAATAAGACTGTAACAATTGGAGGCTTATATATGCAGCCTCAGGTGGCAAGTGGGCAGCTGCAACTTACTCAGCTCGGCCGAGGGGGATGTGATGTAAGTGCACCAGCCCCATGCTGCTTTTGGGGGTAGTGCTGGGCCTGCAGGGTGCACGAGCTGCCGCATCCCTCCTGGGTGCCTTCCACTTGAAGGATGGTTGGCCGGGGACGCAGTGGGTGTGCGTTGCCCCTGCACTGCTTTTGCAGTCAGTGGTGGGCCTACAGGCGCCCAGGAAGCTGCAGGGAGGGGAGGGAGCAGCAGTTCGGGCATGCTGCAAGCCCAGCCCTGCACTGCTTTTGTGAGCGGGCGCACTGGGATTTCGGGATGCCCGGGCTTGCGTGCCACCTTCCACTCTGTGCCCGATGTGCTGCCCCAAAAGGTAAGTGCCCCCTGAGGGGACCCACCTCCCTCCGTGCCCCTCTAGCTACGCCACTGGCATCATGCAAGGGCTGCCCATGCCTGTAAATGTTGTTGTTAGGTTCTCAGGATCTTTGCGTCTGGCCTGTGGTTGACGCCTGGGTGGACTGTGTGAACCCCAGCCTCAGAGCCCTTTACAGGCAGAGAAGGGAACTTCAACAGGCAGCACTCAAACCTGTGCAGGCAGCACAAATTCTCTGTTTTGGTCTTATCTCATCAAAACCAGGCATTCTGCCATTGCCAGGTCAAAAGCTCAGGATTTTTCCTTGCTGCTCTTTCAAGACCCGCCTTACAGCCCCAGACGCAAAACGACTGACCTCAGGGACATTGTGCTGGAGAATATGCATTTTTAGATTTGTATTGAGTACAGCTGTGCATAGCTCTAGCCTGGTCCTGGCAGTGATCTATAATATCTTTCACATACCGGTGGCCAACTGGATGAGATAAACATTAGAATGACTGATTTATGCATATTATTTCACTCTAACAATTAACCATATGATTCTTCAACATCAACTTTGTTGGATTGGTCATGTTGTGCAGATGCCTGGTTATCGTCTTCCAAAGCAATTACACTATTCTGAACTTAAAAATGGAAAGCGTAATGCTGGTGGTCAACAAAGGAGATTTAAAGACTCTCTCAAGGCAAATCTAAAAACTAAAGTATAAACACCATCAACTGGGAAACACTGGCCTGTGAGCGCTCCAATTGGAGGACAGCCTTTACCAAAGATGTCGTGGGCTTTGAAGATGCTCCAACTCAGGATGAAAGGGAGAAACATGCTAAGAGGAAGGTACATTTGGCAAACCATCCACAGTCATTTACAGACTTACTGTTAAAACCATGTTCATGGAAGACAATCTTACTTGGTTATGAGTGATCGCCAAAGAAGATATCATCAACCTTGTAAAAAAATGAGCAGCTCCATAGCATACACTTTACACAAGTCCTAAGGAAATTCAATAGTGGGGTGCTTTGTTTTGTTTTTAAAATGCTTCAAAAATCAGAACTGGCGTTCAAACAATATCTCAGCTTTGTATGTTAGGAGAATGTGGGAGGTCTGTGTTCTTGCAACAACTATGGCAATAAGGAGATTTTGTTTAATTTTCTTGCTCATTTTTGATTATTATGCTAAGTTTATAAAACACTGAAGTATGACTGACCAAGTGTGAGGTCAATCTACTTTCACCTTTCTCTACAGTTCAACTAATGGCAATGGGCCAGACTTCTGAAGTGCTGGTTAAATAATACATACACAACATATGCAATACATCTTTCCCAATTTAAGATGATGGATCTATTTCCCTAGTACAATTTTATTTATAAAGCAATGGTTTCAAATTAAAAATGAGAACAGACATCATAGATCTCTGAAATTTACAATGTGTGGCAAAGACCAGTCAAATTAAAGGGAAGACCACTACATTGACAATGCTTTTAGCAATTAGCACCATAATTAGAGGCAGTCCTCAGCAATGATTTGGTTTTATACGGCATCAATCCCTGACTTCAGCATTCTCTTACTACCATATATGAATTCTCCCAGAAAACACATACACAATGATTAACTCATCCGAGAGCCAATTAGAGTTGGCAAATGACCATTCAATTTTGTGCTCTGTGCATATACTCTTTGTCTTGGATTTTAGGTTTATTATTAACACAACAGGGTGATTTGACTCACATAATTTTGCTGAAGCCTGCCCCCAGTTCTCGCTAGACCATGTTAAAAGAAATAACTGGAAGATATAAATGTGCAGGCAAACAGGCCAGATAACTCGGGGGGCCGCTAGGGGCGCATTGGAAGATGGCCGACAATACCATCTCTCCGGCTCACACGAGGTAATTAAGAGGCTGATATGGGAGTATGCAGCCTCCCTCGTTGCCCCAAGGAAATGGGGAACTCTGCCTTGCCTGCTGTGGCCATAAATCACCCCCGATTCGAAAGAAGGGGGTGAGGGCACTAGGCACAAAGTCCTTGTGTGGGTCCGGCTCTCCCGGACGCTGTCTCTGGTTGCAGCAGCTCAAAATAAACAATTAGAAAGAAGCAAATGCACATATTTCAAGTGAAGAACGGGAGTGAAGACTGCTAATTGAAGAGACCTCTGTGAAAGTAGAGCGACAGGTTGGACTTAACAGGAATATATCATGAAGAAGATACATCAAAGGTTCGGTAATGTCGGAGCAGGACTATATGGGGGGGACTTTTTTTCTTTTCTTCTATGTGATTAACCAATAACCCCTCCCCAAGAAAGAACCGTCACATAACTGACCTAAGCAGGATGATTAAAAACAGTGTGGAAATGAATTACTAACCAAAAGTTTGGCTTATGGCGATCTAGAAAAGAACAAGGGCTTTTGGAATGACGCAGCAATAAAAAGAGAGTTGCCATGTTGGCAGGTTCTGTCGAAAGATTGATGAGCGGGAGGAGGAAGCTATAGATTTGTTTTCATATTGGATTCCTGGCAGAACCTCCTCAGAGGACTGAGAAAGTGAGTGACAGACCTGTGAAGATTAACGAGTAGACGGTAAGAGTGTTTTTTCTTTATGGAAGCGATGAAATGCGGTAGCCGTCTGAATATGACTCTTGGATGAATGGAAAAACCCACACAGGATTACAATTTGTTTCAACCCGCTTGTGGAGACTATCAGAGGTCACAAAGAGAAAGGAAATATATATGAAAATAACAAGAAGAGATGTGGAAAACACAAAAAAGGATTGGATAGAATTGTAAACATTATTTGGACAGATTTGTGGACATTAAAGCAGCAGCAATAAGATGATTGGATCCCCTTCGGAACTTGAAATATGGGTACCCCCAACAAAAATTTAAAATTCGGCTTTGTAATTTGGAATTTATGTGATTTGATTTGATTTGATTGGTCGGTTAATAAAAATTATTTTTTTTAAAAAAAAGAGTTCCTGGATCTCCGCATGACTGAATCTAAGGTTTCAGACATAGTGAAATCATGCTATTAAGGAATTGATGCTATCCACATTCCAACCATAAAGTGATACAGTGGTACAGAAAGATGGCTGAATTAATGACAATTAAAAGTCTTCTCACAGCAGAACATTATAATCACTTGGGTCATCCTGGGTGGTCTATGAACCCTTCACAGGTACATTTCCAATTCCAAAGGAAGACTCTGTATGTTGTAATATTTGCAGCTTTACCAACAAATAAACTCCAAACTTAGGTAGTGAACACATCTGAGAGATGTGGGTGCCACACAAACCTCAGTTTTGTTTTTAATAAAGATCTGCATTGCACATAGGACACAAATCACCTGTTATTTTTGTGTTCTTTGATTTTTCTGCTTTAAGTGATCAACAGTACTTGGGATTATTTAGTTCAATTGAACAAAGTTCACTTAACAAGTTCAAAAATCTGTGAATGCCACCCGAAAATCATTCTCATAACTGCTGCCTAAACTAAAGGTGAATTAAGTTCATTTTGGGGCAGAACTTTCTTCTAGTTCACATTCACTTCGCCCATCCAACCACAGCTGGTCTGAGCCATAAGTTTTCATTTTTAAAAAAGTCAGTTGCATATCTATAAAGGAAGTTAGAAAGCAAAACTTTGGGCAACTTTCTAAAGCTTATTAGGCAGATATGGAGTAACCGCTGTTGCTACGGTCTCTTAAGTCACTTAATCACTGTAGCTAAGCAATCAGAAGGAAGCAATGTGAGGTGTTTTCAGCATCTTCTCTGCTGAAAGGATTCTCTGGCTTCTAACAAGCGTAGCTTGCAGGGAGCAGTACAGGTTGAAGAACAAAGCGGATGCCGCCTTGTGCCTTTAACAGCTGTGTAGAGGCAGGGTAATCTTTTTTCTAGTATGTAAGTACAATTATGAGAAAAGCAGTCTGTCATACATTTGATAACTTGTGTGCAGCCCTGATTTGCTTCTGAATCCTATACTTCAGCACAGCAACTGAATTCTGAATGCTGATTTTCTTTTTCTGCCAAGAATGAACTTTTTATGAACTAATGTTTAGATGACTTTGAACCAGTTCTTTTTGTGAAAGGATGAGCTTGAACCAGAACTAGTTCCTTTTTGGAGAGAATGAACTTGACTTAGAACTAGTTCCTTTTTAAAAATGAACTTTTGAAGAACTGGCAATCAATATACAGTAGTACCTCCGGTTACGTAACCCTCTGGTTATGTAAACTTCAGGATGCGAAAGCAGCAAAACCAGAAGTATGTGACCGGGTTTCACCGCGCACGCATCCGCAGAAGCGGTCCTCAGGTTGCGGAAACCTCGGGATCCGACCAGATCTCCAGAACGGAACCCGTCCGCAACTGTACTGAGGAATAGAAGACACCAGAAGAAGGGAGGAAATGAGAGAGAACAATAGAAAAGTTAGTCAGGTAGTCCAGAAAATGTATGTGATGGGTTTTGCTGCCTCCCACTGCTTTGCTTTCTGTCTCTCTCTTTTTCTCTGATTCATACATACCTTGGCTTGTTCCAGTATATTAAATTCCATTATAGTTACTGTATTAGCATAGCACATATTGATTCACTTAAGTATTTGGCTTTCAGATGAAGTTGTCTTAAAGGGAATGCAATATGTTAGCAACTTTCAGAATTCCTAATATCTTCCATGCTTTTTCCAAGAACTCTAGTAAGTCAAGCTGGTGATGGGTTGTCAAAAACCTAGACAAATGCTACAATTGAAAACAGTAAAAGGTTTCGAAAATCTGGTAACCAAAGTTAGACAACAGTTCAATTAACACCTGTGACATTTTAGTAACAGATATGTTTGTCATTCCAGCTCTCTGAATTCACTATTCCTGCATGACTATTTGCAGAAGTCTTCTCTCTTATGATAAGGATGGACTGCCAGACAAAAGAACTGAACGCAAGGTTTACTCATCAGGAAAACAATCACACAAGGACAGTATGGCCAGGTATGCACCAAAATGGCAACAATGTATCCTTTTATTGATCATAACACATGAAAGAGTCCATAATTTTGTTATCTCACATGAGCATGTAGGTAATGAAAATAAAAATCTGCCAGAATTTTGGACCCTTGAAGTGGTATTATCCTCTGGGAATCGAGTAACTTCTTGGAGAAAAATTCCTGAAGTCCTCCCAGTTGAAAACTGCAATCAGGGCCTTGAAATGTTTTTGAGGTGATATCTATCATCTGAGGAAGATCTTCAAAACAGGACCTTATCTGGAAGCCTGTCTGCTGTCAGCTTAAAATAATGCTTGGAGCATTCTTCAATACAGTACAATTACTTTTGTGCTTTATGGTTCTTTGTAAGCCTTGCTGAAATGTACTTTGCAAGTGTGATGATATTTTGTCTACTTTACTGAAAACTTCTCATAATTGTTGTTCTTACAGTTGTGTGCATTTCAGCACTATTTTGTGGTTGCTGATTAAAAGAAACAAAACTTTCAAGAAAAATAAAGGAAAACCAACATAAGCCAACAGCTTCCAGACCTTCAACTTTGACTACAAGTTGAGTAATGAAACCTGCAGTTAACAGACTAAAGACACCTCAAGCAATTAAAGATTTCAGCTGCTTCAATGGAAGTTAATCATTTCAGTTGGGTTTAAAACCATTATTATGGAGGGAATTGCCACAGATGCAAAACCCTTAATAATAATTATATAGGAAAAAGCTAAAGGAAATAGTTCCCAAAAGAAGAGCAGAAAAATACCGGTAGGAGTCAAAGTCTTGTAGCTGCTGCTGTTTTAATATGGATCAATTATTTTTCATCACCTTTGCAATACTGGAAGAAATTTGCTTAAAAAGAGAGAGGACAAAGATGGGGGTAAACACTGCTTTTGAAAGAGAGTTTGAATTTCACAGGACTGTTTAAAGGCTAGGAACTATATTCAGCTCTGGTCCTGTAATAAAATGCAGATATATGGGTGTGGGAAGGCTTGATAGGATGATGTTTTCATGATAACAACTGTAGAACTTTTCGGATCCGCTCACATTTCTCCAGTTGGCTTGAATCTTCTCTTTCAGAATTGTCATATTCCTTCATGACAGATTCTGCTTTCTGCACAGTTACGTCTCGCGCACTGCCCTGGAGTCCTTCAAGGTACCGCAGCAAAATGGAAAAATATTCATCAGGGACCTTTACGATGAAAAGGAAGAGAAAGTGAAGGATCCATTACTCAATGACTTTGGGTTGAGACACCAGCAACACAGACAGAACGGTGTTTAAGTTAAACCATCCCTCCCATTGGGGAAAAAAAATTCTTTTTTACTGAAGACTTTTCATGGCGACTGTGCAGGCAACAGGACTGATTCTAAGATTTTCAATATTATCACCTTCATGAGGAGCAACCACCACCCCAAGAAAACATTTTTCAGAACCTTCCACGTGGTCATATGTGAGCTAAGTATTAGCTGGATAACTGATTTATTTTTTATTTGCTCTTGTCTACACACAAAAAAACCCTTATACAAGTACGCAGCCATAAAATGTACTGCATGACTGAGGTCAGTCCAAATCTCTCAGCATACCCTGCCTCACATCTTGTTTTTAAAATGGAACAATGGCTTAAACTCCTTGGAGGAAGGGTGGGATAAAAATACAAAGTACACAATGGCGATTTCCTTAAAAACACCACTGCTGCCACCCTGGACCAACAGTCTTCAAAGGAACTGAATACAGAGGGCTAGGAGAGTTCACATTAAGCCAACCCCCTCCTTCTTCTCCTGTTGATGAAATTCTTGGAAGTCGGATATAAAGGCATAGCACAGATCCCAGGCTTTTAATTTCCAACTATACCCATGCGGTGCCTTCTAAGAAACCAGTAGTCAGCTCACCCCATGCCCAAACTGGAAACAGGGAGGGGTTAGGGGAAAGACGACATAGAACCACACACACAAAAAGGAGTGGAAACGTGACAACACAGACTGTGGGAAAAGTTCAAAATGAAGTGTCAGAATGAAGGGTAGATTGCAGATAAAACAGAGGGTGGGAGACTTCACAAAAGGAAAGCCTCTAAAGAGAACTTTTTAGACCCAACTTCCTTTGACCTTAGGCTCACTCTGGAGCGCAGGATGCCTCCTCCCCTTGGAGAGGATGTAAAAGGCTGTAAGTGACTCTGCTCAATCTGCACAGGAGGAGGTGCCGCGCCATGGGTTAGGAATATGCAGTATAATCTAACAAATTAATGATTAACTATGTGCTGGTAGTTTGTTTTATCATGTAACATGCAACAAGACTTTTGCTCAGCCCCGTGACTATATAAAGATGCACATTTTGCTACTGTTTAAAGGGGGGGCACCAGAACATACCTTGTCTTTTTCATACATGTGTAAAAGAAGCCAAGTTTGCCTTGTCTTCTGAAACTTCCACTCTTTGGGATTTTCAGACCAGCTGAAAGAAGAGAAATAAATTGAAGTAATTCAACATTATAATATAAAAAAAGAAAATGAACTTCTGTTTCTCATGCAACCTTAAATGAGAGCCTCAAACCTTCCAAAACCATACCTTAGTTCAAACAGAGATTGCACTAGGGAGGGGGAAAACCACTGGAGAACACAGAGATCGGGAGGATAGAAGCATGTGAAAAGTACCTTTCCTTCAAGTAGCCACAGGTTCACCAACAGTGTTGGGAGGAAAACTCCTCTGGTGCTGTCCCTGAGTGCAGAAACAGTTCAGATGTTTCAGTCCCTTTCCAGCTGTGTGAAATTCAAGGAGTTCAATTGGCAACACAGTTTGATTGGCGCTTTGTGTTTCCAGGTGTATGTATTTATTTTTTGCCCCAAAGAGATGTGGTCTTTTTAGCTGTTTTATTTTACACACTGTAAATATAAAACTATTTGCAATATCTGCAAATGCTTTCCAAAATATCTCACTGGCAAACTTTAAATATACAGAAATAGTTCAAGGGTTTCAGGTGTCAACATGAAGCTGCTTTCTGTGCAATTGTTACAGAGTAAACATGGCCTAAAAGCTAATGCATGTTGCTGGAAATTGAGGCTGTATCCATGCTAAGGCTTTAGCATTTAAGAAGAGCCTGCTGGAATTAGGCAATGGTCCATCAAGTCCAGAATCCTGCTCTCACAATAGCCAACCAGGTGCCTGTAGGAAAACCGCAAGCAGGATTTCAGCACAAGAGCACTGTCTCTTCCTGTGGTTTCCAACAACTGCTCTTCAGAAGCATTGCTGCAGTTGCAGAGGCAGAGTACAACCATCATGGAGCCTTCTCCTCCACTGATTTGTCTGATCTTATTTTAAAGCCATCTCTGCCTCCTGTGTGAGTTTCACAGTTTAACCATGTGCTATGTACACGGATTGAACAGAACTGATTTTCCTGTATGCACTTTTGTTTAACTTTGCCCACATATGAGCACCTTCAGCCTTAAGCTTCCCAAATCTATCTTGACATTTCCCATTCACACTAGTGGGCAGTGCTTGATGGGCTATATTAGGATGGTAGACCCTTGTCCTCCCCCTCAATTACTGCTTTCTCTGTTAGAGAAACCTGAGGTCCTTTGAGGGCATGTGCACAGGTGGAAGGAGGTACCTTCACTCTCTAGACCAGGGGTCAGCAAACTTTTGCAGCAGGGGGCCGGTTCACTGTCCCTCAGACCTTGTGGGGGCCGGACTATATTCTGGGGGGGGGGAAATAATGCCCCACAAATAGCCCAGAGATGCATTTTAAATAAAACGGCACATTCTACTCATGTAAAAACGCTTTGATTCCCAGACCATCTGTGGGCCAGATTTAGAAGGTGATTGGGCCGGATCTGGCCCCTGGGCCTTAGTTTGCCTACCCATGCTCTAGACCCTTTCCTCCCCACACACAGAAAGCAGAGGGGATGGCTTAGAGGAGGTTGCCTTCAACAGCCATTGTAAATCTGCACAAAACCTACGGTATGTATTACAAATAAAATAAGAAGCATGACTCTCTCTCTCTCTCTCTCTCACACACACACAGAGCCAAAACAGGATGGGATAACAAATAGATTTTTGTTTATGACCTGAAAGGCCAGTTTTGTGCAAAACAGCTGCATTAAAAATGAATATATGTGTGCATTTACTGAGAAAGTGGCTTCACCAACAGTAAGTGGAAGTAGGAACACTGCTTCCTTTCCTTTTGGTTGACAAAATGAAAATGTCTAGGATGTGCTCAGGTGAGAAGCAAATGGAAGCAGAGGGTGTGGTGATAGAGACCACCCAATGAAACACCACCACATATATCACCCACCAAAATGTGGTCTTATAATGTGCTTCAGCACATCTACATCCAGGTAACACGTATTGGATCCCTCTCTCCCCACATTGGACCATCTGTTGATTGGCAAAATCTGAATTGGGGAAAAGGTGCAGGCTGCCACTTGCATGAGGGGGGAATATTATGTTGGCACCAGGGGAAAAAGGCTGAGGCACATTAAACTCCCATGTGGACAAGCTCATAGAGAGAAGAAAAGAACTGAAGTTGAACTCTCATTACAAAATATTCTAGTATAGATTTTTTTGTCTATATTATCGGTGTGTGAGAGAGGATGGTGAAATGTAAAACTTAAAGATGCGAAACTTTAAAATTGAATGTTCCTACAGCCTCAACCACTATTTTGTAGAGGTATGGGTGCAAGGAAGATCTAGTGTATGATTCTTCACTTGACATAGTAATATTAAACTCAAAAATAAATTGGAAAGGGAATTCTGCAAGAGTGCTAATATAGTTCAAACGCTGTCAAATCTGATACACTGAAACAGACCACAAATTAAATTTGTTCTACCCTAGTGAATAAATTGCTCAGTGAACTCAGTATAATCGCAAGATTTGGCCAGGAGGGCTTTGTGAGAACTAAATATAAAAATATCCGCTTCCTTTTCTAGACTCAAAAGTCCCTAAAATTATCAGAAAATGGGTTGATTGGGCTGCATTTTCAGCCAGAGCACTTACACAATACAATCAATGTATATCTATCTTAAATAACAATGGGAACAATGAGGAAAGAAATATATAATACTGTATAGCACAAAAAATAGCTTCAGAACACTAACTGAATTCAAAGTTTGAAAAGTCTTTGGCATAGCCCCTTAGACACTATATCCTAATTAAGCCAAAGTATGTGTATCTGAAATAAATGCATATACTTCCCCAGCTTCCACCTTTCTGTCTTTTGCCTTGTGTAGAATGTTATACAGTGGTACCTTGGGTTACATACGCTTCAGGTTACAGACTCCGCTAACCCAGAAATAGTGCTTCAGGTTAAGAACTTTGCTTCAGGGTGAGAACACAAATCGTGCTCTGGCGGCACAGCGGCAGCGGGAGGCCCCATTAGCTAAAGTGGTGCTTCAGGTTAAGAACAGTTTCAGGTTAAGAACGGACCGCAAGAACGAATTAAGTACTTAACCCATGGTACCACTGTACTGTAAGCTTATCGGGGTCTGTAAGGTGCCATACGCAACAAACTCTCTCTCTCCAACAGCAGCTCCAACAACAGCTCTACTACTGAATCAATAAGTTGCCACAATTTATTGGACATATGTAAGCCTCCAGGTGTGTCCAAAATAAATTTTCAAGCAGAGCAGTCTTGCAAATGTCAATCACTGCAACCCTTCATTTCAATATTGAGCTTGGAATTCAAAGCAAAGATTAACAGGGAACCTTTTTGGGCCCATGGGCGCATTTGAAATTTTGAAAAAGGGCCATCAGCGTTGGTCACAAAATGGCTGTTGTGGGACTGTGGCATAACACAAAATGGCTGTGACATATAAAAGAGCAGAATAAAAGACAGAACTACGAGGTGGTGCAGGTGTGCCCCCCTCCACCGGGAAAAGAGGCACTTACATCAGCCATCTCTGCACTTGCTCACAGAGTGAAAAGATTTGCTCCTACCCTCTGTTCAGAACAGAAGAAAAAGTGAGTATCCAATCTTGTTAAGTTATGCCACCTTTCAGCCAAGAAGGCTGCCAAGAATAAACAGATCCATGAAAATACATACAAACGATACAATACAAATCTTGACATCCAACCAACGATGGACATGTCTAAGCAAAGTGCCTCACACTGCAAATAGATTCTGGAGGCTTTCTGCTTCCTTCTGACCCCCCTGCAAATATGCTCCTGGTAAGGTGGGAATGGGGATTCAGACTCTTGTCGTTACTGCAAAAAGAAGGGCATAAAGGGCATAAAAAAAGGATGAATGCTGAATATAAAACTTCTACCTTCTGTGATTAGTAACTACAGCAATAGCTACTAGGTCCAATCTTAAGAGAAAGACCTGCACACAGTAAACCAAGGAAATTTAACAGGGAAATGATTACATTACCATGTCAGTATGACTCCTATCACCAACCTCCTTCAACTGGAAGTCATTTAGCTTATAGGCTGCCCATGTGTGTGGCATTATTGTGCAAACACTGTGTAAAACCTACATGTGGGTTTGGGAGAAAGCCAGCTGCTCCATCAGACACCTATGCACTGAGCATCATGTCCAAACAGGGGCATGCAAAGGACTGATAAGGCTGCCATATGAGAGGTGTGCCCCAGGGTCTCATTGCATGGACCAGTCCTGTGTTAATTTGTGTCCCCACTACATACGATTCAATATGATAATCTTTATTGTCATTGTCCCATACAGAACAATGAAATTGAAAAAAATCTACATCAGACATTCAAAAACCAACAAGCCTGCTATCCCAGCCTGGCTGTGCAGAATTAGTAAAGCCATTATCTGCATAGCATTAAAATATTTATCAGACTACTTATTTTTATTCTGTGCTGACTATGAGACAATGCAGATGTGCTAATAGTTCTGTCCAGATGTCCATGTTATCTTACACCTAATTCTGGTCAGCTTCAGGGTTGAGGTCAGCACTGATTAGGCAACACTGCAACATGAAAGAGGAAAAGCAACTTATTTTCATTTCCCTCCCACAACGAACATCTTGGGGGGTAGCTGCGGAGGGGAAAGTGGGCCCCAACTGCTGGCACGAGTATCGCTCAAGCATGCGGGATCATTTACAAACAGGGTGGCTAATCCTTCTCATTTATACACATTTTTTTAAAACAACCACCAGGCGATGGATATGTTACCAGCCTCAGGGGAATGTAAAAAAAAAAAAAAAGGCATAATACTGTCTCATTTTCTTCTTCCCCCGCAATACCACAATGTCACAAACTGTCTGATACATGCATTAAAAATATTCTTGGTGGGGAGCAGATCTGAGCTTGGCTAAGCTTGACAGCTTATTTTGGATGTTTCCAACGGATTAGAGGGTTTTCTGGTTGGTTTCATTTTTTATTTATTTTTCATTTGGAGAGGATTCCACCCTCCCCCCTTCTTCCTGGCCTCATTTGAGTTTTAAGAGGAAAAACAACAGGAGAAATTTGGCTTATACGTACAGTGGAAACTCGTGTTACGTACTGTACTCCTTGCGAACACTTTGGGTTATGAGCTCTGCTAACCTGGAAGTAGATGCCCCTTGTTGCGAACTTTGCCCCAGGATGCGAGCGGAAGTCACACACTGGCAGCGCAGCAGGCGCCATTAGTGAAAGTGCGCCTCATGTTACGAGCGGTTTCGGGTTACAAATGGACCTCCGGAATGGATTAAGTTCGTAACCGGCGGTACCACTGTACAGTATGTACTGGCTAAACATTCCCCCGTTGGCTAGCAAGAGCGAACTTACACCTTAATAACTTTTAATGTATTCTATTGTTGTACTGTGTATTTTGGGTCTATGGACCGCAATGAAGTGCGCTCTCTCTCTCTCTCTCTCTGTATTAGGTGCTCAAAATCACACCTTCAGTCCATGGTCACAATGGTGAGACACAACAGCACCCTGTGCAATGTAAGCGCAGGAACACCTCCCAGAATCTTTCAGAACAAGGAGTTTGGCTGAAGAGCTTCTGAACTACTCCTTTCCAGCCATGCAGGAGGATGAGGAGAATGTGTGTTAGCCTGGAAGGTGGTTAGGCTTGTTCATGTCTTGCTAAACCATTACCTACAAATGCAGCCAACAAATCCTAAGATACTTTTTGATACTAACCCAGGTAGTATCAAACTTGTCTACACACAATCTCCAGGAAAGATATTCTATCCAACAGAAACCTGCAGAAGAACGTTAATAATCTGACGCTGTCTGATGTTGTCATTACAAGATCTAATGTAGCATTATAATATGAGCATCTCGCCATCAGTATGACATTACAGCAAAATTATTAAGATAACTTTCTGAAGTGTTTCTGCTGTATCATAAAAAACACCACTCAAGTTAAAAATGAGTAAAAAGAACAGAGGAGCTATAAAGCAACTGGAGATCTGAAACTCTTCAGATGACTTTGGGCGTTGCTAGGATGCCAAAGACCAGATTACAACCAGGCACATTTCGTAAGGAACTTGTGCTGTTTACTCTCATGCTTGGTCTATTTTAAGAGATTTGAAACTGGGTAGCTGTTAGAAGGTACATCACCCTGATTAAGACTTACTGGTAATCAGGCACTGCCTAATATGAATGAACAGATGTTTCTAATAAAATTTTAGGCCGTGTATTCTTCTATTAGTCAGTCCTTCCTCCACCATAATGGACAAAGGGAAAACTAGGGATTATAATGGTAAAAAAAGAAAGCACCCAGTTCTTGCATCTTCATGAAGGCAAATTTTGCAGAAATGCATTCAAGTGAAATACATTATCAACTCTAGTTCATATGGAAGATGGAAAATTTGCTGCAGGACCCTTATTTATTTATAGCAATACCCCAAGCATGTTTACTCAGACTCCACAAAACTTACCCTATATAAGTGTGTTTGTGGCTTTAGACTTTTAACCTGCTCTGTATCCTGAGAGTTAGGACAAATTTTAACAACTTATTTGGTGATAAGCAGCATGCATTATTTAAGAATGCAGAACAGAAATGATAATATTTTTGTACTGACAGCTGCTGATGCTTTATTTATAAAAAAATTATCACTTAACAAAAATATCTAAGAAGTTTACATAAAAGCACAATCTTAAATAACATTTCCTAAAAATGAGATAAAAACAAAATGCAGCCAATTCTTACAAATAAAACTGAGCCATATATAAAACAAAGAAATTAAAAACGAAGAGTGCAGGAAAACTTGGGTATACATAAAAGTTTTAAAGTATCATTTAATGGTCATTACTGTCTCTGCCTCACAAATTACCTGAAAGAGGGTGTTCTAGGATTGAATGTATCAACACAAAGGCCTGCTTCTGTGTTGTCATCAAGTGATACAGCAGGGATGTCCAAATCCCAAGAGACTGCGATCTACTCCCGGAATAAAAAACCGACAGTGATCTACCCATGGGGAGGGGAGCAAAACTGTTGAGCTTCTTTTCGGGGGCCAGGCTACAATTCTTGAGCTTTTTTGGAGGGGGTGGACAGGCCAAAATTGTTGAGCTTTTTTGGGGTGGGCGCCACAGTTCTTCTGCTTTTGGGGGGGGGCACCATAGATCACTTACAAAAGAATATACACTGGTACCTCGGGTTACAGATGCTTCAGGTTACAGACGCTTCAGGTTACAGACTCTGCTAACCCAGAAACAGTACCTCGGGTTAAGAACTTTGCTTCAGGATGAGAACAGAAATCGTGCTCCGGTGGCGCGGCGGCAGCAGGAAGCCCCATTAGCTAAAGTGGTGCTTCAGGTTAAGAACAGTTTCAGGTTAAGAACGGACATCCGGAACGAATTAAGTACGTAACCAGAGGTACCACTGTACACACCGCCGCTCTCACCTCACCTCCGATACAGCACTTAGGCAGGCCTTCGGTAGAGCTGTCACGGGGAAGAGGACAGGCACCAGGAACAGTCTACCAACGCCCAATCACATGGGTAGACCAGCACGCCCAGGGATCCGTGAAGCCTCCTGCTGGAGTGAAGTTGACGCAGCCTGCTGGCAGGGGCTTCATACACACCAGCGTAGCAGGGCGTCAGCGCTGGTGGCCGAGCAATGAGAGACGCTTGCCAGGTCAGGATGGCATGCACACGGATGCTCTTTCCCCCCTGCAAAGGAAAATGAGCCTGCTATCACCCGAGGATCGACCTGTCGATCGCGGTTGACCGGTTGGACATCCCTGTGGTACAGCTGGGTCTCCTGAAAAGATCTTAAAGGTGCATACAACCTGGGACCAGGATAACTAGCAGGCCACCTTCCATGGTACAGACCAGACCAATCTTTAATTTTCAGCAACCCTGAATGTGGCTTGTTAGCTTTTGAGGCAACTTTTAAAACAACTTTTAGCCACGGCAACTGATGGAAAGTTCTGAGTCGCTCAAAACTTGGTGCACTCCAGCGTCAACAAAACATTGTTCAAAAACACAGTGGCTCACCTATTTTCATTTCTCTTTCACTTCCCAAGCAAAATGAGACAAACAGGGAACTCAGGCATGAATTCAATAGAGCTTATGCTACATACAGATCTGGTCCTGCAATTATTTATTTAATGGAATTATGCACTGCCTTTCTGCCAAGGCACCCAATGTGATATAGAATTTTGAAACACGCACAAAGACAAATTTAGAGTGACAGGGATTTCTCAGGCCAACTGGGACCCATTAGTATGTGTGCTCCCTGGTCTGTTGCAGCCCCAGGGATGGTGGAAGAGGAACTGCCTCAACATCTCTTTCAGGTCCTTGATGGTTCTTTCAGGAGCTGATGGTATGTGTGCTTCCTGGCCTAGGCTCCTTCACTTCTCAAATTCCAAAATGTTAAGGTACAAAGAAAGTAATGCAGCAGATATTCATAAGAAATTTTCAAGCAGCCTGAAAGTTTATCGAAGAATTTAAACACAAAAATATTCCCGAACTGAAAAGAGAAATCTCATTTTCCCCCCATCTTTGTTCCTGTGGCAGTGGCAGATGAACTCAGAAGAAAAAGAAGGAACACTTTGTACTAAGATATCTACATTTCTAAAACTAACTACACCTTTTCTGGCACCACCCCTTTAATGAAAAATGGAAGAAGTAATAATTGTATGAAAATTCTTCATGTATTTATAGATGTAATCTATTATTTGTACTCAGAGGTTGGGAAATTTTAATGACTCCCTGGAGCTGAATGATTAATAATCATGTTCAGCTGTTTTAAATTTTAATTTTATCTTTGGTTGACAAGCTTAAATGCTTCACTGGAACAAGGATGGACTAGTGTATTTCACAGGGCTGGGCCATAAACGAGGAGCTTTCATGTTTCCCAGGAGTAAGTCAGAGCTATTAATTCTTTACAAGACGTAGTATAAAACTGTTCAACAAGGAAAATGTTAGTAAATCACACTAAGTCAACAAATATCTTTTCAGATAAATTTTTATTTTACCCATTTGATTTGCCAACATGGTTTTAAAGTGTTTTACACCACTCCACACACTGAGCCTGTGTGCCACGAAAACACTTCCTGCAGAAAGTGGAAAGGGTCGATGACTGGAGCAGCTCAGAGAAATATGTAAGCACCAGTGGCAAGACAGAGATCCCTCATTATTTAATAATTCACAATACGTAACAATATGTACTGGAATGCAGAGAAAATGCAGCTGGAACCAGTATCTGAAAAAGGAACACTTGGGCAAGGATCCAGAAAGTGAGATGCACTGTTTTTTGGGATCTTGGCAGTGGGGCTAATGTTTTTGTTTATGAGCTCTCTATAATCTGGACAAATTACTCTTTTAAATACTTGACCAACATTTGATTTATTAAATGGACAGCTCTCTCTCTCTTCCTCACACATGCACACACTCACACATAGACCCCATATGTTAGAGTGGTGCCTGTTCTTTAAAGACTATAATTTTTAAGAGTTTTTTTAAAATCCCACTGGGCAATCTAAACCAGCCCCTTGGATTCTTGCCCAAGTTAGGGTCAAAGCACATGTGATGTGGGTGTTCTATAACTGGAACTCCCAGTATCTTTTTCTATTACAAAAATCAGCCAAGGGCAGTTGATGTGGGACACACCAGTTTGGATAAGGGCTACGTCTTTCCAGCTACTATTTGTAAATTAAAAAGCTGTTAAGAATCATAGCTATAGTATTCCCACATGAAGTGTGGTTTGACCCTCCTCTGGAAGAAAGAAAGAAAGAAAGAAAGAAAGAAAGAAAGAAAGAAATCACAGACTTGTAGAGTTGGAAGGGACCACAAGGATCATTCTAGTCCAGGGGTAGGCAACCTAAGGCCTGGGGCCCGGATGCCGCCCAATCGCCGGATGGTCCGGGAATCAGCATGTTTTTATATGAGTAGAATGTGACCTTTTATTCAAAATGCATCTCTGGGTTATTTGTGGGGCCTGCCTAGTGTTTTTACATAAATAGAATGTGTGCTTTTATTTAAAATGCATCTCTGGGTTATTTGTGGGGCATAGGAATTCATATTTCCCCCCAAAATATAGTCTGGCCCACCACATGGTCTGAGGGACGGTGGAGTGGCCCACAGCTGAAAAAGATTGCTGACCCCTGTTCTAGCCCAAACCCCTGCAGTGCAGGGATCTTTAACCCAATGTGGGGCTCAAACCCACAACCCTGAGATTAAGAGTCTCATGCTCTACCAACTGAGCAATCCCTCCAGTAATCAAAGTTCAGTATTTCATGTGGTTATGCTATAGCACAGGACAGTGATATTCTGCCCTATTTCTCACTAATAACAGATGAGATAAACTAGTGTCAAGACTGCAGTATGACACTCATAGATGGAATGCACCTCCATATAAAAAGAAAATTTGCATACAGATAAGTAGATTTGATGGAGCTGTTTGTATGAAGGGGAAGAGACGTCTGATGCAAATACGCAATGGCCATTTGTTAAGTGTCCCTGATTACGTTAAGAGTGTGAACACTCAAACTGAAGGTCAGTTTCTAGATTTAGCCAGATGCTGATTCATTTCCCTTTTGCGACATTTTCAAGTTTAGTAAAGAACCGTTCAGAGACACAGAAAATCCACATCAAGTATGCTTAACAGTTTCAGAGCTTCTTGCATTGTGCATAGTGCAAATGTCAATTAAACTAACATAATTACTACATATCCTGAAGTTTAATGAATTGCTAAGAAAATTCACTTACACAACATTTTATTTTGCTGGAAATGAGAATCATTAAGAAGGAAAGTATTTTGTTGGAATTAAATTTGCAAATTAAACTGCTATTTTGCAGGAAGGATTCAGGCAGAGAAATATGAGCTTTGTACGCAGATATTTAACACCTGTTACGTACTTTTATGTGCTGGAGGAAGTGCTCACAGCAGGATGGCTAGCTTCAATATTAATTCAGTTTTACAGCTGTTATATTTTATCTGAGAATGTTTATGATTAGATAAACTCATGGACCAGACTGAAGCAGGGGGAGGAAATACCAGATTATTGTATTTTTTTAAAAAATGAAGTCCTAATAAAGTAAGTTAATTTTGAAATGTCTAATAAAGCAACATGTAGTCGCTTTTCAGACATCCTCAGAACCTCCTCTACTACAATTCATTTTCAATATAAGTTTATTCTTCTAGCCAAAGGCAATGTACCAATAAAGCAATACAGATCATACATCCATAATATGAACCAACAGCCATGAGGTAAGAGGGAGGTTACCAGAAACACCAACAAATTCAAATCCAGCTTGATTTCAAATTAAACCTCCAAATCACTACTACTATTTATAGCGATTTTATTTCAATATTTTTTCCTGATTTTTTTCCCCAGCTAGTGCATAGAGGGCCACTCTGTGTGCTATACAGCCATTACTGTCATTCAAATGAAACCAAACCACTTAAACTAAATGTAAAACTAAACATATATTCTTATTTATTAAATTAATATATAGCTCTTCATCAAGAGATCCCAGGGCAGTTCACAGAATAAAATACAAGATAAAACACAAGTAAATAATTAAACCAAAACAACAGATCCACTTTGCCAGTACGTTGCAACTGACCTTAGAACTATTCAAAATAAAAACAAATTAAAACAGATCCCAGAGCTCAAGGACAAGCAACATTACACATCACCATCTTCACTCAGAATTCCTCTTTTACTACAGGAGAGCAAATGTAGCAAGATTTTGCCTTCTACCTAACAGCCACAGGTGCCTTCAAGGAGGAAGAGCCTTTGAGGAGTAGGGCTAGGAACGAGCTCTGAGTAAGACCTGGTTTTTTTAATCATGCAAAATTGTCTCATAACATGCTCAGGTTCCAATATAGTTTTGCTTAAAAGTCCCAACCCTGTGGAAGTATTTTTCTTAATGGACATACAGAACTAGCACCTGCTCTTAATCTGTTCTTATTTGCTTCTCTCTCCTGCTCATTTCTAATATGGCCTGCAGCATATTTATATCCTAAGGAAGGTCGCAAGATGATCTACAAATAAAGTAATCAGTTCTCTGGGAAAGAAGGTGCACTAGGGAGATGTGCAGTTTGTTCCTCACCAACAGGCCGTTAATTACACCCTTGTGCAATAAAGCCTTCAGTCCCTTCCCCCACCCCAGATGATCTCCGGTAAAGAACATGCTGTGCATGAATTGCTAGTTCTGTAGATAGAAGGCTGTTGCTCCACTCTCAAGTTTAGGGGTCAAGGGGTTGTTCAACAGTGGGTCTGCAGGGTGGGGCGGCTTAGCCTCTCCCCTTGAGAGGAGGCAAAAGGCTTCAGGGGACTCTGCCTGGTCCTTCTTGTAGGTGGCATCATCCCTATCAAGAATATCCTTCAGCAGCATCTTCAAACAGAAATTCACAGTGCAAACGGTAAAACGATTTTTTTTTTAACCAAAGGTAAGATTACCAAGCTCAAAATTTAATGCACTCTCTAATGACAAACCTAGACGGCATCTTAAAAAGTAGAGACATCACCTTGCCAACAAAGGTCCGTATAGTAAAAGCTATGGTTTTCCCAGTAGTGATGTATGGAAGTGAGAGCTGGACCATAAAGAAGGCTGAGCGCCGAAGAATTGATGCTTTTGAATTATGGTGCTGGAGGAGACTCTTGAGAGTCCCATGGACTGCAAGAAAATCAAGCCTATCCATTCTGAAGGAAATCAGCCCTGAGTGCTCACTGGAAGGACAGATCCTGAAGCTGAGGCTCCAAGACTTTGGCCACCTCATGAGAAGAGAAGACTCCCTGGAAAAGACCCTGATGTTGGGAAAGATGGAGGGCACAAGGAGAAGGGGACGCAAGAGGACGAGATGGTTGGATAGTGTTCTCGAAGCTACCAGCATGAGTTGGACCAAGCTGCGGGAGGCAGTGGAAGACAGGAGTGCCTGGCGTGCTCTGGTTCATGGGGTCATGAAGAGTCGGACACGACTTAAACGACTAAACAACAAAAAAATGGTCTTAGTGGCTCCAGTGTTCCTACTACTAATCATATCTGGGCAACTGTGGCACATAGGGTTGCCACATTCCCAAAAATGAGTTTCCGGACAAAAAATAAGTCCAGGTTTTCCTGGGTGGTGAGCTTCAGCATCTCTTTTTCTAGAAAATAGCACTGGGAATATGGAAAAGGAAATGAAATGTAGGACACTGTCCTCAACCCTGGCATTACTAGCCTTACTGACTTAACCCGAGTAAATGATTTTTTGAGATCCAAGTCTTGATGGTGTTTTGCAAAACACATACTCTCTTGTACTTTGGCCTTAGGCCCCTCCTATTAGCAACAGAAACAACACCAGCTGACTCTGCAAGCAGCAGGTATTTTTCACGCAGAGACCTAAGGCATTATTATTATTATTATTCTTCATACCATTCACTATTGTATGCTGCAACCCCAAAGAGTGTGTTTGAACCGAAAAAACTGCATAAATATTGTGACAGCTTTGCTGTATGCAGACACGATGGTAGGAGAACAAGGTTGCAGACAATAAATAACTCAGCATCTCCAACAGTTAAACATGCATTCAGTTTGGTAATTTAATTTCCTGTGGCCCCATATTAATTGGATATCAGAAAATGGGAAACAAATCTGGTAAGAAGTATAAAGAAAGATTAGTTTCTTATTTTTCTGGTTATTTTAAAAATGAGATACTACTTAAGCACAAAGAACTACTTTAGGAGCACATAGTGGAATTTTTGAAGATAACTTCTACAAGTACCATTGAAATGAATGGGGTGTGTGCAAGAACATTATTCTACAGGAGAACTTTCAAGTGGACTACACCCTTTGACTATTTTTCTTTCAAAAGCAACCCAGCACTCTATGCACATGAGGTGAGTCGCCAGCTTCTCAGATACTATAATAATAATAATAATAATAATAATAATAATTGTTGTTTTTGTTTTAAAAAAATTCTGGCTTTTAATTTCTGTGTGGTGGGCAGCTGGGGGAACAGTTGAGGAGGGGTTTGCAACAGCTGGGGAGGGGTTTGCAATTTCTGTGTGGTGGGTGGGTGGCTGGGGGAACAGTTGAGGTTTTTGAAGACTTTGGTGATTTTTAAAGCTTTTCCAAAACTTCTTTTGCAGCCATTTGAGGATTTTGAAGACTTTGGTGATTTGCAGCCATTTCGTAAGTTAAACTTTTAAAACTTTTTTGGGGGTTTTTGGATTTTGGGTTGGGTGTTTGGAATTCAAGGACTTGGTTCTGGGTTTGAATTCCTGTGTGGTGGGTGGCTGGGTGCTTTTGAATTTTTTGGGTGTGAAGCACTGATTTCCCCCCCCCCCCCTGAGTTTACGAAGCTAGGAGCTGTGCTGCCATGGGACCCAAGAAGACTGCTGCTGCAGAGGCCGGCGAGAGGAAGAAGGAGAAGGTGACGCTGGAAATGAAGAAGAAGATCATGCGGAAGCACGACGGTGGAATGCGTGTGACAGACCTCGCCAGGGAGTACGGCAGGAACCCATCGACCATCGGCATCATCCTGAAGATGAGGGAGAAGATCCTTGAGACTGATGCAGCCAAGGGAGTCACCAGGATCGTGAAGAACCGCCCAGCTGTTCTGGAGGAGGTCGAGAAGTTGCTGCTCATCTGGTTAGAAGAGAAGCAGCGTGCAGGGGACACAGTGACTGAGGCCGTCATTTGTGAGAAGGCCAAGGCCTTGCACGCAGACCTCGTCCGGGAACAGCCAGGAACCTCAGGCGAGCCAGAAGTCTTCAAGGCAAGCAGAGGCTGGTTTGACCGGTTCAAGACAAGATCTGGAATCCACAGCGTGGTCAGGCATGGAGAGGCTGCCAGTTCTGATGTTCCTGCGGCTGAAGACTTTGCATTGGAGTTCCTGGAGGCTGTGAAGACGGAGAGCTACGTTCCACAGCAGGTCTTCAACTGCGACGAGACCAGGCTGTTTTGGAAGAGGATGCCCAAAAGGACTTTCATCACACAGGAGGAGGCCAAGTTGCCTGGTCACAAGCCCATGAAGGACCATCTGACCCTGCTCTTCTGTGCCAACGCAAGCAGCGACCTGAAGATCAAGCCCCTGCTGGTGTACCACTCGGAGAACCCACAGGCCTTCAAGAAACACAAGGTCGACAAGGAGCAGCTGAGTGTCATGTGGCGATCCAACAGTAAGGCTTGGGTCACACGTGTGCTGTTTGTGGACTGGGTCAATCTTGCTTTTGGCCCTGCTGTCAAACAGTACCTGCTGGACAACGACCTGCCGCTGAAGGCTTTGCTTCTGATGGACAATGCTCCTGCTCATCCTAAAGGCCTTGAGGAGGACTTGTTGGAGGAGTTCAGCTTCATCAGCATCATGTTCCTGCCGCCTAACACCACACCACTGCTCCAGCCGATGGATCAGCAGGTCATCGCCAATTTCAAAAAACTCTACACCAAGGAGCTTTTCAGGCGATGCTTCGAGGTGACTGATTGCACCACCATCACCCTGCGGGAATTCTGGAAGGACCACTTCGACATCGTCACCTGCTTGTAGATGATCACCACGGCCTGGAACGGCATCAGCCAGAGAAATTTGAATTGCGCTTGGCGCAGCCTGTGGCCGGACTGTGTGGCACCAAGTGACTCTGATGCACCAGAGTCAACAGTGGTGCAGGACATTGTTGCCTTGGGGAGGACCATGGGCCTGGAGGTCACAGAGGAGGACGTCTGCGAGCTGGTGGAGGAGCACGACCACGAGCTGACCACCCAGGAGCTGGTCGAACTGCAGGCAGAGGCTGCGCAGCAGCAGGCCTCGCTGGAAGAGGAGGAAGCAACTGAGGAACGGCTGTCCTCCAAAGAACTGAGGGACATTTGCATGAAGTGGAAGGATGTGCAGGCTTTTGCACAGCGGCACCACCCTAACGAGCACGTGGCACATGACCTTGCGAACACTTTTGATACGACGGTCATGTCGCCTTTCAGGGAGGTGCTGAAAAGGCAGATGAAGCAGCAGACCATGGACAGGTTCTTCAGCAAGAAGCAAAGAGTGGAAGAGGAACCTTCTTCGAGTGGTCCCCCAGAGTCTTAGAAAATGTACTGTACACTTCGTTGATTTTTAAATGTTTTTCTGTCATGTTTAGAAACTTAATTTATTGTTCCTTCAATTTTTGAAATGCTCTTTACAGTATGTGTGACTTTAAAGAGCACTTAATAAACTCTTGTTGTACCAAATTTGGCTTTGTTTGGACTTTTTTTGACCATAGGAAGGCATTAATTGAATTTCAATGCATTCCTATGGGATTTCGTGCTTCGCAAGACGAAAAATTCGCTAGACGAAAAAACTCGCGGAATGAATTAATTTCGTCTTGCGAGGCACCACTGTACTAACTTCTTAGTTAAGAAAACACTAGTTTATCCTAACTTCTTAGACTAGAACATAAGTTTTCTTGAAACAAGTATTAAAGAAAATGTTGATAGATTCAAGTGTAATAAACTGACATCTTTCACAAGAAGCTCCTCACTGACGAACTTGAGTTGAGAAAGGTCAGTAGAACCAAAAAAATTATGTTCTCAGAGGCAGAGAAAGCAGTCCCACAGGGGCCCAAAATTTTGATAGAAGTATATTGTTAGACACACCTGCTGAGACTGAGTTAGCTTTACATAATTAAGTCCAGATTTTTCTCAGCATGGGCCTCTTGTCCGGTCATATAAACTGTTGACATGTTTTAAAATATGATGCATTATATAAATGTAACCACACAACATTAGATTAATTTCCATGACTCAAGCAGGCAAACAACAATAATTCAAGGCAGCATGATAGCTGTGATGGATCTAGGACAGGGAAAATTTTAAAAAGCTCAATCCAGACTTTACAAAGCATTCAATAAAATATGAAAGAACACACTATTTAAAAGAACTATAATACACACAAATATGTATTCATATTTCCTGCTAGTAAGGGGCAGAGGAAGGAAAGAGTGTTGTGTTTCTGTGCCACAAAGTAAATTTTTCTGGGATCTGAGAAACCAGGTCAGCTGTGGCAACCTCCCCAACCCCACCCTGAAAAAATCATTTGTTACTAGGGCTGTCACTCAAATAAGGAAATCTTAATAAATCATATTAGTTCTAGATGATTAATTAATGAAAACTGCATATATTTGTGTGAGAAACAAGTTTCCCTTCTCATTCGGGGGAATGACTCTCTCCTAAAACAATGCGAGGCATTTGTAGTTAGGTATTTCTGTGTGTGGTATTTATAATCTTAAATCTGTAGACTGGTCTGCTGTTTTTAATAATTTATCAGATTAATCAACAAACATTTAAGCTTCCGTTGTGGCATTTTTATGCTTAGATTTGGATTCAGATAATCAAATTAGTCAAGCTTCTGTTTGTCCTTCACTGTGCTACAGCCAAGACCTGGTTGGCCTTCTGAAGTAGTGCTGATTTCAACAGATACAGTAAAGATTTTGTATTAGTATCTGCCTGATATAAACTTAACTGGTCACTGCAAAGTTACAATACGGGCGGCAACCATTTTAGGCCAATTGAAGAAGGCAGAACAGGGGTGGAATGGGGGACAAAACTTATATGCACTCCACCAACTTCGGGGCTGGGAACCCTCGCAAAATGGTTGCTGCCTCTATGTTGGAGACTGCAAATTCTCCACCTACTTGGCAGAGAATACAAGGTAATCTTACTGAATTTTGCTATCTGACTGGGACAATTTGATCAAATACCTGTTTAAAAGACATGGCATTCCTAGACATTATTATAGGATAACTGAAGCTGCTGCCATATAAGCACCTCTTTCAAAGTACAGCCAAACATCATCTTCCGACAATGTTGGTATGCTAACCAACCAACACACTTAGGTCCTAAGAAGGTTTGAGTTTCACATGCAAGAGGCAGGAAACAAAGAAAAATAAATAATAAGCACTGGCAAACCAGATTTGGTTTCACTGCTCTCCTGCCTGATCCGGGGGTGGGAAGACTTTAGACATCTGGAATCTACTTTGTTTTTTAATAGAGCCCCAAAGTAGACTAACCAGTCAGGGGCAATACAGTGGTGTGGTGGACATGAGGGCCCACAGGGAGAGAGTACACTTTACTAGGGCCTGGAGATCATAGGTGGCTTGTCCAGACTGCAACCCCATTCCCATGGAGGAGTCCAAAATATGACAGTAATATTTACTGTTTATATAGTGCTGTGGAACATCCAAAGCATTTGAGATAATACAAGCTCAATGAAGCTAACAACCACCCTACAAGGTACAATTATCCACATATTGCTTATCAGCAGTGGAGGCTGAGTGAGCAGGTTGCCTAAGTCTGCCTACTGACCTGATGTCTACAGGGAGATTTGAAATGGGGACTTCCTAGTGATTTATAGTGCTATGATGATTTACACCAGGAAATCCATTTAGGACAGGACGGGCCAACTTTCTCACCAAGTGGCTTGCAGGAGTCCTTCAACATTAACCCATGGGCTGCACAATGCCTTGCTACGTGGTGGAGGGGATAGCGAAGCCAAAATTTGATGTTGGCACTAGGCTTTGGCAAGGAGGTGCGAGTCTCTGGTAGGGTCCTAGAACCCTGCTACCTCCTTCCCAAAGCTGGGAAAGCATTAACTAGGCTTTGGGAAGGAGGAAGGTGGACTCTAGAACCCTGTCAGAGCCTTGTGACTCCTGCCCAAAGCCCAAGACCATTCTTACCCAGCTTTGGGAAGGAAGTGCAATGGCTGTTGTGGGGCATCAAATGTTGCTGAAGGCCGCCTCAAAAGGCCTTGAAGGCCACATGCGGCCCTTGGGCCATGTGTTGGACCACCCTGATTTAGGAGACAGAGCAAACTATTGCTGATCTACAGTGTGAATGCTTAAATCAGCAACGTGGCCATCTCACCCACCTACCGGCCCCCCATATTATGCCTCATTTGATCACTACAAGTATGGCATCACACCCAGAGAAAACAGTGGATATATAAATCTCCAGGAAACAAGGTTAAAGGTAAAGGGACCCCTGACTGTTAGCTCCAGTTGCAGATGACTCGGGGTTGCGGCGCTCATCTCGCTTTACTGGCCGAGGGAGCCGGTGTACAGCTTCTGGGTCATGTGGCCAGCATGACTTTTTTTTTTTTTTTATAATCATATTTATTAAAATTTCCAATAATAACAGAATAAAGAAGATAGAAAAGATAAAGAAAAGAAAGAAAGAAAAGAGACCAATTTTAAACCCTTATTTTCATAACCTTCTTTCTGGGACTCCCTCCTTCCCCTCCCGACTGTATTCCCCTTTCCCTATGTTGGTTCCACAAGTTCTCATTCCCAATTTAACCTAATATGTTATGCCTAATAGCCAATTTAAATTGCAATCTTAACATCACTCCTCACCTTTAACAAAATAGAACAAAGATTTTTCCCCCCAAAATCTACCCCGTTTCCTTCCACGAATTCCCCCCCTTTTTTTTTCCAAAACATGTTAAATCAAAATACCAAAGTTATATATAAAAAAAATAAAAGATAGAAAATAGAAGAAGGTTCCAGAAGTTGATTACATAGCCTTTGGATTCTAGAATTCCCCCTCCCTTCCCCGGTTTAGATTCCCTATGTCCATCAGTCTGTATGTTGTCGGCCTGGAGGTCTCAAGTCCACAGCCAAATTTTTCTCAATCCATCTTGCCGGTTTTCTTTAAATTTACTTGTTTTGATAATGTTTAATTTCAAAAATCCAGTCTAATCGAGGCCTTTAATTTCCCTTGGTCATTGTTGCTCCTCCCATTGTTCTTGCCGTGGCGTAGTTGGTCCTTTACTCTTTTGTTTCTTACTTTCTCAGGTTTCTGTCTTGTTCAGCTGCAAAACCATTCTTATTCTGAAATCTAGTATCTCTACAGAGGTTTGTTATTCAGGAGCTTACTTAAATAGAAAGATTCTATTGTGTTGTCACCTCTGTAGACAAAACAATATTTCAGTTTTGCTACTTTCCCAGGAGCTAAGACCAGTAGTACACATCCCAGAGTAGTTTTCCACATACGCCGCTTGTAATGTCCCAAAGCCCCTCTAGAGGGATTGCAATAACTTTGTGTCCTCTCATCCAAAAGTCAAGTTGTTGTTTCTTTTTCCACCCGACATTTTGTATCCATATTTATATCCAATTGTATCAAAATTAACCAGCAAAATACTTGTAGCAAAGTCCTCTTTATATTCTCAAGATTTGACAGCTACCTTGACAGCTGTCAAACTCTCCATCTCTCTCCGCCAGGTTCTCTGAATCGCCCCGGTTCCCGGGGGGGGGGGGTTGCCTTTTCCCTCTCACCCTCGACTCTCCTCCAGCACAATTCTTGTAATGATTCCATCGTGGAATTTGGTATTTTTAGTCAGCAATAAACTTCTGAATTGATCTTGGTTTCTCAGTCCTTGTTTTAGCATGTTTACAATCAGGGAGGGGACTGACTTCCTTTTTAGATCCCCCCCGCTCGTGCCGAATCCGAAAAAAAAAAAATTCCTTTTTGTTTTTCTCCTTTTGTACCCGGTTACCCAATTACTCACGGGTTTTTGTTAAATGTCCGAATTTCAAATGGAAGAAGCCAGCGCTCTCCGACGAATGGCATGCGGCTGCACTTGGCAGGGGAAGCGATAGACTCAAAGTACCACGCCACTCCCTGGCACCCGATCCGTAGCCTTTAAAAAGGCTCCTTCACGAGTCGGGAGGGCGCTGACGGTACCAGCCGAGTCCCCATGTCCACGGGCCCCGTGCCCGTGGTTTTTAAGGGTCCCCGCGTCGCCGGCGCGGTAGGACCCAGCCCCTGCCGAGCCGACTCCCTCCGGAGCTCGGAGGGAGTCCGCCATTCGGCGATGGCGCCAACCCGGAAGTCCCCATGTGGCCAGCATGACTAAGCCGCTTCTGGCGAACCAGAGTAGTGCACGGAAACGCCATTTACTTTCCTGCCAGAGCAGTACCTATTTATCTACTTGCACTTCGTGCTTTTGAACTGCTAGGTTGGCAGGAGCTGGGACCGAGCATCGGGAGCTCACCCCGTTGCGGGGATTCGAACTGCTGACCTCCTGATCGGCAAGCCCTAAGCCAGGGGTCCCCAAACTAAGGCCCACGGGTTGGATAAGGCCCGGGGGACTCGTTTATCCAGCCTGCGGTGACCCCCGCCGCCTGTCCCCACCGCCTGCTCTTACCAGCGCTGCGCTGAGCGGCTGCCCACTTCCGGGTCAGAGGTGCACCGGAAATAGCTTGTGCGCATGCGAAAGCGTTATTTCCGGTGCACAACCAGGTCGGAGGAGGCCTGTGCACAAGCTATTTCCGGTGCTCCTCCGACCTGGAGGTGCGCCCGAAATAGCGTGTGCTCATGCATATGGGCACACGCTCCTCCACCCTCTGGCCCACCGCGCGATAGGCGCTGGAGACACTGGCCCGAGGCACGCTAAGTTTGCTGACCCCTGCCCTAGGCTCAGTGGTTTAACCCACAGTGCCACCCGCGTCCCCCAGGAAACAAGAGAACTTGCTAAATGTGACAGACAGGAACCTCTCTAGAACACACAGAGCTGTGAAGGAGGTCATTTAGGTACATGTTTGCTGCAATTCACACTTCCACACCTTTCACCATCTTTACCTAAAGTGAATTCTATTCAGACATCTATAGGAATTTTTCACTAACACTGGAATCATGTAACAATTATTTTGAAAATGTGATTTTCTTTTTTTAAAAAAGGTTTAAAATTAGTAGCAGGGCATGGTGAAAACCTAAGGAGGCATCCAATACTATTTTTAGACTCCAGATTAAAACTTTTAAAAAAGCAAATTTAACTCAGGATTTTCAAATGCTGTTGCTTGCTCTTTTTTCTATGGTGTGTTGTATAGGCAATTCACGGTACAGTATATTTTTTCAGTTCAGTTGTATACCACCCAGGAATCACTTTCTGAAGAGGAATAATAAGAAATATTTAAATAAAATGCACCAGAAGCTTTTGAGAGTATCTTTCTGTTATGAGCATTTTGGCCAAAGCATACTAAGGGACAAACATATTCTCATTTCATTAGGGAGCCGGAGAAAACTTAATTATGCCCTCTGCTGGTTCTTTCAGATACTGGAGAGTTGTTTACATGGCCCAGGTCAGAAGTGACCATTTCTAGATAAGGTATCATGTGCTGACTAACATTTGCAATTCCCACCCACTCACTTTTATTTTTGCGGCTGATGCAAAAACATCTAAACATGCTTGTCATAAGGATCTATCCAAAACAATCAGCCCAAATAAAACAGTAAACAGAACATTTGGGAAATTGTGGGCGAACCCTTCTTTTTTTACTTCCTTGTTAAAAATGTTATCTCAGTATTTCCTGTTTTCTTCTACATCAAAAGCAGAATTATCAGTCTTCTCATTCCTGAAAATACACCCCCCCCCCATAAGGAAGTCTTAGCTGGATCAGTTCTTAGAAGTCTTCCATCTTCTCCTCTTGGGGAAAAAACAAGATAAATGTAGATAACCAAATAACCTGAGAAGCTTTTCAAAATTTTGAGGTTTTTTTCTTCAACTTCAGCCCTTCCAAAGGCTCAACTGACTTAAAGAGAGTGTAGCTCAACAACACAAAGATTATGATGCCAATAGAAAGCAATGCCAGATATTTCTGCTTAATAACTAAACACAAGTAATCGTGAACAATACCTGGAATGAACAAACACCACACTACGCAACTTAATTCATCATATTATTTTATTTATTGTTTATTATTAAAATTATACAACACCCTTTTAGCATTAGTTATACCAAAACACAGGTTCCAGTTGGCTTTCTTTGTGGAAAGCTGCTGCTTGACATGGCTTCTGAAAAGTTAGGTGGATTCTCATCTAAATAGTCATGCATGACTAAGTTCTTTCATTAATCTGCTCTTTATACTGCAGGTATTCACACTCCTTCAATTACAAGGTGTTATTAGCATCGGAAGTCACTTTAAGGTGTTTCCTTCAACCATGGAAATTTGTAATGACTATCCCATTATGTTATGAGTGATTTCCTGTTTAAAGTCTGCACTGAGAAAGGCAAGGAGTGATGCCCAGAGGATTGCCAGACGGTATGCCAATGATTATTGGCTAAAGCTGTGTCAGAGCATTCAATTCACTTGCAAAATGTATGAAGGCATGAAGAAAGCCTTTGGACCAATAGTCAGGAAAACCGTACCACTGAAAACCTTGTCTGGAGAGATCATCACAGACTGCAGCAAGCAGATGAGCACTATCAAGAACAGCACTTGCAGAAAAACATGATTGCTGACACAGCAGTTGACAGCATCCAGACTCTGCCTGTCTTTGGAAGAGCTGGATGTCCCTCCCTTCCTTAACTATCAGGCATGTGATAAAGCCCCAGGACAGGAAGGAATCTCAAATGAAGTGCTGAAAGCCAGCTTCAACTCCTCCCTCATGATGCACCTCCACGGCCTTCCCTTGCAATGCTGGGAAACAGGATCTGTGCCACAAGACAAGTGCGACTCCAGCATTCCGGCCCTCTACAAGAACAAAGGTGACCACTATGACTGCAACAGCTACCGAAAAATCTCCCTGCTGAGTACTGTGGGGAAAGTCTTCGCCCATGTAGTTCTCAACAAATTACAGTTACTCACTGACAGGGTTTATCCTGAGTCACAAAGCCGGTTTAAAGCTCAGAGGTCAACAGTCAACTTGATATTCACACTGCGTCGGCTGCAGGAGAAATGCTGAGAGCAGAGTCGCCCCTTGTACATCACCTCCAAAGACTTGACAAAGGACTTTGACATCGTCAACTGAAAAGGACGCTTCATTACTCAGTATGATAGTATGCCCACCTAAGCGCCACAAGACGCTTGTCCTTCCACAAGAACATGTGTAGCACCTTCCACTATGACAGCTCATCCTTGGATGCCTTCCCTTTAAAGAGCAGTGTGGAACAGGGCTGTGTTTTCTCCAGAACAGCATGGGAGAATGTTAGGCTAACGACCAATACCAAGATGAAGGTCTACCAGCCTTGAATGTTGAGCGCACTGCTTCATTGTAGTGAGACATGAGCAACTTACTCCCGCCAGGAGCAATGCTTTAATGCCCTCCATGTGTGCTGCGTCAGAAAGATTTTGGGCATCACATGGCAGGAGAGAACCTCAAACAATGATGTGCTCTCCCAAGCCCACATTCCCAACATTTTCATACTCCTGCCTCAGCTACGTCTACGTTGGCTTTGTCATGTCCACAGGATGGAAGATGGCAGGATCCCCAAGGAAGTGCTCTATGGGGAACTGGCTTCAGGCACCTGGTTCTTTGGCAGACTAATTCTGTGTTACAAAGATGTCTGCAAAAGTGACATGAAGATTGGCAACATTAACCCCACCATGGGGAAATCCCTTACAGACTACTACAGCACCTGGAGAGAGTCAGGTTGTGTATTCACAGCAGTGACAAGAGGAAGAATGACCGCTGGGAGGAGCGCAGAAAGAATAAATGCCATGGTCTTCTTCTTCTTCTTTGGTGATCACTCGTAGCCAAGTAAGATTGTCTTCCATAAACACGGTTTTAACAATGAGTTCGTAAGTGACTGTGGAGGCCAATTCTGGACCCACACGTCCTTCCACAGTGGGGACATTGGTTCCCGGGTGGGAGTTGATCACAGTGTAGATTTGCCAAGCATGCCTTCCTCTTAGCACATTTCTCCCTTGCGTTCTGAGTTCGAGTGTCTTCAAAGTCCATGACACCTTTGGTAAAGGCTGTTCTCCAACTGGAGTGCTCGCAGGCCAGTGTTTCCCAGTTGTCAGTGTTTATACTACATTTTTTTAGATTTACCTTGAGACAGTCTTTAAACCTCTTTTGTTGAGATATAGGTTTTTTGTTGCAGCTGTGGCATATAAAGGCGTTTGGTTGTGTTGATGCAGGTGTACAATGGCATTTTTTTTAAATTGTGAAAATGTCATGGTACACCTGCATCAACACAACCAAATGCCTTTATATGCCACAGCTGCAACAAAACCTATCTCTCCCGTATCGGTCTCTATAGCGACAGCAGGCATGGAACTATCCCATAGTTTGACTTCACCCCAAAGGTACACTCTTCCATTGTCTCCCAAGATGTAACAATGCCAGCCAATCCTAATATGTTATGAGCAGTGTTAGAAATTGAGATATGAAATCTAGGAGCTTTCTTAAACCTAGGTTATTAGCACATCAGCGGAATGTCTAGGCGCACTTTTTTATAACAAGAATACAAAGCTGAAAATGAATGAACTGCAGTTAAAATATTATGTTCATTTTTCATATGGTCTAGTCCTTCCCTGCCCACCCCCTAATATTCTTAAGAGGGTCTCTTCTCCAGTCTTCAGAGAGAAGCCGGATGTGGAGAGGCAGAAAAAGGTTCTCCCTTTCCTTCCACTCTGCAGTTTTAATCTGAAATCTTAGGTGCAGTACTGAGCCCAGAACTCAGAAACTGCTCACGCTAATGAAATTCCCTGTCGCAAAATGCGCCTAAAACAATGGGAGTTTCGAACACTGGTTATGAGTGATTTCCTGTTTAATGTCAGTTGAAAATGATACCCAAAATAGTCCTCAAAATAGGACTATATTCAAAATAGATAAAACGTTGACTAAAAGAGGCCACAGTTTCATCCTTTATTCGTCAAACCTGACTGCTAATACTGCAGTAATCACTTACCGGTACATTCCAGAGTACTTTTTGAGCAGATGGCATATAACTTGCCCATCCAATTGCCATTTCAAACAATGGTGAAGAATCCCAGCTATGCTCCATATTGAGAATATTGCTGTCATTTTGCTATCACTCCACTATGAGGGTTATGTCACAAAAAACACACGTTCCCCCAGCTTGGAAGGCAATTAATTTCCTCCCTCCACACTAAAAAGTTATAAGCAACCATTTAGCCTGCCTGTGTGTTTTAGTCCTAAGTACTGCTGGAGATCAGATACTGGAGCTATTTCAAGTGGTAACCTATATTTTGTAACATGCTAGTCTTCTGGATTTTAGAGTGGAAACTGGGTTGCTGTTGGGAAAAAATAAACACCACCTTTGTGTTTATCTGGGTCCTGTAATTGGCTGTAGCCTGTTATGGAAGCTTTTTACTTTTAACCACCCCCTCTCCCTTTTATCCCCTACTGGAATTTTAAGTTGTCCCCCCCCCCACCCTGGCCCAATATCTAATTACAGTAAATCATTATTTGAAGTCTGGAACCACTCACTTACCCTGGCATATAATTATAAAACCCTGGTATTCAAATATAAGGCTTTGTTCTTCACCAAACTTTCTAAAATGTACAACCCTTTTAGCTCTTTTCTATCAACCAAATGTCATGTAATACTTTGCCTCGAATCATTAAAGCTGCATGACTTTAAGATACTTCATGCAATTTCAGTGCATATGGAAAAACAATGACTTATCTCCATTTAATCATCTTATTAAATACAAAATAACTAACTGCACAAAGGTTGTGTGAATGTTCAAAGTGTGTGCTGCAACCTTTTTGGTTTATTGCTGCTTTGATATGTGTTTCTAAAGGTCTGGTTTAGGGTTTCTGATCTCTCTCTTTTTCTTCACTTGCAAACCTCTTCTGGGATTCAAGGTACAAATAGTGTTGTCCACTTTTGCAGGAGGACGTCTGGCCTGAATATAATTGGTTTCGCCTGCTTTATGTCACCTTGTTATGGAATCAGTGCAGACATGACGTTGCCTCCCTCCTAAGTACTATTCAGAAACTGAGAGCCAGCATCCAGATTTACACCCTACCCCTTCCCATTCTCATTCCCTCTTGCGAGTGAATTGCCTCTTCTGCATTAACTGTGGTTAAGGGAAATGTCAGCACTCAACTTCCCTGCAGTTACTTGCTGAACAAGGGTTCCCACTTAATTTCAGACCATGTATGTGCTACAACAACCATGTTGAAACTAAGCAGATCTGTGGTTGGTCAGTACCTGGATGGGAGGCTACCTATGCATCCTACAAATGCCAGCTTGAGAGTGGGAGACAACTATACAAAATAAACCAGGAATTTGGGAGGAGTAAATAGGCCGGGATCCATACACAGAACCAGTTCCATGAGCCCATGAGGGATTTAAATTTGCTTTTCTATAACACAAGTCCCACTCTTCATACTGCCACATGGGACGCTGCTTTTGAAATTGCAAGGAGTTTGTGATATTGTGATCACAAGTGGTTTGTGATCACAAGTGGTTTGTGATATTGTGCATATGCATATGGGGCCACCAAGTTAAGAAAGAAAGAAAGCCATTTAGGAGAGCATAAGGAGACAATTTGCAACCCAATCATTCATTTTGTATCACTCTATGCATAGATTTTATATGCTCTTGTTGAAAGGATTGTCAGAAAGTCTGGCTTGCATCAGTCCCACACCAACTGAAGTAGGTCTCCCAATATTAACCTTAACTCTAAGAACTTGTACTTTAACCAACCTGTTGAAGTTATCACCATTTAAACCTAATCCTAAACTTCCTGGAAGCAAGTTTCATTGAAATAACTGGAATTTGCCTCTACTTGGTGCTTCAGGAATAAAATTTGGTAGCAAGTTCAAAACAGATGACATATTCTGAACATTCACCCCAAAGGCACACTCCATTGTCTTCTGAGACAGATGGAAGCCAACAACTCTTGAGGAATCTTCAAAGCTATTGAACTTACCTAGTTAAATAGTTTAGTGCCAACTCTGACGGTGATGGTTTCTTAGATTCTACTTTCTTAACTACGATCCCTTTTTCTCGCATTAATCTCTTTTCTTCCTTCTTGCGCTCTTTCTTCAGCTTTCTTTCCAACGTCCTCTTTTCCTCTGGAGAAAGTTCTTCATCTGAATCCTCCTCCGGTTTATTTTCCTGAATAACAAAAGTACAATACTCAATCTACTGTTTATTAGAAAATGTCCCAGTTTCTATGTTGATAGACAGGGTGCATGTGAGGGGAGGGCCTAAATGCTGGAGAAACGTCAGGGTAGGCTGTATGGTATCTCTTTATGAACAGCACACAGATACATATTTGTTCCCACCTTGTCAATGGAGGCAGAACCACCCACTGTCAGGAGACATCTTTACCTCATACAGCAATGCTCCCGTGTGCAGAATGAAAAGCAGCCATTCACTTATATGGGAGGAAAGAAAAGGGCTGCATATAGAGACACCACTGAGGTGAGTAAAACAAACAAGCTTCCTGCTCCTGGAGTAAGGGGTGAGTTTTTCTCACTCCACAGCCCATCTACTTCATTCCATCAAACTGAATTTTAATTATTTATTAAAAACTTATTTATATGGTCAAACCTTGGTTCCAAAACGCTTCCATTTTGGAATGTTTTGGCTCCTGAACACTCAAAACCCAGAAGTGCTCTGGGTTTCAAATATTTTTCGAAAGCCAACCTTCCGATGCGGCTTCCTCTTGAGTGCAAGAAGCTCCTGCAGCCAATCAGAACGGGCTTCCGGAACGAATTACATTCAACAAATGAGGTTTGACTGTACTGCCTTCCACATTAAAATTATAACACAAATAAAAGAGAGACAATAGTCCAAGGCAGAGTTAAAGCATAATCAGCACACTGTGACAGCCACTGAAAACTGAACAAGCTTTCATTTGCAAAACCCCACCTATTCACCTACATTATCTTCACTGTGGCTTCCATTCCTTCCCATGATGCTACAGTGTGACAGCATTTTGCTTTCATGAAAGTGAGAGAGAACTTATGCCATAATAAACCTTTTAGTCTTTAACGCAATACTCTTTGTGGCTTTTGCCGCAACTAGCACCTCTGCAAAATGAATGCTGAAAGCTCCCTAGCTGACGTACGTCCAACATCCAACAGGTTGCAATCCACCATCCAATATATAAAAATGGCAGTGATCTACCACACTCTCCCATGGTCATTCGTCAACTTAAACATATTATATTTAGCTGGGGAAACCCAGCCAGATTATGATTATTCAGTGGTACCTCGGGTTAAGTACTTAGTTCGTTCCAGAGGTCCGTTCTTAACCTAAAACTGTGCTTAAACTGAAGTACCACTTTAGCTAATGGGGCCTCCCACGGCAGCCGCGCCGCCAGAGCACGATTTCTGTTCTTATCCTGAAGCAAAGTTCTTAACCCAAGGTACTATTCCTGGGTTAGCAGAGTCTGTAACCTGAAGCGTATGTAACCTGAAGCGTATGTAACCTGAAGCATATGTAACCCGAGGTACCACTGTACAATAATCATATTATACAATAATCATATTATAATCATTATTGTATGATATGATTATACAATAATCATATTATACAAATTATGATTATACAATAATAACAAATTATTACCCCCACACCAGCCCCTTCACAGGGCCGTTGGTGCACACGGGAAGCCAACACGCCCCAGAATGTCCACTTTCCCCTTTACCAGATGAAAGAGCAATGTGGGAAGGGGCGGCAGCGTCTTACTTTTGAATAAATGCAGCTAGGCTGGAGCTGGAAAGGTGGGGAAAGTTCAGCATCCATGCAGAACTAAGAAGGGGAGGGTTTTCTTTCCATGGGAAATGGTGGGAGGGGGGAGAAGGAGAAACGTCATGGTCTCTCTCGCGTGCTGCCCTTCCCTCAGCTCCATTTCGTGGCTGGCCAGCTGACCGGACACCTCCGCAGGTGCAGCCCATGCAGAGCCCACACACCTCATCTTTGCCTCCCTGCCCGGGGCTGCAGCTTGCAGGAGACGGAGGCAGGAGCCTTGCACCTGTCTGGGCCGGCCAGCTGACTGGGTGTCGGGCAAAGCCGGTGGCCGAGCGGGGTGCTTGAAGCAGCCATGATGGACCAAAATTCTCAAGTGATCCCCGAGTCAATTGTGGTCAACGCATTGGACATACATGCCCTAGATAAATAAAATTAAATATTCATTTACAAATTAAAAACATTTTTACTTGGGTTACCCACATCAGTTTAGTGGTGCCCAAGGAAGATTTCATCTCATACATACATATATCTCACATACAATAGAAATAAAATTAGAAATAAAATAAAAACAGACAGATAGGCTTGCTTTGGTCATAACAGCAGAAAGCTAGCAGCATGTTTTCTCAGAATTAAATCCTACTGTGATTTAAGTGATATTTGCTTCTTATCAATTTTGTTTCTCTATTTAGAATAATTATATCACAAGCAAAAACAATAACATTCAGCAATGCAAAGAGCAAATACACATACAAAAAGCATTAAAAGCATGGAACCACCTGTCAACACCTCCATGCTGTTAGGATTCAACCTTCATTCAGCTCATTATCAGTTCTAAGCACCTGGACCACCTCACCTGACTCAGCGGACAATGAAAAACAGGGACAAGTGCCACCAGCACATTCATTGCACATCACTATAAATCTTCTAATGACCCCACCCTGAGGTTTCACAGAGATGTTAAAAAGCATGGGAGGAGAACTGAAAACTTAGAGGACCCTGCAGCACAAATGTTGAGCAGACGTCTTTGAATGCTGCTTTAGGTACGAGTGGAACCACCATAACGCTGGGCCTCCAACTCCCACCTCATCTCACTGTACATGCTGCACTGCATTTATCAATTTAGGATTAATTTCGTTGTTACTTTCTTGCAATAACCGTATGTGTCACTTGTGTGTCCAATGATACTTGGGTGTGACAAATTTTCAGAGAAGCATGTGACTGTCTCACACAAAAGGCCTCACCTCTCTAGGAAGCATGTTTTAGGGTTCATGTGTGGACACACTTGCACAAATGTAACACGATGTCCATGATTTAACTTCACAGCGTGAATTGAACAAGGCATCCAGGCTTGATAGTATTCCTCCATCTGTACTAAAAGAGAATCTGAGTCGACAGGTGCCCCTTTTAGAATCATTTTACACGTTGTGTGTTAAGATGAGCTGTGCTCCCCATATATCATAAGGCAATTGTAGTGTTTATGGGGTGGGGGGAGAGATATGGAAGTAAGAAGTTGAAAGTCTTGGAGATGAATAAATTGGCTCCAGACCAAGCCATACAGTTGTAGATCACTGTTTCTTTTTGTACCATCATGCAGCAGAGTACTCCAATCAAAGTGGGGGAGGCGTTAACCTTTCTATGCTTTTGATTTAGTTCCAAGGAATTTGTTATGTGTAAAGCTGGAGGCCCTGTCTATTCACAAGAGGCCTTTGTTTTGAATTTGTAAAATGTCTAGTCAAACTGAAATGTAGCTTCACTGTGGACAAGTGAGAACCTCTCTGATCCAATTTCAACTACAAGAAGAGTATATCAAGGATGTGTGTTTTCTCCACTTCTGTTCACTCTTTTAAAAGTGATATTTTACTTTAGCAACTGTCCACTTTTGTTACACTAACAGTGGTTTCCACAAACACTGAGCTCTAGATTTTTTTAAAGGCTAACTCTGTTATCCGGTTGCTGATTGGAGCTGCAATCTGGATTAAAGATGCTGGGCCATATGTGGATGCCGTGCAGGCACTCATTCTCTGGTCTATTCTTGGCGTTCTTAAATGAGTTGGGGCTTCAGCTTTTTATTTGTAAGTTGGATTTCAACCAGTGAGCTCTAGCGCTCATTACCCTGAACCTTTCAATTTGATTATACTGTAATGCAGTTGTACATTCTTTTGGCCAACTATGCTTTGCATCAATGAAAGCTGCTTTGGAACAAGATATATGCATTGGGCTTTTCACCTGAGGCTTTGATAATAATGGTTGCTAATCAGGCTAAAATTAGGGATTTAGACTTCCAAAATATTTTATATCCAGCAAATACGCCTGCTCCCTGTTAATAATTTAATCCAATTGTGGGATTAAATTGACAAAATACTGAATAGAATCATAGAGTTGGAAGGATCATCTAGTCCAACCACTGCAATGCAGGAATCTCAGCTACAGCATCCATGACAAATGGCCATCCAGCCTGTGATGAAAAACCTCCAAGAAAGGAGAGTTCAGAACCTCCCAAGGGAAACCGTTCCACTGTCAAACAGCTCCTACTAGTTTATCCTGATGCTTGGTCAGAATCACCTTTCTTGTAACTTGAAGCCATTGGTTTGAATCCTAGCCTACAGAGCAAGAGAAAACAATCTTGCTCCATCTTCCATGTGACAGCCCTTTAGATATTTGAAGGTGGCTATCCTATCTCCTCTCAGTTTCCTCTTTTCCAGGATAAACATACCCAGCCCCTTCAACCTTTCCTCATAAGACTTAGTTTCCAGACCCTTGATCAGCTTGGTTGCCCTCCTCTGCACACGTTCCAGCTTGTCAACATTCTTCTTAAACTGTGGTGCCAAGAATGGATACAGTATTCCAGGTGTGGTCTGACCAAGGCAGAACAGAGTGGTAATATTACTTCCTTTGATCTGGACACTACTGTTGATGTCACTTAGAATAACATTTCCTTTTTTGCTGTTGAATCACACTGTTGTCTCACATTAAGCTTGTTGTCCACCAAGACCCCTAGATCCTTTTCACATGTACTACTGACAAGCTGGGTGTACCCAGTCTTATTTTTGTGCAGCTGATTATTCCTGCCTAAGTGTAGAACCTTACATTTGTCCCTACTGAAATTCATTTTGTTAGCTCAGGCCCAGTTCTCCAATCTGTTAAGGTTATTTTGAATTCTGAACAACAATGGACACAGGACAGAACCCTGCGGCACCCCCCTTGTCAAGCCAGAAATTAGGATCTAAGAGGGAGGCTCTTCTTTGCTTTCTGATAGTGGTGGAGGAGTGAATGGCTAGGATGGCAAGAGGTCCTTCTTTGTGGCTGTGCCCAAACAGCGACATCCCCTTCTCTAAGATGTTCAGTTGGCCCCTACTCTTAATCATCTCTTATTTGGTCAAAATGTTTGTTCTGACATGTCAGGTTGCGTGTTTTTAATAGACTAGCATCATATTTTTTTAAAGGGTTTTGATCTGCTGCCTTGTGTGTTTTTTAAAGCTTTTGTGGCTATATTGATTTTTTGTTTGTTGTTTCTTGTGGATAGTTGCAAGCTGCCCTGAGCGCTGCAACTGCAAAAAAGGCAGAGGACACCTTTTCTAAATAACTCAGTTTCCCACATTCCATTTCTAAGGGTACACATAAAAAAACCACACTTCAGCCTCCTCATTGGAGGTTATGACTAATGCCCTACACACACCCTACTTGTAGCTACTGTAACAACCCTCGCTGTAAATCTTTAGTACAAGCAGGAAAAACAAGACGATGCCCATTCCTTTTAGAATCGATTAGATGTCAGACACCTTGTTCCTGAGCCTGGCTGGATGTTAACCCAGCTTCTTAGTGCTAAATGTTCACTCTGCCTTCACCCGTGTCTCACCTCCTCAGTCTGTTACAGCGCAACTTTCAAAGAGATGGGGGAAAGAGACATTTTTAAATAAATAACTGAACAGAGGTCAAAAGCGTGACACAAAGATTCACCCGTCACATGTTGCACAGGGACATGATAAAACATCTGAGGTCAAAGCCACATTGAGATCAAAGTCCACAGGAGTTTCACCACTGGCTTACCTGATATTAGGATTGATTGTAAGCATCAAAAGCAGGGGCTGCAATTGTTGGCAGAATATTTAATAACTGAAGATGGGGGGGGGGGAATCAAGATCTCAAATAAAAGTAAGGAAATAATTGTATCACAGGATGCAGAATGTTCATACAATAAGCCATTGTTTAGGGAATGCTATTTAACGAAACGAGAACCAAGTGGGTGTGGGGAGGGAACAGCAAGAAGTTTGCTTATTGCCAAACTGTTTCTTAAAGATTATTTTAACAGCTAGACACACTTGACTTAAGTCTTCTTTGTGGAACAATCTAATTGTTTGTATTTGCCTCAGCTGCAAAGCGTTTGAATTAAAATGAGACTAATTCCTTCATGAGAATGTATCTGATAACATAGGCCTTCCTTCTCTCCACTACAGTATATGCTTATCACTTCTCTCCCTCCTCCACATTCCTCACATTATCAAAAATCTCTTTATTTGCAGTCCTCCTCTGTTTCCCTCCTCCCCCAGTGGGAAACAACCAAAACTATACAAGCAACTGTTGTTCTGTAGCAAGACCCCAGCAGAAAACACCAACCCTTGTAAACACCTCCATTTGGAAGATAATCACATCCATATATCTATACAAGCTATGTGCTGTTCTCCCTTGTCATGGGGTTTACCCAAGTGAGTAAAGGATTCCTTCATCCAGGTAACCTACAAGGGAACAGTCAGTATTTCAACTACATTAAAGCAAGACGTACAAAACTTTCAGATTCAAGCCTCCTAGTGCAAGTATTTAAGAGAATGTGAAATATTTTTATAACTTTTCAAGCACCACTAATTGCTCTGTGCCTTCTGCTCTTAATGATACCCTCATCCACTTTTCTGCATATTGTGGCATATTATTATTGTATTTAATTCAGTAATATACAGTTCTAGGTTGGCCTGGTGGACTGTTTCCCCACAATTTAAGGCTTTGGTAGAGAGTGACGACAAGGGGGTCTCTTTCCACAAAAGTGAAGATTGTAGCTGAATTCAGGGCTGAGCCAGCCTTTTTTCTGAGACGCATTTTTCCAAAACCCTGGGAGAGTATCTGCAACAGTGGTTCAGAAAAGATGGGCTTTTTTTCACAGGTACACATAGCAGCAGTTATACTGTAACCAAATAAAGCAAATAACAAAATGTAAGATAGAATAACAATAAAATAAAAATACAAAGGTAGAAAACAATGACCAGAGTTTTGGCAGTCAATGCCAAAACATTGCACTAGCTCCAGAAAGTTCCAAGACAAGGCTCTGCACAGGTGTCCACACAGAGGCCACAGAGAAGCTTAAAGCGAAAAAACCCCAAAACAACAAGGGAGAGGGCAAAAAAAAAATATGGACAGGTGAGTTTAAAACCCAGCAAGTGGCAACTTTTGGATTATTGGAGCAAGAAGTACTAATTCCTTCCTATCAGACATCTAGCACTACTGCACAAATGAAGCTGTTGGATTTGGAAAAGGGTGGCTTGCTAGAGGCCATAATAAATAATGGCATAAGCATTAGCTCAGTAATTCTTACAATAACTCTGCAAAGTAGGTATTATCATCCTAGATGGAGGAAGTAGAGATTGAGAGAAAGCGGCAACTCAAGAGAGTTCTTGGCTGAGGCAAGATGCAAACTGTGGATTTCCTGAACAGTACAGTGGTACCTTGGGTTAAGTACTTGATTAGTTCTGGAGGTCTGTTCTTAACCTGAAATTGTTCTTAACCTGAAGCACCACTTTAGTTAATGGGGCCTCCTGCTGCTGCCGTGCCGCTGGAGCACAATTTCTGTTCTCCTCCTGAAGCAAGGTTCTTGACCCAAGGTAATATTTCTGGGTTAGCAGAGTCTGTAACCTGAAGCGTATGTAACCCAAGGTACCACAGGATATCAGAATCTTGGTCTACTACATAAGCCAGCTTTTAGGTTATGCTACTGCAATACTTTCTCCCACTTTTATTGGGCTCACATAAAACATCCTATTAAGGCTGCATCAATCAGTAACTAATTATAAAAGGAACTTGATGTGGAATTTTCCAGGGAAGGTGCCTGCAGTTTACCTGAGCAAGAAGAACAATCTTTACTGCTATGAAAGCTCACAAAGGGCCTACGTGGGCTTTCAAACTGAGAAGTATGCCTATGAAGAAGTGGCAAGAAAGTCATTATGGAGTGCACACTAGGAGAGCATAAGTGTGAGGGGAGGAAGCGTACTTCTGAGAATAGATGGACAATATGGGTAGCTATTGGACAGGACTATTAGAAGCATCAAAACAGTGGGCTATGTTTGTCTCTAAGGCCTAGGGCCAGTCCTACAAATATTGCTTACTCCTTATTTTGGAATACAGCCTCTTCAGAGAATAACAGAACAGATTGTGCTGCATTATTTCTATGATCTGCCTTTGCGAATTAGCCACACACTTTGCACCACCATTCCAAATTAGACTTTGACTAGGTAATAACCCCGTAGACTCACAGCAACTACAAACATGCAAAACACCCACACCAAATAGCAACTCTGAGTCACATACGCAAGGATTTTTAAACTGCTATGGCAAGTACTGCTTGCAAACTGCTTGGGATTCACCAGTTACAATGAAGGGCCCTAACCATAGCAGGCCTTTAAGGAGTCTAAGCTGAGAAAACAGTGAATTTAGAAAGCTGGATTTTATGGCTACAGAACAGGTAAGGCTCAAGGAACAGAATTAGCATACTGCTAAAAGGTGCAAAGAAACTTATGAAGCTAGGTCAGCTTATTTGTCTGCATACCTCTACTTAGAATGGCAGAGAGAAGTATTCTCCAATCATATGTTACCTGATACTTTTAAACTAGAGATTCCAGGCATTGAAGCTGGGCCCTTCTACATTCAAAGCATGTGCTCTATTACTTGAAATACCTCAAAAAGGGAAGGTAGCAACAAACTGCATCGCTGCTTTGTTTTCGATGGCTAGTAAAAGCATGGCTATTTAAAAAGGCCTTTGGCTGGTTATTTTTATGCTTTATCTTTTGATGTTTTCTTACTTTGCTTCCCCCCCCCCATGTTAATATTTTGATGGGGACTGTTATTTATTTCAATATTGTTGTCATATATGGATTTGTTATCCACCTTGAGTCTCATACTGTACATAAGTAAAATAAAACTATTCTTCAGAAGAGGAGAACAGTATAAGAAACTGAAAACTGCGAAATATCTAAGAAAGAATACACTGCAAACACCCTTAAGGAAATACTATTGACTACTGTGAAATTTTTTATGGCAAATGACAATTTGATGAGATTGTGAAAGAAAATAAATAAATGAAAGATTCATTGCCCTGCACTTAGTTCAAAGAATACTGATGTTCATTCTATACAGTGCCTGAATATAGATTACCAGGTGCTAGCTCATCAAAATGTGCTAAGATGATGTTCACCTGGTAAGCCTTTTTCATATTTGTCCATAAGCAGTCTCCATCCACTTATTAAAGACATGACAAGAAAACATTTGAGCTATTCCCTTCCTTCTCCTGAGTCCCATAAATGGATGGGAATGCAATACTCCAGCTAAAATACAGAACAGCTGAACAGAAGTCCAAACAGTTTTGCCAAATTATGCAGATCTCAAGGTGGTATATTAATGATGAAAGGCTCACTGATAATTAACTAACTGAGGCTCTGCCAAAGAACTGCCCCACCGCCATACAAATCAAATCAAGACAATTAAAACTAGAGACAGTGCAAAACACCATGTGTATGTGGAGTTCAGAATACAAACCCCTCAAATAGCCCCATTTCAAGTTAGGACCAGGCTCCTTTGGGCTATGCTGATTCAAAATGGGATCTCCACTTCTTCATCCTTGCAGCTATAAAACTGTCCCCTGACAGCAAAGCCCACCAAAGGGGAGAGAGCCGTGCTTTGGGGGAAAGAGAAAACAAATGGTGGGGTGAGCTCACCACCTCAGAGAGAACCCTCAGCACCATCTGTTACCACCACCCCTTGGGTGGGACTTCTGGGGAATAGGAGGCAACATTCCACCCACTTGTGCTCTTCAGAAATACTCAAAAACCCCTAAAAAATGTTTTGTCTTTTACCGAAATACCTGAAAATCCCAATTTTTTTTAGAGATGACCTGGGGGGTGTGCACTGATACGTTACTGATTATAACCATGTTAAGTCATCATGTTCCATATATTTACTACACTTTTGTTATTTCATAAAGAGTTTCAGGTGATACTTAATGTTAGTCATACTCAGAGCAGATCCACTAATTTAAGTGGTCTTTCCATGATCTACTCTTGAGTATGATGAACATATCTCAGACCTCATATTTCACTAAGATAGAAACAGATTGACACTCCAAATAGTAATACTTTCCCAATAAAATGGTCATTCCCCCCAAAGGATGGCTCTCTTCATGTTCCTTTTCCCCCATCAATCTACTGTTGGGGAAATTAAACATCACTGGTTCAAAAATCTACTGTTGGTTCAAAAACAATCATTTTCCATATTTCTTAAGTTCAGAGATTAGTGCCTGTCCTTACATATGCAAGTTCAGAGGGCTGAACTTGATTGCTGCTGGATTCAGGGGTCGTGCTGTTGGTATCTGTAGACTTGCAGGAAACCCCAAGGTTTAGAGAAGTACAAAAAAATATTGGAGGGGATTCCTATGGGAGAACTAACCCCCAAATCTCCAATGTGGACTGAGAGTGGGGTAACAGACTATTGGCGGATGGGGATGCAAAACCAGGTGGGAGGGAAAAGAAATGGAGTAGCCTGGAGGAAAATGTGGCTGATTAGTTAGAATAATAAACCAGAACACTACACACTGCGCCTTGGTTCAAGCAATCATAAATGAGCCTACAGTCTACAAGGAGCAGGTTTTCTGGGTGGCATCCCGGGTTCTCTGGGATTCCTTCACAAGAGAGCTCATTAGGATGGTTGGCTCACTGCCAGTTTTTCCACGTTTAGTGAAGACTTTCTGCTTCAGAATGCCTTTGGATGATCTGTGGGTTCCTAGGTATATGCTGGTTCTTGATTTTATTACTCATCACTGTGGTTTTAAAACTGATTTTATAACTATTCTTGAGTGTGGCAATTTTTTAAAAATTGTATGGAATATGTTTTTTTTTGGGGGGGGGTGGAGTTAATAGTAGCCTTGTAGGCCTAGATACAGTCCAATATGAAACGTTAATCTTTATTCTCAGGTGGCTAGTCCTAGTCTTTATAACCCTGTACCTTATTCCAGAAGGCAGAAGCTGATAGAGATCATTTCCAGGGTGCGCACTATCCTGCACTATCTTTGCAGCTTTCTTATGGCACTTGGAAGCATAGATTTGATCCAAGGTGGGGAGAGCACACACAATTATTCTCTCTGCAGTCTTTACAACCCTGGACAACATTGTTTTTTCCCTGACCGTGCAGTTCCCAAACCATAAGTTAATACACTCTCAACAGTACAATGGTAAAATGCCATCAACAGGTCCTTTGAGATATTATTTTTCTGGAGGATTCTCAGAAAATATCATCTCTGCTGTGCTCTCTTCATCAGGTCTTTGCTGTTTTCTCCCCAGGTCCAAATGGCCAGATATAAATTAACAAATAAGGAACAACGAATAAGATATTCAAACTAATGAAAGAAAATATTTCAAGTGTCATCCTTTGCAAAATACTTTAAATAGCCTTCCTCAAAAATATCTCACAGAATGCTTGGCAGGAGGAAAAAGACTGGAAAGAAATTACATTAGCTAGAGAGTTAGAAAGGTTGCTTTATATGCAACTCAAGCAGTAAACCCCCAAACACGTTCTCTAGGAAGCTAAATTTAAATGAAAGCCTTTGTACCTTTCTGAGCTAGGAAAACTTTCAACCATTGGAAAGAAAAAGGAGAATGGTACATCTACACACACACACACACACACACACACGTTTGTTACTCCTACGATGCACACTGAAGCAGCCAGCATGTACTCAATTAAAATTCTATTTAGCCCTGATGCCACTTCATACTGAACTAAACATTTTTCTGAACAACACATAATCATCCATAATAGCTGGTGTATATAAAAAAATAAGGGAAAACAGCAGAGTATAGCACCTTCAAGACTAACAAATTGATTATGGCACGTGTTATTCTAAGATATATACATACACACAAACACCTATGTCCAGAGTTTCAGGGTGGAGGGGGTTGCGCATAGAAAGGTCAGAAGAAAATGAAATGCAGGGAAAAAATAATAATGATTGCACCCCCGGTCCTTTCATACTAGTAACTGAGCATAGTTTTGTCTTCACAAAGGTTAAATTGAGAAAGGAGGTTAAATTGAGAAAGTGACTTTCTCATGCCCACCTAGGTGAATAGGATTCTTTGTTGTTTTCGGTGCCAAAGACTAACGCGACCATTATTCGTCTGGAAATTCAAAAGATGAGAAAATTGTTCAGGCCACAATATAAACATCTGCTTGTTTTCAACCAATGTTGTCTGGAAAATGGGTAGAATGTCAGTATCACCTCCTCTTTTGAAATGAATGGCTTAAGTATGGAGAACAAGAAGCTTCTGTATATGAGTAATTTGTGAGTGTATTTATTTATATAAGCCACATTTTTTCTCATTAAAAAGTGGCATCCAGCAAAAAGTTAAAAATACAATTCAACATAATCAATCACATAAAACATATTGCCAGAGGCAGCAGGATCTTAAACAGCACAAAAGAAGGGACAGTCAGGAGTTACCAATCAGTCTCATAAATGCCAAGCAGAGATTATACTAAATTATAAACACCAGAATTTTAATTAATAAATAAAGCCTAACTAGTGGTATATGGAGCTACCCAAATTGGGAACTGACAACATATACAGGGTACAGAAAAGTGATAAAATATTGCTAAAGAAATTGCAATATGTATCCTTCCAAGGAATGATAGAAATATAAAGCTTCCTCTGAAGGAGTGTTTGAAGGCAACAGTTTCACCCCTAAACATGACATCTGTACAGGGATGCAAGTTCTCCAAGCTGTGACTATAAAACCACCTCCATTTGCTACAATAGGATGCAGGAGAGCCCCAAGCAAACTAGACAGAAACAGGAATATGTTACCCATCAGGAGTGCTTGGCAGACCATGCCCCATCTCTCATATTGCTTCTCATCACCTCGTTTGCTAAGCTGGACCTTATCATGATACAGAGTGGGAGCATCTGCACACTTCAAATGCATTTTCTCAGGAATATTGTTTAGGGAGTGGCTTAGTGGGCCTGTGGCCTGGGTCTTTTGCCATGGGACCTATATCTCAAGCCTCTCTCCACGCCCTTTAATTTTATAAAAACTTTGTTTACAGGATGGTTGGGCATGCTGCAAAGCACCGTGCTGGGAGGACTCCAGCCACCTTAACTTTTGCAGATGCAAAACTCTGTCATGGCCTGTGCCCCAAGTTTAAAGTAAAGGTAAAGGGACCCCTGACCATTAGATCCAGTCGTGGCTGACTCTGGGGTTGCGGTGCTCATCTCGCTTTATTGGCTGAGGGAGCCAGCGTACAGCTTCCGGGTCATGTGGCCAGCATGACTAAGCCGCTTCTGGTGAACCAGAGCAGTGCACGGAAACGCCGTTTACCTTCCTGCCGGAGTGGTACCTATTTATCTACTTGCACTTTGACGTGCTTTTGAACTGCTAGGGTGGCAGGAGGTGGGACCGAACAACGGGAGCTCACCCCGTTACTGCCGACCTTCTGATCGGCAAGTCCTAGGCTCTGTGGTTTAACCCACAGCGCCACCCGCGTCCCGTGCCCCAAGTTTACCGTACCTATTATTGCCCGTGTTTGCTGCAGACAAAGTTTTTACACCTGTGTTTCCTTAAGCAGCCAGAACAAAATGTGAACAGACATTCATCTTTAAAACACCAATGTTACATGTCCTTAAGAGCCCCAACCCCTCCCCACTCTTTTCACCCCACGCCAGCAACTTCAGGAGCATAGTGCTTCTGAATAAGGGAAAAGAAAAGGTACAGCTTTATTCTTCCCAGATGCATTGGCTGATCCTGAATTTCTAAGCCTGGTATAGAGGCCACTCTGTGCTCCCACTCAAAGCCCAGACAGGCAACTGGCTGCTTCTAAGTCAGCTCGTTGCTCCCCAGCATTGCTAGATAAATGCCAAAGAACTGTACTACAGAAGGGGGGGGGGAGCTTTTAAAATTGCTCCCCACCCAGCCCCCTAATTTATGCAGCTACATCCAGGCTTTTCTGACGCTGCTCAAAAATCTGGGCACTAACTTCCAAATGTGAAAGAGACCAGAAAAACACTGAATATGTGTGTTTTTGTTAAACTGGTGCAAGTTCTGCAGCCATGTTAGCTCCAGCAAAATCATTTCTTTTTTTAGGCTGTGGGTAAACCAGCCAAGGCTCAGAAGGACTGGAGTATTGGGCGGGGGGGGGGGGGCGGAGAAGAAGTGGCAGAGAGAATATGATGTTTTTGAGGTCCTTCGCTGGAGAAGGAAACAAGAACGCAGTCTCCGCCAATGAAAGGAGAAGAAGTACCACAGAGTGTAGGCAGGTTGCCAAGTGAGCTCGGCAGCGTGACGGAGCTGCATTGAGTTTCTTTAATGAAAGCCAGGAAAGAACACATTACACAGTGTTTCTTCAGAGAGCTAAGCTAGCCTCCAGTGATTGAAATCAATAAAAACAGTCGGCAAGGGGCCCAAGTGGGGGGAGAACCAAATCTACACTCCAGGACTCAGTTTGCTTTCCACTTTCCCCCCTTCCTTCAGAAGTTAAACTTTGAAAAACTATATGCTACTCCTTGCAGAACTCTAAAGGTTTTTTAAAAATTATTTTTGGTCCAGGGGCCTGGCGAGTGGACAGCCGCTTTAAGCTTCCTTCCAACTCACCCCCTCCATTCTCTTTTACAGCGTGGGCAGCAATGAAAGGATTGTTTTGAACGTGAAACCTGCTGAGAAGGACACCTCCGGACAAGTGCCTGATCTTACGACTTGGGGTGGGGGTCGGGGGCAGAGAGGATGAAGCCTGTAACAGAAAAACGTGTGAAGAAATGAAAGAGGAAGTAAAACATGGAATTTTGTTCAGAAGAAAGCTCTCTGTCTGGATAGCATGTCAGCTGCTGTTGTGGCGAATTCTGAAGCTGCTGAAGAGACAGCCTTGAAGGGGGTTGATTCCATATTAAAGCAGAAAAACCTGAGAATTCATGTTCAGTTAAGAGTTCAGGATCAATCTCAGGTAAGTCTCTGAGCAGTTTTTAGCCTTCTGGTTGAAAATCTGAAATTAAAAAGACACTTATCTTCATGGTGACTTAAAAATGTTTTCAATGTGCCTTCCTGTTAACTCTTTAAAGGATATTTGAATGCAACGTATTTTAGCAATCTGAAATGAGACATTTTGAAAATTCTGCCAGGACACCAATCATCACAAAGAATGGCCAAATACGCACAAAGACTGTGGAATTTCCTTTTTTATTCTTGTCATTGTGTTTTTGTGTAATCTGATTTATTGACCAGAGTCCGGCCATTACGTAACTCTACCCGCTCCCCCAAGGACTTTGTGTTCCATGCGTTTGGGAACCTGATTTGTTGTTTTCATTGTGAAAGATCGGGGAGCCCATAGACTGAAAGAAAGCAAGCTGAATTTCTGAAGGTTTCTGTAATGATTTTCAAATGAAGTATGTATCCACTTGATCGGTTTTATAGAGAGCTACATGGAGCATGTAAGCAGTCTGCATGCTTCTTAAAACTAGAGATATTAAAGTATCTGTTGTTCCCTAAACAATTATGACAGAATGCAACTGAATAATTTTATTTTCATGTGGAGAAGTTAAAAAGTGTGTGTGTAAGTGTGTGTGTGAGAGAGTGAGAGTGAGAGTGAGAGAGAGAGAGAGAGAAAGAAACTGTTGCTAAGGAATGTATAGGAGACTGCCAACACTCATGATTTTAATATGATGAGAAACTTGAAATCATGAAAACTTTATCTTGCTCCCCATAATGGTTGCAGAGAGAAGGGAAAACACTTGATACATGTCAATAGTATCTTAGGCTGAAAACAAAGAAAGCAAGTGCATATCCTCCAACAATTCCCATATGAAAATAGGGACATGCTTCCAACACTCCTATTTCCATAGTAAGGATCATTAGCTAAGACCCCCCCCCCTTTCCACTGTTACACATTTCTGAAGGTTCTACTCTGCCTCATTTATTATTTTAAACAGCCTAACTGCCATTCATTTTAAAAGCTAAGGTCCTTGTTCTTTTGCTAAAGATATGCTAGAAAAACATTATTGCCCTACATGATGTTATCAGTAGTTTAAAATACACCTCAGCAGCTGCAGTCTGTGAAATGATAGGCTGAGCACTACATGGTGTCATCCATGCAAGAGATTTCAGTTCTAGCCACCCCAGAGAGGGAACTAAGGCCAGAATGATGACAACTCTAGAATCTCACACTATTAAAAAGATGCATCAAGAACACAAAAATAAAGAGAGTGATTTATCATCCCAGAAAACAGAACAGTCAGAGAGTATGTAAGTGGGGGGAAATATTGTTTTACATCACTGATGATTTATAAATGAATTTTATATAAAGGCCTCTAATTTGGACCTGGAATTCTGGTGTCTGTACGGCTCCCACCATTAAAAGAACTTCCCATATGTGAACAGACTAGAAATCAGAACTACACAAATCCATGGCAAAAATAGAGAGAGGAAAATATCCAAAAGCTAATGTAAAAGAAAGAGCATTGTTTTTAAAGGAAATGGTATGAAAAATGAGTAAAATCAGGCTTTTATATCAACTTTTCTCCCAATTTCTTTATGATCAGATATACAAAATCCAGAACCATTTGTTACTTCAAAAACTGTAAAACTGGTTGTCTGCAGGGACACAGTGAATTTCCCCTTCATCCTCTGAATGTTTACTTCACCTCAGGTTTTTTCGCATTGATAAGGGATTAACTTGTAATGTTTTTGTACTAATAAGTAAACTGGCTTGATTAAAAACAAATATCTGATTGAGTCTAAGAAAATATGGCAAGACTCGTGAAACTGACTACACCATATGGATATTGCAAATTGTCTTGTATATTAAACTCCATGTCATACATGGTCTATAGAGAAACTGACTTGCAACAGATCAGAAATTGACAACTCCTTGGCCAAGTATGGGCCACTTACAGATGCCATCTGCTCCTCCCATCGCCCACAACAAAGGCAAAAGGTAGTGGATGGGCAGAATCTATAGTAAGGGGATTCAACAGCAAACCACCATGGATAGTAGAACCTTTGAGATTCCATAGTTGATGTTTTATTTTGAGGGGACAGACAGGCTTTGTATTCAGATTTCCCAGGTCCCATCATCTCCAGGTAGGGCTGGAACTTGTCAGAAATCCCAAAGAGCTGTTGTCAGTCAGTGCAGCCAACACTGAGTTAGATGGACCAGAATATCAGCATATTCTGATTCAGCAAACAACAATTTTTATGTTTCAGTGGGGGTGGGAGAAGGGACAAACAATTCAGGAATACTTTATGAGCAGAAAAGCTGCAATTAATCTGGTGCCAAATATAACCACAGTTAAAGCTGACCATGATACCCACAGGACTCCTATCTAATCGAGAGAACCTTGATGAGTCTTAACCCAGTACACACCGTACCAACATAATTCTTATCTGTAGTTAAGAATGGTGGATGGGGTACCAACTTTTGATTTCAAAAATTATGGAGCCAGGGGAAGGTCAGAAGGTGGAGTCTCTTGGACGCCAGAGAGAGTAGAGCTAGTAGTAAAAGCTTTCCATTTGCTCCTGCCAAATACAGTGGACTGAGCCCATGTCTGCATTCTAGGGTGGGGTGAAAAAGCTGCATAGGGAAGCAGGTGTAAGAACAATCCCGACTCCCCAGCTGCCACTGAGAACTTGCCAAGTTGCTCTGCCACCACCCACCCTATCTGCCTCAGCTTAAAAATCTTATTTGGGGGAAGTGGAAAGAGAGCTATGGAATAAACAGATACATGTACTTTACAGGCTCACAGGCAGGGGTATGTTAAATGCCGAGCTGGTGCTGAGCTTGGACTGAGCTCAACAACATGGCACATACATTAAATACACATTTTAAGCCTGGGAATTGTGAAAATGATGCTGCTTTTACTTGAAAAAGCAACTGACCAGAAGTAAAAAGAAAAACAGCTGTATTGCTCCTGCCCTCCCTACCCTGGCCACTTTGGCAACCCTCTGATGGGTCCACTTATTATTTATCCTGCGATCTGCACCAGCCTCAAGCATATTATACCTGGTTCAAAAGAAATGTTCATAAATATGGTAGTTTGGCTAATAAGAACAAAACAAAACATTTTTTAAATGGTGATTCAAAAGGTAGCTGGTAAAATGAAAGTCTAGTATAATGAAAAATGAATGCAGCAAGTGTACAATGGCAAAACTTTGAATGTACCTTTCTTCTACTAGCTTTTTGTTTGCCTTTTGCCTGTCGCTGAAGGCTAAACTTATTTTGTCTAGTCATCCATCTTGACATACTGCCAAAAACTCAATGTTTTCTGGCTGCACAAAGTCCCTCTTGGGGTATGCATTGGCACCAGACTCTCAAGGTTCAGGTGATATGCCTCTTGCCTTCACCACAAGAACAGTGGAATATTTTCCAGTCACTGTCAAATTACATTAGCTAATCCACATTTTGCTTTATCTGAGAATGAAATTCACTCTAGGGCCAACCACAAGGCTTATGAATCATCTATTTGAACAACCAGACTAATTTAAGAATAAGTCTGAAGATAGTAAGCCATTCAATATCCTTCAGTTGAGCACAATTTGCACAGATCCCTTGATACTATGCATTCACTCATATCAATCCCAAAATAGCACAGATACTTTGAACAAACAAACAAAAAACACTCTGTCAGACCATCTTTTTGGCTATAAATTTATCCAAGCCTACAGCCTCAAGCGTTCTCCACACTGAAATCCTTGGAATTTATTTGAGAGAAAACATGTTTAGATTCGGCTGCAAACCAAAAAAAAAAATCAACCCATTATGACACTACTGGCAAGTGGCTCATTCATCATAGTTCTTAGGCACCATACAGAAATAATGATAGACACGTTCAAGTTTGGAACAAAGTTTCATTGATAAGCAACACTACTATATTCCATTTTCCGGTCATACAACTAGTACCATACACACATGCCAACCTGTCACAATGTGAAGTTGCTAACCTGTATACACCCTCTCTCTTTCTGCCAGTAGTGAGCTGGTAGGAACTACAGTGGCACATCGGGTTAAGAACTTAATTCGTTCTGGAGGTCGTTTCTTAAGCTGAAACTGTTCTTAACCTGAGGCACCACTTTAGCTAATGGGGCCTCCCACTGCCGCCGCACGATTTCTGTTCTCATCCTGAAGCAAAGTTCTTAACCCAAGGTACTATTTCAGGGTTAGTGGAGTCTGTAACCTGAAGCGTTTGTAACCCGAGGTACCACTGTACCAGCTTTAGTAGTGGCCCCGGAGCAGCACAACAAGCTAAAATCCTGAAATATAACTCTTATCTGTTGGAGTTAGGGGATCTTCTTATTCAAGCAATGAAAAGATTTAGCCTACATAACAGATTGCATTGGTAATCAAGCTCCAGTCTTCACAAATCACACTAGTGACCCTAAAAGGCTGTACAAAATGCAAAAGGTAGCATAACCTCTGCACAAATGGAGTTCTCACTGGCCAAGCATATAAAGAAGCGACACACAGAAAACAACTAACTCCAAGAACACAAAACATGGAGCCTTAAGCTAGCTTGTTGAGTGGCTTTGTGCACACTCACATGCAGACACACTTTCTTCCTCAGCTTTCCATATTATTGAAGCTGCACAATTATATGTCATCCAATTGCTAGCAATGAAAAGTATTCCATTCCAACAACCTTTTCTTGCATTGAGAGAAGTCTGATATCAAGTGTCAGGCGATAAAATGAGTTCAACCAGGGGGCATATGTTAAGCAGCTGTGACTTAGCTGCTTAACAGTTCAGATTCAATGCCAGTGCAGAAGCTCTGCTTTTCACATCTCCCTTCCTACACCTACACACTTGACCACATATGCATGTGCATATAAAAAGAATCAGGCCAGTTTAGTTTTCATTTCTGGAACCACAGGAAATTATATGTTGAGGCTACACTGGCCCCATTTATCCTATTTGTTCACATCAGATATATTTCAGTGACACACTAAATAATTAAGTTTGTTGTCAAAATGTAGTGTTTTCTCCTTTAAATATTTTCTAATAAGGCAAACATAGGGAGCAGATGAGAATCTGCAAACTTCATTGAAAAAGAGATGAATTGTAACTATGGAAAAGAGTTATCCAAGTAAGTAAAGGCAACAAGTGAAAAAACAAGTCACTAGGAGGTGCGGGGCAGTGTTTTTATCTGCAGGGTACGCAGGGGTATGTACACCCCTAAACATATTGTGAATCTAAGTTTGGCCTCATTAAGGGGCAGTATTTCAATATGAGTAGGAAAATGAGAGTACTCCTAAGCATTTTTTTTAGAAAAAGAGCACTGGTGAGCGGAGAATAATAGAGAGTGAGTAAAGATGCTTGCCCAATGTGTCTAAGCAGGAATTAAGCTGACAAAGACACATTCAGCATACTTTCCTCTGAGAAGAATTGAGCAACCTACATCTGTGCACATCAAGCCTGAGACTTAAACCTGAATTAAATCTCTCCCTCTGTCTACATGTTGGCTTAGCCAGAGAAGGTAGCATCTCCCAATCTATTAAATATGGGAAGAATGGTATTTTTAAAGTTTTGATAAGGTCCCTCACCAAGCTTCTGTGGAGTTATATGTCCTGTTTACCATACATCCATTACTATCCTGGCTCATGACCAGGTTGTTTTTGCAAGATTTTACAACTCTAGGCAGGCAATGAATTTATAATCCTCAAATACGTAGTCCTAATTTACATTTGCAGCAACCAAGAGTAGCCTGAAAGTGCATGGCCAATGCCTGATGTAATCTCAAAAGGAAATTTTCTAGTCTCCAGTTAATTTTCTAGTCCTCAGGCTGGCAATGCACCATAAAACCCATGGGTTGGCTCCCCCAGATATGAGCTGTAAAAGTTTATCTGACAAGCCATGTGCCTGGGTTTGGACATGCTAAGCTAAGCTGTCAGGGAACTGCCATCGAAAGGGGGGGGGACAAGAATACAGGGAGCCTCCGACGTTGCTCAGAAGTTGCTCAGAAGTAGCTCTTCGTCAGGCAGCGGAGAGAGCCACGCCTCCAGTGAAGCAGAGAGGGAAAGGAGGGGCGAGGTGAGGGAAAGGCTCACAGATGCTACTGTGAGCCCAAGCGCTTCGCTTAGCCAGGCTGGTCAGGAAACAAGCATGCCGCTTCCGTCGCCCAGTTTTCGCAGAGAGATGAAACGGAAGGAGGGGAGGCAGAGATTTGGGGTGCCTAAGTTCTTACGTTGGGGGAGAAACCGGAAGGGGCCACTCCCGGAATCTGCAAGTGACTGAGACAGACATGAACTTTGGGTTTCTGCACTGTACATAGTTTGCACTAAATAAAACCTGTAAAAGACAGGTCGAAGTCCTGGCTGTTTACTCGTGAGCAAGTGGCTTAGTATTATGTGCAAACTAGGTCATTGTACAAATTATACACAATATATGTAAGTAATAACATTCAGTTTTTCTTAACGCAAGAAAATGCCACTACCCTGGCAGATTTAAGATTTTAAATACACATAGCTCTGCACATAACTTGCATCAAGCACTGATCTGTTTACAGGAATAAGTGCATGAATAACCCTTGGTCAATCTGAGGATCTTGACTATTTCATTCAATGCTAGTATGTGAAAATGTGAAAAGCAGCTTTGGTATTATCATTGGTTTGCTGTGGTAGGCTCAGTGTTGCGTTCCATGAACACACTCTAAAAAGCAAGTGATGAGGCTAAAATCAACTTAGAAACTGGATCTGCAACTTGTAATCAATTAAATAATCATAATTAAAAAGCCATTTCCATTGTCCAGTTGGTCAGGCATTTTAATTTTTAATGTAAGTTCCACAAGCTGCAGGTGATAGGCACCATATTAACAAAGGGATTCTACCTTCATTCTCAAATAGGAGGGGATGCTTCTTCCAAGAAGGTCCATATATGTCACAGCAGCATGTAAAACATGTGCCTCTTGTACTCTGGTTACATGTTTCATGTACATTTATTCACTAGTTAACATATTTATACTCCACCTTTCCATTAAAAATGACCACAGCAATAATTAAAAATAAATTGTTTATTTATATGCAACCACATGCAAAACATAAGACTTTAAAACAATGTGCTAAGTGCTCACACCACAACCAACCCTGGGAATCCTTCTTTACATAATTTACCTGGGCTGCAGGAGCTATTATTTCTCGGATCACAGTGTTTTTAGCATTCTTTAATTGTGGGACGCGGGTGGCGCTGTGGGTAAAACCTCAGCGCCTAGGACTTGCCGATTGCATGGTCGGCGGTTCGAATCCCCGCAGCGGGGTGCGCTCCTGTCGTTCGGTCCCAGCGCCTGCAAACCTAGCAGTTCGAAAGCACCCCCGGGTGCAAGTAGATAAATAGGGGCCGCTTACCAGCGGGAAGGTAAATGGCGTTCCGTGTGCTGCGCTGGCTCGCCAGATGCAGCTTGTCACGCTGGCCACGTGACCCAGAAGTGTCTGCGGACAGCGCTGGCTCCCGGCCTATAGAGTGAGATGAGTGCACAACCCTAGAGTCTGTCAAGACTGGCCCGTACGGGCAGGGGTACCTTTACCTTTAATTGTACAGACTTCCTGTTCAAAAAGACAAAACAAAATCAGGAAACAGAAGTGCCACCAGCCAAAAGATCATAAGGGGGCCTAACCTTGCTGGATGCAAATAAGGTATTTTTTGTGGTGTGAGATACTAGTTAATATCCTGTATGTTATAATGTGCCTATAAATCAAAACCTTCATCAACTCCCGCCTTTTGCTCTTAATACTCACAAGATAAGAAAAAGGAAAGGAAGCTTTTGCTTTTGATTAGTTTGGAAACACAATGCTTAGTGTTTTCCTTCTAAATTTGTGAATACACTATTGCAAAATTTTGAGCCAAGCACTGATTCCCTGCCTCCAGTCGTGTTTTGAAGCAAAATGTATGTGATTTGCCATTTTGTCCTAGGTTTGAGTGCCCTGCAAATCAGGATTGGAAACGAGGGTCACACTAGGCAGGGAATAGATGTATGCAAGGCTGAATGACTCCAAGGCCTTAACTCCTTGTTCACAACCACCAGGCCATGGTTTGGAATTACATCTGAACCACTATGTTGTGTTGGAACAATTGCATCATCACTCAAATTGATATATTACTTAAATAGCATAGTCCATCTTATTCTCCCCTTCAACTTCAATCACATATGACATTGTTAATCTGATGTATTAGGGATAATTAGATATCAAAGCTTTCCAATTCTATGAACAAGTTTCAATATTTATTTTTAAAATTACATGAAGAAATTAAATATGTTCTCTCTTTTATTTAACATTCTTTCTTTCTGTTCTGTACCCAGGAAGCAGATTGTGTTAGAGGGCAAATTTGAGTGATTTGCTACAGCATAGAACTCTAGGAATACTCAGCCCCATCCCACCCAAATCTCTCAAAACCATCTAAGCTAGAAGGCAGCAACTGGTATTAATAGGAAGCTGGGGGGTGAGGGGACTTCGCTTAAGTGCCTGTGCAGCCCATTTGCACTAATTTATTTATGTTCTAGGCTGCAAATCATATATTCCCAGAAATTCAACATTTCACAAGATTCTGAATATCACCTGGACTGTTTTGTTTTCACAGTCAAAAACAAAACAAAAAAATCAGTTTTGTAAGAAGCATGGAATTCTACATTTTAAGTAACCTATTTGATTCAAGTATTCGGATGATGGGGGAGAAACCCCAATGAATCAGAATATTTACAGTTCAACACCTTAACCCCATACATTTGTATCTTAAAGAGAGCATGGATAAAGGAAAAATATTAAAATGGAGCAAAAGTCTTTGAGATGTTATTAGACAATTCATGCAAAAAAATTGCAATACGTTCAACACAAAACAAGCAACTTCGTTAAAAATATTCTTTGCCCTAAAATAGCTCTGAAATCACAGCAATTGCAATGCATTTTACATGTAAATCTAACATTAGACATATGAAACTTATTTCATCTAGGATTCACAAATGAATGGAAATTGTAACCATCCTTGCACATTTCCAAGGCATTTAAAACAATTACCACTCTTTTTGTAGTAAACTGATATTGCAATTTCATTAAACTCTTCTTGCATGAACTAGTAAACACTAAAATCATACAGAGCATGGCATAACATCTGGAAATGCCATTGTGGGGATTTGCTATTGACGTCAAAACTTTGTGGGCTCCATTTTTGTTATGGACGCAGTACACAAAAGTCCTGTATTACCACATATACCTCCTCTCTTGCTACCACATACAAGCACAAAGAGCCAAGTCCTAGCAAATCCAATGCAAACAAAGGAATCTGTGGCCATAGATTTACTGCTGGTGCTTCCCCATTGAGAGCTGAAGATTTTGTGGTTGGTCGAAGAAGAACTTGCAAAATCCACCACCAGAAATGGGGAGGATTTAGCATTAGGGCTATGGCTGCTGACAAAGGCTCCCAAGTTTACACGGGTTCTACTGTCACACTGGTAAAGAAGAAGGGAGGCTTGCACCCACATGATTTTTATAAAAATAAATCTGTGTGGGTAAGACCAGGGCTTATATGGATAAAATTAAATGGGGATACTTGTTGTAGTCAACGAAGTACTGTAACTGTGCACGAGGAATGGCTTCTGCTTGCGCAATGGCAAGTCTACTCCCGCTCCTTCCCCAATATGCTCTAGGCCGGGGTTCTCCCAACTCTCTAGAGTAGATTTGGGTGAGTGCAGGGGACACACAGGAAGGAGGGGGAGAGAACATTCTATTGCACAACTGCAATGTCCTTCTTGGATTCAACCCAGGACCTTCTGAGCAAATATTTTTGACAGGATTTGCACTAGGCAATATACTTTAAAGATACTACTCAAACATTTTTACCAACAAATATGCACATAGGCAATGGTTAAACAAGTAACCAGAAATCCATTTGCAATTGTTATAGGGACATGACTTCAATTGCATGGATTATGCTAAACCAAAAGTAAAAGCTTTCAAAAACATCCTTCTCCAGGTTTGAGGGAAAGAAAACAGGAGGAGGGAAGCATGCAAACCAAAGGTTCACTGTAGTTCATGTGCATCTTGCTAAACCATGGTTTATTATAATATGCAAACTCAGAATCTTAATGTGCATTTGTATATTCACCTGATTATATGTAAAAGAACGTCTATGAAATTGCATCTTATTAAACTTCAGTCTAAAAATATCCAATAGGTTCCCCCCCAAAAAAAGATTATGTGAAACATGTTATATTTATTGGTTGTCTGTGGACATTTGCTGCCTGTTGGATGACCTGCTGGTGTCCAATTTTTCTGATCAGCCCTAAGTTTTGCTAGATGGCTTCAGGCAAGTCAAGATTTTTCATTATCACCTATCTAGTCAAAGTGCTAATGCAAAGATGGATGTTAACATAATTTGCAAATGCCCTTTGAATACCAAAAACAAAAGATATGAAAATGCTAAGTAATAGTTGTAGCATAAAATAATGACAACTGCAGATTTAAAAAATCACTGGAAAAAGCTCCTCAATAAAAGCTTTGGTTCCATTAAAAGCTGTATCTAGTATGTCCCAACAACTTCCACATTTTTCATGGTTTCCAATTACAAAATTGCTTCACATGATTAGAGTGTATATAAACAATTGAAAACAAACTGAAAACAAACCTTTTAGGCCATCTGTGTGTTCAATAATGGAAGTAATAATGCAGCTAGTAATCCAGTTGCAAATGTGATTAAAGTACTTTTTCCCCCTAGAAAAGTTATGTCAATTGAAATATGAACAATTTGACATTTTACAAAGACTGGGGCCCAGTCTCAACCCGCTCCCCCACCCCATACGCAGATATATGTTTATCAAAAAGTGATTCAATCTGACAGTAAAACGGAAAACAGTAGTGAATTTCTACTGTAAGAATTTGAAGGCGCAGAGACTGAATGCTTCTCTGTTCTCAACAAAGGATTCATTATATCATCTCTTCTCTAAATCTACTGGCCCTTGATCATTTAAGTATTGGGTCTTTTCAGGCATTTTAATGGGGTATGAAAAGCAACATCTACCAAGACAGTGAGTGATTACTGGCACTATCATCCAGGCTAGGAGGGGAAATCAATTTTACTTCAAAGTAAATTCAAATTATACAGCTTGAAATGCATGAAATGTTATTTTGTAAGTTTTCAATTACTGTACAAGTTTTCAGAAACCAGTTCCAGAATTTATTTTAGGCTGTGATGTTTTGATCTGCACCCATGACTTTATAAAACGCATTTTTCACACAAAACGTAAGGAGCAACTTCGAAACTCACTCCTGTTACTTGAGCAAATAACTGAATGCTTTTAAGGTAAGGTAAATCATGTGTACATTGTACCCCATGAGCTGAGCTGGCTTCATGTTTGCATAGCCCAATTCCCCAATATATCCAGGCAGGGCTTGGAAAGACCCGTCTGAAAACCTGAAGACTTATCAATGTCAGTCAAGATACTGAGCCAGATGGATCAATGGTCCAACTTCAGAGTCAGAACGGTTTCAGAATGAGATGGAACTTAATGTGGTGAAAAAAGTGAAATACCTAGGGGTAAACATAACAGCAAAAAATCTAGGTCTATTTAAGGACAATTATGAAAAATGTTGGACAGAAATTAAGAGAGACCTAGATAGTTGGACAAAATTGAAACTTTCTTTGTTAGGCCGAATTGCTGCTATTAAGATGAATGTATTGCCAAGGATGTTGTTTTTATTTCAAACACTTCAGGTTTTGGACAAAACGGAGTGCTTTCAGAAGTGGCAGAGAGACATTTCCAGGTTTGTCTGGCAGGGCAAAAAGCCCAGAATTAAGTTTAAGATATTAACCGATGCAAAACAAAGAGGGGGCTTTGCCCTGCCAGACTTAAAGTTGTATTACGAAGCCGCAGTGTTCTGCTGGCTAAAAGACTGGCTACTTCTTGAAGACACTGATGTGCTGGATTTGGAGGGGTTTAACAATACCTTTGGATGGCATGCATATTTATGGTATGACAAGGTTAAAGCAAATAAGGCCTTTAAGAACCATATTGTCAGAAAATCATTGTTTAATGTCTGGTCAAAATATAAAGACTTGCTGGAAAATAAAACACCAAGGTGGCTTTCACCTTTGGAAGCCAAGGCCCGAAAAAGACCCAATATGGAGGCTAAATGGCCAAAATATTGGGAAATACTAGAAAAGGATGGAGATAAATGGAAATTGCAGAGTCTAGAGAAAATGAAAGACAAAGTGCGAGACTGGTTACATTACGCTCAGATTAAAGAAGTTTTTAAAAATGATAAGAAATTAGGGTTCCAGGTGGAGAAATCGAAACTAGAAACAGAATTGTTAGAACCAAAGATTAAGGTACTTTCAAGGATGTATAACTTGCTGTTGAAATGGAATACACAAGACGAAACGGTTAAATCGGCTATGATAAGGTGGGCACAGGACATTGGGCATAATATCATGTTTGAGGACTGGGAGAGGTTGTGGAATAATGGACTGAAATTTACTGCATGCAACGCCCTGAAAGAAAATGTAATGAAAATGATTTATAGATGGTACATGACCCCAGTCAAACTTGCTAAAATTTACCACCTGTCTGATAATAAGTGTTGGAAATGCAAAGAGTGCGAGGGAACGTTCTTCCACCTCTGGTGGACTTGCCCTAAAGTGAAGGCGTTCTGGGAAATGATCTATAATGAATTGAAAAAGGTATTTAAATATACCTTCACTAAGAAACCAGAGGCTTTCCTTTTGGGCATTGTCGGCCAAGGGGTGGCAAAGAAGGACCAGACATTCTTTATGTATGCAACAACAGCAGCAAGGATACTTCTCGCAAAACATTGGAAAACCCAAGATCTACCCACACTGGAAGAATGGCAGATACAACTGATAGACTACATGGAACTGGCTGAAATGACCGGCAGAATCCGTGACCTGGGAGAAGAGAGGATTGAGGAGGACTGGAAGAAATTTAAGAACTATTTACAAAAGTATTGTAATTTGAGTGAATGCTAAATAAGATGCTAGACTAAAACAACTGAGCACCACTAAATTTAGAAGCTTTTTTAAGAAAATAAGTAAGACTGTGAAAAATTAGCTCCTTTTGAGAATTATATGATTATGGAATATAGAAGGGATATAAGAATTTAAACAAGATGATAAATTGCTGACAAAATGTTTTAACGATGAAAATGGGAGCGGGAGGTGTGAGGAAGTCCAAAGAAAATGTGAAAGTATGTTAAGATCGATGTTACATTGTTTATTATGTCTATTTTTATTGTAAAATTTAATAAACTGCTTTAAAAAAAAAAAAACAATGGTCCAACTTCATATAAGGCAGTTTGTTAGATTCTTAATGTTTTGCTCTAAAGTAGAATTCTCTGTAGTTCATTGATCTATGATAAATTTATAAAGCAAAGGTGTATACTCATGACTGGTTAACAGTTACAGAATAGCAAACTTTGATAAAGTAAAACAGCAGCACATATACGTATACTTTGATTTTTAAAAGGAACCTTCCTTAAATGGTCCAGAATACGCACTCTTGCTTAAGAATGTGAGAAGCGCCTTCCTGGAACAAACCCTTATCATCCAGCATGCTTGGCAAGAATCACAAAACCAGGAAGTGCTAGAAGATCATCACCCACCAGAAATTGGCCAGTGAACCACTGATGGACTGCTATCTACCTCCTGTTGACTCTTGTTCTAGCAAATGGAGAGATTAAATAAAAAATGCCAAGGTCCCTTTAACTGCCATATTTAGTCTTCATTCCAAGTGGTTTGTCCTGGTTTCTGTCAGTCTTTGGAACAATTCTGGATGATCCAGGCATGCCTTATTTAAAATGTACGATCAAATTATTGCTCTGTCCAAGCTGCAGCGCAGAGTCCTGGGAAAGGTTTCTGCTTAACGTATTGCTACCAGTATCACCGTTTAACTAGCAAAGGGCACAGTATCCAGTCCAGAATTGTTTGGGCATTTCTTTCTTTTTGGTGGAGCAGAGAGTTAGGGAAAAATACAGGTGAAACTCGAAAAATTAGAATATTGTGGAAAACTTCATTTATTTCAATAATTCAACTTAAAAGGTGAAACTAATATATGAGACCTAGACAGTATCTTAAAAAGCAGAGACATCACCTTGCTGACAAAGGTCCGTATAGTTAAAGCCAGTAGTGATGTATGGAAGTGAGAACTGGACCATAAAGAAGGCTGATCGCCGAAGAATTGATGCTTTTGAATTATGGTGCTGGAGGAGACTCTTGAGAGTCCCATGGACTGCAAGAAGATCCAACCTCTCCATTCTTCAGGAAATCAGCCCTGAGTGCTCACTGGAAGGACAGATCCTGAAGCTGAGACTCCAATACTTTGGCCACCTCATGAGAAGAGAAGACTCCCTGGAAAAGACCCTGATGTTGGGAAAGATTGAGGGCACAAGGAGAAGGGGACGACAGAGGACGAGATGGTTGGACGGTGTTCTTGAAGCTACAAACATGAGCCTGACCAAACTGCGGGAGGCAGTGGAAGACAGGAGTGCCTGGCGTGCTCTGGTCCATTGGGTCACGAAGAGTTGGACACGACTAAACAACTAAACAACAACAACAACAATATATGAGAGAGACTCATGACATACAAAGTGAGAAATGTCAAGCCTTTATTTGTTATAATTGGTGTATAATTGATCATGGTGTACAGCTGATGAAAACCCTAAATTAACAATCTCAGAAAATTAGAATATTGTGAAAAGGTGCAGTTACTATTCAATCCATAACACCTGCAATGGGTTCCTGAGCCTTTAAATGGTCTCTCAGTCTGGTTCAGTAGGAAGCACAATCATGGGGAAGGCTGCTGACCTGACAGTTGTGCAGAAAGCCATCATTGAGACCCTCCATAAGGACTTCAAAAGGTAATTGCAGAAGAAGTTGGATGTTTCCAAAGTGCTGTATCGAAGCACATTAGTGGAAAGTTATGTGGAAGGGGAAAGTGTGGAAAGAAAAGGTGCACAAGCAGCAGGGATGACCACAGCCTGGAGAGGATTGTCAGGAAAAGACCATTCAAATGTGTTGGGGACTTTCACAAGGAGCGGACTGAGGCTGGAGTTAGTGCATCAAGCCACCACACAAAGACGGATCCTGGAGATGGGCTTCAAATGTTGTATTCCTCTTGTCAAGCCACTCCTGAACAAGAAACAACATCAGAAGCGTCTTACCTGGGCTAAGGAAAAAAAGAACTGGTCTGTTGCTCAGTGGTCCCAAGACCTCTTTTCTGATGAGAGCAACTTTTGCATCTCATTTGGAAACCAAGGACCCAGAGTCTGCAGGAAGAATGGGGAGGCACACAATGCCAGATGCTTGAAGTCCAGTGTGAAGTTTCCACAGTCTGTGTTGATTTGGGGAGCCATGTCATCAGCTGGTGTTGGTCCACTGTGCTTCATTAAGTCCAGGGTCAACGCAACCATCTACCAGGAGATTTTGGAGCACTTCATGCTTCCACAGACGAGCTTTATGGGGATGCTGACTTCATTTTCCAGCAGGACTTGGCACCTGCCCACACTGCCCAAAGTACCAAAACCTGGTTCAATGCCCATGGGATTACTGTGCTTGATTGGCCAACAAACTCACATGACCTGAACTCCATAGAGAATCTGTGGGGCATTGCCAAGAAAAAGATGAGAGACATGAGACCGAGCAATGCAGAAGAGCTGAAGGCTGCTATTGAAGCATCCTGGTCTTCCATAACATCTCAGCAGTGCCACAGGCTAATAGCATCCATGCCACACCACATTGAGGCAGTAATTGATGCAAAAGGGGCCCAAACCAAGTACTGAGTACATATGCACGCTTCTACTTCTCAGAGGTCCAATATTGCTCTATTTGCAATCCTTGTTTTGCTGATTTCATTTAATATTCTAATTTTCTGGGATTGTTAATTTGGGGTTTTCATCAGCTGTATGCCATAATCATCACAATTATAACAAATAAAGGCTTGACATATCTTGCTTTCAATGTCATGAGTCTCTCTCATATATTAGTTTCACCTTTTAAGTTGAATTACTGAAATAAATGAACTTTTCCACAATATTCTAATTTTTTGAGTTTCACCTGAACATCTCCTCTTCAGGATGGGTGTGTGAAATCTCAGGAAATGGGAAAGTTAGTATGAGAGTAGATCTGACACCAACTGACCACTCTCTACAAGCAATGGCTGCTATTCCAACAGTCAAGGGTTTGCTCCTCCAACAGAAAGCTACCATGTCATATCAATTTCTAAAGTGACATGCCATGCAAACGATGGGCTAACCAATAATTCACATCTAGTGAAATGGAATACAGAAAATAAAGAGACAGCCAAAGTAACCCAGGTGCATTCTAAAATCATAATAGGATTATTCTGGCCCAAGAAATGCCTGAGTACCTTCTGAAAGAAAAGCAAAGGTAAGCTTCTTTATTACACCATGAAAAGGAATAGGATTTTATTTTTTTACAATTATAATTTGTTTGGTGGCATGAGGAGAAGGGGGAGAATGAAAGCAAAATCAGTGTGACTAATTTTAGGGCTGCGGATTTAGAAGTATGTTTCTGTGATAAATGAACAAGCAGGCATTATTAACAGAGAGAACAAATAATACTAATGGCATTATCTGTGAGAGATAATGGGGTCACAGCAAAGCCAATTTTTAATATCGAAAAACTGCTGCCTTACTGTGACTTATTGTAGCTTATTGTAACTGTTCTGGTAGGTTTCCTAGGAATTTATCTCCTACTTGTGGCTATGAAACATTGCTGTAGACAACAGTTCTTGCAGTCTGTATTCTTGTCTTCCCATGAGGTTTAATTTTTCTATCAAAGATTTACAGAGAACTAAGTACAGTAAGCAGTAATGAGGTCACATCTTGATATAGCAAACCTCTTAGATGAATTTAATTTGAAAAGGCATACTGTATTAGGGAAGACCAGCAAGTTATAGTATGAATCAAACTGTCCTCTTAGAAACCCTGGCATTTCATGGAGAAGTTCCTTGCTGACAAGATCAGTCATTTTGGAGAAGTTTCTTGAAATACAACTTGTCCATGATTACTGATCTACCCCTGCAGAGCAGAGCCACAGCAAAAGTGCTGGAAACATCTTAAGAGTCCACTCAATCACTCAGTACAAGAGGCCAGTCTGGGCAGCACCTTATTAACTAATTAACTAATAGAAGGACTGCTCTGGTCTATGGGTATTTGCCAAAACAATTTCTTTCCTTTAATAATACCTGAACACCTCTGTAATACACAGGTTTCCTGTTTAAAAAAGTGAGGAGTTCCTTGGCAGGCAAATCAATATGGAAAGAGTTCCCTGAGGATAGGAAAGTTGAAAACTTCTGTTTTTACTAATGTAAAAATAAGCTGCCTTTAATTCAGTTTCAGAGATAAACTATCAAGTGATTTGGAGTCAAAGTATTTGAGGTCAAACCCTACAAGCTAGGTATTTTGTATACTATCAAAGATCCTAAAAGGAAAATGTGGCAGTTGCTATTTCTAGGCCCAAGCAATAACCTGGATCAGAAGGCAAAGTTCAAGAGCACAGTAATGCACTTGTGCATTAACAGAAGGACTGTTCTGGACTGTGGGTATCTGCCAAAACCATTTCCTTCCTTTAAAATTAAAATTCTGATCAGCCTTCGTGTCATTGGCAAAAATGTATGACTTCAACTACATCCTGAATGCACCTTTTCTTTGGTCCGACAAACGGAATACGAGACACTGTTTGCTGGTATACTGTAAAATATTTCAGACAGAAGTAAATGCTCTATTCATACAAGCAGAAACTACTTGCAAATATATAGATTTTTAAAATCCTTAAACCGAATTTAAACAGTCATAATTGGTTTGTTTTTTTTTAACTGTAATGAACAAACTGTTTTTAGGGGTAGTGTAAAGATAACGTTGACTCTCTCTTCACTGTGATTAAGAGATCAGAACCAAGATGGAGGATTATATGCTCTCTGCCAACAGACCCTCCCACCCCAAACACAATTTTGTCACTCTCACCTTAACTGGGGGAAATGCTGTAGCTCCATGGTAGAGCATCTGCCTTGCATGGAGAACGTCCTAGGTTCCAGCCCGAAAACCTCAAGAGCTGCTGCCAGTCAGGGTAGACAATACTGAGCATCTGTATCTGAAGAAGTGTGCATGCACAAGAAAGCTCATACCAATAACTAACTTAGTTGGTCTCTAAGGTGCTACTGGAATGAATTTTTTTGTTTTGTTTGTTTCGACTACGGCAGACCAACACAGACTATGCAACACAACTGTGAATAGCCACTGGTTGCAGCAATTCCTTTTATAAGCAGGATACCATGGGGATTAAGTGTACTACTCAGGCAACGGTCCTGGGAATCGCTTCCTCTTCTTTCCTTCCCTTGCCATACTTTACAAGGGTTAAATAAGTAGTGGCTGGTGGGGCAACACAACACAGATAGGCAGCAGTGCTTACCTGGGTTCCCAATGCCAACCACTAGTTGCCAAGAGGGAGGGGGAGGCAGCAGGGAGCTAGGTGCAATACAAGCATGGCAGCACTGCCAATCCATCTCTCCCCACTGCCTCAACCCACTTGGTAACCAAGTGTGGAATTGGAAAGCCAGGTGAGCAACACAGCCCTCCCAGTGCTGCTCTGCTACTGGTTAAATGTGCTGTTCAAACAACTGTCATTCCTGGTCTCCACTTAGTACCTTCCACTGAACTGCCACTTGGTAAAGGTAAAGGTAAAGGTAAAGGTAAAGGTAAAGGTAAAGGGACCCCTGACCATTAGGTCCAGTTGTGGCCGACTCTGAGGTTGCGGCGCTCGTCTTGCTTTATTGGCCAGGGAGCCGGCATACAGCTTCCGGGTCATGTAGCCAGCATGACTAAGCTGCTTCTGGCAAACTAGAGCAGCACGCGGAAACACCGTTTACCTTTCCGCAGGAGCGGTACCTATTTATCTACTTGCACTTTGACGTGCTTTCAAACTACTAGTACTGGCAGGAGCAGGGACCGAGCAACTGGAGCTCACCCCACTGCGGGGATTCGAACCGCCAACCTTCTGATTGGCAAGTCCTAGGCCCTGTGGTTTAACCCACAGCGCCACCCGCGTCTCCACTTAGCACCTTCCACTGAACTGCCACTTGGTAGCAAGGGTTAAATATGCAGCTTCTCTAACTCTGAAAGAGGTAAGAACTCTCTCTAATAAGAGCCAGTCTTAAGCACAGCAAACAAAACAAAAGCTTCTGCCATCAGAGGACATCAGGAGACAGCAAAGCTTTTCAAAGCTGCTCTGCCAAAAGTGAACTTATTCCCCTTAAAAAGATTCCACCAAAGTTTTCCTTAAAGTGAAGGGTCCCACTACTGCCTCCCCCCAAAAGTGAACCACTGGACTAGCCTATCTGGCGACCATGATTAAAAATACAGAACATGCTGCATTTTAACAGAAGTTACTTTCTCAGCAGCTGCACAGATATGAGACATTAGGTAAACTCCAGAAACTGGCATGTAAACTTCGTTTTGGTGTATGCTCATTTATGTTTTGAAAAGATAACCGAAGAGTTGTTTTGATAAATTTTATCATGTGCAATGTTGTTTTAAAAATGTTAGCGCCTCCTTTTTATTATTGCTACTTCAGCTTAGTTTTACCTAGTAGAGGAAAAAAATGTAGAAAACAACTAAGCATGAGGGGTCTTGCAAAATACTGTAAGTTCATATAGTGTTTCTTGAGTTCAAAGTGTTTCACAGATTACTTTTCCTCAGAAATCCTTACAAACGCCCTATAAAACAGGTCAGTGTTACTATCCCCATAATGCACAAGGGCCGAGAGCAAGAGGCTGTATACACACCATACATTTAACATGCTTTAATTCTCCCAAAGAATCCTGGGAACTGCAGCTAACCCACCACAGAGCTACAATTTCCAGCACCCTTAAACTATAGTTCCAATCATTCTTTGGGGGAAGCAATGTGTTTTAAATGTATGGTGTGTGTGTAGCCAGAGAGAGGGAGGGCTATTCTTGCCTAAGGGCAAATAGTGAATTGATAGCTGAGGTGAGATTTGAACCAGGATTTCTGGATTCATAGCTCAATACCACATGATGTTAGCTCTTGAAGGTATAAAAGTGCACAATGAGTTTCTGTATCTGCTGTTCTCTTGAAATAACTTTGCTGAAGTGACAGTCCAGAGTGTTTAAATTCACACAGGGTGCAAATTATCATTGTCTTTGCCTTCGTCTAGTCCTTTTCTCTTTGGAGAATTTACCAAGTACGGTATAACATATTTTAACTGGTTGCCAAGAAGAACTGAAGAAAATAACTTATTCTCCTTTGGTAGCAAACAATTTATAAGAAGCTGATTACAAAGGGGGGGGGGGAGGAAATACAAGATTGAGTGAAACTGTGTATGGTGCAATCAAAATGAACTTCATTTGCAGTTTCTTAAATCCAAGACAGGTTTCCTCTCTGTCTGCCTGCTTCAAGGGATTGCAACAGTAAAACAGATTAGAAGGTTAAGAAATTTTCTGCCTATTACTATGCTGGGTGTGTCCTCTCCCTTAGATTTTCTGCTTTGGGTTTTATATATATTTCACCTTGACAAGTAAACTATTAGGACAGGTTTGTGTATAGCATTGCCTAGAGAGGAAAAGACAGTAGATCTGCTTGAACTCTGCACACTTCTGGTTCTAGGATCACTACACTCACAGTTTAGTGAACTACCAAATCCAGAGCTTTCCAAACTGTGTGCCGTGACACGTTAATGTGTCGGCTGCAGTGTCTAGGTCTATCACTTGAATGCTCCCCACACACATCCTGAGGTGGAAAGAGGTTAGTTTAACCTCCAGTTTGCTAGTAAAACTGAATTACTGTGTCACAAAATGTTGCATGTCTAAAAACAGTGTGACACCACCAAGAAAAGTTTTGAAAGTTCTGACCTAATCCAAGCTTCACGTCCAAGCTTTATGGCCAGCTTGTTTTCCGCATACAAAATGTTGGAAGCCTTCCTGCCCCTATACCAGAGTTCCCACTTACTTTTCAAGGTTTCCCCATTGCTCACATGTATCTTGCAAAACAAAATAATTTTGCAGAGGACATCATCCAAACACAGTTCTGTTGCCTGAAACTCCTCTTATCTCCTTCCCACAACCCATGTTCTGGAAGATGAAACCACTTTCTCTAAACTGTCTCTACTTAAACCTTGGCATTTAATGAGAAAGATTGCCACAGCAGCTACATATTCATATTCATTCTCATTTGTCCCTCTCTCTCTCTCTCTCTCTCTCTCTCTCTCCCTCTCTCAGATTTAAAGGACTACCATCCCCCTTTAAAGACAGAAGGGAGAGAAAAAGAGCAGGTGGGGCAGTCATTCTGAGAGCACGCTCTCTGTTTCTCTTAATAGAAAGACTGGCAAGAGTGGCATCACCTACACAGGTGAAAGAGAGAACTGGCAGCCGTTCAAGGCCCACAATAACCAACCAACAGCAATAAAATATCAAGAGGCAAAAGAATGTACAAAAACCACTTACTAGGACATTAAAAAGCAGTCAAAACAGAACAGATCCCACCTACTACTCTTTTCTCAGTCTCCAAGGTGTCTACAAACAAAAGACCATGCACTTGCCCCCTTTTTTAAACAAAAGGTTGATGGGTAACCACAGCAATAGACTTATTTCAGACAACTTTGCCCAAGCCTTGAGACTACCAGAAAAGCCCTTTACTTTCCAGCACTGGTGTTACGCTCTCCCAAAGACTGTATCTGGAGCAGAGCTCTTACTGATGACACATAGGGGAAGAGGAGAAAGTAGATGTGTTTCTGAGATATGCAAGGCAGCCCAGCCCCTGAGATACATGGGTTCCAAGCTATTAAAGGCTTTAAAGGTCATAAAATATCACCTTGGCTTAAGTCTGGAAATTCACTGGCCCAGTCTGCACATTATGGCAAACCACAGTTAACTGTTTACCTTGGAATGGGGAGATTGATCCTCCTTGTACTAAGTGAAAAACAAAGTAGAATAAATCAGTTGTGATTCCTGGGTTAGCTTATGTCTGAATTGTCATGGTTTGTTTTGCTCAAACCATGGCTGGTAAGCAAAAAACAAACTTTGCTTGGCTTTATATTGTGTTTTGCAAAGCAAACCATCACCCCTGGTTCTGACATAATGCTGAGTCAGGGGTTGTGGTTTGCTGCTCCCACCCACACTGGGGAGGAGTAAAAAGGGAGCTAACTCTATTCACCATGGCTTACCATGGCAGGCAAACAGGGATGGGTGACTCTTTCAATTTTGGTGTCACAGTTTCTAGTATTTCAAATCTTCAGTTCTCCATATGCTTGTGTCGTTGTTTTTTTAAAAAGTTATCATGAAAGTTCATTGGCACTGTAGTGCAAATTCTCCTAATATACACTTTTGTATGCAATTTTGACTAATATACAAAATTCTGCAAAGGAAATTTCAGTAATATAATGCAATTTTTCTATGTTACTTTCACCAACATATGCATTTTTATGCATGGTCTACCTTAGTGTGTGCATTTTTTTTTACTTATCTGTGTGGAGAACTGTATTGCAAAATTCAGAGATGTGAGACTTTCAAAGGATTGCTGCATTTTGGTTTGCATAGCATTTTAGAAAGTGTGAATTACACATATTCTCCTTTAAATGTGAACTGAAGTGAATTCCTCTCTCATTCATAAATGCAAATGCTGTCACTGGGCAAGAAGCTATGGTATCACGCAACAGCTGTTGGGCAGCCCCATATAAAAGTGCATTGTAGTAGCAAGAGATAAAGGTGCAGCTAGGCAAGTGACCCTCTATATAAAGCAGCACAGAATTGCACAAGGAATGCAGAAGTGCAGCTGCACACTGAGCAGCCACCGCTGCCTCTGAACACATCTGCCATAGAACCACTGACCTATAAGTGAACTTTCATAGGTCTGCTACTCAAGATTAGAAATGCAAATATGTCCTTAAGTACAAGAGATAGAGGCACTCAGATCTCCAACTATTTAGCACACTTCCAAGTCAATGGAATGTACCAAAAAAGATAAAAGTATCTTATCAGCCTTTACTCTAATAAAACCAGAGATTGCTTTACATTCTTAAGACTATAAAAAAAGGTTAAGGAAAGGAAAATCCTATGTTTTGAGACCTGTGAAGAAACATGGCATTGCTCAATTGCTGAGCAATACTCATATCTAAACTCCAGGCAGAATTATGTGTTTTTCTTTTGATATGCACTTGCAGTCGCTACTGAAATGGACTCAAATTGTGCACATGCACTATGTTATAATACAGGCCACTAATGAATTTTAAACCATTACAAGAGCCATTTATAAGATCATCCAAGCTGCTCGGATAGCTTGCAGCTCAGCTGATTTGTGCCGTTGTGGTTTTGTAAAATTCTAGTATGGAATGTATTCCTGCAGACATCTGCTCAGATGTAACTGAATTTACATTACACTTATACTATTGAATAGTATGTGTAAAAACCACATCAACAGGAAATTTTACATATCTGGGAGCATTATCTGTGCTATATCAAGGATAATGGCAATGCTCCACTGTAAAAATCAGAGAAGCAAATGCTACCACTTTTGCATGCTCTTGGCTCATAAAAAATAGCAAAGATAAGCTTTTGCAAGACCAATGCAGTTTATGGTGTAGCTGAAAAGGCATAGGAGATAAAAAAAATTGCCTTGAGCTGCATTTGAAAGCTATGTAGGTAAAGAAATGTGAGGGCTCACTTAGATAAGCACAAACAAAACAGAGTTTTATAACAGCTTAAAGACTAGTAAATACATTGGTAATTTAAAGCCTAGAAACATACACACAGGTAGAGAGGAAAGAAACTGTAACTAGTGGGGCCAAAAGACCATGAAATCGGGTAACTGTGGTTGTCCATATCAGGATGGCATCGCATTCTGGAGCACCTAGGCAGGATAATTTCCCATTGCTCCCCTAACTTCTAATCTAGACTGGAAGAGCAAGCAACCTCTTAACCCCAAACTGGAAGGGGGGTCGCAGAATCAAAACACATGACTGGTATGTGAGTTACCTCAAAGCAAATCCCATATACATAACTATTAATGACGAATATAATGTATGAAAAGAGGAGTGAGAAAGGAATTGAACCCAGAGGTCCGTAGAGGCCCCTCTCACATGTATGGCACTTGCAGAATCCATACTTTCAATTCTTAGTGGAAAGTTATATGCTGGCCCCAGAAAGAAGGGTGGGTGGAATGTCGTCTGGGAGACTCAGAGAACAGAAATTCATGGCAAAAACATTTCCATTTTCTTCAGAGGCTCCCTGAGTGCATAAATAATTCTGATTTCACAGAGCAGTAATACTCCTAGGCTTCCTGAGGACCAGTCATACTGTCCCAACAACTGCTGCAGAACTCAGTGGCCAAGTGTTCCATCTGCAGAACAAGAAACTCTATTAGTAATGTTTAGTAAACATGTGAACAGATGCCAAAGATGCAACAATATACATATCTAAGCTGAAACCTAGTGTATTACTTAAAACTGAAGTAATCTAAAAGTTTTCTCTTAATGCACACAAACAAAGCAGAGCAGACATTGCAGGGAGTTGGACTAGATGATCCCTACCAACTCTACAATCCTATGGTCCTGTATTTGAGAATTATGTATAACATGCCCCTTCACAAAGGCACCAAATATCTCCTAGGTGGAGGCAACCCTGTTAATAGGGGCGGAAAGTTCTTGCTTTCTTATTGGTTTGTTTTTGTTCTTGTTTTTATTATGTGTTTTGTTCTTGTATCTTTATGTTGTGAACCACAATGAGATCTATGGATGACGGGTGATATACAAATAAAATAAATAAATAAATAAATCCATGATTCTATACTGGGAAACAAACTCTCAGTAAGGCCAAATCAATATCTAGCAAAGCTGTAGTTTTTAGATCTCCAGAACAGAGAAACCTATAAACAATGCTGTAACTGTTTCAGCTGTAATATCTTATATAATATTTCTTATGTTAAGAATCATGATTTGATTAGATTAGATTTGTACAGCGGTTTGTATATGAAAATTCAAACAAACCACAAAAGGCTGCTTATCTAAGGGAATTAATTTTCGCACCCATTAGACATGTTTACTCAGCTTCATTTCAACTTATGCCCACAGAATATCGGACTGGTAAATTCTTTAATAGGCCAACCAATGACCATCTTTGTGTGTGTAAATCAGGCCAGAACAAAGACACCGCACAGCATATCCTGTATAGCCTTTTGTATAATTCACCTAGGGATGTATTTTTCTATTCACTACAGAATTTTCTGGAAGGTTAATCAGATTATTTCAAAATTAGTAGTTACTGGTTGATGCAGACAGGTTTGTTACCTATAAGGCCCCTTTATATGTGCTAGCAGCAAGAAAAATCACAGGATATGTTTTTTACCTAAAACAGTATACAGTAAGCTCCAGAGAGCCAGTGTGGTGTAGTGGTTAGAGCGGTAGACTCGTAATCTGGGGAACCAGGTTCGCATCTCCGCTCCTCCACATATAGCTGCTGGGTGACCTTGGGCCAGTCACACTCCTTTGAAGTCTCTCAGCCCCACTCACCTCACAGAGTGTTTGTTGTGGGGGAGGAAGGGAAAGGAGAATGTTAGCCGCTTTGAGACTCCTTTTGGTAGTGATAAAGCGGGATATCAAATCCAAACTTTTCTTCCAAAGAGGAGTTCTTTTTTCATCTAAATGATTTGAGGAACCTTGTGATTATAAGCTTTAATAATTTGCAATTCTGAAAATGTATTGTTGCATGCCACCCCAGTCTCTGAGTGGTGTGAGACTCCAGGGGTTCTAGACACATACCCAGGGTTTGTGTTTCCTTTTGGAACAAGGCCTAGTGGAGACTGTGGTGTCTTTAGGATACAGTGGAACCTCAGTTGTTGACCTCTCTGTCGACACACGTTTTGGCTTTTGAACGTCGAAAACCCAGAAGTACCTGTTTTGGTTTTCGAACAATTTTTGGAAGCCAAACGTGCCTCACAGCTTCTGTTTTGAGTTTCCCTATTATATTGAGGCTTCCGCTTTCAGTTCTTGGTTTTTGAATGTTTTGGAAGTCAAACAGTCTTACAGAACGGATTACATTCAAAAACCGAGGTACCATTGTATATGGTCTATTTACACACTTATGCAACTTGAGCCTGTGATGGAGGTGTTCACAGCAATAACACCCCCCAAAGGGTCTTGTTTATCCCACAGCCGCAGCCTTGGATTCAAACAGAAATCAAACCTTGCTTTCAAAGATTGCTCTGACTCTCTCCCCAGCTTGCTGCTTTTCTTCTAGGTCACATCACTGCCAAACTCTGTTCTCCATTCTGGCTTTTTCTGTAGGGGGAGGGCCCTCCACCCATTTGCCATCTTGCACCAAGTCCCTCAATTCCTCATTGCCTCACCAGGAAGTTACCTTGCCTATTTCAGGAATTAGAAGGCTTGATTAGCTTTTAACACTTGCTGGATCAAGGGATTAGAGGGGTCTGACACACACACACACACACACACCAAAAAGCCTCACAACAGTATGTTTTAACTTTCTCTTCCGATTATTTGTTTTAATGATTTATATTGTAATGGCCATTGGCTACTAAGTATAAGACACTGACTTACTGAGAATAGGGATATCACCCTCAAAGGCCGCTGAAGCTGCTGCCTGCAAGAAAGAGTAGGCAGCAATAACCCCATTAGTAGGTCTTTCACTAACACTTTATAGGCTAAGAGTATGTGTTCTTTAAGCCATATGGATTTGGAAATTTTACTTTCTCTAGCCTCTGACCTTTGTACTCTTCCATGCAATCTAAACAGAAGTGCAGTGCACACCCACACCAACAGTGCACCACATACTTCTGGCTTGTGCCGGCTCTATTCCCTGGGATCACAGAATCATAGACTCCTAGAAGTGGAGGGGACCAAGGGTGATCTAGTCCAACCCCTGCAATGCAGGAATCTCAGCTAAAGCATCCATGACAGATGGCCATCCAACCTCTGCTTAGAAACCCTTAAGGAAGGAGAGTCCATCACCTCTTGTGGGAGTCTGTTCCACTGTTGAACAGGCTTGGTGCAAAAGGACAGCAGAGAAATCTAGAATCTATGGATCAGGGAAAATATGGCTGCAGGCCTATCTCTTTCATGCTGAAGACACATGGTTTTGGGTCCACCAACAACACTCTCAGCCACTAAAAAAAACATCTAGATGTGAGCAAAATAGGAAAAATGTGACCACTTTTTCAAAGGGCTTGGAGCTACAGAGTTTGGCTCCTAGAATCACCAATATGGTCCAACATTATGGCTAACTAGGTAGAGTCAGTTTATGAGTCAAAGTCACCCTACCCCTTGGTGAAGTAAATGTGAATGGTTCTGCTTACATGCTCCAGAAGGGGGCATCATCTTGAGGATTAGGAATGCCCTCTGTGAGCCTTTGGAGAAGACAGTATTAGCAAAGTGTTGTGAATGTGTTCTTGCACGGATCTGAGCTGTACATAAATGTTACAGACCCACCACTATCCAATACATTTCCTGGCTTTGGGGATTTAGTGTTGACTTCCTGCCCCCTTTATGCACATATGTGGATATATATTTGCCAACTGAGGATACACTTCATGCTTCTCATAAAAGCTTGACACTAAATCTGCTTATCTTCTAGGTAGCCACAAGACTCTAGTTATTACTTTTCCCCCAGCACATATGCCATCTTGGGGTTAGCACCGATCCTTATGTAGCCAAAACAGCACCACCTACTCACAAAAGAAAATTATCAGCAGGCTCAGGTGAATGCTGAGCTTTGCAGTACAAAAAAGGGAGGGAATACCACCCCACCTCCCAAATAGAGAAAACAAGAGGATGGAAAGAAGGAGTTCAGAATCAAAGTCAAACAAAGCTATGACCTGAGTCTCAGCCAGAGCTCATTACATGGCCAAAGACTCTACTGACCGCCAACATGACCTTGGTCTTCAAGGGTTCCTTAGTTGGGACAGTTTTTCCACTCTGGACACCTTCAAGGGTCCCAGCCATCCTTCCAGTTGTGGAGAAGCCAGAAAACAGAAACACATCCTCACCACAGCAATATTTTGTTGCACAGCCTCACTTATACTTTTAGAAAGTGACTGCTTCAAGAGGTGAGGTAACTATGGGACTATTAAAACAAATGATGGAAGTGTTAAAACAAAAACAAAAAAGTCAACAGATATCATCTAGTTTGTTGTTAGGAGAAGAAGCAGTAGTTTCAAATCCAATAGTTGTCAAGGGAGTATGACTCCTGTTCCCACCCCTCGTTACTGCCACCTCATCTACATTGTGCAGAATACCACAAACGATGGCATCCTTCACATCAATATGCCTCTTTCAAAACATGGAGCAACAACATAGTTGGGCAATTTTTAAACCCCACCTGTAATATTGAAGTAGCTCGCTCTCACACACACACACACACACACACTCTCTCTCTCCATATATAAATTACTACAATTCCTAAAAGTCTATATGGTGTAATTAATGTTTGCATCAATTAAAAAAAACCCAGAGGATATTATATTACACAACTGATTGTTCACAAATCATTGTTAATGATACAAAATTGACACCAACACCTAAACTCTCCCAATACAAATCAAATAATGCCAAAGAACAGGAAGCCAATGTTACTACACTGGCTAATGTCATCTAGTCCAAATCCCTGCAATGCAGAAATGACAGCTAAAGAATCCCAGACAGAAGTCCATCCAACCTCTGTTTAAAAACCTCAAATGAAGGAGCCTACCACCTTCCAGTGTTGACAATTCCCATAGTCAGAAAATTCATTCTAATGTTTAGACAAAATCTCTCTCCTTTTTTAATTCAAATTTGAATTAATTGATTCTGGTCCTATCCACTGGAGGAGCAGAAAACAAGCTTGCTCCATCTTCCATGTGACAGCTCTTCAGATAACTGAAGACTAGTACATACCCAACTACCTCAACCATTGATTTCCAGACCCTTTATCATCTTGGTCTCCCTCCTCTGCACACATTCCAGCTCATGTGTATGAGTGAGTAACCAATAAGATTCTGCTACTCAGCTGCTAGCAAAAACGTATTTTGGTAATTTTCATATTGTGAAGACGTGGCTTAAGAGTAAGTAAAACTGTCAGAATGGTAGAATAAGCTGCACACAAAAATATGTTAGAGGTTCAACTTAATTCCCATTTTAAACAACTGAAAAACCAACATGTGAAGAGCATATAAACCATTAGTTCATCTACTCTGTACCATCTACTCTGACTGACAATGGCTCTCCAGGGTGTCACATAGCAGGGCCGGAAAGTCATAGAATCATAGAGTTGGAAGAGACCACAAGGGCCATCGAGTCCAACCCCCTGCCAAGCAGGAAACACCATCAGAGCACTCCTGACATATGGCTGTCAAGAGTGCTCTGATGGTGTTTATCTTTCTATCTTTCAGTCTATCTTTCAGAAATCCTTCTTCTAAAAATTGTGCATGCTGGGAATTAAATGTGGGACCTTCTGCATGCAATGCTGCTCCATTTTAAAATCTGACTGAAAAAGCTTGAGTCTGGGAATATGGAATCCAATAAAAAAGGAATGAGTTTATTCTAAAGCCCTGGTTGGCAACTAATTTTTAAACTGGGACCATATTTTCAATGCAGAAAAGACTCAAGGATCAAGGACACTGGCTTTTTTAACACCCTCTTCCCAGCGTGAACAACAACACAGCTTCTGACAATGCCCACTCCTTATACACTTCAATTTATTGCTTCCCTATTTGAGCCAAGATGCAGGCAAAAGGGAGCCAGTCTTCTGCTGGTGTTCAGGCAGGATAAAAGGCAGTAAAAGAGCCTGTGCATCAGAGCTTTTGAGGAAGAAGCCACTGACAGGGCCTGTTGCAATGTATATGTCTGAATCCACATGCCTGTCTCCAGACAGTGCCAAGGGTTGGTATTTTCTAAGGCACCAAGACCTGCCAAATGCCAGCCATTGCAACAGCACAGTCATTTTCATTTTGCATGGAGCACCTGAGGTCAGAGGGAAAATTCTGTTTCCACTGCTCATATACAATACATGAAGTGGATCTACTGAGGATGCTTTGTCCAACATTCAAGGTATGGCAATGGCAAGTGATGTGCACAGTGCTATTTTTCTAGAAAAGGAGGTGCCAGAACTCACCATGAACACCTCCCTCATACTCTTTAATGGCAATGGCATCGACCTGAGAGATGCCGGAACTGAGTTCCAGTGAGTTCTGGCAGTGGGGGGGAACCCTGAAGGTGCATAAGAAGAGACAGCATATTTCTGACAGCAGTGGCAGTTATTGAGGGCCAAACAAGAAACCTCCGGAGGCTTAACTGAGCTTCTAGGCAGCATACAGTAAAATTAAAACCCACAAAAAGGCAATTTTAATAAGCAGAAATAATATACAGTAGTATAGTCTTGGTTTAAATAATCCTGCTGTTGTACTGCATTGTACTTTGAAATCCTAGTCACACTGTAAAATTGTAAGTTCCTTTTTAGAATACTGTTCTTCCTAAGGCTATGTTTCTATTAATAAGGTAATGCTGCTATGTTTGACTTAAAAAAAAAAAAAGAACCTTCCTGCAATAATCTGCAAAGGAAATGTACATGCCTCAGTATTCCTATTTTTTAACAAGACTACTCAGTTAAGACAGCTTCAATGCTTATTCCCTATTGTGGTCCCGTGGCCTGTGTGCACTTGATAATGGTTTTTTGATGAAACTGTCTTAGAGGTTTAACAGTTCTCTAACTAGAAAAATGCCTTTTAAATGTGATGCCTTTTCAAAAAAATACAGAGAGCATTCAGGACTCTCTCTACACTGCTGCAGAGGCAAATCAGCCTCAGGGCAGTAATCAGACCTCATGATTAATGCCCCTTCACCCTCCTGACTTAATCACTTAGAGATATCACTGTGGAGGGCTTGATTTTGTAACAGACCTCTCTGCCAATCGGAGAGTACAGCTGAAGCTTAAAGGATTATGCTGTGTATGTATGTGTTGGGGGAGGTCACGTGAATACATGGAGTTCAGTGCCACTAACAACAGTGATGTGGTGGAGTCAGCGTTCTTCTCCTAAGCTCAGCTATTGTTTACCCTTTACAGAAATGAGACACTGGAGCTTTTGCTGAACTTACTCTGAGAAAGTTCCAATTTGAGGAGCAAAATGTTTCTGCCTGCTGTCAAGAAGCCTACATACTTCACTCTGAGGCAAGGTAGTGCATACCAGGTGAGTGTTCAGCTACGTTGCTTTGTAGCTTGCTTTTTAAAACAAAGGGAATTAAAGGGTGTTGTTTTTGCTATAATACAGGCAAACGGTTAATGAGCAAAAGCATAGAACTTCTGCATCAGAAGGCAGTAAGCACCTGTGAGACGATTCATAATTTTTTAAAAAAGGTAATCTGTTAGGAAATTGTGTATGTAGATATCTTTGTTTCAATACTATGGATGTTATATCTAATTAAACTTCATCTAACCTTATCAACTTCCTTTACTGCAATTTTTCTAGAAATATGTATTATATACATTAAAATGGATCAGTAACTTTAATACTTTCTATTTTGTCATTCATAAAATACAAGGTTATACCAACAGATTTAAGGAAGAAATATAATGGTACACAAAATATTACAAAGCTGTGATTTTACATTTTATGTTGCAATAAGTTAGAGTCAGCAATCCAGCTGCATTTTTATTAAGTCATTAGAAGAGATGGTTAGTAAAAGATGAAACTTCATTAGATTGTAACAGACTTGGCTTGGTATTTTAATGCTAACATAGATTCAAAAGAACTTTTAATCCTGTTTTGCAATATATATGAATGAATATATGACACAGATATGAAGTATTCATTTAAGTCTGGTATCTGCATGTCTACTGTAGTATTAAGCAAGACTCAAAAGAAGTATTGGCTGAAACAGCTAAATCTTGTAGCACCTTAAAGATTAATTTTTAAGTCAACTAATAAATTAATCCTGCATTGCAGGGGGCTGGACTAGATGACCCTCATCTAGTCCAACTCTACAGTTCTATGATTCTATGACTCTAGTCCACAAAACGTTGTACCATAATCAATTTTTTTTTCTTTAAGGTGCTACAAAGCCAGCTTTGTGATTTTTGGTACAGCAGACCCCCCCCAGAAGTGGTCTGAGCTAAGCAATTAATAACAGAACCTTAGATACTCTATATAAATCCTAAAAAAAAGCTAAAGAGACAAAAGTACAAAAATGTTCTGAATACCTGCTCCTTAGTTTCCAATTGAAATATACAGAAATATTATCTAACTGACTTCAGGAGTCAAAGATGAACTGAAATATTTCTGTATGTTTAAATGCAGAAATGAATAGTCTTACTGGTAAACATTATATGATTGTTGGTTCAAATAATGATCGGTAGCAGAAAATCAATTGTGCCTGAAACAAACAGCTCTTTTCTAAAATAAAAATGTGCCTGACAGGAGCCATGCACTCCTGCAGAACTAGTTTACAAATGAAGCCCTTTTGTAAAGGAAAATTTGGAACTTAGCAACTACTGCAGACCAACAATACCATACCTCTTTAGCAGGTAAAATTCCACATACCTCTCAATAGAGGAATATAGGTTTGTGTAAGTCTGACAGCTTAAGCATCGATATCAATTTGATTTATATATCTATCATAGTATACATCCTAATTACACCACAACCATCCTGTGAGGACTAACAGCTATAACAAATTTATTTATTATATTAATTCAAAGCTTGAAAGCGACTGGATTTTGGGAGTTAACCCACTGAGTACTATTTAATCTCTGGTGAATGGAAAGCAATACTTAAATATATAAGTTTCTGCACACTGCCCTGAAGCTGCATAGATATTCCCCCCATTACGTAAAAATTATATATAAAAATACTAAGCTTATGCTTTAATGAAAAGATATTCCCATCAGGGGAAAAGGTGGGGTATAATAATAATGATAATGATAATAGTGCTCATGGACAAAGAACATTTATGCAACTAGTGAAATAACATGTGGGCATAAATTACAAAGGACCTCAGTTAAACCCACAGTAGAAAAGAAGATGCACAAGAAATTTCAAGTAATAATAATAAATACATGAATAACATTAACAAGAGACTTGTTGAAAAAGAAAATGGTTAATACTGGATGATTAACTTCACCAACTGTCCCTGCTTCAAGGATCTAACATTTAGAAACATTTCATCTAACGTTTAGAAACATTTCAATCAACTTCCCAGTAAGGTTGCAACCCATCCCTAGAAAAATGTGGTTTGTCCTTTTTCTGGACAATCAAACAGGACCCCTTTTTCATGCATTCCAGCTCATCCTCCTCCTCCTCCTCCTCAAAACTGCTTGGACAGAGGGTGGGTCCAGTGAGAGGAGAGGAGTGAGAGCCTGAGCAGGAGTTTGTGCGAGCAGAGGATGGGTCCAGGAGGAGGAGAGCCAAGAGTGAGAGAGTTGTCACAGGACATGGGCAGAGGGTGGGGCCAGTTTTTGCATGGGTAGAGATGGGTCACGGAACATGAGAGATGGGGTTTGCTGTGCACAGGCCTGCTATGGTGGAGTCTCAGGTTTTGTGTGGACGGGTTGCAGGCCCCTGGTCCAGTGTGGGAGAGAAAGTTTTTGCGTGGACAGAGGGGATAGGATGGGTCAGACTCAGAGAGCGAGAGAGGGGTTTGCACGGTCCTGATGGAGAATGGGGGGAAAGAGTTTTTGCAGGGGCAGAGGCAGGTGCATCAAAGATGGAGATTCAGAGACGCAGCATCAGAGAGTGAAGAGGGGTTGCATGGGCCTGGTCTGTCCATTCGGTGGAGAGCAGAGGGATTGGGTATGAGTGTTTTTGCATGGGCAGAGGTGGGTGGGACGGAGAGTGATAGGGGTTTTTTTTTTTTATTGAATAAACCACTGTAACCCTTATGTGTCATTGTAATGGATTGCTTTGAAGTCATTTCTGCACCAGGTAATTTGTAACCCCCAAATTCCCTGCCCCAACATGTCCCATATTTTGCCTGACCTTTTATTCTGCCCGACCAAAGGCGACAACGTTACTTCCTAATTATGTTGCTATTGTCTGCATCATTAGAAATAATGAAGAACAAAAAATAGTTGCTAGGAAAGTTGCACTCTAATTCACTGTCAAAAGTTACTAAAGGTGTAGCCTAGTAAATATAATAGGAAGAAATGTTCAGTAAAATCAATGAAACTACGGTAACTTCCAGTTACACACTTTAATAAAGTAAGAACACTTAAGGCTACCAACTCTGCTAGGGATTAAGTAGAGTATGGTTTGATTGGGAATTAGCACGCTTCCTAGTAATTTTAGCCACAAAGTAGCTACCCTGAACATTCAAGACCAGAAATGCAAACCAAAGCAACCATCCTTATTATGAACACCAACGGGAGAAAATATCCTGTTTCAATGCATTTCCTGGAAATATTTATGCATTACCAGTCCTGGCATTCTGGGGCCACAGAATATGAGCCCGTTTCTCAACAGGAAACTCCACTGCAGCCAGCATAATGCACTGCTGATAAGTCACTAGGTCGACTTTCACTTGTTTTATTGACAGGAAGTAGCACAGCATAATGGTTTCCAGGAGAAGCACCATCTGTGCCGCCTGTGAATCTTTTCCAACTGGCAAAAGAATATCTATGGAAAATGTTCCCATGATGCCAAGTTTCACTTCTTTCCCCACTCACAAAGTCTAAACTCACAAAGTTTCAACAAATGGAGTTTGGGTTAGTAAATGAACTGTTGCTTCTGTTGTGCCAAATTCATTGAGGCAGATTCAGTTCTGAAATAACAGCCAAGCTGCAATAAAATCAACAGTACCATCATTTCTCACACTGAAACTAATGTGGCCAACAATTTGGGAGATTTGAATTGCCTTGGAACGATGATTTGTGTCAGCACACATCTCAAGTGAACCTTGTCAGATCTCACCAGATTTCATGTATACATCTATTTTTAATACAGATTAATGAAACTGAAAGTTGAAAGGTGATTCGGAGAAAAGAAGAAAAATCCTACAATATACAGATTATTTGTTGCTTACAGTATCTCTTTCAGAGATCAATCTGGCTCGTTCTTATCCATTTGTACTTCAGGTTGCTAGGCTGTCTCAGTCACCTGCTCTTTTGCTAAAGCAGTTGTCCGTTTTGCTTCTGTGAAGTTTTTGCAATAAAGTTAAATTTATGAGGGCAGAACAGTATTGTTACTAAAGTTCTGTGCCACCCCCCCAATTTCTGCCAAGTGGTAGCGAAATTCCAGGGGGGTCCAGGTGCTCACCTGGGGTCGTGTTTCTTTTGGGAGATCAAGGCAGTGTCTTTAAGAAATATGGTTTATTGTACACATATTTATATCTGGATCTACTTTGGAGAGAGTTCAGAGTAGTACATCTGAAGCAGGGCTTGTTCCCCACAGCCATGCAGCACTGGAGTCCAAAACATCCTGCACACCATCTCTGGGTCTCTTTCCTAGCCTGTCAATCTGGTTCTACCCCACAGGGTCTCTACCTGGAGTTTTGGCTTTGCCCTTCTTCTCAAGAACCCTTGGTCCAAGCAACTCCTCCCCCTGTGTCTGCTCGCCCCCCCCCCCTTATCCAGACCTCTTTTTTCAAAAGAACCACATTCTTCCTGTTTGATACCACACCTCCTGTAACCTCCCCCTCCTAACTCTGGTATTTCTTCTGCTAAATAACACACAGATGGGAGGGGGACAAACAGCAGCTGCATGGTCAATTTTTCAGTGATGTCCTGAACAGGAGAACTGGTTCAGCCTGTATTCTTCACTGGTCTGGCATGTTCCTTTCATTACTCCAAACATTATCTAAATTCTACCATTTATTTATTTCTAACATTCACTAACTCTAGCAGTTATAGGTCATCGCCCCCCCCAAAAAAACCCCCGTTACTCCAGATCTGTAACAGTATATTTTCTGAATAGTTTTCTAATCTGAAGAAAGATAAATGCATTCTTTGCATCAATCTTCCACTACCTTTGTAATGTATATGACAGTTCATAGAATCATAGAATTAGGCCAACCTCATTAAGGAGCAGTGGAAGATGCACAAGGAGATTAAAGAGATCAACAACCAGGAAAAGGTGATTTCAAATGTTAACAGCAAATTACACCAAATTTACCTGCCAAGATTGGACTAGGAGATAATGAGAACTACTAAAGTGTAATCACACATTTACACAAACATGTAGCTGAGTCCAAACACTGGTTAAAAATGAAAATCTGCTTTGGGAGGGAGAACTTTAGAGCACAGAACTGGTGCTTAACTCTTCTCACTTGCCGTTACTCCAATCCATATCCCCTCTAAGTTATTTTTGTTTGTTTGTTTAAAGCATTTCTTACCCGCTCTTCACCACACAACAATTTCAGGCTGGGTTCCATTAACCTCATTAAGTTCTAAGTGTATTGGGTTCCATGCTCCTGGATGCTCCCCAAGGATGAAAAACAAACAAAATTAAAAATGGGAAGAGACGCGGGTGGCGCTGTGGGTTAAACCACAGAGCCTAGGGCTTGCCGATCAGAAGGTCGGCGGTTCGAATCCCCGCAACGGGGTTCGAGCTCCCGTTGCTCGGTCCCTGCTCCTGCCTACCTAGCAGTTTGAAAGCATGTCAAAGTGCAAGTAGATAAATAGGTACCGCTCCAGAGGGAAGGTAAACGGCGTTTCTGTGAGCTACTCTGGTTTGCCAGAAGCGGCTTAGTCATGCTGGCCACATGACCCAGAAGATGTACGCCTGCTCCCTCGGCCAGTAAAGCGAAATGAGTGCCACAACCCCAGAGTCGTCCGCGACTGGACCTAACGGTCAGGGGTCCCTTTACCTTTAACAAAAGGAGGAGGCATAATTTGGCAATTTTTTTAAAAAAAACAACCACCATGGAATACTACACTGGAAAATAGCTTGTTTGCTTTCACCCACACTGCACAATCTCCATTATATGATACTGATGGTTGCAACCTCCCACCAGTCAAACTGGTCACAGGCGCCACCATGCAATAATAAATGACAGGCTTGGGGAAAAGTTTTGTAGGTTATTCATGCCAACACCCTTGACCAAGCAGGATTTTCTACTGCACTTATTAAAATAAAAAAAAACTCATCTATTAAATACCTGTGTTATAAGTAATTGTGACTCATCCATCTGCAAGTGAAAGATTATCCTATTGCCCAATCTGCCCTCCCTATTACATGACACAGAACATGTGCTGTACCACAGAGCCCTATAGCAACTGAAATTGACTAGGTTCTGTACAATAAATGCAGGAAAAGAAAATTCACTATTTATGTAAAACAGGGTAGCCAATGTGGTGCCTTCCAGATGTTGCTGGAGTATAGCTCCCATGAGCCCCAGCTAGTAAGGGCAAAGCTAGGGACAATGGGAATTGCAGTCCAACAATTGGAGGGTGCCACATTGGTTGTCTCTGATGTAAAACAATGGGTACAAAGAAAGTGAACTGGAAGGAAACATGAATACGTGACATACTTGAGCACAGCTACAAGTTTGCAATTTAATGTTTTTAATTCTCTAGTGAGTACTACATGTAAAATATATGTTTGTTAAGTGAGGGTTAAATAAAAGTCAAAAGAATCTAAAGATCATGCAGCTAAAAATCCCAAGAGTTCACTTTTGTTAAACAACTATCCTGAAAATTATCCATGATGTATATTGGAGGTTGAATAGTAAGTCTGCTTAGTATGCTACAGAGCACACACATACACACAAAGCAACAAGCAAATTCTCTCATACCCTTGTGTCATTGCCTAATAAAGAGTGCAGTGTTTGTGCTTGCGTTTTAATGATTATTAGCTTCATTTTTAATGGTAAACCTTTCAGCTGCATTTCAGTAAGTGTTTTAATTAGCCCAAACAATTATAAGGCGCTATCAGGCAACCAGTTTCTAACCTTTTTGTCATGCATGTTTCTGCTGAAAACCCTTTCATGCCATTTCTGAAACACCAGCATATCAGTGACTTTTGTGCCATTACTCTTGTCTAACCCTTGGCAAATCCTATCTTTTGCAATCTTAAGATTAGGCTGCTTTGTGGGTGACATGAAAGCACAGCAACAGTTTTGTATGAGCCAGGTTTAACGACATTAGCTGGACATTGGTCAGGCTACGAAGAATCATGAAACTAGTTCCATGACTTTAAACAAACTTTAGACTACTTTTTTCAAAGAGCAGAACATACAACACTCAATCTGCTCAGTTTGAAAGTGTCAGTAGTTTCAGAAATGGTTTATGGTGTGGCATAGTTGTCAGCTATTCAAAGCCCAAAATTCCATTTTGACTAGTGCAAGATCTAATCAAGCGGGTGTACGTCGAGCGAGGGACTACTGTTAATTCCACTGCAGACCGAAACAGCCAGTGATGTCAGCAAGAAAAAGGGGCAACTTCATCAACTGTCCTCAAATCAGTTGTCTGTGAGAAGATCTGTGAGTCTGGAACAATCTTGACTTCCTGACCTAGACACTGCTGCTGCCTCTCAAATTTGGTGTGGGGCAAGGGGATAATAGCTCTTTCTACCAGGGTTTGCTCTTTGCCCCATTACCAAGGCCAAGACATCCTGAATCTGAGTAAACATCTGGCATATGGTGAGGGAGTCTGCTTCTTTGTTCTAGGGTGGAGGATCTACATGTGGAAGCCTGCCCATGCTGAGACTGTAAACAACTTCATTGAAACATTTTTTAATGCCACCTTGTACCATGTAAACCACTTTGAGAACTTTTTTTTAAAATAGAAAAGTGCTATATAAATATTCTAAACAAATAAACAGAGACCCTTAAGGGAGTCAGTGCAACTCTTTCATTCCTAGTAATTCTCTGTATATACACTTGGATATACAGTACTCTTGATAATATAACAAAATTACTAAAATAAGAAATTGAGATGAGCCCTGGTGGATCTGACCAAAGCCATATCATATATTGCTGAGCATTTTGCCCTCACAACGGCCAACTAGTTGATTCTGATAAGCCTATAAGCATGTTATGAACAACATACAAAAATGCATTATATTATCCTTGTAAATTGCACACAAAAGGGTTATATTAGGACAAATGCACAGTAAAATGCTGATGAATTTTCATAATGATTCTGCACCTTCCCCCTGTTAAACTGCAAACTGATTTTGAAATGGGGGGCAGGGAGGGGGTGGAGAGAGAGACAGAGAGACAGAGAAACGGAGTAAAACCATCATAGAAAGATTTTCCCTGTTTATAACTCCCAGCACCTTGTATCCAGAGGCACCTACTGCGTCCAACAGAAGAGTTAATATAGCCATCTTGGCTAGTAGCTATTAGTTGTTGTTGTCATTGTCATCATCATTATTTATACCTCAGCCAATTTGGGCGGCTTATAGCATATCTAAAAACTTTTAGAATTGTTCATTGTCAAGATCTATATACAAAATGCTAAGATATGTTTTAATTATAAAAAAAAATCAGTGGAATTAAGCCCTGTTGCCCAGAATATCTTAACCTCAAAAAAATCAAAAGAGAAAACTGATTTTCCCAATAACAGTTTCCCGTAAGACATTTCATACCTTCAATGGAATCTGCCAGCTAAGGGCAAAACTGCTTTCTACTGAGAATGCAGTAAACTAACCCGGCGGAATTGGAAAAAGGCAGGCAGCTAGTGGGGTGGGGGGGGGGGGAGAGAGAGAGAGAGACAGAGCAACTGTAACTGAACACCAAACTGGAGTCTTCCAGGAACATCTCCCTTTCTACCAATCAATCGGAAGCAGCCAACGCTCAGCAGAGTGTAATGTCAGGAAACACTCCCCTCTGAGATCAGCCTCCTGTTTCTTGAAACTGGCTGTAAACAGAGAAAGGGAGGAGCTAGCCTTGGCTTGCCAAGAGAAGCAGAAACTTTGTGAGTAATTTACTAGAGGAAAAACAAGTGCAGCACACATGCAGAAAAACTACCAAGCTGTGTAAGGCTCCTGGCGATCGCAGAAGATCACTATGTGTTCCAAGAGGGAAAATACAACACCCTTCGGCATGCTTTCTTCTCCTGAGATGTTATTTATCAGCCATATCTGGACTCCAAAGTACAAAGGAAAATGCTACATGAATTGAAGGTAGGAGTTTGAGAGGTTTCGTAGCAGCAGGGAAAGGGAGTTTGAGGTAAGGCAGTGGGCATGACAGCTGTAAGAATTGAGAATCAAAACAGAGTGAATGTTATGCAAAAAGTTTTAGTAATACAATATTCTAAAGAAGCAAAAATTTATTTAAAACTTAATACAGTATAAGCCTTTGGAGAAACACACACGTTCATACAAAGGTTTTTATTGTACTAAGCAACACATGGTACTTTACCTTACCAGGAATAACTGCTCTCTAGGTACTATAAAATTGCATTTTTTATCTGAAAAATAAACAAAATCGAATCAAATGACATGTTATCTAGCAAAATATATTTTTTCCAGACTGAAACCCCGATTTCATTGGGATAGGGGTAGGGATGTCTCACTACCTCCTAGATAAATTTTTATTGTGGGCTTTCAAATGATGTAATTTTTTTATTACTCAAATGATGTAACAGAAAGAATAACCATGATAATTTCACCAAAAATCATTTACTATCATGGCTATTACCCATGGTGGCTATGCTCTACCTCCACGGTATGACTCTGAATACCAGTTGCTGGGGATCGTAAGTGGGAAGAGCACTGCTGCACTCAGGTCCTGCTTCCAGGATTCTCATAAGTATCTGACTGGTCACTGTGAGAACAGGAAGTTGGACGAGATGGGTCTTTGGCCTCATCTAGCAGTGTTTGTCTTATGTTCTTAAAAAAAAAACCCAGTTAATTTTGGGGATTATGGAGGGTTTATCTTGGCATTATATAGGAAACACTGGGGCCACTTTCACTGCATAAGAAGAAATATGATGAGAGATAATATTGTTTAAATAATGGCTGTGTGGGACTAAGTCTAAGGGTATGAATCGATAACCTGCCCCTGGCTTGGAAAAGACAAAAGAGAGGTAGTGAAGACTGCAGGTTTACACGTAAGTCTATGGTACTGATGAACTCAAAAGATGCAATCCACCAGTGACTGCTGCCTAATCACTTTATTTCCTTAGAACTGACTTCTTCCACTGAATTGAGAGGAAGTTGCATAATAGTAGTGTTTGGTAAATTGGATCAAAGAAAGTCATATTCAAATTTCCTGGGTTTCTGCTTGGTCTCAGTTGTGGCGGGTCCACAGCTCAGGGGTATGGCATATGCTTTGCAACCTGAAGGTTGCAGGGTTTAATTCCTGACATCTTTAGTTTAAAAAAAGGAGACTGAGAACTGACATGGTATTGCTGTCTCTGCCTGAAACCTTGTTGAGCTAGATGGAGCAATATCCTGACTCAGTGAAATCAGTTTCATGTACACATGATGTTAAAATATTGAATATTATCTTAATATTTTTTCAGTTGAATTATGTGCAGTGCTTTAGATTTTCAAGATAAACATACGTTATTTAAGTGTCATAAGGTATGCTATGCTAATCCTTCAGTTTAATAAAATAGGAAATCATTATATGCAGAAATAACACACCTTTAAATTAAGCTATGATCAAAGCAATTGCAAAAGCATTTGCTTGCTGCTCCAGAAGGGAAAACTGTCTTATGAGAGGGAGGTCAGTTCTTATAAATTATCCAGCCGCTTCTGTGCCTGATAAAACTTTTGGAGCTCTCTTGATTCCTGAGATAGATTAGGGGTGCATAATTGAAAACACAAACAAAACACATGTGCTTAAAAACAACAGCAGTGGAACTAAGTTGATTTGGGGCCAGGTTCTCCAGCTGCACACCCACGCAATTCCTTTTCACACCTCAGCCAAGCTATTCCTGTGTAGCTAAGAGGCAACCATGTCAATCAGTATTACAAACTTTTCCAAAGAATTCTGGATACAGTAACCCTCACAAAGTTACAATTCCCAGCAACCCTTAACAAACTACACTGCCTAGAAATCTTTGATGGGGAAATGTGCTCTGAATGCACTTTAAGGGTATAGCCTGATTTTGCTTTTTTGAAATAAAGAAAGAAAGAAAGAGCGGGAGGAGGGAGGGAGGGGGAGAGGAGGTGCCATGACCATGAATTAAGAATCCCCTTATTTATTTGTTTAATATATTTTATACTACATTTCTCTCCCAAGTTGGGATTCAAGGTGGCTTACACTGTTAAAAATTATAAAATACAAAGCATTCCACCCCCAGCAATTCTTCTGGGAATGAAGTCGGTATCTCCAAACCAGAAGATGAAGGGAAAATAGTGCCAGCCACAGATGCACTTCCACAAGATGAGTCTGTAGTTAGTGCCCTTCCAAATGTGGAGCTGGAACTGTCCTCCAAGTTGTGGCACTGCTGTCCTTAGAGGACTCTGTTGCAGAAGCCTCAGTGAGACTAGAGGCTTTTCTGTTCTGCTGGCAGCAGCACTCTATTAGAGTAGGTTGTGCACCTTTTAACTGAAGAAGCATCTTCCTGTGGAGATGTGGCTAAGAACTGGGATACAGTTACTGCCACTATATAGGTCTCAACCTCAGTTTGCTTGTTGGTAAATTCATATCAGAGTTCTTTGGATGCACAGATTAAATGTTATATCCCTGGCCCAAGGAGTTTAAGATTTATGCTTTGACAGCAGGGGAAAGAGGCAAGGATCACAGGGGCAAAATATGTACAAGTACTGTTATACTGCTTAGATTTCCTTCCAACTGGGTGTGGTTAAGCCAAAGGCTTCATAAAAGAGGAGAGTTTTGAGGCAGCATTTAAAAAGAAGGGAGAAATGTAATGCCATTTAGGTCTCATCGAATGTCATATCAAACACATAGAGAAGAAAAACAGAATGGCCAGATCAGCTAAAAGGAGCACGAGCACAATATAGGAGGGGTTCAACATAAAAACAATTTTTGAATGCCTATGTAGCTGCTATAAGCCACAGGAAGAACAAAGCCTAGCTGTGGTTCCAAGAGAAAAACACCTTAAATTGAGGAAGGAAATATTTAGGTTAAACAGCAGCAATTATTATCCAGTCAGTATCACAGCCATGCTAAGCAGAAAATAGCTGTCATGAAGCATGCCATCCTAGGCAGGCACAAGGAAATTGATGACTTTATATTCCAGTCTTGATGACTTTATATTCCAGTCTTCAAATTATAAAATTATACAGTGGTACGGGTGGCGCTGTGGGTAAATCCTCAGCGCCTAGGGCTTGCCGATCGCATGGTCGGCGGTTCGAATCCCCGCGGCGGGGTGAGCTCCCGTCTACGGTCCCAGCTCCTGCCCACCTAGCAGTTCGAAAGCATCCCTAAAGTGCAAGTAGATAAATAGGTACCGCTTTCTAGCGGGAAGGTAAACGGCGTTTCCGTGTGCTGCGCTGGTGCTGGCTCGCCAGAGCAGCTTCGTCACGCTGGGCACGTGACCCGGAAGTGTCTCCGTACAGCGCTGGCCCCCGGCCTCTAGAGTGAGATGAGAGCACACCCCTAGAGTCTGTCAAGACTGGCCCGTACGGGCAGGGGTACCTTTACCTTTTTACCTCGGGTTAAGTACTTAATTCGTTCCGGAGGTCTGTTCTTAACCTGAAACTGTTCTTAACCTGAAGCACCACTTTAGCTAATGGGGCCTCCTGCTGCCTCCGTAGCACAATTTCTGTTCTCATCCTGAAGCAAAGTTCTTAACCCGAGGTACTATTTCTGGGTTAGCGGAGTCTGTACCCTGAAGTGTATGTAACCTGAAGCGAAGTAACCCGAGGTACCACTGTACTCTAAATGATATTTTAAACTTCTATAATGTGTAGGTAATTAGACAGGGCTTTTTTTCATCCGGAACACAGTTGCAGCACCTCTCAGGTAGGCACCACTGCCATTATAACAGAACCAGTGAGATGTTCATGGTGAGTTCCGTACCTCTTTTCTAGAAAAATAGCACTATATCTAGATGAAAGAAAATGATGAATTGTTTTCATTTTTTTTTTTAAAAAAGAAATATATATACTGTCTTTTCCCCCCGTTTAGGAAAGCTGGTGACCAGCCAAGAAGACATACACGTTAAGGTCACTATGTGGAACTGCGAATCTTTCAATGGTACCAAAAGCATAGAGGACCAGCATCTTTGCCATGATTTCCATCTTGTACTTTCCATTTTTTCATTGCTCTACCTCATCATCTGTTTCCCCATTGGCCTGTGTTATAATGCCCTACTGGTGCTAGTCAACCTATACAACAAAGCAACTATGACCATGCCAGATGTTTACTTTGTCAATATTGCAATTGCTGGCCTCATCATCAATGCTATTGCACCAATGTACCTTCTAGGACCTGCCAGTACAAAATGGGCCATCTGGAGTTTCAACAATGAAGTCTACATTACCTTGCTTATCTTGTTCAATGTATCATCTCTGGTTATCATGTATTCTACCACACTGCTCAGCCTGGACTACTACATTGAACGTGCTTTGCCAAGAACTTACATGTCTAGTGTATACAACACAAAGCATGTATGTGGATTTATTTGGGGAGGAGCTATGCTTACCAGCTTTTCATCTCTTCTGTTTTATGTCTGCAACCATGTCTCCACTAAAATAATAGAATGTTCCAAAATGCAGAACAAAGAAGCAGCAGATGCCATCATGGTTTTTATTGGATACGTCGTACCAGCCATTGCTGTGCTGTATGCTCTTGTGTTAATTCTGCGAATACGCAAAGAGGCAACACCGCTGGACCAAGACACTGGAAGATTAGATCCATCAGTACACAGGCTTTTGATTGCTACTGTTTGTACACAGTTCACATTATGGACACCTTATTATGTAACTCTTCTAGTAAACACATTAACTAGTATGCAAGGAAAAGTCACGGATGAAAATTACACTAGAGTATTACATTTTACCAAGGGACTGTCAAAATTCTTGGCTTTTTCAAGCAGTTTTGTCATGCCTCTACTTTACCGATATATCAACAAAAACTTTCCAATCAAATTGCGAAGGCTGCTTAAAAAACTGCACTGTGGAAATCAAGGATGCTCTCATGAACGCACGGTTGTTCAGCAAGTTATAACGTAGGTATGAATGAATGCCAGTGGGCCAGAACCTAGTTTGGAAAGCTTATTCTCTTATTCTCCAAGTTTCTCTTTTGTGCAGGTCACCTAGCAAGGATGATAGGAAAGGGGGTTTACACTGTAAATCAGGAGCTCTCAATTTTAAACTATACAGGTAATGAAGATGGTTAGAAAATTGTTCAGATTCCATCTGCAGGTTACCCTTTGATTTCTGAGATTTCAATGCACTGATTCAGTTACACTATATGAGCTTTGTTCTGAGAATTCTGCCTGGAGATAATCACTAGAGGGCCAAAAAGCTTTGACTGAACACCTAGCACTTTGTAATCTTCTAGAGCTAAACAAATATGGTATTTTTAATGTTCCATATAAAATAACATGATTTTTAATTTTACAAAGTGGTTTTATTTCAAGATGAGGAGAGTACCTTTTCATTGAGATACTCTCCACTAATGATCATACTGGTCCAACTGTGTAGCACTCTAAACAATGAAGTATCAAGGATAAAATTACTTTAGTATTTAATTATATTTTCTTGCTTATTTTGCAAAATCGTATTGTAAAAGGAGGGTCTATTTGCAATTCTAAAACAGATTATTTGCAAATTAATATTTGTTTTAATGTATCTTTAATTATTCATGTTTTCCTACATTTAGCAATGCATCAAAAGAAGCATTTATATGTTTTTTCTTACTTTGTATCACAAAAACATTTCAATCAGTCAGAAGTAGCCACTTTTAGAAAAAGTAAGAAAAACAAAAATATTGCTTTACCTAATAAAATGAAGGACAAATTTAATATGAAAAAATTAAAAAGTACATGGGTTAAACAGTGTGTATCTAATTGTTATGGTCCCCAAATATTCATGCGAATTAACTACATTATTTTAGGGGCTAAATAATTGTGGTTTTAAAAGTATTACTTCTGTAATGGAAAGGAGTAACTTTAAAGGTTTACAAGTGTTTGTTATCTTTTCGTTATTAAATGAAAGACAGAAGAGAGGGAACTCTAATTCACTTGTGCCACAGAACAGCAACTTGTGTGAATATGCAGCCTATGAAATGCATCAGGAGCAGGATTCTGATCATTCTAGCCCTAGTTTTTTAGCTGATTTGGCCCACTTCCTCCTTAGATGGTGCTGCTTTTCTTCCATTCTTGTCACATATTGCAAGTCAGTGAAAAGAGCAGGCAAAGGTTAGGCTCTGAAGGGCCACATAAGAAATCCTGTGCACACATGCACTGCTGCTCAGGGCCCACCCATGAGGTGAGGTGGCAGTCTCAGGCAATGGATTTTATTTTACCTCAAGCGGCAATACATCCCAGGCCACCCCTGCTACAGTTCCAGTTGTCTCCAGACATAGCATCTGAGAAGGTCAAAGACCATCCAGAACACCATTCAGTGCAGTATGGGGCATTGCAGGTGGAAGGATGAAACTGGAAATCTTAGTGGGTTTGTAGAAGCACCTCAGATATATGCATATGGCTGCTCATTTTTGCCTAAGAAAAAACTTGTTTTGCTTCATGAACACACAGAGTGCACTATACATGGAGAAATCAGGCTGTAGAGATGGATAATCATGCACATAAATATTTTTGCTCGTATCCACACTTTAATACAGCTACATTCTGTTCTTCACAGCCTGATTCTGATTCTATTAGTAAGACATATTTTTTCAAAGAAACATCCTAAGTTACTTTTTAAATATAGTTACATTCATTTATTGAATACATATTTCCGTTACGTGTATTTTCTTCAAACTCTCTTTAATATAACTTCACTCTGTTGCAGTTTGTCCACATAAAGGACTATCCAGCAGGATCACATTAATGTAAATTAATGGCACACTACGTTTTCACACTATTTATACCATCACAGTATATTCCCCCCAATGCTCTCCAAATCCCCTTGACAGAGTACATGATTCTGAATTTTTCACATGTTTAGTCTCGTAAGTGACTTGTCCTTCAGTATTTCATATTCAGAGTCTTAATTTCACTGCAGGTCCAAGGTCCAAGTATGTTTAACACCAAAATATTATTATCAGTACCAGAGATGCAAGGTTTCCCCTGGTATCTTCTCCACTAATACAAAACTATTTACTTCCTACTGCAGCTCCAGTTAAACCCCATAGGCTCAGTAATTGAAAGCATACCAATTCTACATCAGAATTGGACATTTAGCCCCATTTGGTCCTGATATGCACTAATAAGATAGTTTTGGCAAGAACTTAACATAGCATCTTATTTCCACTGCATAAATGAGTGAGCAAGACCTCTGGGGTGATTGCTCTCTTCTCTTGCTGCCACACAACATCATTTGTCAAGGTAGTACTGGAAGGGATCTCTAAGACAGTGGTTCTTGGAACTGAGTGGACTAAAATACAGGATATTTCACAATTCTTAGTTTAGGTCTTTAGACTCGACTATCAAAAAATCAGATTCACTTAGGTTATATTCAGCTTTTTTGTGCTACACAAGTTGTAAAAAGAGCTAAACAAAACAAAGCTGAAATTGCATGACTTCAGGACCTGATGTTCTGATTTACAGTATCTACTTGGTGTTTCAGTCCTGCGTAGGCATTATAAAATCACAATGGCCTTTTATTATTTTAAGCACTGAAACTGCCCAGAAGGCTATAACCCTTATATTGTCAAATCTGTTCCTATCAAAGTAGAGACTCCTTCTCAGTAGAGAAATATTTAACCAAATACATCTGGTCTATTAATATTGCCAGGTGTGTTCTAAAAACGAATCTAAGCATAGTGAACTGGTACTGGAATAATCTCCTTTGTAAATTCCACAAACATTCTTAAATTGCAGAAGACAGAATATCAGTAATTTCTTTTGCCACTCACAAAATTTTCTGCTTCAGAAAATGTAAATTTATCCACAAAACGAGGCATGTGTACAGTGGTACCTTGGTTCTCAAACTTCATCCGTTCCAGAAGTCTGTTTCAAAACCAAGGTGCGCTTTCCTATAGAAAGTCCTGCAAAACAGATTAATCCGTCCCAGACTTTTAAAAACAACCCCTAAAACATCAATTTAACATGAATTTTACTATCTAATGAGACCATTGATCCATAAAATGAAAGCAATAATCAATTTACTGTACTATAAAATAAATAAGACAGTATTGTAGATGATAAAAATTAAAATTAATTTTTTTTCTTACCTGCACTGATAATAGTCATTGTTTGGATGGGGGGCTTTTATCCATTTCCGTAGTTGCACTATCAATCAATGAGTAGCTGAACTGGGTTCCACACAGTCATAAAAACAAATTAACTGAAAAAGCCTCAAAAAAAAAACGCAAAATAGCAAAAACAAAAGCGCCAAACTTAATCTGTTCTGGAAGTCTATTTGACTTCCGAATGTTTGAAAACCAAGGTGCAGCTTCTGATTGGTGCAGGCACCCTGGAAACAATAGCCGACAACCGCATCAGACGTTTGGCTTCTGAAAAACGTTCAAAAACCGAACACTTACTGCCGGATTTCTGGCGTTTGGGAACCAAGGCGTTTGAGAACCAAGGTACCACTGTAATGCATTAGGAAGTTTTGTTTACTTTTTCTTTTTCTTTTTGTTGGTCTGCTCTGTAACACTTAAAACATCACAATGGATTTGAAATAATGCTTTTTCAGAAGTTCGTTTCATGAGCTTTATTCAACAATATGTCTGGGACTTTCATTTCAGCTCATTGGATATTTCGTTTTAGATATAAGCTTGAACCCCAGCATCAGTCCCTGTGATTGGCAGACACCATGAAGCCCCTGGATTGATCAGGCCCAATATAAATATCAAGGGCCTGACTATCTGCCTTTGCGTAGTCAACAGAATCTCCTGCCTCCTGCACTTCAGGCATGCTTTTTACTTGGAAGTACGCTCAAATTCAATTGAGTTACGATACAGTGCAATGTTCTAGAAAAGCAACAGTACTTTGAAAATCGAACAGGGCAGCATGTTAGATATATGGAAAGGTTACTTTTTATGCAATCAACTCTGTAAGTCATTAATATGAAGATTGTTCTACATTTTGAGCCACTTTTGTTCAAAATGTTTGCAAATTTTTCATTTGTGGTTATTTCCCAGTTCTGTGTTTTCTCTCTTAAACTGGTTAAAGATTGTGTGTGTGTGTAACACATGTAAATTACCTGATCTTTTAGCTGCTTTCCAGATAATGTTCCACAAAACCACCCTGTGCTATTTTTACCTCTACAATGCCGAACAGGAATTGCAAACACACTTCCATAAACTTTGCATCACATGTGATTTTCAGATAAGCTTTCACATAAATAACTAAGAAGACTACAGGTCTGCCACCTTTATGCCAATAAAAAGCTATGAGTCTAAGGAGAAATATAAAGCAGTGAAGATAAAGAATTCTAAAGAATTAAAATTGAATTATGTTCTTTCTTAAAGCATATTAACTTTCTACTTATAAAATGTGGGGCCTTTCCATTTCAATGCCTGAAGGTTTCCAGTTACTTTGTATATATGAGCCAAACTGACATTACAATGAATATTACTGTATATATGCAGAGAGAAGCAATCTACTGATGTAAAAAGAACATTTTAAAGAATTTATTAAATTATTTCCTAAGATACAAATTTATCATCATTTAAAAATAAACTTCTCTAGATCATTAAAGAGTACTGTATATGATTTATATGTGTTCTGAAAGTCAGCACAACAGTGCCATTATTAACAGTATTATTTTTCTCAGAGTAAAGATTAGTATTTTTGAAAATGGTTTATGATTTGTAGATCTCCTCTAAATGGGGAGAGATTTATGTCAAATCAATAAACTAATAAAAATCCATCCCCGCCTCAACTTGTGTCATCTTTTCCCAAAGTTTTTATATCTTCAGTTGGTAAAGCAGGAGACACTTAATCTCAAGGTCATGGGTTCGAGCCCCAGACTGGGCAAAAAGGTTCCTGCATTGCAGTGGATTGGGCCTGATGACCCTCATGATCCCTTGCAACTCTACAATTCTCTGTTTCAATTCTTCATCTATCTTATATCATCTTCATCTGTCCCAACTGCAACAAAACATGTCTCTCCTGTATCAGTCTCTACAACAGCTTGACTTCACCCTCAAAGACGCACTCCTCCATTGTATCCCGAGACATACCTGGATTTAAATTCTTACACCAAACCAGTCACTCTACAATATACTGAAGGCAGACAAGAGGAGAGGTATTTTCACTAAATTAAGTTTGCAGTCATTCAACTTCTAATAAAAGCTAGGATTGTATAATTACTGTAATGTGCTTTATAAGGGGCTGTCTTTTAAAAATGTCAAGAAGCTTCAGCTGCTGAAGAACCCAGCAATCAGATTGTTAACTCATCGTCACCACATCATCCCAATCGCCTGGCACCAAAACACAATACCCTCAAGGTAATGCCAACGACACAAGGGACCCATCAAGGCTGCTGCTGTTATTCCTTTATTTATTTATTTATTTATTTAAAGGGGTCCAAAGTTAAGAGAAGGAAAACTGTGCCAATTTCTCCTAAAATACCTATGGGTCCCAACAATAAAACATTAACTACCAACATTCTTGCATAAAAGTCTTCCAGTTACACAGTATTAGAAATTATTTTGGGCAAGTAAATATATGAGCACTTCGTCTTCAACATTTTGTTCATCATTCTAAAAGAAAGTATTTCATAATCCCCCAAATAACAATAATTCGATTTTTCAATTTTTTGCGGGGGGGGGGAAGGCTTCGGGAAAAGGAGGTGTCCCCCTTTTCTGGGCTCTAGCATCTCTTAACTTAACATGCCTCTTCTTCTTATGCCCAGCTTTTTATGGCTATTTGAGGGGGATTTCTTCTTCTTGTGGGGGTACAAGGGCCTGCTGTTTGTGAGGACTCTACCGCTTTCACTTCCCTGACCACCAGCCTCACTTGAGAAACGTGAAGAATTCCTCCCCACCCTGCTCCCATAATAGAAAGTGCTAAGTGGCCTGCTTTTGTTGTTGTTGTTTAGTCGTTTAGTCGTGTCCGACTCTTCGTGACCCCATGGACCAGAGCACGCAGAGGCCTGCTTTTAGGCTCTACCAAAAATGAGTGCTGGGAATGGGAAGATTGCTTGCACTCTTCCAAGTGGCTCTGCTTGGAGGGCACTGTAGCTTTTCTGCTAGTCATCATGTGGTGAGAAGGTCCTGGCTGACCCAAAGGCAGGTGTGGGAAGGGATTGGATAGCAAGTTACAGCCTCCTTTACTCAGTACCAAGCATTACTCCCCCTCTGCATATGAGTGGGAGGAAAATACAATCCACTGTGACTACTGTGGGCAGTCTCTAAGCACAGTTGGCCTCTCCTTGTATGGAGAAGATGCAAACCACTTAAAAAAACCATGGCTCCCTCGCTGCGTTGCTGGTTCTGCAGCCTTCTTGTTCGCCATGTGCTGGGTGCTCTGCCCTATACTAGGAAATGGGGGAGAGGAAGGGGAGGGAGGAAAAGCTGAAGATCAATATAGTGAATAAAAGATCCATGAAGGAGAAAGAGAGATCAGAAAGAGGGAAAGCAGCTGTGGACCCAACCACCCACAGTTTAAGGCAGGGACCAGTTTGGAGGGTGAGATGGTTCCTCTCCAAGACAAGGTGGTCAAAACTTTGTGCACTGCTTGCTAAAGTCAGAGGGAGGAGCCACCCCAAATAGCTGAATGCCCTCCAGGAATCACTGCAGAACCACAGTTCTACAAGTTGGAATGTGTTAGAAGAACTGTGTTTTAGTAAAAAAATGGAAGTGGGGTTATTCACTCTTCTCCCCTTGCACAAAAAGGACAAGAAGGGAGCATGTGAGACCAAGTATCACTGCAGCTTGTTCATGATAATGTAAATATAATATAAACCATGGTTGCCTGAACAAGTCAGTGACATAAGCACACACAGGATCTCCCCACTCATTTCAGGCTGCAACCTCAGGTGCCATGGAGGGAAATGACCTCACAAACAATACTTCCTTACCTTGCTGAGGGCTGCAATCACAATTTTCATGTCTTGGTGCTCATGTCAAGGATACTGACAAGCTGTTCAGGGAACTAGGTATGCTTAGCCTAGTAAAGAGGAGACTGGGAGGAGATACGATAGCCATCTTCAAATATTTAAGGGCTGTCACATGGAGGATGGAGCGAGCCTGCTTTCTCCTGCTTCACAGGCTAGGACTCGAACCAATAGTTTCAAGTTATGAGAAAGCTTTCTGACAGTAAAAGCTATTTGATAGTGGGACAGACTCCTAGAAGAGGCAGTGGACTCTCTTCCCTTGGAAGTTTATAAGCAGAGGTTGGATGGCCATCTGTCATGTATGAGATTCCTGCATTGCAGGAGGTTGGAGCTGATGACCCTCAAGGTCCCTTCTATCTCTACAATTGATTCTATGAGCAGCTCACCCTTAGAAATACCAGGCTATAGTTGTTCCTTCAGAAACGCCACCCTGTGGTTAACTATAGAATGCAATACAACATTCTCTCATCAATTACCTTCATTCTAGAATTGTATCATAATGAATACTCTGAGGAGCACTAATTTAAGGGAGAAACTATATATACACCTATATACACTGCTTAAGTTTAAGATAGTGCCATTCTACTTGAGATTTACTATTTTTAATACCCTTCTTGTCAGCTGACAAACTTGTTTCTTCTGTGTATTTTATTTTTTGTTACATTTTTAAAGTTTTTTAAAAATTTGTTTTTGAGGTTTTCAGTTAAGTAGTAACAAAACAGATAATGTAAGCAAACAATAACATAAACATGCACAGAAACTGAAACATAAATTAACATACACGCTTATTTTGCAAGTGATAACACAATATTTTGTACACTGTATACATATATTTTTATATGAACTTGCTGTATAGAAATTAATGAAACAGAAATCCTGCTGTAAATAATAATTTAAATAGTAAGAAAATAATAATGCCTATTAATACTGTAGTAGATCTACATTTCTGCTCCAGTCCTGCAGCGCCACAGACCACTTCCCTGTTGGTGCCTCAGGTTGGTTATCTATAATTTAGCTAAATAAATGGCATCCATATACAGTGGTACCTCGGGTTAAAAACCTAATTCGTTCTGGAGGTCTGTTCTTAACCTGAAACTGTTCTTAACCTGAAGCACCACTTTAGCTAATGGGGCCTCCCGCTGCAGCACGATTTCTGTTCTCATCCTGAAGCGAAGTTCTTAACCTGAGGTACTATTTCTGGGTTAGCAGAGTCTGTAATCTGAAGCGTCTGTAACCCAAGGTACCACTGTACTCTTCATATGCAGCAGGAACACATATAATGACTTGCATAAGTCTTATCAGTTACAGGACCAGGCAGGCTTTCTCCCAGGTAGACATTTGTTTGCTAATACAAGGAACATTATTGACATTTTGGAACTTTTGCAAACAGATATAAACACAAAAGCAGTTTTAATTTTTATAGACGCGGAGAAGGCCTTTGACAACATCTCCTGGAAATTTATGATGGGAAACTTAAAAGAAATGGGAGTGGGACGGGGTTTTGAGAATGGGATTGAGGCGATATATTCAGAGCAGAAAGCTAAACTGATAGTTAATAATGTGGTTACAGAAGAGTTTAAAATTGAAAAAGGAACACGACAAGGTTGCCCTATTTCCCCTTTGTTATTCATTTCGGTTCTGGAAGTGCTATTGAATATGATCAGAGGGGACCGGTTGGTGGAAGGAATTCAGGTCGGACAGAAACAATATAAATTAAAAGCTTTTGCAGATGACCTGGTTTTGACCCTGCAGGAGCCAGAGTCTAGTACGAAAAGAGTATTACAACTGATTAATGATTTTGGTCGGGTGGCTGGATTTAAATTAAATAAACAGAAAACTAAGGTTTTGGGGAAAAATTTGACAGATACAGAGTCAGAACGGTTTCAGAAAGAGACAGAACTTAATGTGGTTAAAAAAGTAAAATACCTAGGGGTAAACATAACAGCAAAAAATCTAAGTCTATTTAAGGATAATTATGAAAAATGCTGGGCAGAAATCAAGAGAGACTTAGATAGTTGGTCAAAATTGAAACTTTCTTTGTTAGGCCGAATTGCAGCTATCAAGATGAATGTATTGCCAAAGATGTTGTTTTTGTTTCAAACACTTCAGGTTTTGGACAAGACGGGGTGCTTTCAGAAGTGGCAGAGAGATATTTCTAAGTTTGTCTGGCAGGGCAAAAAGCCCAGAATTAAGTTTAAGATATTAACCGATGCGAAAGAAAGAGGGGGCTTTGCCCTGCCAGATCTAAAGTTGTATTATGAGGCCGCAGCGTTCTGCTGGCTAAAAGACTGGCTACTTCTTGAAGACACTGACGTGTTGGATTTGGAAGGGTTTAACAATGCTTTTGGATGGCATGCATACTTATGGTATGACAAGGTTAAAGCAAATAAGGCCTTTAAGAACCATATTGTCAGAAAATCACTGTTTAATGTCTGGACAAAATATAAAGACTTGCTGGAAAATAAAACTCCAAGGTGGCTTTCACCTTTGGAAGCTAAGGCCCGAAAAAGACCCAATATGGAGGCTAAATGGCCTAAATATTGGGAAATACTAGAAAAAGATGGAGACAATTGGAAATTGCAGAGTTTGGAGAAAATGAAGGATAAAGTGCGAGACTGGTTACATTACGCTCAGATTAAAGAAGTTTTTAAAAATGACAAGAAACTAGGGTTCCAGGTGGAGAAATCGAAACTAGAAACAGAATTGTTAGAACCAAAGACTAAGGTACTTTCAAGGATGTATAACTTGCTGTTAAAATGGAATACACAAGATGAAATGGTCAAATCGGCTATGATAAGGTGGGCACAGGACATTGGGTATAATATTATGTTTGAGGACTGGGAAAGGTTGTGGAGTACTGGACTGAAATTTACTGCATGCAATGTTTTGAAAGAAAATGTAATGAAAATGAGATATAGATGGTATATGACCCCAGTCAAACTTGCAAAAATTTACCACCTGTCTGATAATAAGTGTTGGAAATGTAAAGAGAGTGAAGGAACATTCTTCCACCTCTGGTGGACTTGCCCTAAAGTGAAGGCGTTCTGGGAAATGATTTATAATGAACTGAAAAAGGTATTTAAGTATACCTTCACTAAGAAACCAGAGGCCTTTCTTTTGGGTATTGTCGGCCAAGGGGTGGCAAAGAAGGACTGGACATTTTTTATGTATGCAACAACAGCAGCAAGGATACTTCTCGCAAAGTACTGGAAAACTCAAGATCTACCCACACTGGAAGAATGGCAGATGCAACTGATAGACTATATGGAACTAGCTGAGATGACTGGCAGAATCCGTGACCTGGGAGAAGAGAGGATGGAGGAGGATTGGAAGAAATTTAAGAACTATTTACAAAAACATTGCAACTTGAGTGAATGCTAAGCAGGATGCTAGATCATAAATAATTGAGCAGCACTAACTTAGATGATTTAAGAAAATAAGTGAGATTGAGAAAATACAACTCTTTTTGAGAACTAGAAGACTATGAAATATAGAAGGGATATAAGAATGTAAATAAGATAACAAATTGCTGCCAAAAAGTTATAACGATGAAAGTGGGAGCGGGAGATGTGAGGAAGTCCAAAAAAAAATATGTGAAACTATGTTAAGATTTTTGTTATATTGTCTGTTACATTTATGCTTATTGTAAACTCCAATAAATATTATATTAAAAAGTACATAATTGGAAAAAAAAAAAAATTCAGTTACAATTAGGCCCAAGGGTTCAACCAGTTATACCATAGTTGTACCTTTAGCAGACGCCACACCCTGTCCCCTTTACTCAAGAGGTCTTGAGTTCACATTATGCTCCTAATCCTTGCTGAAACCTCAGAGGAAATCGAGGTACAGAACCCACTAAACAAGTCTGTTCCACACTACACTGCCTGCTTCGAAGACACCTTTAATTACAATAGCAGAAACCATTCTGCTGGGCCATTATTTTTGATATAAGCACATTAACACAGGCTTTAACAACAAAATGCAGAGCTATCTATTGAGCCATAGTACCAGCCTTCCTTACTTGGGAGCACCTAGGTTACCACTTTAACACTGCTAAGCTTGAGGTCTAGCACAGGCATAGGCAACCTTGGCCCTCCAGATGTTTTGGGACTACAATTCCCATCATCCCTGTCCACTGGTCCTGTTAGCTAGGGATCATGGGGGTTGTAGTCCCAAAACATCTGGAGGGCCAAGGTTGCCTATGCCTGGTCTAGCACTTCCCTACTTGACCTTATCTGAAAGTCGGGGTGGGGGGTGGAGGAGCAGAGCAAAATGCACTAGTGAGACCAGGATCCCTTTTCTCATTGGCATGCTCAGGTCTCCATTTCTCTCTGCTTCTAGCCTGGCTCCCAGAAAATTCACTGGCTCCTAGGGTTTTGCAAAACCTTTTTGCATCACTTAAAGTCTTGCACAAAGCTCCAGGAACTTGCTCAGCTTGAACGAGGCACAAGGCAGCCATCAGTTATAGCGTTATTATAGCATACCTTGACCAGTGTGATCAGTGGAGTATGTGCAGCTCCAGAGGAATAGTCCAGAGAGTATCAGAGCAGGGGAAAGGGAGAGGCACTTGTCTGTGCATCATCACTCACAAGCAGTGGTGGAGGAAGGGGGTGTGGTGGGTGCAGGCTGCCCCAGGTGTCATCACTGAAGGGGGTGACAAAAATATGAGTGGGTTTTTTTATTAAAAAAATGGGATCACTACACTTTTTAGTTCAGTCAAGAAACGTAACAAAACACGGCTGGCAATGGGCACCACACCACGGGGCCTGTAGTCTGCCCGAGCCACGTGTCTTTCCTGGGAGTGACGTGATGGCTTGGGCGCCTACAGGCTCCACGCTGCCTGAAAGGGCAGCGTGGGGCTTGCATCTGCCTACCGCCTCTCCCTCAGCCGCCCTACAGCTGAGGGGGAGGTGGCCAGAGGCTCCATGCAGTTCGCCCTGCTCCCGGCTGCAGGATGCACGCACCACACTGGGCACACGAGTGGCTAGCTACACCGCTTCTCACAAGTAGAAAAACCTCGAAAATTATTCTACAATTTTAACGTTTCTGCTCCTGAAAGCTGACACTCTTATTGACAAGCATCTTTATTTGCTTAGGCAACCAGAAGTTTTTAATGTTTGATGTTTTATCACTTATTATTATTATTCTGTTGGGAGCTGCCCAGAGTGGCTGGGGAAACCCAGCCAGATGAGGAACACACCCTATTTTCCCCTGGGACTCATCTTGGTGTGCATTTCAGCCAGGATGTGCACCCATGCTGTGCAACCAAACACTCTCAAATGACACAGGTTTGAGAGGGGGGGGCGCCAGGGGGGCAGCTGCCCACCCCCATATCAAGTAAAACAATAGAAATACTCACTGGCAAATCACATTGGTTCTGCTCCCCTAACAAAAGTCCTGTCCCCCCTAACAAAATTCCTGGCTACGCCCATGCTTAGGTTTCATACCATGAAAACCCCAAATGGTGTTGTTTGAGTTGCAACTGTGAACAGCTAGTTCTGAGTGTAATCAACCATTGTTAAGGCTTTCTCCAATAATGCATCAGACAACTGTGTGCCTGTAATTGAGCACATATCATTACTTTGAGAGTGTGATTTTTGTTTTCAGCTACCTCACTGTCAGAAGGGGTGTAAGGGCTGTCAGCTGATGCATAAGCTCCTTCTTAACTAGGAAGTCTTTATATTGCAAACACTTGTCTGTTTGCTACAGGCTTCTCATAATGATTATGCACCCAAGTCGCAAATGATTTAAACTCTTAAATTTGCTGAATGCTCGCTTTAATAAAGACCGCAACCTCCTACAACTGCAGAAAGTTAGCCCTAAATCAGTTGACCAACCACTAAAAAAAAAAGAAAACTCACACTAAAACAGCCCCTTGTGTTCTATCCGAATAAAGTTTACTTTCTTACTGAGCTCATATGACTGTATCCTATGATTGCTCAACTGAATCAAATTGAGACTATAAAAATAAATGTTCAAGAGAAACCACATTTGAAAAGAATGCCCACTTTTTCTTCCTCATTCAATTTTGAATAGCAACAGTAACTGTCAGAGGGAAATGTGCATGAAAATTACAGCACTGTGTAAATTACACTGTGTAAAATGTTTAGAATTATCATTAATTACAATTGTATTCAGCAATCTTGCACACTATAGGTTAGTAGTGAGCAGATTAAATAGACTATCTCTTCAACCAAGGTTTCTCAAACTTGGGTTTCCAGTTGTAGTCCAAAAATAGCTTGGGAGACCCAAGTTTGGGAAACCCTGTCTTAAATATAACCTCTTAATGCATAGGGTATTTTGGACAAGCTATTTCATGGACACACCACAATTATGCCTCCAAACCGAGCAAGAAGGTAGGAATCTTTATTTCCAAACTTTTGATTCTAGGCAAAGTATTCAGCACCAGCTTCTGGAAGGTGGGAAGGTAAGGGTGTGAGTGTTTTAATCATTACCATTTATACTTCTAGTGATCTCACTTCTTCTAGTCCATATGCAGCCTAATCAACACTGCTTATGCGTAAGAGGGAACTATCAGCAGGCCAGAGAACTTGGAGGTTTCAAGGAGCATAAAAATATATTTCAAAAAAATGGGAAATGAACTTTCACGACAGCCAAATCACTGAGCACGTTCAGTGGACATGGAAAGCTGACTGTTAGTGGGAGGGAGATCAGGGGAGAGGAGGGGTGAATGGAATGGACTGGCTGGAATCCTGGACAGGAAGCACTCCATAAGATAATATTTTGTTGCAGGTCCTACTTGTATAAAATACTTTTATTTTATATTTACTTGTAAAGCATTTTGAAAATGCTAAACATCTGGACATGTGAAAACATACTTCCAGTATTAATGAATAGGGGTAGAATGGCTTCATGATTTAAAATAACTGAGAAGCCACTGGATGGCCTCAAAGACTCAGAAATATATGACTAAACACTACTTTTCTGTTCTGGAGTACCAAAACATCACTCTGTGTAGGTCAACTCAAACTTTAAAGTCACATGATGGAGCCATACGCGGGCTAAAATTGCAACGTGTATGGTTTGAATTACATGAAACCAAGTTCCTGTTTCCTACAGAAGAACTGTGGTTTTTTGTTGTCTGAGTTTTCGAACTGAACACGTCACCACACGCAGGAAGCCAAGTATGCATTAAAACTTATTTTTCTCATCAATCTGATCATAAAGACAGAATCAGCCTGTTGCATCTGCATTTTGTTTCACAGGTAAGTGACCTACTTTGTTTTAAATATGAAATGTTTTCATCATCACTAAGGACCAAAAACAGTGTGAAAAGAGCTCTGTTCTTTCAACCTCTTTACTTCAGTAATATGCTTAAAGCTGCACAAAATGCAGCAAAATATCACATCTAAAAAAAATGTTATGAAAACAAAAGAGACCAGGATTTTTCTGTTCTGCTAGAATCCTTTTATAAATAATTAAAGTGTCACAGAATTCTTAAATGTGCAAGAAGCCAGATGCTTCAACTATTTAAACAAAAGGAAGTGGGGAGGAGGAATCAAAACTTTCTACTGAGCCGGAATGTTGCCTTCTACTGTTTTAGAATAAGACTAAAGCAAGAGTTGCACACATAACAGATTTTAAACACAACACTGTTGACATTCTTCCTCTGTGTAGAAGAAAAAAAAAACCTCTTCTCAATTTGTTTGTTTCTGTAGAAACTGCACTCCTTCAGTTAAATTCTTACTGTAATCAACTGTATAAGTAACTCCATTTTTTATTTCTCTGCCTCTACAAATCCTGTCTCTGAATTTAACTTATGTCAGAATCCCTAGAACCATCTTTTGCAAAGAATTATAAACACATTTACACTAAACAGCTAAAATAGCAATAACACTCCAGTTGCGCACAAGGCTTGCTTGTATAAAAGAAACTTCTTTCTCCTGTTGGGAAAAGAAACCAGGGAAGGGCTGTCATATGCTAAGCATCTATACAAAAATAGATCTGGTTTCTAAAACAACGATTCCTAAACATAGTAATGCAGCTTGGAAGCTTTCAAATAAGTCGTCAGTTTAATTCATTAAACTGAAATGCCCAGACTTGAGTGTTTTAAGCAAACGCATGCAAGGGGGAAATAATTTCAAGTTCTGCCTTTCTCAAGAGATTTCCCTCGCAGTACTTGCCCTCCTGTAGTTCTCTCCTGCGTGTTGTGGGGAATGGTTCGGCTCCATCTATTGGAGGCAAGGATAATTTATTAGCTGTGTGTCTGAGCCTGAGAACAGGATTCCAGAACATTTTTGTATTCACTGCCAAAACAAATAAAGCCTAACATACTAGCAGCACAATGCCTGAGAAGGGCTTTCTTTAAAATGGAGGAGTCAGAAAAAGTCAGAAAGAAATAAGGGGAAGAATCATCAGTGAAAGAAAAGATCAGAAAGAAGTTGAGAAACAGAAGTGAACAGTATACAGATTATTTTTTTCAAAAAAGAAACCAAATGCATATCCTAAAAAAGAACTGCATTCATTTCTTTTAAAAAATACTTTTTTTAAAAAATTGTGATTATTCATTTGTCTTATATTCTGCCCGGGGCAGCTAACAACCACCATTAAAATAGAAATACAGTACAACAATAACTAAAACATCAACAAAATCAAACTATTAAAACATAACATTAGTGCTCTGGATAAACTGACTGCGCACCTCAGAATACTTCCCAGAATGCTCTGCAACACCCATTAATGGAAGATATGCAGAAGATCCTCAGCAGAAAAGGTAATATGAGAAGGACTGCGTTAAAGCAAAAAGTATGAAATCCATGGCTTTAAACCTAATGCGTTCTGACTGTAATTTCAGCTGTTGTCATGAAATGATGATCTTCTAAGACACTTCATTCTGCAGAAGCCACTAAACAACGTGAAGGGATGCACAAGCCATGCAGCTTGCTAGAATTGCTGCAGTAAATTTGCTGTTATGCTAGGTAATCAGAGAAAGGTGGTGGTAAAAATTATTTTCCCAGAGTAATGGAAATTAAAGAACCTCACAATCTATATACCTCCATGTAATTTTTTCTTCACTAACAGAAAAGGTACCCTTTCCAGTTATAAATGTTTTTCATTTTATTTTACAAAATGGAATTCTCAATGCCATTATAAGGTTTTTACTAAGAATGTACTATGTGGTGATGTACATTTGATGCATTTGCCGCCTGCTGAGTGTTTTTCAGGCAACACAAAATGCAATGAATCTAAGAGTTCCTTAGAATTCTAATCCAAAAGATGCATTCAAGATTAGCTGAGATTCCTGCATTGCAGAGTTGGACTAGATGACCCTCAGGATCTCTTCCAACTCTACAATTCTATTATTCTAGTTGAATGCACTCTGTCAGTTCACAAATGGAAAGCATTTCTTCAACACTCAAGCTGTAGACTACTCTTATATTATTCTATCAGAACTTAGATCCATTCTATCACAAGCAGGGCTACCCCACGTCTGGATTTTCCAGGACATTACTGGGATTTCAAAGGCGGAATTGATGTCTGGGGGGGATTTCTGAAAGGCGGCGCTTTGTCCTGGATCTTCATAGGCAAGTCAACTGGAAAACTCTGGGGTTTGTAAAAAAAAATAATTAAAAAATTGAGGTCTTCCTAAAAAAAGCTCAACAATCACAACTCTTATTGCCACTTACAAATATGCTTATTAAATGCCACTTTGTCTGACAGCTTGCTTGTGTGTCAGGAAGCAGAAAGGTAGACATTGACAGTACTAATACTAAGCTCAACACAAACATTTGCAGATACTAATACTGGCCTACATCATAAAGTTGCTTTTTAAGAGTCACTGATATAATATGTCATGTGCTTTGAACACTCTTTCAGTGTCTTATAAATGGTATAATTATTGTAATAACCTAGTGGCTCAGGCTTTTGCGGATGTGCTGCTCTCACTAAATGCTTTTCTTCTGTTGGCAAACAATCTGTTTCTTCTTCTTCTAACCCACAAGTGAGTTTCATTTCAACTTACATTAATGAAACAGAGTTCATTCTGGTAGCAAAATGGAAAGGAACTAATCCCTTTTACATTTTTTTTAAAAAAAATCCATGCTGAGTGCTAGCTAGCTATTGCCAGTGGAGCAGATAAATCCCTCCCTCCCACTTAACAATTTAGTCTAATGTCCTTTGTGTGCAGCCCACCTTCCCTTTCTTGCATCTGATGCTCCAAATCCCAATTTCAAAGCTACCTCATTTTAGCCAACTCCACCTTTCTACTGTAAGCTGCGGGTTCTTGCTGCAAAGATACCTAATTGAAAAAGCTGCCCCCAAAACTTATTGCTGAAGCCTCAGTTACAGGAAAGGGTTTTGTTGATTTCATTTAGCATAATTCAGCCAATGATGCAACCATGCTGCCTGTGATGCTCTAGAACAGGCTTCCTCAAACTCGGCCCTCCAGATGTTTTGAGACTACAGTTCCCATAATCCCTTACCACTGGTCCTGCTAGCTAGGGATCATAACTGTTCAGGACCAAATTACATGACAAAAATCTGGCCTGCAGTTCATGACGAGGGATTTGTGGCACAGCAGGCATTCAATCCTGTGTCTTCTTGGTCAAAGCCCAAACATCAAAGGCCAGTACCTTAACCATTATATCCCATGGCTCTCTCAGTCTTGAACACCTTGGATTGGGGAAACTGGGGATCAAAATTCCTTCTTGGCTATAAAACCAAGGCAGTCACTGTCTCAGCATAATTCTACTTCACAAGGTATTTGTAGGAAGGAAATGGAAAACAAATATTCTGCTTAAAGTTCTTTGGGTGAAAGGCAGGAGACATATATAGCTTTTTCTGTGGTAGCTTTGCTTTTATTGCAGGGCTTCTTCCTCCCCACCCCTTAACTAACAGCCAGTGGTGGGGTGGGGGCTGAATCAGGACTATGGGAGGGAGTATTCACCCCTACCATGGTCCTTATTTGAATTAGATAGTCTATCCATCTTGCTGTTCACAGTGAAAGGAAAGCAACACAAGACCTACTTACTTCACGTCTAGCATGGCCCTTACTGAGGGACCTAAATCACAATTCTTTAGCCTAATGTACAGCAGAAGGCTATTGTGAGAACAAGGGGAGAGGGAGGAATGGCAGTATAGAAGTCTAATAAATAAATTAAAAGCCCATGTTATTACACCACTCTGCACATACATACCCATATCCCAACAACCAGAAATATTTGTTATTGATACTGTATTTTTATAGTAGATCTCAACTGTTTGAAAGTCAACATGGGTGCCATTTTTGGCTGGATGTCAGGGTGTGTGTTTGTGTGCGTGTGTGTGAATAAGCTAATATTTCAGCTCTGTCTAACATACTCACAGACTAATTCTGTGCATGTTTATTGAGAAGAAAGTCCAACTGAGTTCAAAAGACATTAGTTCCAAGCTGAAGTCCATGTTTGGAGGCATGATCTGGGGAAGGACTATTGTTTTCATGTCCTGTTTCTAAGTCTCTAAGGGACGTAAGATGCAAAGATGGTAAACTAGATGAATACAGTGGTACCTCGGGTTACATACGCTTCAGGTTACATACGCTTCAGGTTACAGACTCCGCTAACCCAGAAATAGTACCTCAGGTTAAGAACTTTGCTTCAGGATGAGAACAGAAATTGCGCGGCGGCAGCGAGAGGCCCCATTAGCTAAAGTGGTACCTCAGGTTAAGAACAGTTTCAGGTTAAGAACGGACCTCTGGAACGAATTAAGTTCTTAACCCAAGGTACCACTGTATTTGGTCTAATGTAGCAGGGCTCTTCTTAGTCTTCTTAAATGTGGCATACAACCAAAGCCTTAAACTTACACTGTAGCTTAAAGCACAGCATTCTAACATTGACAGAACTGTACTAACAACATATAAGCTATGGAAGAAAGTCTTAGGGAGAAACATTATTCCATTATTAGATGAGGCTCTATGGAAACTTCTGATAGGAGACCCAAGGCATTGCAGTGTCCCTGTAATTCACTGTACATATACACTCTGCCTGAATGGATCAGCTTTGCATATTATTGAATGATTTGAAGAAACCACAGTATTAAATCTGGGGATTAATGTGAAAACTGAAATGCTTATGTTACAAAGGAAACAGAAGACGAAATAGCAAACATAGCCTGCTATATTTTTTAATTGCAGATATGCTAAAACATCTTTTAATATGAGCACAAAGCTTGGGAAATAGAAACTATATTTTAAAATGTACTAATAATTACACTCCAAAAGCTCCATATAGTTTTCTACATAATTTAAAATATGAAATGTTTATCCTATTGCAGCACAATCCTTTTTTAAAAAACCTCCGAATAATATTAGCAACAGATTTCTTTCAACAAAGTATATGGAAATCACCTTTTTGATAACGTACAAATCGTGCTTTTAGGTAGCCTATAAAATTACACATTTCATATTTATGGCAGTCATTTTCTGCAGAGCAAACAACTATTGTATCTTTTTACACAGTCTATTATTTGTTTAAAAGAGAAAGTGATGTCTTTTCATGGGAACAGAATCATGATGGCATCACATGATTGAGCTATTACAGTTAATTCCCTGTCAGCTTCACCTTAAAAAACCCTATCTTTAGGAATTTATAACTGCTATAAACACATACACACAGTTCTAAGCTAACAAAAGAGTATAATCAGATAAAGGTGTTAAAAAGAAGTTTTTAAAAAACAATTATTTTCCCCAATCTCCAATAGTTCCATCATGAGACTGGGGGTATTTAAAATTAAAGGGTCATAATATTACTGCTGAAATTCTATTGCTGCAGTCTTGTAGTCTTCACGACTATTCTGAAACAATCAATGTGAACATAGTAACCCAATAGCCACAATGTGCACTAAGAGGGTAGAACTGCTACTGAATCTACTTTTGATAGTGGAATTCAAAGATATACCAGTGTAGTGACCAGATGACAACAGAGCGCCCTGTCCTTTTACTGGGGCTATGGTTGTGTCTCTAGTTATTATAATAACTAAGCCCTCCCCCATAGAGGCTATAAACATCATTTTCTATTGTTTGTGAAGCTGTCTCAAGACCACCTCCCAATTCTACTACTACTACTAATTTTATTATTTATACCCCACCCATCTGGCTAGGTTGCCCTAGTTACTCTTAAGTAAGTAACATTGTACTCAGGCTCAACAGCAACTCTACATTCCTTTCTGACAAAGCACATGGCTCTACGGTTTGCAGCTGGGGTGCACTGTAAGCACATTTTGACATTTAAAAAATCCAAAGATATGCGGTGGTACTTTCTCACTTTTCTTCTACTTTGACTATACATTTAAAGTCCTTTGATTGTTTGTTTTCCAGTTTGCAGAAACACCAAGCAACCAAAGTTCTTCACAAGAATGGTCTCTCATAATATGACCTGGATGAAGTACCCAAGCCAGAGCCGAGATTCATTCACAAGTTTTGAAGACATCATATTCTCACAACATGTAATATCAAGATTTATGCACTGCTATATTACGCTCTTTGTACCAACTGGTCTACTAGCTGGGATTGTTATTTTAGGCATCCTCATCAAGAACCATATGCAGCGCACCAATGAGAAATTAGATATAATGCTTTTTGCTCACACCATCAGCAACATGTTAATGATTCTTTTATCACTCACCATCATCACAAGGCCTGCCTACCTCAAAGTATCCTATTTTGAGTGTGGAACGCTGTCGTTTTTTTTCAATTTGAATTACTTCAGCTCTCAGTACCTTCTTGTCCTCATGGTGCTTAGCTTTTTTCTTTATAGGCACCCACCCCAAAATGCTTTAATTAGTAAGGCACATCAAAACCCTATGGTATCTGTTGCATTTGCACTGATATGTGCCTTTTGTGCTACACTAATAGTGGTGGCACTGCTGGGCATGGAGAATTACCATGAAGAAACAGACTGCCAATTAGATCCTTTATTTGCATGGCCTGAATACGAGATTATTAAATTTACCTTTGGCTTCTGCATTCCATCTTTGGCCAAGCTTCTCTGCTTTATTCTAATGTTTGTTAAAAAAGTTCAGCCAGAAATCCATCCCTCAAGATACAATATTCACCCTTATTTGACTGTTTTGGTTATTACAATAACAATGTTTGTGTGTCGTCTATTTTACAACAGTATGATTCTCTCTAGGACCAGCTTGAAGATACGGAGGATAATAGGGACACCCCAAAATGAGCTGACAATGAATATTGCAGAGATCCTGCTGTTCAGCGAAAGCTGTGTTAGTTTAGTTATCATTCTTTGCCTTCATAAACCATGCAGAATCGGCTTATTGAATGTTATAACTAATCTCACAAAAGTTTGCAGGAGGAGACATGCTAGTAACAGTCCTCTTGAAATACCAGAGACTCGTACTGAAGTCTCATCTGGGCCCTCTGAAAATGGATCACACTGACCTTTGCCTTCCAAAATATTAGCACTGAAGAAGAAAGCTACAAATCTGCCAACGTACAGAACCTGAAGGAATAAAAGATTTGCAAGCTTATTTATTCTTACAACCTGAGGAACAAATATTCTCCAGCTGGGGCTGAAAGCTACAATCATAGTTACTTAATGTTCCTCCTGTGTTGCTATTGCACGTCGTTGTTGTGTGCTGATGTATGGACAGCAGAGTGAACAACAGGACAGGCAACATGGTCAAGAGCTTTTATAAAAAGAAACTTTTCCAGGATCAACAAAGGGGTAATGAATATGGAAGACTGCATGGGAGAGTGAAGGGAGATCTTGATAAAGCAGTGTATCACCTAGGATTTAATGTATTATTCTATAAGTGACTCTTATATCAACAAAATTAACTAAGTTATCATGCACCATAATCCTTCAGTCCATACATTTGTATCCCCCTCCCAACATACATTCATAAGGGATACAAGTCACTTGAAGAGGGGGCCCTTTTTCTCTGTTCACCCATCCTGGACCAATAAACACCACCCATGGAACTGTCTAGCCTAAGAAGTCCAGCTTTCAGAATCCAGCCTGCTTGAATGTGGGTGCTTTTAAAGGGCATCCTGTGTACAGAATGGAACAGAACTGCACGGAGCAACAGACAAACTAGTTATACTGAATTATAGACATTGAGGCTCTGAGATTAGAAGTTGTACCCATCTTCAAAAAGGGGGGGGGGAGAAGATTGAGGTAACTACCGATCCGTCAGCTTTTCTATACCAGGAAAGACCCTAGAACATACAATTAAATGGTCAGTCTGTGAGTACTTAGAAAAGGATGCTATGATTGCGAAGACCGAGTATGGGTGTCTCAAAAACAAGTCATGCCAGACTCGTTTCTTTTTTTTGATAAAGTTACAAGCTTGGTGGATTGGTGAATGCTGTGGATGTGGTGTATCTTGATTTCAATAAGGCTTTTGACACAAGTCCCCTGTGATATTCTTGCAGAGAAGCTGGTAAAATGTTGGTTAGATGAGGTTACTGCTAGGTGGATTTGTAGCTGGTTGACCGACAAAACCCAAAGAGTGCTCACTAATGGTTCCTCATCATCCTGGAACAAAGGGACAAGTGGGGTGCCACATGGGAGGGTTCTGTCTTGGATCTGTTGTTCAACGTCTTTATAAATGACTTGGATAAAGGAAGTGAGGGGATGCTCATCAAATTTGCAGATGACACCAAACTGGGAGGGGTAGCTAATGCCACAGAAGACAGAATCAGAATTCAAAATAACCTTAATAGATTGGAGAACTGGGCCCAAGCTAACAAAATTAATTTCAGTAGGGACAAATGTAAGGTTCTACACTTAGGCAGGAATAATCAGCTGCAAGAATATAAGATGGGGTACGCCTGACTTGTCAGTAGTAAATGTGAAAAAGATCTAGGAGTCTTGTTGGACCACAAAATTAATGTGAGACAACAGTGTGATGCAGCAGCAGAAAAAGCTAATGCTATTCTAGGCTGCATCAACACAAGTACAGTGTCCAGATCAAGAGAAAATCACTATATTCTACCTTAGTCAGACCACAACTGGAATACTGTGTCCAATTCTTATCACCACAAGGAGGATGTTGACAGGCTGGAATGTGCACAGAGGAGGGCAACCAAGATGATCAAGGGACTGGAAAGATGATCAAGGGACTGGATGATCAAGGGCCTTATGAGGAAAGCTTGAAGGGGCTGGGTATGATTAGCCCAGAAAAGAGGAGACTGAGAGGAGATATGATCTTCAAATATCTAAAGGGTTGCCACATGGAGCTTGTTATCTCCTGCTTCAAGGGTGGGACCCAAACCAATGGATTCAAGTTACAAGACAGGAGATTCCGACTAAACATTAGGAAAAACTTTCTGACGGTAATAGACTTCCTCAGAAGGTGGCAGACACGCCTTCATTGGAGGTTGGATGGCCATATGTCACAGTCACTTTAGTTAAGATTCCCGCATTGCAGGGGGTTGGACTGGAATTGGGCCCATTCCAATTATACAATTATATCATTCTGTAAGTTCCCTTAAAAAACAAGGGGTTGCAAAAGGGCATTGTATTTGCTGGAAGTGTGCAGTATATTCAAGACAGCCTAACTGCTGTGCAGTAGAAATGGAAAAGCCATATTTCAGGGTGGGACGGGACATGAATACAGGTTCTACAAACCAGGACAGCTGTTCTGGGCTTGAGGTAAATTAATTATTTCGGGTGCAGGCAGTGTTAAATACATCTGGGCAGGCCTTTGCCAAAATATCTAATTGATGTAACAATGACCAACAACATGAAAGATTTAACATAAGAATGGTGCTATTGGGGATAATGTGGTACAGTAAGATGAAATGTGTCCATGTGATCATGGTGAATCATGCCTCTTTAAATGTTTTGGAGAAAAATGAAATCATGTCAAAAGACATAGCAAGAAAAAAATGCAAGGAGGACAGTAGTTCTTTCATTAAGATGGGTAATAAATAACAGTCTAGGAGTTTCTTAACAGTAAATGAGATGAATGTAAGGCAAGGCATGAAAGATCTAACAGGGTGTTGGAGCCTTTTTCTTTTCATGCATAGAGAGTGTTATCTGCTAGTTCAAGGCTTACCTTGAAGCAGGGGTAGGCAACATGCTGCCCATCAATGCTGTGAATTCCAGCTCCCATAAAGCCCAACCACCCTGGCTGATGGTCAGGAATTATGTGTCTTAGGGCAGGAACCTTTCTCTCCCATATGCTACTCTGTAAAGTGTCGTCTATGGTTATGGCACCATGTACAACATAATAATCATTATTAATAATGATAGTTTGATTTCTCATCAAGAAGACTGGCTTCTTCCAAATACTTCTGAAAATGAAAAGAGAAATGTATGTCCAAGGCAAACTATTGCTTTGGACTGTTTTTTTGGTAATGACAAAGGGTATCTTTGTTTCACCAACTTCCTACAACAAAATCACACATCAACTACTGCCACAGGCTGGACTTTGGGATGTAATAAACCTATGTGCCAGGAAATAACTCAGGGGATTCTCTGTCTGAGATAGCGTGCAAGAAAATATTGTAACATTGTGTGCTTATACATTGCAATAGTTGTTGGGAAAATGTTAGAAGGGATTTTGTAGTGAAGACACATCAGAGCCTTTCAACATCTATGCCAGTGAATATTAGACCAACTAATATTAGGGGGCTGAGGCTAAGGTCTGCCCTGACTACAACAGGACCTCCAAGTGCAACACTTTACCTGAATTGGGAAACAATGAAGGATCTACTCAGGGTTGTTATTATGGGAGGTATTAAGCATGATCCCCACCCCTAGTGATCCCAGCCATTGATTAAAAAAACTTTTTCCAATCCTTCATCTGCATAGCCCTGCCCTGTGTTCCATTTCTTGATCCCACTAGAGTGTGACAGAATGCTAGAAGCTACTTTTTATGTATATATAAAGTTTATGATGATATGATCAACAAGAATCAACAACTGTTTTTCATCTATCAAAATGTGAACCAAATTCAAGTTTTCTCAATGCATATGGTTAATAAAGGTTTCTAAAAATATTTCAGCAGTCTAAATGATCTTCCAATTATTACATAATTCATTTTTATAACAAGCACAAGTAGGATATTAGAAGCATTTTAGTGTATGGATGTTTGTTCCAGTCATGGGGGAAAGCTGTCTACTTCTATTCAGATACAGTAGTGTTTTTTTTCCTGCAGCAATTAAGGAAATGTTATTATAGTAAACCATAAGCCAAATGGAAAAGAACATCACCCATATCCGAACAAAGATGAGTGAGAATTATTAGACTGAGTATACTGAAAGTATTCTAAGCCTGCATTAGCTCTTTACCCGGAGCCTGTGGAGAGCTGATGTGCTTTTAATATCCCATTTTTCTGTAGTCTCTGCATTTTAAAAATATAAGTGGAAAGCTATGGTTTAAATTTCAGTAGGCTTGAAGAGGAACTATGACTGATACTTGTGGCAGAATCAAGTACATTGTTTTGTTCTACACAGGAGATGAAAGCTAGGGCTGCAATGTTTAGTCAATTCATTCAGATTAATTCATTTAAAAATTTAATCAGGAAATAGATTTCTAAAATTATCTTTTATATAACACCACAGAGACTGCAAGTTCCATCAGAAGTAGCATTTCTCCTTCCACCTCATACAGGAGGGAATTCATAGGCTAAGGTGCTGTGACCTGAGGGATGCCTTTCCAATGTCTAAAACCAAAGAAAGCATGCCTTTTTATTCCAAGTAATTATTCTTATTCATATGCAAATGAAATTTTAATCTACTGGAATGCATTTGATTAATCCAACAATATTATTTAATCGTTTGATTAGCACTGCCCATAAAAGCCTAAGAGCTCTAGTGCAGGCACAGGCAAACCCAGCTTGATGGGCGGGGTATAAATCAGGCATAAGCAAACTCGGCCCTCCAGATGTTTGGGACTACAATTCCCATCATCCCTAGCTAACAGGACCAGTGGTCAGGGATGATGGGAATTGTAGTCCCAAACATCTGCAGGGCCAGAGTTTGCCTATGCCTGCTCTAGTGGATCAAATATAAAATACCATCTACTCCAGCATCTTGCTTCCCAGAGCAACCAACTAGCTGCCTCAAGGACAGGGGTGGGAACCTCAGGCCCAGGGACCAAAAGCCCCGTCAAGCCTCTTTGTCAGGATGTTTGAACATACCTAGGCCATGGTCCTGCTTTGCGCCCTCCGCAAGTGCCTTTGTCTGCATAAAACAGGAGTCACCAACTATTTTGGATACATGGGCAGATTTCAAATTTTGAGAGAGTGCTGTGGGCACCAGTCACAACATGGCTGCCATGAGGCCAAAGTATACACAAAACTAGAGGAAGCACAGTCATGGTGAAGTTTTTTCTGTAATTGTGCTTCCATTCTATAAAAGGCTTAACCTGTTGAATGTCTGCCTGTCATACAACTGTTAAAGGCACAAGAACCCCGTTTTAGCCCAATGCCAACTCTAAACTGAAGCCTATGCTAGCATCCTGTACCTAGTTATCTAGGAATAAGCCCCATTAAACACAAAGAGACTTACTTCTGAGTGGACATGTATACCATTACACTGTAAACTAATAATTAATTGTGTAGTTAACAAGTGCCTGATCCTTAGCTTCTATTAAGCTGGAGACATTTCCAAGCCTCTTCAAACAGTTTTCATATTTTGCCTTTTGGGATTAGAGGGGATTCTTTAACATCTACCCACACTTAAGCACGTAGTATTTGGGGGGGGGGGGAGTCTAAGCATTATCTGATCTCAAATGAATCCACCAAAGGAAAGATGCATCCTGATTTGGGGGTGGGGGGGAGAAGGGCAAACTACAGAGAATCCAAGGGATCTCATGGGACTGGAAAAGGTATGGGAAGTGGACTGGGGATCAGAGACTGGGTATCAAAAGTGCTTAAAGAAGCCAGCAAGGAAGGAAGGCATGGTCAACATCAGGGCCTGTTCCAGTAAATTAAACACTTCACCTATGGATCCAAAGGACGCCATCCACCCTGTGGGAAGGCAGAAGAGAGTGAGGCAGGCAGGCAAACAAACAGACAAAGGAAACATCAGGACTTGCTCCAGTCAGACTGGCCCCTCAACTCACAAGGCCAACTTTACATTTTTTATTATTTGTTTTAGTATTTTGAAATTTTAAGTCTTTTCTTGGGTGTCTTGGAATAAAACGAGTTATGAATACAATAACGAAATAACTCTTGCGCACTCCAGCAACTAGTATTTAGCAATATACTACCTCTGATCATGGAGGTTCCATATAGACATCATGACTAATAGCCATTTATCTTATTCACTGTGTGAAAGGAATAGCCCAAAGAACCCAATAAATGCATATACCGAGAAAATAAAATGAGCATTAGAACAGTGATATGTACAATACAAGCTAGAACTAAACTGCTCTGTCATGTGAGGTTTACCACTGACTGCCCCTGCCTCCATGGAGCTGTTCTCCCCACTCCAGCATCTGTTACACTCAATGCTTCACACATCACATGGAGGGAAATGTAAGTTTGCCATTGTGTGCACTTAAGACAGAAATCTGTAGCTAGACCCAGTACACCTGTTAAACGCTCAGAAAGTATGAGCACTAAAGCTTGGGTATTCGAAAACAAGGGTCATTCTTTGAAAATGTGAGGAAACATATGCCAAATTGAACAGCGATAACTGTTACCTAGTCACAAATGGAACTCTGATAAATTGCTGCCGCTGACCTAATTTCACTCCATTTTACTATGTGGAGATACCAAATGCCAGCAAGTGGAATCTCAGCAACAGCAGAGATTCAGAGGTATGACAGGGGAGCCACCAATGCCCACAGCAGTATGATTACTTAGCGTCTGTCTTGCTAGCTTCAACTATAAAATATCGACGCGCAGTAAAATATAGAGCACAATACCACTGGATAACAATTGGATTCTTAACCTAAAAAGCATGCATACAAGTAGTTTTTAAAAACTGAGTTTAGAAAAGGTCACTCTGAGCATCAAACATGAATACGGAATAATAAAGAGGTGCCATGTAGAGCAGGGGTAGCCAATGTTTGAAATTTTATAACTCCCTTGATACTTGAGCCCTAGCCATACTGGCTGAGGTTAATGGAAGTTGGAGCTCACATATGGAGGGCACCATATTGGCTGTCTCTGATGCACTGGGGCATGTTACAAAATACAGAATAATTTAGTAAATGTTAAATTTCACGTTTGGTTTCTGACCAAAAACCGGATTGTACATACATACATGCATGCATACATAGTTTAGAATAAATGCTATCAAAAGCCAGAAATAATGACCAAAATTGTGATTTCTGGGTTCTGCAGCAATGCTTTTCAAACTGCGTCAAGCTCCTCTGAAATTCAGCTCCCCCCGCCCCCGATATTCTCTGTGTAATGTGCAGCTGGTTAGAAATGTTAATGGAGGCAAATGTGAGGCCCAGCAAGCCAAGATGGTGCACAGAGAACACGCCCCATAACATTCCTCAGAATCTTCTACAATGCACCAAGATTCCACTGCAGGCACACAGGGCTTATCAGGCAGAGAAGTGAACAAGGGAAAGGTTTGCTGAACCATGGTTCCAGAGCAGCCTACCCCAACCTGGTGTCCTTCAGAAACTGGACCCTAATTCCCATCACCCCCAGCCAACATGAATAATGCTCAGGGATAATGGGACTATATTCCACAATGTATGGTGGGTACCAGGTTGGGTAAGGCACTTCTGGGGCAGTGGAGAAATGCATTCAAGGTGAACTCCAGAAGTTTATTCACAACAGGATCAGATAATGGAAACTGCACAGTGTATTAAAGTCATGCTGTACCCAGATGTACAATAGTATTACTGAAGTACACTTAGGGTAGGTGTTGGTATGGCAACTTCATGCAACAGAACTTTCAAGCATGGTTTCACAACCATAAGAACTAGACAGATTTTTTGTTCTCTAAAATGAAAAAATTCTCAGAAAGCTGAACTTCTTACGAGTATACTGTGCTTTTTAAGCACTATTTTAATATAATATAGGTCATTTATGATCCGCAGAAATCCCAATTTTTTCCTCTATCTTAAGTTTTCTAATTCAGCATGCCCAACTGTGGCCAGGATCCAATAAGCTGCCATGGGCTTGGGAGGCATGCCAAGTGGAATTTTGAGCTTTTCCCCTTTAAACAGCATTTACCCACTCCAACCTGGTGTAATATCCCTAACTGCTTCAAAACATTCAAAAGCAGTTTGAATGAGGCATTGGATGCTGCTACTTAAGAAAGGAATGAGTATTTTATTCTTCCCCTCTCTCACACACACAAACACACGCAGAGTAAAAAGTCTGCTGAGGACATGCACTATAGTCTTGTCCCTTCCACTGAGAAAACAGGATTTAACGTAGCTGTTCAAGACTTCTTTTCCCACAGTCAGCAGAGCAATTCTGGCAGCCACCAGGTGGTGTTTGTGCAGTTATCAACAAGCTTCCTTCAGCAGCAGATGAAGCCCAAGCCTCCACCTGCTGCATCACGATTTAGAAGCAGCACTGACACATTGAATGTATGATACAGTTAAGTTTGTTACAGAAAAATGATAGCAATGATGAACACCACAATGCAATACATCACGATGGGAATACCTCTTGAGCTGACCGAAACATGCAAGCGATTAAGAAGGGAAAACAGGACTCACGAAAGAGGGTAGGAATATCTCACTCTAGTTATTAATGCATGTGTTAAAGAATCAGTCTTCACTTTGAGTTTTAATGTTTTTCTTTTAATTGCATTTGCTATATGCTTGTACAGCCGAGGAATATCTCACTCTAGTTATTAAAGCATGTGTTAAAGAATCATTCTTCACTTCTGAGTTCTGTTTTTCTTTTAATTGCATTTGCTATACGCTTGTACAGCCAAGCAGTGGTATATGCTGAAGGTGCTTCTTCTAGCTGAATCTGTGAAATGGTGCTCAGTGTACTGGCATCTGAGTTTATTTTTGTATTTGAAGTAGGATCCCAAAAGCAAAAGAGGGATGAAAATAGGCAAACATCCCACGTCTCTCAAAATGTTGTTGTTGTTTTTTTTAATTTACAAATTGAACTGGCAAAGAGAAATAAACCAGCAGAAACAGAGTTAATTTTAGCCTTTAAAATGATGTCAGCTCAACAAAAACTGTAGAAAGTACAAGAATCTATAAAGCTTTATTATAGTGGTAAGACTTGCAGGAAGAACTGGATTTGTTGCTATAAACCATTTAAGTATCTTAAACAATCTTTTAAAAATGCAGGTGTTTATTCAGTTCTAAATTAACTGTACCAATACACTACTGCCTTCAATTCAATCTAGAATAATCTGAATAGTGCTAATTTTTATAATTAGTGGTGGTGATAGTGATGTGATTAAAGATAAATTAGCCAACCAGTGGTTAGGAGGAAACCAGCTCAAGACCAGTTAAAACCTATGAATACACATTAGTGTAAGGTAAAATGAATCCTAAAAACACATGATGGTAAGAACAATTTAAAATGATGAACATTGTTGAAATCGTTTAGATTTCTTGCAGAACCCAGAGCATTATCAGAATGCCACTGATGCACTACTATTTAAAATATAGTTTTCCCTTCAATATTTACATTGGCCTGCTTTTTAGTGATGTATAAAAGTGATTTATTCTACCTTGCAGAAACAATAATTATAAAGATTGGCAAGTTAAAAAATAGCTGAGTTATTCTTAAACCCTCTACTACCAAAATCATATTTTTTTTACAAGATTATGCATTTTTTTCAAAAAGTAATCTAAAAATATGTTGCTACAAGCCTCATAGTAATTCAACAACACAGTATTTTATTTTGGACAAGTGAAAATAAATTTTCTTTCTGGAAATAAACATGACAAACCCCTTGAAACGACTTTATGCATGCCTTCATATAAAATAGTAAGAATTAAGACTAAGACCAGGCTAAGGCTGCAATCCAATGAACATTTACCTGGGAGTAAGTTCCACTGAATTCAACTCACTTCTGGATAGGCATGTATTTGGTCTCCAACAGCAACCGGCTACTTCTGGATATTCAAAAGCCGAGCAAGAGGGTAATAAGTATCTCTCTGATGCATGTTCCCAGGATCTGGTACTCATGAGGTATACAACCTCAAAACTTGGGCTTTTTATTTTAAACTATTATGGCTAATCACTATTAATAAACGTATCCTTCCAGTTATTTTCTATAGACATCTAAGATGGTGACCATCTCCACAGCTTGTGGTAACAAATTTTGTAAGAAGAAACACTTATTAATGTCAATCAATTTAACCGGATGGAGAGAACTATTTGGAAAGGTATTCTGGTTACACTTTTCATGTTATAAAACTGTATCATGTTGCCACTGCCACCTTGATCCTCCACCTTCTATACTAAAAATAGCTTATCTTTAGTCTATTTTCATAGAGATTCTAAACCAGTTATTGTCTTCACCATCCCCTCAATAGCTTTTTTCAGATCAGGCAACCAGAGCTGCACACAGCGATGGAAGAGGTTAGGCTGATAGGTCTCAATAATCAAATGTATGTAATATTTCAATCTGGCTCAAAAATTAGGTCAGAGATATTTAGGCCAAACAGAGTTTACATCTTATTTACATGTGTTTCCACTTCCATATACTTAAAATGCTGTGAGAATCTTAGCTGCTCGTGGTTTTTTGGCAACAAAGTTTACATAATCCAGTTCAAGATTTTAATCATCTGTGGTAATCTGCTTTATTTTTATTTCCTTATAATTTCACAAATTATTTAACAACATAGTTAGAAAAGGTAACTGCTTAAGAAATAAATATTCTTTTCCCAAAGACTTCTGTTATACAATTGAAAAGCAATTAAAATGTGCAGACCTATAAGAGCCCCTCTTTTTTTAAGCCTCTGTGAGAAAAATAGAGTAAGAATCAGAAGGGTCCCATACTTTTCCTCTAGCTATCAGTTTTGCAGCCAAAGCATGTGCTGTAGGGGTTATATGTTAAGATTTCTATAATTATCTATGAAAACAAAGAACATGATACAACAGAAAGTTGATCTTTTATTTCTTCCAAAACTGGCTTTAGTCCTGATTTTTATCCTTTTCTCATAAGAGCAATGCCAAAAAGATGTTTTGCTCATTGCCACTATATAGATCCTAAAATGATCCCAAAAACATTTACACTGAACATGTACATTCATATATTTGTGGTTCATCTAACTAAATTCACAAAGACAGGATCATGGATATACATGAACAGATGTTAAGGCCATTCATGTTAATAAACAATGAACTCTTTCATTTTTACAGGAAGGAGATTAATTATTTTCCTTTTTATTAATTGCAGGTCAAACAAGATTCATTAGTTGCTAAACTGAAGTAAACAGAACTATTATGATTCAGCAACTTTCAAATTGTAAGCAAGATTACAATAGAAGAAATATGTATACACCTGAAATCATCATTACCATACAAAAGTTCCTGTGTTATAGAACATATCAACTGATTCTTGCTTACCGCTTTTCTTAAGGTACTGTAGAAATTCTGCTAGTCTTGACCTAAACTGATTCTGCCTTTGCAGAATACAAAATATGACTTCTACAGGTCTCTTTGGATTCACCAACAATTTAAGGACTTTGGTACTGAAGTTCTAAGCGACATACTCAAGAGAGGCGCATACCATGGAAATTTTCGCAGCATCCACATCTCAAGTACTTTGTAACAGCACATATTTTGAACGAAATGGATCATATCTATGCAATGAAAACAAAACTGTCAGCCTCTCAGATAAATCAGAACACCAGCAATACATTATAGGTCTTTTCTTATCATGCCTTTACACAATATTCCTTTTTCCTATTGGCTTCGTGGGAAACATTCTTATTTTAGTGGTGAATATAAGTTTTCGTGAAAAGATGACTATTCCAGACTTATATTTCATAAACCTTGCAGTAGCAGATCTCATTTTGGTGGCTGACTCTCTCATCGAAGTTTTTAATCTCGACGAAAAGTATTACGATATCACAATAATTTGTACTTTTATGTCATTGTTCCTTCAAATCAACATGTATAGCAGCATATTCTTCCTAACATGGATGAGTTTTGACAGATACATAGCACTAGCAAAAGTAATGAAGTCCAACTTATTTCGCACCATGGAACATGCCAGATTAAGCTGTGGCCTCATCTGGTTGGCATCTATCTCGGCAGCACTAGTGCCCTTCACAGCTGTACATTTGCAACATGCTGGGGAGGTTTCCTTTTGCTTTGCAGATGTAGAAGAAATTCAGTGGCTAGAAATAACCTTAGGGTTTATCATCCCTTTTGCTATTATAGGCCTTTGTTATTCGTTAATTGTAAGAGTCTTGATAAGAGCCCACAAGCACAGAAGTTTGCGGATACGCAGACAGAAAGCTCTTCGCATGATTTTTGTTGTTGTCCTTGTCTTCTTCATCTGCTGGCTTCCTGAAAATGTCTTCATAAGTGTGCAACTTCTTCAAAAGACAGAGCAAACCTCATCAAGGGACCAGTCTTTCAGACACAACTATCCCTTAACCGGACACATTGTGAACCTTGCAGCCTTCTCAAACAGCTGTTTGAATCCTCTTATCTACAGCTTCCTAGGTGAAACTTTCAGAGAGAAACTGAAATTGTACATTGAACAGAAAACAAAAGTCTCTGTTTTAAACCGGTTTTGTCATGCTACCCTGAAATCTGTTATTCCTGATAGCAACGAGCAATCGGAAGTTTAATTTAGCCTGTATTTAAAGGTACCATAATGGAACTTGATCACAATGCTAATAGAAAAATCATATACTTTGTCCTATGCACAAAGATTTGTACTATTTTTATGATGATATGTAAAAGATTACACATTACTCTAATCTGCATTTCATTAAGGTTAGAAACTAATAAAAGGCTCATGGGGGGGCAGCTGTATTTGCATACTTGTGAACAATAAGGTAGCAGAAAACTGACTAAGGAAGAACTTAACTATAATATACTTATCAAATAATGTTATTTTTCTGCCATATGTTAGATGCCCTGAACAAAATAGTAAAACTGCAGTAAGAATAGGGAAATTCAATAGAACATATTGATACAGAGATGCAGACACAGATATAGAGAGTTGTTGATTTTCCTTCCAAGAATATCAGCTTGCAAACCTGTTGAAGAAAACAGCTAGAAAGCATGGTACTGTATATTAATAGACACAAACTATTAAGAAAATAGAAATTCAATCTAGATTTACAATGGACCTCTCTTTCTGGGTTGTTGTTTTTTAATTATTACAGTTAGCTACTAGGCTTTTATTACTTCCAAATCCCCTGAATCACCAAGAATCTTCCCCTTTAATAGTGGACTCAGGCAGTTGAGTGCTTATCAGCTTGTAAGTGAAACAGGGCCACCCAAAACTAAGGTAATGGTACATACTCAAGGGACTTCTCCAGTTATACAGAACTATATAAGTTTGCAGCAGGAAAGAACAGTATTTAAAAAAACAATTGAAAATGGCTCAAAGGTTTGTGAACTTCCTTAACTCATGGAATGTGGATGACAGCTGTGCCTACAGAAATAAGAAATATTCTATTACTCATCCTGTTACCTGAAGATGAAATTTCCATGACCACATTTAACATGAAAGATAGGAGTTCCTGTGTATTCACTATGCTTTAGTTGTGGGGGCAAATGATGCATAACCCCCACTGTGCTAAATCCTATGGCTTTTTCCCTATGGGTAGATTTCACTTCCACCTCAGGAGACAAAGGAAAAGTTCTAAAAGAACCAGGACAGACTGTGAGTGAGCTGAGACACAAAATGTTAGTGTGCCAGTTGAAGGTGGGGGAAGGAAAATCAGTGGCGTAGCATGGGGGGTGCAGGGGGGGGGGCCCGGCTGCACCGGGCACAACATGGGGGGGGGGCGCTCACACTCGCAGCTCTCTGCCCCTACTAAAATCCATGGGTTAGGGGGCGCAAATTACTTGCCTTGCCCCGGGTGCTGACAACCCACGCTACACCACTGAGGAAAATGTACTCCGGGAGAAAAGCGGGAAATTACTAGCTCAATGTAGCCTTTAGTAAGTATTCTGGAAGGGTATGTGTGAGATCAGTTTAAAGCAGAAAGTATTTCTCTTCCTGCACTATATAGGAATGTTTCCAAGAAAAGGAAAATGGACACATTTTCCAGTTCCACTCTTCAGAACACCTCCTGCACTATACAGCAATTAAATGCTTAAGATCACCCTGAGCTGTCTAGTGCTTTATAGGGTAGCAAAGAAAAGCCAAGTGGGTAGGTGTTTGTTTCACTTTTCTTCTCCTGAAACTCTCCCAGATGTCAAATACCACTACACATCTTTTGGTCCAAGCAACCTGGAGCCCTGAATGAGGACATTCTTCTTACAGGGTAGGGAAATACACTGCTAGTGGGTATTGCAATAGCCACTAACTCGAATCAACTTTTTTTCCAGAATACTTGGATCCTGGGCATGTTCAAGCAATATTCATTCTCAATATCTGTATTCACACTGCAATCAGGAGATTCAATGGGAAACTGGCTCCCTCCCCACTTCCCTTTCCATTCATAAAATAGAATTTGCTTTTATTTCACTTTCACCTTCCTTTAATTTTATTTACTGTACAGTACCTTGAAAATAACAAATATTATTTGTTATATAGAATATATCTCATGAATTGCAATTTACTGCAGGTTCTCCCTAATTCTCTTATCTAAAATCTTTCATCATGGTATCACGGAAAGATGGCACTGCCAATAAATAAGGCACTGCCAAATTTAGAAATTGCACTCTATATGCAAGGAGGGGAGGAGGTACACTTGAACAAGGAGGGCTATCATCTAAACTGGCTCAGAGACTGGACAGTCAGAATCAAAGCGACCTTTTCCTATATGGATATTAACATCTATTTGTAAAGACAATTTGCATACTATGATGATTTCATCATTTCCTGCCAGGATGGAGAAAAGTTTGCTTCTTACTGGACTTGAATCACTCCCTTTTGACCACTCTACGGGAAAAGAAATTTGAGTTTAAGGGAAAAGTGGACCTTGGCTGACCCTTAACTGCCTCCTTTGGGCTTAGCTCCCTAGACTTCAACCTCCTCATGCTTGTCACTAACAGGCTGCAAGGTCTTGAGAGCTTTGGAAAGCAACATGGAGAAAGTATTGGAGAGCTACTTTGGAGTGTGGAAAAACAACATTCTTGTACATCCAGGTTTAGCATGCTCTAGTTCCTTTTCAAGCAATGTTAAGATAATCACAGAGATGCTGCACTAAGCTAGGTAATGTTCCTATTATTGGAGGGGGTCTGCCTGTTCTGCTGATCATACCCTTGATTACAGGCTAGGCATGGAACTAAATTCTGATTGCATTTCGGAGCTTCAAAAGATTATCTTTCCCATGTGATTGACTTTCAATCCCTTCTAGGATATATACTCTATGAAGGGCTCTGTACCCTCCAGAACTGTGCTATATTATGACCTCCACAAAGATCTCACAGAAGACATGCTCTGCCTGCTGCAGGACAGGAAGACTTAGATCCTGGCTGCGGCACATAGCTAACAAAAAAGCAAAAAGTTTCACTACAAATTTCCAAGATGTAGTTTCATTTTTTAAAAAAAAATCTAAATTTATAAAGCTTCCCATGGAGCCAGTAATTCAAGGAGACTAACATGTTGGGGTCCAGGAGCTGCATATCAGCAGCAGGTGTGGTCACCCCACAGTCTCACATGCACATACAGGACACAGACAGAGGATCAGAGTCACTTGCAGCTGATCCAGGCAGCATTACCAAAGTTACCAAGCAGGTATAATTCTGAGTAGTAAACTGGATGATTAATATGGGGTGTATGGAGTGTTAGGAAAGGGTAATACTGCTGGTACAGAACACACCGTGCTCCTTCTGGAGTAGTTTCTCCACCTTTGGTCCCCATCAGCTCTCACCTGTGGCTCCTAGAAGCTGTCAGCATGCAACAGCAGCGACAACCTGGCAATGGCTTCGACAGGCCAGCTAAACCAGGTGAGGGTAGCCAATGGGTCTCAAACACTCCATGAGTTAGGCCAGGACTTCCCCTGTACGTGAAGACAGGCTCTGGCGGATTGAGCAGACGAGACCAATACTGGGTCTAACGGCAAGGAAGGCGATTTCTACACATGCTGTAGAGGCAAGTGAGGGGCGATGGGGCTTGTCAATCTATGAAGGTAGCCCATCTGGGAGAAGGAAAACTCTGATCCTAAACCTCTGCTGCCTTGCAGGATATCTTTGGGAGGAGAAAAGGCTAAGGAGTAGACTCTACACAAATCCAAAGTGGAATCCCTAAGACAGCTGGATGGCACCTTGTACGCCACCTTCCGGCAACTCCAGCAGCCCAGCTGGTGTCAAATGTATTGCTTTCCTTTCCTTTGGACCACATCAGCAAGGCTGAGAGTGGGGTCTTGTTTTCTGGGCAGCCCTAAGAGCTCCATACACACAGCACAGGCTTATGCTACGGTGACATCACTTCAGTGCTGCTAATGCAGCAGTTAGTCTTCACCCCCAGAGGCACACTCTATTGCCCCTTGAGAAAGACAAGTGCCAACAATCTGAATGAGGGTCCCAAGTAAGATCACAACAAACAATACTTTTTTAAAAAGTTTATGAAGCTTTTCATTGTTGCCGATAAGACTTTAAACTAAGGGTGCACTAAACACTAAAAGCTTAGTGAGAATTTAAAATCAATCAATCAATTAATATTTGTTGCCTAATTTACAGACCCTTTGTTATATTTTTGTGGGTACAAATGAATTTATAAGTAGAAGATACATGTGTAAAAGATGCAAAGGCATAGGCTCAATCCCTCCCAGATCACCATTACATGTACATATATGCATTATCTAATTTACAGTTTCATACAATTGGTTCTGCAGCAGGGCTAGTAGACTAACTTGAACAAAGAAGACTCCCACCCAAATCTCTCTAGGAATTTACTAGGAGTAAACCAGTAACATGCCATGAATTTTCCAGGTGGGCTCAGGTGAGGCACAATCCTCTAAGTCAATCCTTTGAGTTTCAGCACCCTAAAACTGCAATACATATGAGTAATAATGCTGCCTTACCTTGCAGGGATGTTGAAACAGTGTGAAGCATTAGAACGGTCTAAAATGATATATTATGATTACTACTATTTATTTTAGTTATAAATTGCTTACTATGAAGCATCTCATAGTAATTTTACTTTACTACAATAAATAAAAAGTTAAAAGAATTTCAAATGAATTCAGAAATGAACTGGGGGGGGGGGGGAAGAGTCCACTTAGTAGGCTTATGGAAAGAAGAAAGTATTCAACAGGCACAGAAAACACATTAAAGACAGTGTCTGTCTGATATGAAACATGAAGGAGTTCCAAAAAGTAGGTGCTGTCACACTTAAAGACTTGGTTGCAATATGGTTCAGAAAGGACCTCCTAATAATATGGTACCTGTAGGTTACCCTCTTCTAAATAATGCAGTGATATGATGTATATATAAGCAATGAAACAGTATCATTGTCATGTCTCAAGCAAACTTTGAACACCAATGTCAGCACCTTGAACTTGGCTTGGGACCTAAGTGGCAACCGGTGCAATTATTTCAGCAAGGGCATAATATGATGCTGATATGCTGCCCCAGAGAGCCACTGAGCTGTTGCATTTTGCCCTAGCTGCAGCTTCTGGGTCAATCTCTAGGACAGCTCCGCATGGAGTGTATTGCAGTCTTTGAGGCCTGTTGAAGACATTCTTATTTAGACAAGCCTACCCAAATGTTTAGAAATTTTGTAGACGTTTCAATGCATTTTTATCTATTTTATTGCAATTTTAACCTTCTGTATGTTTTAAATTACAGTTGTAAATTTTTTTAGTTACAACTTTTTAAATGAAAAATATAACAATCTGGAAGTTACCAATGTATGGACAACACTGACCAGGCTATCCTGATCCAGAAATGGCAATAATAGCTGTCTTACCAGCTGAAGCTGCTACAAGGCACTTATAGCCACCGAGGTCACCTGGAGAGATGGATCCAAAAGCACCCTGAGACAATTGTACCTGCTCCTTCAGAGAGAATACAATCCCATCCAAAGTAGGCAATTGACCAATTATCTGGACCCAGGAAGCACTCGCCAACGGTGCTGATTCATATGTTACAAAGAAATAAAATTAGGGATTACCTACCCAAATCTCCTAATGACTACTCCCAGTGGCTTCATGTAGATGTTAAATAGCACTGGAGGCAAAATGGTACCTTCTGGTGTGGTGCCCCACAGCATAACTGCCAGGGGGTCAAGAGTTCATTACCTAATTCTATTCTCTGAAATCAACTATTACAATAGGACCAGAACTACTGTAAAATAGTGCCCCAGTCAGTTCAGGAAGATATGAAGGTCAATGGTATCAAAAGATGGTGACAGATCAAGAAAGTATAACAAGGTTGCAATCGTTTGTCCATCTTCTGACAGAAAGGTAATTTATCAGGGCAACCAAGGCTTATTCAGTCCAATAACTAGACCTGACCCGAGCTGGACTAGAACAGGTCAAGATATGAAAGCTAAGTGTTGCTGCTTCTTTTCTTATAAAGTATAAGGCAATCTTTGAATTTTTGTGGTAAAGTCATAAGCATCTGTACAGTTGCTGAAAAAATGATGTATTTAGCTGATTTTGCCTGGAATCTTTCCAGTATTATGAGGAGTAAAAGTTAAAACAACAGCATGCTCTCTTCTCCCACCCACAGTTATAGCTGTTTGTGGAACACTTGAAAGTCGTCAGAACAGAGTGTGTTGGTCAACAGAGGGTAACAAGAACACAATAATTTTATAGTGAAACCAAGTTAAGTTCCAACAATATTAAAAACTCACTTATACACAACACAACTGCTATTGCTAATGCAAAGATACTACATGGTTGTGAATGAGGTAGCAAACCCACGTCTGCAACTTGGAAGAACAGCAAGGGAAGCAGCCCATGAGAAAATCTCTGTGCAAAAAGATGCCTGAAGTTGTGGAAAGTCTGGTATGTGGGATGTCATTCAAAGTCAGCCTTTTGGCACTCAAGCAACAAAACAAGCATGCAATGACATTTGATGCCACTTGAAAGCAACACAGAAGTAGAAACATTCAGAATGTATGTCAAGAGACCAGCTAAATGAAGCTGCTAGTTTTTGAACACTTATCCATGAGGACAACCAACAGTTATATATGGTTTTCACTCTGAAGCAGAACTAATTACGGAAATTTCCCCAGTATAAAAATAAAATCAAAGGGCACTGTTTGTGGAGCCAATAAGCAGCCAACAATAGATGCCAGAGGTAATGTTCTATATAGCATCTAAGGTGACCTCTCAGAGTGTTAAAAGCCTGCAGCCAAATCAATGAAATCTGTATAAAAGGGTAATGGCCTCTGCTAATGCGGATGAACAACATCTTTTTACTGGAAGGTAAAAAGTATGCATTAATTTTGCAGTCAGGCTGACATGTTCTCCAATGCATCCACTGACTATCAGCTGGTAACTTCTGTTGCCTGCTATAGTGAGAGTAATAATAGGTCTAGCTTTGTCTTCGGTGTAGCAAGTATAAACTATGAAGCAACAATTTCTCCATTTCACAGTTACAGGTAGGTAGCCGTGTTGGTCTGCCGTAGTCAAAACAAAGTAATTTTCAAAAAATTTTGTTTCCATTTCACAGGTATGCTAAATGGGTGCAAGACTGAGCTCTCAAGTTACAATGCCAGCAGGGTTTCAATCATATCATTTATGACCTCAGATGCATTTCAACATGGAAGATACTGGCCCTGGGATTAAGAACATATAACAATTGGCCCAGCTATCCAGTATGGTTTAATACCTGGGAATCTTCAACTAGAGATGTAAAGAATTGAACATAAGACAATGTCCATGCAAAGCAGATGCTCTGTCCCTGAACTATATATACTCTCCACTCATCTAAATTTAGACTGATTCTAAATGTGTTCCCATTTAAACAGTAATACAAGGATCAAACATATATGATAAACAGTTCAACCCTTTATTTCACACTTCACTATAGTTTCTCCTTTCCTCACCTAGGGATACAGCAATGCTAGAGGCTAAGAATAAACATCAGTCTGCTGAGCCAGCTATCCTAGGTGGCAACAGAGGAAGCTGCCAGCTCTGTTTTGTTCAGAAGAACTGAGACCGCACAGTTTCATCTTATTAGCTCTTGGGGGCTGTTCTGACTTACTACAAGCAATTCGGGTGAATTCTACAGTATTTGGGATGATAATATGAACCATAGTTCAGGAGTGCCAATACAATGCTTCTTCTCAAAATCCCAGATTTTTAAACCACTGTCACATTTATTTTTGATGCTATCATATTTCACAGGAGTTTTCATTATCAAGACTGTAAAAAATAGCTTTTTCCTTTCCAGATCCCTTATACATTCATCTCTCTCCCCCTCTTAAAATGGATCTCCCCTTGTAAGAAATGTAGGAATAGATTTAAAAGCAGCTAGGGTTGGCATGCTTATCAACTGACCAATAAAATATTGTCACTGATCAAAAATTGTCTGATATTCCAAGAATGTGAGAGTGGGCCTTGTGGAACTTCTGCTATTATGATCATAGAGTTGTGTACTTGGAAGGGAGACGAGCATCATCTAGTCCAACCCCCTGCAATGCAGGAATCTCAACTAAAGCATCCATGATTGATGGCCATCCAACCTCTGCTTAAAAATCTCTAAGGAAGGTGAGTCCACCACCTTCTGAAGAAGTCAATTCCACTGCTAAACATCTCTTACTGTCAGAAAGTTCTTCCTGATGTTAAGTTGGAATCTTATTTCTTGTAATTTGAATCCACTGGTTCAGGTCTACCCTCCCTAGCAGAAGAAAAAAAGCTTGCTCCATCCTCCATGTGACAGCCCATTAGATATGCAAAGATGGCTATTATATCTCATTTCAGTCTCCTTTTTACCAGGCTGAACATACCCAGTTCTTTCAACTGTTCCTCACAAGGCTTGATTTCCAGACTTTTGATCGTTTTACACCAATCCTGGCCCAACTGCACTGGCTGCCAATTAGCTTCCAGACCCAATTCAAAGTCCTGGTTTTGACCGATAAAGCCTTAAAAGGCTCAGGACCACAGTACCTCAAGGACAGCCTCTCCCCATATAAACTGTCCTGGACTCTGTTCATCCTCTGAGGCCCTTCTTCGTATGCCTCCTCCAAGTGAGGTCTGGAGGCCAGCAACACGGGAACAGGCCTTTTTCTGCAGTGGCTCCCCATTTATGGAATGCTCTCCCCAGGAATGTTTGCCTGGCACCTTCATTATATATTTTTAGGCGCCAGGCAAAAACATTCTTCTCCCAGGCTTTGGCTGATTATTCTACAACCTTTTAAATGCATATGTGGGAAGGGCAGTATATAAATTTAATAAACAAATAATAATAAATAAATCTTGGTTGCCATTCTCTGAGTTGGAAGGGACCCCAAGGGTCATGTAGTCCAATCTCATGAGTTGGAATATAAAAAAGATATATTTACCCCTTCAGTACTTTGTATGTGTAAGCAACTGAGAGAAATAAATAACCTGCAAATTTCTATAGCACTTCATCCTTGAGCCTCCTTGGTTTCCTTACTGAATTCAGTATCCGTGCAAGACACTCCTGTGGCAGGAGAAAAGCTGACTGCCTGGCTTCCCAATCTTTGATGTTGTTTAAGCTCTTCCTGCCATGAACCCTCATATGCACAGGACATGGAACCTTTGCCCTAAAATGAAATGTCAGGACTGGCTCTCCAGTCTTGTGTCACTGTGACACAAAGTAGCAAATGACCAACGTGGCAGGAGGCAGAGAGCCGTCAATTTCTCTGTCTTGTAATAAGCAGTGATGCAATAGAGCAGGGATGATAACGTCATCTCCTGGGACGTTATTTGCCAATCTTCTACAAACCAAATAAATAGGCTTTTTTTCAGAGAGAAACGAACCAAATAAGCCAAGGGGTTACATTACCAAGTATGTGTAAAAGTTGCCACTTTTATTTTTTAGAAAACCAAAATTATTTTATTCTGGCCAACCAACCTGAGGCAAAATAGTGGTCATGCTAGATGTTAAGCAAGGGGATGAGGGGCTAAGCAAGAAAGTCTGCACTGGATAAAATATTGCTTTTGTTGTAGTCTTGTGGGGGGCATGGTTATGGGGACTGTCATTAACATAGCCTGCACTTAAGGATTTACCACTGCACCATACAGCGGTACCTCTGGATGCGAATGGGATCTGTTCCGGAGCCCCATTCGCATCCTGAGTAGAAGGTAACACGTGATTGCGCATGTCGCCGCTTCCACACATGCGTGTGACGTCATTTTGAGCGTCTGCGCATGCGGCGAAACCCGGAAGTAACGCACTCCATTACTTCCGAGTCGCCACGGAGCGCAACCCAAAAATACTTAACATGAAGCTACTTCAACCCGAGGTATGACTGTACAGTGATTTCCTGCATATGGCAGAGCCAGAGCTACTTCTTGGTCTGAGGCTAACTCTGGGTGTGTCTATCAAGATTGATTGCTATTTGCTCCTCCTTTGTCCATTAATGTTTCTATGGGCTTTTGGCTCTGAAGAGTCTAGCATGCTTCCTGGCTCCCAAAAGCAGGAATCTTGATTTTCAGCCTCTTGACTATTAAAATCAGTTAAGAAAAGTAAGCACTCCGTCCTGCTCTAAAAATGAACTTCTGTTCAACTGAAGGAACAGTTTTATATCCTTATGCAACTTTTATGCCAATTCTAGGTTGCTTTTTCTTTCCTAAAATAAATCTTTTGGTTAAATGTCACATGTCTTATATTTAGACATTCAAAAGATTTCACATACCTTCCTATATGAGACTACTTGTTCAAACTGTAAACTAAATTCTTTGATCATTTAAGGTAGATGAGAACCGCAGACCCCGAGCAGAAATGGAAAGAACCTTGACAAGTTTTGCTCATAGCTGTTTCTTGGACATCCAGAACCCCCAACATATCACTACTCGATGGCTACTGCTAAGGGTTTAGATAGTGTAGCAGGAACCCCCCACCCCAATCATTCTGTTTGCACAAACTTCACACACACTCACACTCACACACTACATACGCCCCATTTCTGTTATAAATTCATAGAAAATCAACCATACATCGGATTTGCACTGTTCCATTTTATTTTACTCCATGTGACAAGGACTATCAAAGGGGGGTGGCTTGGTTCTGGTCAGCCATAATCCCTTCAGCATACCAGCACATCCACAGGAGCCCTGCCCAGTTGCTATGTCAGCCTTGATAATCCCAGACAGAAGACAATCAAAATGACAAAGAACTTGCATATGATAGTGGATTCAGCACGGACTGGAACAAAGGACAATAATCAGATCTTCCCTCTGGGGGCAGGAAACTGCAAACTCCCCTTTGTCTCCTGGAAGACACTCCAGGACACTCAGGTTACCACCACAACTCCTCCCTCAACCCCTCCTTTCTGTAATGTATGCATGATGTCAACCCCTTCTGTAATGTATGCATGATATTTCTGGGGGTGGGCTTGACCTGGAGGATGGGAATTTCAAAAGTTTTTATAAGGTCTGACATACCATCTTTCTGGGTCTTTCCTCTCACCTGCAAGTGAGGGGAGCACCCTGTCGCGACAGTCTTTCTTCAATAAAGACCAAGCCTACAGGCTGCTGATTTGCTTCAATTTACTCTGGTTGGTGTCTTTACTTTTTGTCCAAGGGAGCCCTCAGATTTTTCCGTTAACAATAGTAATAGTAAATAAAGTGTACGATAATTCACAAGAGTAACCACTGAATGTCTGAAAGGCAGCATTCAATCACCAGTTACAATAAAATGTATTTGAAAACTTGGCAGCAAAACGCCTTTTCCTCTCAATGTCAACAATACAATGGGCTGTTTTTTGGATGCAAACCTCACTTAAGCTGGAATATATGAATGAATATAGCTATAGCCTTTGAATTTAAGTAATTAAATTCTGACTGACTGCATCATTGTATTTTTATCTTTATTGTAGCCATCTTGAACCTTCCCCTCCCTAGAGAAACGCGGGCTATAGTAGTTTTAAATAAATAAAAACATGTATATAAAGTGACAATGTTTAACTGACTGATTTCCAGGGATTTAAAAAATGAACGCACTATCATGTCTAGCACAAAAAGGGAACTACATTTCTCAACCCATCTCCCTATACTTTGATCTTAGCTTGAAGAAAGAAACCAAAACTACAGCACAACATTTATATAGATGCTGCTGCATTCTGTTGGTTAATGCCCAATGAAGAATTCTTAACCTTTTGAAACCCTGCTAAATAGTACACAAAATATTGTGTTTATACCAGAAACAGTTGGAGATGCAAGCTTTTTGCCTGGGAAAACCATTTTCAAAGTAGGAGCTGTTTTCCCAGCTGTGAATATGCTTTCCTGGGAAATTTGTTCAGCCCATTACAAAAATATTCAAAGGAATGCAAAATTATTCATTCTTATCTATGCATACAAATATTTCAAACACATTTTTGTACATTTTCTTCAATTTGCTGTCATGACAGAATACTTCATTAATAGCAAAGCAAAGCAACAACAAATAAACGTGTTGCCAATTTATGTACCAAATTAATCCAGATTCCCCCATGAGTAATTTAAGTTTTGTTCACAGAAAGCAGGTTCCCTCATATAGGGTGTTCAAATGGTTCCAGGGTCTTAAGAAAGTTGAATTTACTCCTACAAACAGCCATTTAACATGGGATAAATAGCAGGTTACTAAGATGGTGGTTTGCAACCCAAATATTCACTCAGTTCCTTTAAAGATTACCAATAAAGCAACCCCACGTATTCCCATTCTTTCCCCCAATGCTTCCCCCATCTGCTTCTTCCATTTATTTGAACAAACAGGTGAGGATTCAATCCACGGAAGATGTGGGTGGACAAAAAGAAATGTTTGATCTTAGTGAAGAATGTAAGAATACTTCAGGTATTGAATAGAATGAGTGCAATATATAAATTATGTCTACTGGAAGTATTTGCCTTTTGTTTTCCTTTTCATCAAGACTAAAGGAGGATAACATAGTTACAACAAAAACAAAACCATATAAAACTTTTCTGCCACTGCTAACAGGATGCTCTCAAATTATTTTAATGGTTTTAAGAAGACACAGAGATATACAACACCCAAGCCACTTAGGGTTCTTAGATCACAAGCTATACAAACAACCCTATAGAGCAATATCTGGGCAATATCTGATTTTCATGCTATATCTCTACAGTGATATATCACCAGCAAAATATCTCACTATCTCGATATATCACAATATATATCTGCAGCGGTGGAGGGCCTTACTAGGCCTCTCTGTGGCAGCAAAGGGTGCGCCACGCTTCCCTGCAGCAGCCAAGGGCCTTGACGAGGCTTCCTGGGGCGGTGGAGGGCCTTAAAACGTAAAGAAGTAGTAGATTTTTAAAAAACATACTAAATAAACTTTTATGTACAGTGGTACCTTGGTTCTTGAACTTAATCCATTCTGGGAGTCCATTCGACTTCCGAAACCATTAAAAAAACAAGGCATGGCTTCTGATTGGCTGCAGGAGCTTCCTGCACTCAAACGGAAGCCATGTCGGACATTCGGCTTCCGAAAAACGTTCGCAAACCGGAACACTTCCAGGTTTGAGGCATTCTGGAGCCAATTTGTTCAGGAGCTAAGCCGTTCCGAGGACCATGGTACAACTGTAATATATTTACAGTAATATATTTTCAACTTATTTAAGAGTAGTTTAAGTGATTTACTAGTCAAGCTGCATCTGCTTCCCCACTCAGAGGTCTAAGTGGAATCTGTGCATGAGTAAGCCCCACTGAGTTAAACTAAACCTACTTTGCTGGGAGTAAGCCCCATTGAATTCAGTAGGGCTTGCTTGTGAGTAGACACACCTTTGCTTTCACTGCTTACCTGAAAAACACCCTCCCCATCATTCTCACATAAGACCCAACCTCCCATTTCAGCATAATGCATCCAGCTAAATCTTCTCACCTTCATTCCCCGCCCCACAGAAGCCCCCCCCCCAAGTCCTCATTCCACCAATCTCTCCCTTTTTATGAAAGGGAGGGAGGGAGGGAGGGCATGCAAGAAAAAAGGTAGTCCCCTTTAAATAAGAAAAATAACCCTTCCTTTTTTACATGGAGGAAAGCTATCTAGAGGGAACAACAAAGATAAACACCACCAGAAAATAAAAGTAAAAACTCTTCCCCCTCTTTTTTTCACCAGAGGGGGGTGAGTGTGGGGGGGGGGGGAGAAGAGCTTTCCAGTTCTTTGTTTTGTTTTTGTTTTCAAGTGACACAAAAGGGGGAAGAAGCCCCACCCTTCCATATTCTTTATTGAAATTTCATTTTCGGAAGCTGTCTTTTTTTATATTAAAAAGAAAAGAAAAGCTTCACATCAATGACTGGAAACAAGACAGATGTAGCTGATCTCTCCACCTGAGCAGCTCGCCCATGCCCAGATCCCCCATTATGTAGGCCTCTCCTGAACAGTGTCATAGCAATTCAAACATTTTAAAAAATGAATAGTGAATACTTTATACAAAAATATCCTTTGCTCACACTTTCATGGGGTTCTTTGTTCTTTCTTTACTTTGCCAGTAGATCTCTGTCCAGCTGTGGGGGGGGGGGGCGGAGTTCCTGATGGATTATTAGCAGGCTCTGCATAATTAGCTGAGCTCTAAGTGGAAAGATACTGGTGAAGATGAAATAGTTTGCTGGTTTGTGGGAAGGCTTATCATCGTTTCTTCTCTGTTAGGAGAGAGAGAACAAACAAAGCTGGAGACACCCTGCCTGCAAATTATCTGCAAAGTATCTGTAAACTATCTGTTCAGCTGAGCTACCCCCTGGGAAGCTGTTGAGTGTCCACCTATTGTTCAATGGCATATTGCCTTGTTAAAACACTCATCAGAATGTTATTTCAAAACTGGTATTCAAAGGTATGGTGATTTAATGCACAGCCCTACAACCCTATCATGAAGTAGGCAACCACTGGATTCTGTACCAAATGCAGCTAGAGATGCCTCAAGCACAACCCAGCATAGAGTAGTTCAGCAGTTCTGAAGAAACAAACGTGTTGCTAGATCTCAGAGAGGGGGACAAAAAGGGAGCCTTCTCCTCTGGGGAAGTCTTACAGAGGTGATGAGCTATTAGCCATCAACGCCCCTCAACCCTGCCAAGCAGTAGTAGTTACACAAATATGGCCAAATCCCACAAACATTTATCATAGTCAATGGCATCAGGGCCTGTGTAAAGGTCAAACAATATGAATATAACACAAATTCTCCGGGTTATGGTTGTACTGAAGCCAAAGGCTCCAGCTGCTTGTATCTGACAAGGCTCCCATTAGAATTCATGTTTAGAGATAAAAGAAGTAATTATAACTCCACAAATGGCCAACTTTTTATGAAAGCAACTGCCATGCTGGTGCTGCAAATCAAGACACATCTTTATGCAATGCAATTATGTTTGGTAGATCAACTTCTGTTGATGAAAAATAATGCAAACCTTTTAATAACAAACTGCAGTCAACCATCAATTTTTTTTTCTGTAATCTGACTCAATAAGGGATGAGACTGGCAGCAATTATAACTCCTACCACAACACTTAAGTGCCTCTTACTGTGCTTTTTAAAAATGAGACATGGCTGATATTTCTCTACAATTGCATGAAATATTAGTTTTGTGTGAGGGTATACAAGCATGCCCTCTCCAACTACCTATAACAGACATATTTTAACTCTGTTATCAGCAACTAAGGTTCCCTTTTAGTCAGAATTTGCAACTGATTAGCAAACTTTGGTTAACTTGCTTTCAGCTAGTCAGTGGCAGTGTTGATGTAACAATCACAGTTCAGGCTAGCAAGGAAAAGGCAGGAGAAATTGTGCTCAAGGTGGAAGGGAACACATGGCCCCACAACCAACTCCTTATCTCTTAAGCATTGTTACAAGATCGGGATCATTATTTACCTCAACCCAATGTGGCCTCTAAAGCCATTCATACTAATGCTTAGCAAAGTACTTAAGTTGCTTGTTGCTATTTAATGTAAAAGGAAGGAAATGAATAGATGAAAAATCAATAAAGAAAGATTGCTCTGAAAGGTCAACATGTCTTACAGGCAAATGTACTAGTCTTATTTGAGCAAAATTTTTGTTGGAACAAATTTCATTAAAAGTATGGTCAACATAATATTGAACTTCTTCACTTACGAAATATTTCAGCTTGCTTTTAAACAGCTCTGCACCAAAATCAATTAGAAATTTGCATTTTACACTTTGGAGATTGGAAATGTGAGGACAGAAAAGCTGTGTAAATCACAGCTATATGCAGCAACCTAATGAATCAGTGAAACATCTTTCCCCATCAAAAATGAACCATATAGCAATGCATTTCCCAACTTTAAAATTAAATAGTAATGTTGACTTTTTGCCAATCAATCAAAAACATCATTTATAGAAACCAAAGAGCAAACCTCGTTTCCTCAATGACAACCAAGAATTTCAGCTATATAACCACCATTCTCTCTAACTAATCTTATACTCTAGTTGTAATATATTGGCAGTTTTCTAAACTGCTACTACTACACAGCATAAACCTTGCTGTAAACAACATGCCAATATCAAGCAACCTCTTGGCCTCTTCTGTTTAGCAAATGACACAGCCTACAGAGCTGGGAAGTAGGGGGTATATAAAGAATTTCCTCTCGTCTCAGCAGGAACATTGGGATGGGTAGTCAGGTCCTGATAACAAGGGACAGATTGTGGAACAAATGGCAGCATCTTAGGGCTGCTTCACATCTTACATTTTTAATGCATACACATTTTATTTTAGGTAAACAGATGTGCACTATACCATCTGATGTGTGGTAAGAGTATTCCTTCCACTTTTCCTTTCTGAGACATCACCAAATCACTCAGTGAACAAAAACAGCAAAATTTGTAGCTGAAAAGGTGAATATAAATAACTTTATTATAGACAGTGCAGAAAACACTTGAGGAGAGTCAACCATCTTCCACCCATTTTCTTCAAGTGTTAACTGTTCCAATAGTGTCTGGACAGCAAATGGCAACAGACTCCCAACTTCCCTCAGATTTCAAGCATGCCACATGTAACATTTTATTTACACTTATGAGAAATGTGTTCATACACACTGTAGAACTTAAGTAACATTGCCCACATGTATATTTTACTATATGCACCCTCACTCAGAATCTGTGTGTTGATGCAAATCCTTTTATTTCCAGAACTGATAGCATGCTTTGCATGGCACTTATCCCAATAAAGTTATCATTTTGCAAATATTTTCCAGTGTCAAGATGTGTATCTTCTCCTGCAAATATGAAAATATGCAAGTTCAACAAACTCATACTTGTTCACTCACCTCCAGATTCTGTTTTTTCAACTTAGGTTCATCGACCTGTTGCTCCTTTTCTGATATGAGATGCTTCAGTTTTTCCTTTTTCTTTTCTGCCAAGTGATGCTTCATTTCTTCCTTTTTCTTTTCTGTCTTCACGTCGGCAGCTTTTCTTTTCTTTGCCATTCTAACAAACAATTGAAATGTGCATTTTTTGTTAAAGAATCTATGTGTCATTTCATTGTACATAAGAACCACCATCAATGCTTTATTTATTGAAAATTTAGCAAGACATACAAATGTTTTTCACAAAGCTCCTGTCCTGAAAGCAAGTAGTTTTAAAGTGTCCTGCGTTTCCCCAGATGTTGTTGTACTATAACTCCCATCATCCCTGAGCTCTGGCCTTGCTAGCTAGGGGTGATGGGAGTTGTAGTTCAACATCATCTGGGGACCCACAGGTTGAGAAAGGCTGGTTTAGGGGAACTCTTTCTCCATTGTCTCATCTGATGTGGAACCCTTGAGGCTGCATCATGGAAGCCCTGTGTGTTGAGCTGGGTTCTTCTAGGGCAGGCATAGGCAACCTCGGCCCACCAGATGTTTTCGGACTACAATTCTCATCATCCCTGGCCACTAGTCCTGTTAGCTAGGGATCTTGGGAGTTGTAGTCCCAAAACATCTGGAGGCCCAAGGTTGCCTATGCCTGTTCTAGGGCCTAGGCCAAATACTCAGCTCAGACTGGTCATTAGCATTATCCAAGCATTAAGCGAGTATCATAGAACACAACTAACACTCCCCTGCAACCTGGTAGTGGTGGGCAAGTCATCTTTTAGTATAAAAACTACTGTTAAGTAAATAAATGTACAACTTTTTGTTTTGACTTTTTATACATCATCTCAACTATTAATAAGTGCATTACATAGTTAAGTACATGGATTACCAAATTACAACCTGAACTGCATTCTTATATCTGCATGAGCTAAATATACTATCACGCTGTATGAATATTATATTTAACTCCAGAAAAAATATATACTGGTTCTCTCAGCCTGTATCACTCAATATATGGCCACGCTGCGTCCATAGTTGCAATGATCAACATACAAGTATGTTCACTTTTTCACAGTCCTACAGGAACTACAAGAAAAAAGGGAAGAGTTGGTTCCTAGCTAAAAATACAACAGGGTGCCAAACTCCCTGTCTTCTAGGCTCCACCCATCTCCCCCCCCCCCTTACTGTAACTACGAAAGCCTAGTTCTGTAATTAATCTGGCAACTCTAATGGGGGTAGGATTGCATAAGAGAGCTATTAAAAATTCTCTTGGAAAGATTTGGTGGACAGACTTTACTTCCATACAACTGATTAATCACCGCATTTGAAAACAGGAATTAATTGTCCTCCAGGCAAATTGCGTGTGAGCTGGGGATTAATTTCCCCTATAATGTGGTATACAGCGCAATTGCTAGAGGCATCTAGATTAGTTTGTTGTTCCTTTGCTCCACAAGAACAGATGGCAGAGAGTAGTACTCTGAAGACAGCACACTACACTAGATAATGTGGACAAATATATAGACATTTGGGTTTTAGACAAAATATCCTCTGCCTGAATTAATTTCAAGCCTCTTGCAAAAGTGTACAGAACATAAATCCTAGAAACCTATATGCGGCCTAGCAGTAACAGGTGTTTTAAATCAAAAGGTATCCTACTTGATTCTAGAAACAACCTAGAACATTTCAAGGAAATGCCCTATCTGCTTTTGACTATAACGGATACTGTGATCAGTCACTTTTGCAGACAATAGGCTCCAACCTTCATTGGAAATATAATCCACCTCATGAAAAGTCATATATCTTGTCAGGATACAGCATTAATTAAAAAGCAAATATTTTCTGACACAGAGAGGCAGAATAGAACATGTAATCTTTGAGACAAAAGGCTGTCCCATTGTTTTTGTTGTGGCCATTTTAACATAGCTGCTCCTTGAGGTGTTTCTATTTTCCTCTGTGAAATGTTGCATAGCACCCCCTCCCCTTCTAAAGTAGGGATGTGCATTCATTAAATCCTCCAGAAGATTAGCTGCCTCAATCTGCAACATTTGATGGACTCTAGTCTGTGAATGCTTACAGCAGTATTTCAAGGTGACATAAGACTCTTTTGTTTCTGATTCAACAAGTACAGGCTACATCTGGGAAACATTATTTTGGACACCTAAAAACAGGTTCAGCCAACCTGATCTCTAGATATTCTGGACAACTCACATCACCCCTGACCACTGACTATGATGGCTGGGGCTGATGTGAGTTGCAGTTCACATCTCGAGGGTACCACATAGACTACTCTACTACAAAGACTAACAGATTTATTGTAGTTTAAGCTTTCATGGATTAGGATCTATGTCACCATATGCACCTATGGCTACCCTGAGTTGGCAGGTGTTATGTGTACCATGGTTAATTTACCAAACTAAGAGAACATGGGGTACCTCTTTTGTTTTTCACGTTCAGCAAGTATTTAAACAGGCACTTGAAAGTACTGGATTTTAAACACCAGCTTAAAACACATTTGTTCTCTCAGGCGTTCACTGATGTGTGATCCAGTAAAGTTGATTGCGTATTCATTTGATGATTGACTTACAAGCTTTGCTCCTAGTGATGTAATTTAAGTGATTATTTTGTTTCCCACCCTTATTCCTTTTTCTTTGGCCATATAGAAATGTTTACAATTAAATAGGTCTTAACCTCTGCAAGGCCTCGGTACTCCTCAGGTGGCCTGAGTAACCACCTCAAGAGGAGCAACTACATTACCCTGTGGTAAGAAAAAGTGAGAGTTTACAATAAATTTATTACAATATAAGCTTTCATGGGTGAAAAACAGCTTTGTCAGATGCTGGCAAGGGCAATAGGTAAAGGTAAAGGGACCCCTGACCGTTAGGTCCAGTCGTGACCGACTCTGGGGTTGCGGCGCTCATCTCGCTTTATTGGCCAAGGGGAGCCGGCGTACAGCTTCCGGGTCATGTGGCCAGCAGGACTAAGCCGCTTCTGGCGAACCAGAGCAGCGCACGGAAACGCCGTTTACCTTCCCGCCGGAGTGGTACCTATTTATCTACTTGCACTTTGTGCTTTCGAACTGCTAGGTTGGCAGGAGCAGGGACCGAGCAACAGGAGCTCACCGCATCGCAGGGATTCGAACTGCTGACCTTCTGATCGGCAAGCCCTAGGCTCTGTGGTTTAACCCACAGCGCCACCCGTTACGGCAAGGGCAATACCTAAACGTAATTCACGCAAAACTGTACAGTGAACGTTTTCAATGTTTTTTCCTCAGTCTGGCCTACCTATGTCACGTCTGTTGTGAGGCTAAACTGGGGGGTGGGGGTTGAGAGTCGGCGGCCAGCCACCCTCTTTCTCAGCCTGGCCTACCTCACAGGTCTGTTGTGAGGCCGGTTGGGGGAGGGAAAGGAAGGTGCTCGTGAGGAAAGTGAGCAGGGCAGCGAGGGGGCAGAGTCCTTCCCTCACACAGGCACGTGTTGCGCGCCACCCCCTCGCCGGCGCCCTTCTGGTCGGGGTGGGGTAGGGACCTTCCTCTTCCCCACAGGAACCCTAGACCGCGACACCCACACCCGCCCCGGTCCCCTCAGAGGCGGCCGCCTCCCTCTCACGCCACCCACCTCACTCTCAAGCCCGCCTCCTCAGCTGCGGCCGCTCACGCGCTTCCTCGCGCACGTTTCAACCCAGCGCCTCAGACCGCCCCGGCGCTCCCATTGGGTGCCCGGAGGCCACGCGCTCGCTCGCATTGGACCCTCCGGGTTTCAATCAAGTAGCGGAGCTAATCAAAATCGAATGCTGCGGAACCCAGGCCCTCCTTCTCCGTCGCGCCCGGGGGGGGGGAGGCGGGGCGGGGCTTGGAGCAAGCACGTGAAGAATGCGCGAGCCCTGGGTTTCTCCCTTCCTATTGGGCTCAAAGGCCGTCGCTCTTCTCCTCCCGCCCCACCCGTTACCCCGCCGCCTCGTCTAGTGCGCGTGACGTCTGCGTTCGCCGTTGCATTCACGTGGCTTTCTCTCTGGCTGGTTCAGCGCACTACCACGCCACAGGGAGATGCGCAAAACTGGGGCAGGCTCCAATTCAGACCACACCCAGGGAGAAGTAGATTATGATTGTGATTGTTTATTCAGTTTAGTAGCCGCTTTAAAAATAAAATTTTTTAAAGTAGCCCAGCAAATTTTGGGAGCCAGTGCAATTGTTTTCAGTGAAAGCATTAACTTTGTGGTATTCTGCCACAGTGATCAGTCAAGCACAGGGGTCAGCAAACTTTTTCAGCAAGGGGGCCGGTCCACTGTCCCTCAGACCTTGTGGTGGGCCGGACTATATTTTGAAAAAAATATATGAACGAATTCCTATGCCCCACAAACAACTCAGGGATGCATTTTTTTAAAAAAGGACACATTCTACTCATGTAAAAACACGCTGATTCCCGGACCGTCCGCAGGCCGGAGTTAAGACGATTGGGCCGGATCCAGCCCTCGGGCCTTAGTTTGCCTACCCATGAACTAGAGCTATCAAGGTGGCTTGCAATAGATTTAAAAATACAGTAAAACAATAGTGGGGAGTGAGGTGTTGTCAGTCTGTTCTTAATACTAACTAGTATTATAGAGCAGCAGGGAAAATAAGCATTTTCTGCCCTAAATGTGATTCTGCAGGTCAGGGACTAATGTGTTTTCCCTATTATATTTGAGTGAAATTGAGTGATTCTTATTTATAGGGGATGGGTACATCCCCTCTGGTACATCATGCTCCTTCTGGGGTAGTTTGTCCACCTTTGGTTCCTATCCTGCACTTGGCTCTCACCCGTGGCTCCCAGAAGCTGTCATCCCTGTGAGGTAGGCTGGGCTGAGAGGCAGTGACTGGCTTCCAAGGCCACCCAGTGACCTTCATGGCCGAGTGGAGATTTGAACCCTGGTGTCCCTAGTCCGACACTTTAACCACTACATTACACTGTCTCTCAATGATTAAGAAATCATTGAGGTATTATTAGTGGGACAAGAATATGGTGACCAGTACAGAGGAAGAGCCATGACTCCCTTTGGTCAGCTGTCAGAGGGATCATTTCCACATTTTGCTCTCGAAAGAAATGCATCTGCTGGAATATTTACAAGACGCACAAAATTACATTCCTTCCTTTTAAAGGCAGGAATAAGACTTGACAGAGTACACAACAAACCTCTCAGCTGTGACACCCTGTGGCTGGATCTGATATTGCATCCAAGACTTCCACAGACACCAGGTTTCGCAGGGACACTGCCCAACTTTAAAGCCATAATCTCACATTTGAAAAATTTAGGCCTCCATGTTCTTGATAACACTATTGAACTCTGGCAGCCGCTTTCACTGTACCCCTTTTGGCACGTGCTAAAAATATTGTTTAGACAAGCCAGAGCTAATGTTTAGAGAAAGCCGGTGCAAGTTTTGACGTTTTTAGTTGATTGTTATTTTTACTTTTTGAAAGTTCTAAATTGCTCATTTTTCTTATCGGTGATTTATTGTTTTATCTTTTTTGCAACCTGCTTTGAGGTTCATTTGTTCTTACAATCAAACGGGGTATAAATTTTATGAAATAAATAAAATTTCCCTCTAACAAAGAGGGGGGAAATGAAGCATTTTATGGGTAGGATCATTTTAGTATTTCGTTTTTGGAAAGGTCTTCCTCCTCTCTAGTGAGGAGGGATTTGGGGTGGGGCATGGCAGGGAAGAAGAGAAGGATGAACACAGGACTTGGCTTCATTTATCAAAGCAGCTTTTGCCAAACTGGTACCTCTAGGTATTTTGGACTGCAGCTTTCACCATCCCTAACTGTTGGCCACGCTGGCTGGCACTGATGGGAACTGGATGCCAAAACATATGAAGGCCACCAGATTGGCAAAAGCTGGATGGCTCAAGGCATCGTACTTGCAAGCCATTAAACTTGGGGCAATGCAACAAATCTCCTCCTTGCTTCTTGGGAGATTTATCCAACAAGTATAGGACTTGGTTTCAGGTTTTCCATTGACTGAACTACCAGAGAAGCACCTCTATTTGTAAAGACATCAGTTTTTATTGAAGAAATAGACATATAAAAGTAATATAGAAAATACGCAGAAGTTTTAAGAGCTAAATCTGTACAGCAGTCAACAGGACAAGGCAGATTGGGACCCAGACTGTGAAAACGTCAGCTTTTTGCTTTGCAGCTGAAAAAAACAACAAGCAATTAGTTAGCAACAAGCTGCAGCTAACGAAGAACCACCCATTTCTCAGAAGACATGTCTCTACCTTTGTAGTACGCCCACATCTTACGTACAAGTGAAACTCGAAAAATTAGAATATCGTGGAAAAGTTCATTGATTTCAGTAATTCAACTTAACAGGTGAAACGAATATATGAGATCGACTCATGACATGCCAAGCAAGATATGTCAAGCCTTTCTTTGTTATAATTATTATGATCATGGCGTACAGCTGATGAAAACCCCAAATTAACAATCTCAGAAAATTAGAATATTCAAGGAAATCAGCAAAACAAGGATTGCAAATCGAGCAAGAGTGGACCTCTGAGAAGTAGAAGCACATCTCGCTTTGCATGTCATGAGTCGATCTCATATATTAGTTTCACTTTTTAAGTTGAATTACTGAAATAAATGAACTTTTCCACGATATTCGAATTTTTCGAGTTTCACCTGTACTTCTAATTTGCAGTATTTCTTTATACATAGGCACGGTTGGGATGCTCTCAACAAGATCTCGCGGGAAGTTGGATTGTCTCGCGAAAGCATCCTGTACACTCCCAAAGCCAGTGTACTGAGTGGGCCTTGCCAAGAAGCAAGGCTGAGTGCTTAAAAGCTATTTTTTTGCACTGCATAGCCCCAAGCAGACCTGGCGAGAAAAGAGGTTTTAAGCTCTCGGCCTTGCTTCCCAGGCAAGATCCACTCAGCACACCAGCTCTGGGACTAGTAGGCATACGTTCTCCCACTAAGATACACTCTTTCAGGTAGCCTCGGCCCAAGCCATATAGCTAGTGGCCCTCAAAAGTCCAAGTGCAAAATGAAGTTGATGCTACAAGTCTGGGTCTGCCCACTTCTGTGGTACGTGTCAGGTGAGATTCTGCTCTAGTTATTAGGTTCAACAGACTTTGGAGAAGCACGCCAGCCCCATTTAATCCAGAATGTGGCTGCCAGACTGGTGAATGGGAGTGGCTGCCAGGGCCGTATAACACCGGTCCTAAAAGATCTACACTGGCTCCCAGTACATTTCCAAGCCCAATTCAGAGTGTTAGTGCTGACGGCTTCAGCCCAGTATACCTGAAGAAGCACCTCCACCCCCATCATTCAGCCCAGACACTGAGGTCCAGCTCCAAGGGCCTTCTGGCAGTTCCCTCCCTGCAAGAAGTGAGGTTACAGGGAACCAGGCAGAGGGCCTTCTTAGTAGTGGTGCCCACCTTGTGGAACGCCCTCCCATCAGATGTCAAGGAAATAAACATGACTTTTAGAAGACACCTGAAGGTAGTCCTGTTCAGGGAGGTTTTTAATGTTTGAGGTTTTCTTTTGTGTGTGTTTTAAATACTTTGATGGAAGCCGCCCAGAGTGGCTGGGGCTACTCTGTTGTTATTTACCTGTTCTGCAGAACCCGGTGGTTGAGAGACATCTTGTTTGATTCCAGCGATCTCATCAGAGCAGCACATCTGCAAGGAAACCGCCACACTCAGCTTTCTGCATGCACCTGCCAGCTGTGCCACTTCTGGGTTTGTGCAGGATCACCCCTTCCATCATTCAGAGGAAGCCTCACTGCACAAGGCAATGGTCTCTTTGCCTGCGGGGGACAGGACATTTTGCCACAGGAGAAGAAGGGGGAAAAGCTGACATCATTCAGAAAGACCAATACAGTGGACCTGCAGATTACATTACCTTCGGGTAACGTAACTTTCAGGTTGCAAACGCGGCAAACCCAGAAGTGTATTCTTCCGGGTTTTGCCACGCGCACATGCGCAGAAGCGCTCTATCACACCACGCACGTGCGCAGAAGCGGCACCTCTACTTGCGGAATTTCGGGGTATGTACGGACCCCTGGAACGAATTACATTCGTATCTCGAGGGTCCACTGTACAGGTTTTAAGGTCTAAGTCCACACTGCTGTCTATTGATCAGATTAGACTTATGCAAGCCTTTGGCAAGACAGCATACAAATAAAATGATGTATGCATGGGAGCTGGCTTGCAGAAGGCCTCAGAAGTTCACAAGGCTACACTGGCTTTAAAACCCTCAAGAGGATTTAAAACATTTAATATTTTCTGCAGGCAGCTTCTTGAGCCAGCAGAGAAGTTCTAGCCAGCAGCGGAGGAAGCCTCTCAGGCGCCTAGGGCGGTGCGCCCATAGGGGCAGGGTGAACCACCCATAGGGACGGCACAGGGTGCATGGCACCCATAGGGATGGGGTGCGCCGTGGGGCCTCAGCCAACCTACAGCTGGAAGGGAGGCAGCGGGCGGACAGCTCGGAGCCTGTGGGTGCCCGAGACGCGTGGCTCAGGTGTGCTGTAGGCCCCGCAGTGAGTGCCACCCACTATTTTTTTGCCCCTGTCAGGTGACACCCAGGGTGGAACCCCTCCCCCAACACCCCTGGTTCTAGCCTTACCCAGCTTTGGAAATGGCCCGGGCTTGTCCTTTGCAGGCATGGTCCAGAGGATGTCGGTGTTTCAGACAGAAGTTCCCCTGACACTGGTCGCAAACCAGCTTCATCATCTCCCTCTTTTTGCAGCCTGGCTGGAAGCACTTGTTTGTGAAGATCTAGATTAAGAAGGAAGTCAGGTTACAACTGGACCAGGAAAGTTGACCGTCCCACAAAGATTCCACAACTGCCTACCATTTTAATGGTTGCAATCCCATGGCATGCTCACCTGGGAGCAAACTCCATTTAGCTAAGAGGGACTTGGGTGAACTGGTCTAGGACTGTGTTGCTAAGACTAAATCCAATAAGAGAATCTGGCTTCCCTGTAGTGCAATGGAAGGGAACCTTTTTCAGCTCCAGGGCCACATTCCCTTGAGGGCAGGCTTCCAGGAGCCACACACTCAGTGGTGGGCAGGTCAAGGGATGCAACTTTTACCTTTACGTAAGCTACATTCCAGCCACATAAAAAGGAGGTTTGCACACACACCAAAAGGCTCAGGACCACAATACCTTAATTTGTATGTCTCTCCTCATACAAATCACAGCTAATGTAGAATTTGGGGGTTAGGTTGCTCACCAGAAGACGACAGCTTGAAAATATTACACCATTCCTAGCCTGACCGCACTGGCTGCCAATTAAGTTTCCAGACCCAATTCAAAGTGCTGATTTTGACCTATAGATATTTAAATGGTTCAGGACCACGATACCTCAAGGACCGACTCTCCCAATATGAACCTATCTGGTCCCAATGATCATCCTCTGAGGCCCTTCTTCATGCGCCTCCTCCATGAGAGGGCTGGAGGATGACAACACAAAAACGGGCCTTTTCTGCAGTGCTTCCCTATTTGTGGAATACTCTCCTCAGGGAGGTTCGTGTGACGTCTTCATTATACAGTCAAACCTCGGCTCCGTTTTGGAACATTTCGGCTCCCGAACGCCAAAAACCCGGAAGTAAATGCTCCGGTTTTCAAACATTTTTCGGAAGCCGAACGTCCGATGTGGCTTCCGCTTGAATAATAATAAATTTTTATTTATACCCCGCCCTCCCCAGCCAAGACCGGGCTCAGGGCGGCTAACCCCAAATATAAATAGAGTAAAAACATTAAAAACACAACCAAACAGTTGATTAAAATACAAGTTAGAATACAGTGCAAGAAGCTCTTGCAACCAATCAGAAGCCGTGCTTCGGTTGTCAAACATTTCAGAAGCCAAAAGGGCTTTCGGAACAGATTACGTTCGACAACCAAGATGTTTTCCTTCAATAAGGCCTTTGGCTGATTAAATAACCTATGGCCTTTAACATGTGTTTCTGGGAGAGGGATTATTTTTTGTTGTTGCTGTTGTTTTTATTATAGGTATTTTGTGTTTTTTATATTATAATTTTATGTATTGAACCACCCTGAGATCTACGGACGAAGGGTAGTATACAAAATTAATAAACAATAATAGTCAGGCAAACGAGAGGTATCGCAATTAAGAACACTTCCCAGCCAGCCAAAAGCACTCTTGATCCAGTGAAGAGCTTACAGTATAACTTTTATGAAACAACTTAAATATAGCTGTTTTCTTTGAAATTCTTAGGGGCCTTCAAAGAGGAACTTTGGAAATCTGTGTCCTCTCCAAAGTTGGGTTGCCAGCTAGGAAAGTGTTTGAGCATCTCCTGATTAAAGATAAACGGGATACAGAGCAGGGACCTCATCTTGAACTGCTGTGTACATCCAGTATAGCTCTGGGAAAAGGTCCTAACCTTTTGCTTCTGCTGGGCAGAATCACGTTTGCAGTCTCTGTCCATGTGGGCACTAACAGCAGCATCCGGCACCTCTCCCTTCTTTACTGGGATGGGAGTGTTACAGAGAGGACAGACTGGAACTTGCACATCCTGAAAAAGCAACTGGATATTAGCGAGGAAATACGGCTGCAGAACTCAGGTGTGTTAAGGTGCAAAGTCTGCATTCCATCATGCACAAACCCATCCCTGCTTTGGTCCTACGAACAGCACGTGTGTTGTTATCTACAGCTACTTCTTTTCAAAAAATGCCAGCTATTCAGTTTTGCAGCGCTGTTCTTCATGTCACACACACTAGTCGTTTCACCCTTTCTGCAGTTTACATTACCTTCTGGTATGCACAGGAACACTTGTGCCGGTTATACGCAAAGTGGTCTTTGCAGAAGACCTCACCGCATGCATCGCATTTCAGAGGTAGAAAGTCTACAAGGAAAAAAAGAGAAAACACACCTAGTTCAAGGAAAATGTGGAATGAGGAGTCACATATAACCAACATAAAAGGTAAAGGGACCCCTGACCATTAGGTCCAGTCGTGCCCGACTCTGGGGTTGCGGCGCTCATCTCGCTTTATTGGCCGAGGGAGCCGGCGTACAGCTTCCAGGTCATGTGGCCACCATGACTAAGCCGCTTCTGGCGAACCAGAGCAGCGCACGGAAACACCGTTTACCCTCCCGCTGGAGCGGTACCTATTTATCTACTTGCACTTCGACGTGCTTTTGAACTGCTAGGCTGGCAGGAACAGGGACCGAGCAACGGGAGCTCACCCTGTTGTGGGGATTCGAACTGCCGACCTTCTGATAGGCAAGTCCTAGGCTCTGTGGTTTAACCCACAGTGCCACCCATGTCCCTATAACCAACATACTCAAGTCTAATTAATGCATGAAGGGGTTAAGGGCATAGAGTAAGCTGTTCTGCCAGGCTTAGCTAGGTCACTCCACCTCCCCCTGGGAGGAAGGGTTATCAAGCCTTTGTTCTTCCCATTCCACCACGTGAGGAGCTCTAAACTGGATTATCCAAGCCCTGAAGCACCTGTTGTGGCCAGTTTTATTGTAAACTGCCCAGAAAGGCATTGGTTATTGGCAGTATAGAAACGCTGTAAGCAAGCAATATAGTTTGCTTTTTTGCAATGCAAGCCATCTTGGCAAGTTGGAAAAGTGGGGGAGAAATAAGCCAAGGCTGGGGACTTTGCTGCCCCTCCAAATGTTCTTGGGCTCCCACTTCCTCTCACCGTAGACAATGGGGAGCAACAATGGGAGCTTTACTCCAGGAAGGCCACAGCTTTCCCATCCCTGATACAGACTCCTCATTTATTACATGCTCTTTATATCTCTGTAGCCGCTCCTTCCTGCTCTGGTTGTCTGCCTGATACCATGGCACTCTACCCTTACGGAAAGGTCCAAACACAGCATCAACAACCCCCTGAGGAGTTTCTTACCTAGCTGCTTGCAGGTCTTCTCAGAGCAGTGTTTCCCCAAATCTGGAAATTCCATTTCTAGGAAGCAGCCCGCTTTTCTTAAAGAGTTCTTTGTTACCTGTAAGAGGAGGTTCTACTGGATTAAATGCATCAGGTTTTCCAAGAAGCCTGAAAATAGGCAATATAAAGTCAGGTGTTTATCTTCCGAGCCACAAATGACCAGGGTCTTCTATTCAGACAAATCACTATGGACATGCTTGCAAGGCTAAATGATATCTAAGTAAACAAGGTGCATAGTAGCGTTGTTAGAAGTGCCTTTTAATTCCATAGGAATAAGGAGCTAGAGGTGTGAGCAAGCGTCCAATCAGCCGCGGCCTGGATGCATTTCAAGCAAGCTGAACGTTTTACCCTTGAGAACTGCCTAATTGACATTTGGGACACTTTTATCAGAGAAAACCAGTTTCTCACCCAGCTGAACAAAGACACCAATATCTAAAGGGTTGAATTACAGGTGCCGAGGGAGGCACAAAACACAGAAGAAAAAGTGGAATACAGTGGTACCTTGGGTTACATACGCTTCAGGTTACATATGCTTCAGGTTACAGACTCCGCTAACCCAGAAATAGTACCTCGGGTTAAGAACTTTGCTTCAGGATGAGAACAAATCGGGCTCTGGCAGCACGGTAGCAGTGGGAGGCCCCATTAGCTAAAGTGGTACTTTAGATTAAGAACAGTTTCAGGTTAAGTACGGACCTCCAGAACGAATTAAGTACTTGACCCGAGGTACAACTGCATTGACTCAAAAAGTCATGTATAGCTGTATCTTACATTTCCTTATTGGCAATTGTGACAGCTTATTTCCCCCCTAAATAAAAATAAAAATATTTTCTCTGTAATCTGTTTTATAGTTATTAACATTTAATAAAATGTATCTGAAGAGGCAGGGGTGGAGATCATCATAAGCACAGAGGGAGCAGTTCCTAAGCCTATGCCGTTTCAGAGGGTTGGAGAAGGAAGTTAGACAAACCAGTTAATAGCAAGACAGCATTAACAATGATTTGTATAGTATTTATATTTCTGAGAGGAAAAAAGGACTGGTACAATCCAAAGCAAAGCACCTTTTCACCCCAGCTGTTTTAAGATACTGCATGGAAATGGGAATATTTTTTTCACCTACCGATAAAAAAATCCCTCCTTCCCGCCTCGTATAATTTAAGGCACAGAATGACAGCAGTACAGAAGAATGAAGAAACGAACAGATTCTTTAAAAATAAAGGAAGAGTTAAAGGGTAAATCAGCTGACAGACCAACGGCAGCACTTTACTTACCGTTTCCCTGATGCCCCAAACTCTATATTTCTCTGGTTTCTAGTGAAGTTCCAAAAGAGTTGTTAAGTTTCGACTTCTGCAGAGCTTTATGTAGGTGGATTCTATATGCTGAATCATGCTTCGCTTCTTCCGCTTCCCGGTTCCCCAATCCGAAGTAGCCGGCTTTGACGTCACTGCACCACCCGACCAATCGAGACGTCGCTCGTCCCGCCTGGTTTCTGCTGAATCACGAAAGTGTTGATTGTCCGCGGGCGGCGTGGCAGTGATGGGGGAATTGCGCTGAGTCAGCCTTGCTTTCTCAAGCCCTCCACGCGAGTTAGGGAATCCGCGTGACGTGGTTGGGCATCCTATCCAGGGCCGGATTGAGGTTTGATGAGGCCCTAAGCTGCTGAAGGTCATGGGGCCCTTTCTATGTCCAGCTGTCCTTTGTCAACAACAAATTGTCGCTGTTTTTTGTGTTGAATACATGCTATATGGTAATTTATAGACCTAATAGGTATCCAAAGCCATTTGCACATAACAAAATATGTATTTTATCAAAGTAATTGTTGAGCTGGAATACAATTAAGAAGAAATATATTAATAGTGAAATAATTATTAAGCTCTAACTTAAAATGATTGGGGGCCCATTGCTTACATCATAGGAGCCTACACAACACAAAACACTGTTGCTGTATTTAGGTGTTATGTTATTTGTGTTTTATCTTATATTTTGGAAATGTGCATCCGGGTTTTTTTCCTTTTTAATTTTTTGGGGGCCCCAAGAAAGAGGGGCCCTAAGCTATAGCTTGTTTAGCTATATTGGAAAGTATTGGAAAGACCCTGATGTTGGGAAAGATGGAGGGCACAAGGAGAAGGGGACGACAGAGGACGAGATGGTTTGACAGTGTTCTCAAAGCGGCCAACATGAGTTTGACCAAACTGCGGGAGGCAGTGGAAGACAGGAGTGCCTGGCATGCTCTGGTCCATGGGGTCACGAAGAGTCGGACACGACTAAACTACTAAACAACAACAACAGTATACATAAATCCGGCACTGATCCCATCCATGCCTTTTGCACACATGCGCACCTACTTGGAAGTAAATCCTATTGATCTCAGGGTGCAAGGGCCGCCTTCTGCGTAAAGTGTGCAACTATACAAAGTTTCCCCATGGTGTTTTGGTGGAGAAGCTGGTAAAATGTAGGTTGGATGAGGTAACTTTTGGATCTGTAGCTGGTTGAGTGACCAAACCCAGTAACGATTCCTCATCATCCTGGAAAAAGGGACGACTGGAATGCCACACCATAGAGTTGCCATGGGCCTGTTTTGTTCAATGTCTTCTTTATAAACAGCTTAAGATGAAGGAGAAATATATTTTTAAAAATAATAATAATTGTCCAGTAGCACCTTAGAGACCAACTAAGTTTGTTCTTGGTATGAGCTTTCGCTAGTTGGTCTCTAAGGTGCTACTGGACAATTTTTTTAATTTTTTTTATTGGAATTTTATTTACAACATAACCCCCCCCCCACCCCACATACACAAATCCACCCTGATTAAACGTGAACATAACATACAGTGAGCATAACATACAACCATACAAACCACCAAATAGAAGACTTCCTTTATCCTGTATCTGGGCTCATTATTTACTTCTTATAAACTGTTTCCTTTATGAATAATTATTAAGGTTTTTCTAATTATAACTTAAATATCCACAAAGTCTCCTGCATACAGTAATCAAAACAAGTCCAGGTATGTATTTTAGGGCACTGTTTTGTGAAGTATTCTCTGAATTTTCCCCATGCTTTTTGAAACACTTGTCTAGTGTGATCTCTAATTGCCTCTAATTTTATATTATATTATATTATATATATATATATATATATATATATATATATATATATATATACTGCGTCAGACCAACACAGCTACCTAATTGGGGGGGGGGGGGAGATCTTCCAGTTTGCAGGTGGCACCAAACTGGGAAGTGTAGCTAATGCTGGAGAAAAGAGGATTGGGGATCAATATGACCTTTACGGATTGGACAACTGGGTCCAAACTAACAAAATTAATCACAATAGGGACAAATATAAGGTTTTACACTTAGGCAGGAATAACAAGCTGCACAGATATAAGAAGGGGCACATCTGGTTTGTCAGTAGTATATGTGAAAAGGATCTAGGGGTGTTAGTGGACCACAAGCGTAACATGAGCCAACTCTGTGATGCAGCAGCAAAAAAAGCTAATGCTATTCTAGGCTGCATCAACACAAGTATAGTGTCCTGATCCAGTGAAGTAATAGTACCACTCTATTCTACCTTGATCAAACCACACCTGGAATACTGTGTTCAGTTCTGGGCAATACAATTTAAGAAGGTTGTTGACAAGCTGGAACATGTGCAGAGGAGGGCGACCTGCTGTGGGGGGGGGGGGAGCTGGGTATGTTTAGCCTGGGGAAAAAGGAGACAGAGAGCTGATATAAAAGCCATCTACAAATATTTAAAGGGCTCTCAGATAGAAGAGGGAGGAAGTTTGTTTTCTCCTGCTCTGGAGGGTAAGACCTGAACAATGGATTCAAGTTAGAGGAAAGGAGATTCCGACTACACTTCAGGCAGAACTTTCTGACGGTAAGATATGTTCGACTGTGGAACGGACTCCCTCTGGAGGTGGTGGACTTTCTTTACTTGAAGGTTTTTTAAGCAGAGGTTAAAGGTATGAAAAGCTCAAGAGCAGACTAGGCTGTCATTTTCTGGGCAGTTAGCAAGCTTCCCTTGAAAGCACAGTCTTCTATGAATATTTTGTTAAACTAGTTGGTGTCAGGAAGTCACCATGACCAGGACAGCGTGTTCAGTGACACTGACCAAGCTGGATGTTGTGTAAAATCAGGGCACGGGGGTCATGTGATCTCCCTATGGCCTTAGATCATGCTCACAAGACACTGACTCATGTCTTCACATTGAGCAAACAGATAACAGGCATGAGGTTATTTTTTTAGTTGTTGCTTTTTAAACAGTGCTTTATAGATTGTGGTTGTGCTGTATTGGTGATGTTCTATCATGTCATTGTTATTTATTGTTTGTAAGGCGCTTTGAGATGCATTTGAATGAAAAGCGGCATGGAGATATAATAAACAACATTATTTACTTATTTATTTATACCAAGCATAGGCAAACTCAGCCCTCCAGATATTTTGAGACTACAATTCCCATTATCCCTGACCACTGGTCCTGATAGCTAGGGATGATGGGAGTTGTAGTCTCAAAACATCTGGAGGGCCGAGTTTGCCTATGCCTGATTTATACCCTGCCCATCTGGCTGGGTTTCCCCAGCCACTCTTGTATATTAAAATACAATAATTCATCAAATATTAAAAGCTTCCTTAAATAGGGCTGCCTTCAGATGTCTTCTAAAAGTCAGATACAGTGGTGCCTCGCAAGACGAAATTAATCCATTCCGCGAGTCTCTTCGTCTTGCGGTTTTTTCGTCTTGCGAAGCACGGCTATTAGCGGCTTAGCGGCTATTAACGGCTTAGCGGCTTTAAGAAAAAGGAAACAAACTCACAAGAACTCGCAAGACGTTTCGTCTTGCGAAGCAAGCCCATAGGGAAATTCGTCTTGCGGAACGACTCAAAAAACGGAAAACTCTTTCGTCTAGCGAGTTTTTCATCTTGCGAGGCATTCGTCTTGCGGGGCACCACTGTACCGGTAGTTGTTTATCTCCTTGACATCTGATGGGAGGATGTTCCACAGGGGGGTGCCACTACTGAGAAGGCCCTCTGCCTGGTTCCCTGTAACTTGGCTTCTCGCAGGGAGGGAACCAGCAGATGGCCCTCAGCGCTGGACCTCAGTGTCCGGGCAGAACAATGGGTGTGGAGACGCTTCTTCAGTTATACTGGGCTGAGGCCATTTAGGGCTTTAAAGGTCAGCACCAATCTTTGAATTGTGCTCAGAAACATACTGGGAGCCAATGAAGGTCTTTCAGGACTGGTATCATATGGTCTTGGCAGCCACTCCCAGTCACCAGCCTAGTTGCCGCATTCTGGATTAGCTGTAGTTTCCAGGTCACCTTCAAAGGTAGCCTCACGTAGAGCGCATTGTAGCAGTCCAAGCGGGAGATAACCAGAGCAAAATCCAAAATCTAACAAATGAGCAAATGTGTCACTGATTGGAAATTAAGATAGAAACCTTAGCTAAAGGGGGGTTGTTCCCTTTCTTCTTGTGAACAGTAGTGTGAACGATGCACTTGCTGGTCAGTTCTGGATGCATTTAATTTCCTCCTGACCTCACTATCTGCACCATCCTCACCAGTACTTATAATATTATACAATTTCAAAGAATCATACCCTTTAAGTTGCCATAAGACATTTTTGCTTGTTCAGAAAACCGTCCCCCAAAGAAAACACCTTAAAGAGTTCCCAGGAACACATACTATTAATATTGATATACAAGGTCACCAATATACACATCTACCTGCCTTGCATATTAAGCAATGTGGCAGAAGCAGGGAGTGGGAACGCCATCATTAAGTAGATAACCCTTCCCAGTCTCTACTTTCAAAAGAAACACACGCACACACACTCTCTTTATTCTCCAAGCTCCGTATTTAAGACACGGTGGGTGGTGAGGGAACCAAAAACACCACTGGGGTGGCGAAAGCCCCTTTTGTCAATCTATATAGCTCTGTCTTCAATCCAGATTTTAGCTTGCAAAACTCCTCCGTTTTTCTTAAACTTCCACCACTCCATTCCATTCCCTCCCAACGTGATTTCCTACCAGGGCCGGACTGAGGTTTGATGAGGCCCTAAGAAGCTACTTGTTAAGTTGTGGGTGAACATATCAGATGACACAGCGATTCTCCAAACAGCTCTTGTTTATTCACAGGCCAGAACAGAACTGAACTGAAGGGTTCAGGCAGACTGCTTACATAGAGCTCCACTAGAAGGCAACAGTAACCACTTTCTGTAATCCAATCACTGAATGTCACTTTCAATCACTTTCAATCCCTTATTTGCATATGTGGACCTGAGTGAAAACTATCCACAGCATCCCCCTGCTGGCCCAGGGTGAGAACTTCAGTACATAACACTACTGACGGTAATGGGGCCCTTTATATGTCCAGCTGTCCTTTGTCAACAACAAATGGTCGCTGTTTTTTGTGTTGAATAGATGCTATATGGTAATTTATGGACCTAATAGGTATCTAAAGCCATTTCCCCATGTTGCCATGCAACTAGTCCATGCAGAATGTAAGCACCCTATATATAGAAATGAACAAACCAGTGATATTTTAAGGAACAGGCTAGCAGGCGGGGCCCATGACTTACATCATAGGTGCCCACACAACACAAAACACTGTTGCTGGATGTAGGTTTTATTTTATTTGTTTTTTATCTTATATTTTGGAAATGTGAAAAGGTAAAGGTAAAGGTACCCCTGACCGTTAGGTCCGGTCGCGGACGACTCTGGGGTTGTGTGCTCATCTCGCTCTATAGGCTGAGTGAGCCAGCGTTTGTCCACAGACAGCTTCCGGGTCATGTGGCCAGCATGACTAAGCCGCTTCTGGCGAACCAGAGCAGAGCACAGAAATGCCGTTTACCTTCCCGCTGGAGCTGTACCTATTTATCTACTTGCACTTTGACGTGCTTTTGAACTGCTAGGTGGGCAGGAGCTGGGACCGAACAACAGGAACATATACATCCAGGGGTTTTTTCCTTTAATTTTTTTTTGGGCCCCCAAGATAGTGGGGCCCTAAACTATAGATTGTTTAGCTTATACATAAATCCGGCACTGTAAATTCCTGCACCCATGTCTAAGGTTCCCAATCAGATTATTGGGGAGGAAGACTGTCCTGGAGGCAGAAGGGGGAAAATGCTACAATGGGATTGAGGGGGCAGCTACTCCCCCCACCCATGTCTGTGCTATAATTTGCAGCCAACTTTTGCCTCATGTGCCCCACAACAAGAGATACATGAATATCGACCTCTTCCGCAGTGGCTTCCCATTTGTGGAATGCTCTCCCGAGGGAGCTCACCTGTCAGGTTCATTATATATCTTTAGGTGCCAGGCAAAAATGTTGCTCTGTTCAGCCTTTGGCTGATGAAACAATTTATAGCCTTTTAAACTGGGTGGGACATTGTTTTTGTTTATTATTGTGCTATGTATTTCCGTGTTTTTCTGTTGTAAATGACCCTGTGGCCCTCAGTGCTGCTGAGAAAGATGCTCATCTGAGGATCTTGACACCTGGGCAGGAAGTACTCTGGAATGTCTTTTGGCAAAAAAAAAAAAAAAAGCTCAGCTTTTGTATTCCAGATTTTCGCCTTTTGAGATATGGCAACCTTATATAGGGCAGGCACCCCCAAACGCGGCCCTCCAGATGTTTTGGGACTACAATTCCCATCACCCCTGACCACTGGTCCTGTTAGCTAGGGAAGATGGGAGTTGTGGTCCCAAAACATCTGGAGGGTCGAGTTTGGGGGTGCCTGATATAGGGAAATACAATATTTCAGGTAGCCTTGAGCCCAAGCCCTATTTAAAAGCCATTTTTCCCAATTCACTTTTTCTAAAACAATATGCAAATTTAACCTTGGCTGTCCTTCTAAATTCACATTTGATGAATTTTGCCAGCCATGTCTCCAGCCAAAAAGCGCATATACTGGGGGTAAAAGAGTGTACATTAGTGAAAATACATTAGTATTTTCAATATGCAAAAAGTATTTTCAATATGCAAACAATATGCAAAAATGCATTCTGCTGGGGGAAATTGCTTCGCAGAAGTGTGCATATTAGGCAAAAATGAATGCGGTAGGATAAAAATTGCACTCATGCGCCGATGAATTTCTACGAGGACGTCCGTGAGATCTAGCAATGTGTAGAACTTGAATGCAAGACTGGGGAAATGACCAGTGCAGAGGAACCAAATTTGACACAGTCGCCCATCCCTGGGCTCGGAGACTCACACACCCAGCTGATGGGGGAATTGCTTGAATCCAGCCTAAATTCGTCCCCCTAGAGCGGGAAGAGAAAGGAGGTGGAGCGGCTGCGAAAGTTTTTTGGCTTATGTTGTTACCCAGGCTAAGACCTGGATCACGGTCTGTGGGGTTTGATAGAGGAGGAGCCCCTATGCAGATAACAAAGGGAAGGGTGGTGCGGCGGATTTGCGATTCTTAAGGAAGACTGCAAATCCAAGCGCGGAAGGAGCCCATCTGGCAGAGGCAGGCATCTTAAACAGAAAAAGGAGGATTTAGAAATTAGCTGAGGTCTTAAGTGGTATTTTTAGATGCTTTCCCCTCTCCTGACAGGTTGGGCTCCTGAGATCCAGAGGAAAAGCTCCAGACCCGGCTTCATTCAGGAAAGGATCACACAGCGAGGTGAAGGATTACAGGCTGGCTAGCTTAGCGGCCGAGGAATGAGAAAGAGTTAGAAATGATTTGCAGGGATTTAAGCAAGGGGGAAAGTGCCTGAAAAGCAGAATTTAATTAGCGGCAGGCAGCCTGAATTTAGAAGGGGGAAAGTTGCACCTAACAAGCGCCCAAGTATTGGAGGGGTATTTACATAGCTAGGTAGAACGCGCATTAGGGAGGTTGAATTTATGTGTCCATGTATTGTCTCTTCTTTAATGCAGCCCTTATCCACTGGGTCCAGGTGGCAGCTTCATAAAATATAATTTTTTTAAAAAAATATATACTTTATTGATTAAAAATTTGCATGTCTATACAAACATTGTGTATTATCTCTTCACAGGTAAAGAAAAAGTAAAATTATATAGAAAATAGAAGATTATAAAGGATTAAAAAAAGAAGAAAGAAAAAAACAAGTGAGAATAAAGAAAAAAGATAAAAAGTAGAGAAGTCAAAAAAAGAAAAAAGACAAGACAAAATTATTTACATAGTAAAAGTGCTCATCAACACAATCCTTCCCATCGTTCTCATTATACTGCTATATAAACATTCTTTTTTACACAGATTTGTATTTGTCATAGTGTTTCTTTCTAGTTTGTATACATTCCTTTAATCTTTCTCTTTACAAATATCACTCAATTTCTGCTAATATGGAATTATTTGTACAATAAAGTTTTACATAATTCTTGAATACTATCCATTCTCTAGTTGTTTTTTGTTTTGATATTCCTCTAAATTTTAAAACATGTCAGATCTGTTCAGCGGCAGGAGGTGGCAGGCACGCCGGGTTCTCCCGCACATCGTGGATGCCTAGGGCACGTGAGTGACGTCACAAGTGTCACACTCATGACATCACACAGCATGTCGCATGCATGACATCACATGGTGTAGCTGTGACTAGCCCCATTGGGCTTCGGCGCACCATGTGATGTCATGCGCACACCGCATGGGGTTGCTCGGCCGGGCACCCACAGTAAAAATTTTGTAGGTGCCTTGGCCCCCGGACCCCACAGAGATGGTGCCTATGGGAAGTGGGCACAGGAAGAAAAAGACAGCAGGCAATTAAATACTTGTTGGAACAAGGCATCTTTGACTTGAGCCCAGGAGGGTGTCAATAACTTATCAGGCAGGGGAGCATTGCACAGTGGAGGTGCCACAACCAAAAAGGCCCTGCTTCTAAATGGAAGTCAATCTTCCTTCAGGCAAGGTAGCCCACTAGAACAAGGTGTCCCAGATATTTTGGGCCTGGAAGCAGACTTTCACCCTGGCCTATAAAACAGCAATGGAAACATGTTTGTAACCTACCTTTCTCTTTGAGAACTTCTTATGGAAAAGTGGTATGGAAATAGTTTAAAGAAAGTCTACAGAAAATTCTCTCCTTAGTGTCCCACCACCAAGCCCTGGGCGGTGAACCTTCCTCCTTTAGGGATTCCCTTGGGGATTCCCCAGCTGGTACCTCCCAGCGCTCTTCGTCATCTAGCCAGTCCCTGACAGCACCCCCTGCTCCAGAAAAAAAAACACTTTAATGCAATAGCCACGTTAGTGTCTCAGTCTCGTGCTGAGCAACAGTGAGTGAGCTTGCGAGTGGGAGACCAGCCAAGCAACAGAGTCTCAGGGGTAAAGGTAAAGGACCCCTGGATGTTTAAGTCCAGTCAAAAGCGACTATGGGGTTGTGGTGCTCATCTTGCTTTCAAGCTGAGGGAGCCGGTGTTTCTCCACAGACAGATTTCTGGGTCATGTGGCCAGTATGACTAAGCCACTTCTGGTACAACGGAACACCGTGATGGAAGCCACAGCGCACGGAAACGCCGTTTACCTTCCCTCCACAGCAGTACCTATTTATCTACTTGCACTGGCATACTTTCGAACTGCTAGGTTGGCAGAAGCTGGGACAGAGCAACAGGAGCAGCTCACTCCGTCACAGGGATTCAAACCGCTGACCTTCTGATTGGCAAGCCCAAGAGGCTCAGTGGTTTAGACCACAGCGCACTTGCGTGTAGGCAGAGTCCGTATCCAAAGTCATGTCCAGTCCTAGGGTCAGGAAACAGCAGTTCACGTGGTCAGACAGTCCAGGGGTCAGGAAGCCAATGATCAAAAGGAGCAAGAAGCAGCAAAGTTGAGCCAGGAACAGCGAGTGTTGTTTCTAGCATCTAACTGAGGCTGGGCCACAGAGAGGTTAGGCTGGCCTCAACCAGAGCCAGGGCTTTTTCGGCTGTGGCCCCGATCTGGTGGAACGCTCTGTCACAAGAGACTAGGGCCCTGCGGGACTTGACATCTTTCCGCAGGGCCTGCAAGACAGAGCTGTTCCACCAGGCCTTTGGCCAGGGCACAGTCTGACCCCCTGTCTCTTGTAAACCTCATAGAATTCTAGCCCAATGGTTATCATTAATTTGACTCTGAATTGATTTTAGAATGTATTTCAATTAACTGATTGTGATTTTATGTAAACTGTGTTGTTTTTACTGTTGTTAGCTGCTCTGAGCCTGGCTTCGGCTGGGGAGGGCGGGATATAAATAAAAATTTATTATTATTATTATTATTAAGGCTGAAGCCAGCTGGTTCTCATCAGTGCCTTCTCCTCTGAGTCCTTGAAGGCTGGTCAGCTGCAGGTGGAGTCACCTGGCTTTCTCCCCCCTTCAGGCAGCTGTTCAGCAGGCGATGCTGACTTCTGGCCCATGACACTTAGAAATTGCTACGTTTTACACAACCTGGGACACAGCTGGCGCTGTGGGTTAAACCACAGAGCCTAGGACTTGCTGATTAGAAGATCGGCGGTTCGAATCCCCACGACGGGGTGAGCTCCCATTGTTTGGTCCCTGCTCCTGCTAACCTAGCAGTTCGAAAGCACGTCAAAGTGCAAGTAGATAAATAGGTACCACTCTGGCGGGAAGGTAAACGGCATTTCCGTGCGCTGTTCTGGTTTGCCAGAAGCGGCTTAGTCATGCTGGCCATATGACCCGGAAGCTGTACGCCGGCTCCCTCGGCCAGTAAAGTGAGATGAGCACTGCAACCCCAGAGTCAGCCACAACTGGACCTAATGGTCAGGGGTCCCCTTTACATGACCTGAGTACTTGAAGCGCCCAGAGGGAGGGCGAGGTGAGGAGGAAAGGTGGAAAAATGTTGCATGCCTTTGTGCTGTGGTGTGAAAAGCACAGGGTGCTACTGCTGTGTTTGACCTCGCCCACGACAGCAGTGTCACGTCGCCACACACAAATAGGTCATACACTCCATAGTCTGATATGGTGATTTTTTGGACCCAAGCCTGTGCTCTTGGCAGGGGCCAGTTTCAGCAACTCCTAGTTTCAGCCTCCGCCTTTCCTCTTAGAGAAGTCACTGCAACTCCTGGATCATGCAGTAATTTGTTACAGTGGGGGTTAAGTCAAACGCGTTACCTATAAAGGTGAGCTTTATGGGGTTCCAGCCTCAAGGGGAGAAAGGGAAAGTTGTTTGGGTGGGCTTTATTTGTCCCCCCCCCCCAACCCCTTGTAAATTTAGGCATGGCCTCCATGTTGCCTGATCAGCAGTAACTGGAAAATAGGATCAGACCTACACTTAGGGGAGGAGTGACGACAGATTCCTTTCTGTTGCCGCACATTTTGCTTAGCATAATTTAAAATACAACACAAACTAATAAAATTAAGGGCAGTATATAGCTCCAGTAACACCATAAAAAGAATGCTAACCTGCAGGATAAATATATAACACTTTAGCCCGGGGGGAAGATTGCAAATAAAAGAGAAATATGAGAAGAGCAATTCTGGGTTAATAAATAACCTTAAAGAGAAATAATGAAGAGGAGTTCTACAACTTTAATGGCCTTCTTAAGATTCATTATTTTGAAAATAGCTTTTCTCCTCTCTCTCTCTCTCTCTTTCTCCCCCCTCCTAGATACACACAAATCCACAAATTTGCAGACAGAAGCTCCTGGATAGCATCTGGAGAAGGGAGTGTAATTTATCAACTAACAGCGGCGGCAACAGAAAGGGAACTTGACTTCTCAGGGACAGCTGAAACAAGCAGGGACATCTTAGAGACCAACTAAGAACAAACTTAGATGGTCTCTGAGGCGCTACTGGACAATTTTTAAAATTTATTTTGACTGCGTCAGACCAACATGGCTACCTACCTGAATCTAGAAGCAGGGACACTGTTTGATTAACCCAGGGGGTGGGGAACCTGTCGCCTTCCTGTGGCTGATGGACTCCAGCTCCCATCAGCCCCAGCCAGCATGACCCATTGCCAGGAACGATGGGAATTGGAGTCTAGCGACATCTGGAGGACCACCAGTTCTTTATCCCTGGAGCAAGCGCTTGAATACTTGACTTTCAGCAAAGCATGTGAGCAGATGCTTCAGAAAAAGAGGGGGCTTGGAGAGGAGATTAGCTGTGGAATCCTAAGTGTGGGACTTAAAAGTAACTCCTGTTGTAAACAAAATCTGCCCTTTTTCCGTTATGGGGTATCCAAGAGACCGTATAGAGTCCTTACGTGGGTTCCCTATTGGTAGGAGAAAATAACAGAGGCCAACCAGAGAATATTGAGAAGCAAAGCAGCTCGTAAGCCTGATCTTTATTGATCTGTTGCAACAGGGTGCTCCCCTCACACGCAGGAAAGGAGAAGGACCCAGAACCAAGGTGTGTCCGCCCTTATATTTTAAATTCCCTGCCCTGGAGCTCAAGACCACCCCTCCATACATAATACACACATCACAGAAGGGGTGTAACCCAAGACCACCCCCCACAAACATCATACCTGCATCACAGAAAAGGTGGTCTACAACAGAAATGTGAATGTTGTGGTTTTTCCTGTCTGCCAGGTTATCTGATAATGCCTTCTCTGATTGCCTTTCCTGGTAGTCTGGTCATACCTTTGAGATGGTGATTTCCCAATTCCTGAGACAATAGGAAGGTTCCTTCACCCCCTCCCTCCTTGCAGAGAAAACATTTGGTCAGTTTGGGAGTCAAAATGGTTTCAGGACTGTCTTCCTGTGCTGATCTATGTACGTGCTTGGTTGGTACATTTATGAACATTTATTATATATATATATATATATAACCTTAAATTTTATTATTACACTCCCATTGAAATCACAGAGTTGGAAAGAACCCTGAGGATCATCTAGTCCAATCCCCCCCCTCCCATGCAGGAATATGCAGCTGTTCCTTACAGGGATCAAACCTGCAGCCTTGGCACTATCATCATGACACTCTAGCCAACTGAGTGGTATAGGGCTGTAGCCTAAAGGTGTGTTTGATCAGCAGGGTTGCAAAGGTCAGGAGCCTCTCAGAACCTGAGATCTTGGGGACCAAACACGAGACCCAGGGGAGGGCCCTGGTGATTTTTGCTCTGTGCTCCCTCTCACCACTTCGCCGTGGAGACGGAGGTTAATTGGGAAGAAGGCCGCAGAGCAGAGCAGACCTTCCGCACGTGAGAGTCTATGAAATAATTTGCAACTGGCTTTTGATAGGGTTGAAGCTTGCAAGTGGGGAGTATGGTTGTTAATGGAGAAATCTGAGGGCTCCCTTAGACAAAAAACAAGGACACCAGCCAGGAATACCAGAGCAAAACAGCAGCCAGTAGGCTTGGTCTTTATTGAAGACTGTCGCAACAGGACTCCCACCTGCCAGAAGGTGGAACAAGATGGAAGCCCCAAACAAAAGAGCCCCCAAACTCTTATTAGCTGCTAATCCCCATGTTACACCCCCACCCCCAACTACATCACTGATACATCAGGGTTACATCATGAAAGGGGAGGTCTGGTGGCAGTAATCTGAGCATCCTGGACCCTGCCCCATGGTTCTACTTGCCCTCCACCAAACACCCATCAAGTGAAACAAAAGAGACATTTACATTTCCCTGTTTCCCAGCCAAGTTCATCACACCCCTTTGCCTTCATCTGGGTTTGTTATTTCTGGAATGGCTACCTGTCTGGCACTCAGGTATCAGGATGCCAGGGATTATCACACAGGCAGAGGGGCTGCTGAGTAGCTGAGCTCACATGTCTATATGAATTTCTGAAGTTTTCCCACTGAGCCAGTACATAGATATATTTATCACTGAATTCTTACATTTGGTATCATGCAGCAAAGGCCCTTTGAATAGATAGGAAGAAACTGTGATGAAGTGTTTTGTGGGGACAAATCACAAAAGTCACAAAAGCGATTGTGCTGATTTTGGTAGTGGGCTGCATGTGCGTGATATCTGCTGGAGGGCACCCCCCCCCCACCTATACATAAATTCCTGCAACATGGTCCTCTTAATTTTTAAAAAAGTTGAAATTCCAAGCTAGAGATTCAAGTCCTCCGCTTACTACCCAGAGACTTCGGGTCAGCCCTAGAGATCCGGCAACCCTGCTGACTGGCCATGGGGCTGCAATCTGCATTTTCCTCGGCAACCTCAGCGTTGCTTTAAATGGGCTCCTGTTTACTCAAACATCCAGACACTGAGCAAATTAAGATGTGCTTCACTTGAACAACGTCACAAAATCGTGTGCTCTTGTATAAAAACTTTCTGCTAGGGACGGCACTGCTCTGCCCTTTTTCACCCAGTTAATATTCGATCCTGGAGGCCACTGAATGATTATTACAGGATAGACGCCTGAAAGCGGAGGAACCACGCATGAGTGTGTACATTGCATTTGCACCTATCACCCACTAGGTGTCGCCAGTTCATTGTGGATGGGTTCTCTAAAGTCTTGACTCTGTTTAATAGGAACATGTTGGTATGCATGCAATCTGAAGTGGTTTGGCTGACAGTGGTTTATTTTTAATTATCCGTCATTGGTTATCATAAAGTATTGGCATTACCTTGGGGTAATCATCCCCACATCATCTTAACTGCTTCAGTTTTTAAATGATCATATTGACAATAATCTGTTTTCATGTATTGTTTATGGTCTTTTTCAAATCTATTCCCATGACAGTTTACAAAAAGATTAAAACAATAAAAATATTTTTCTGTCTATAAGACGCCCCCATGTATAAGACACCCCCTATTTTGGGGAACTTGGATTTAAGAAAATAGGGGGAGATGGCCTCTGTGTATAAGACACCCCCACATTTTTGACATTATTTTTAAGGGGGGGAAAACCTAGTCTTATACACGAAAAAATTCGGTTTCTCTCTCTCTCTCTCTCTCTCTCTCTCTCTCACACACACACACACACACACACACAGAGACAGAGGCCAAAGGCCATGAACTCAGAAAAACAACCTAAAGCAATAAACAGCATTAAAGTCAGAACCCCAAAGCTTAGGGAAATAAAAGGGGCTTGTTTGGTGCCAAAAGAACAATAACTGGGGTGCCACCACTGAGAAGGCCACGCTCTTCACCCCAGATGATGGGGACACCCATAGGAGGACTACCATTGAACATCTGATGGGCAGCAGGTTGACGAAGGCTACTGTAGTGTAGAAGATTCTATTCCGTGAATTGTAGAACTGTAGAATTGGAAGGGACGCCAAGGGTCATCTAGTCCAACCCTCTCCAGTGCAGGAATCACAGCTCAAGAACCCCTGAAAACCTCCATAGAATGAGAGTCCAGGACCTTCCAAGGAAGTCCATTCTGCTCTTACCATCAGAAAGGTATTCCAAATATTTATTTGGAGTCTCCTTTCTGGTCATGTGCTCCCTCTTCCATGTGACAGCCCTTCAGATATTTGAAGATGGCTATTCTGTCCCCTCTCGGTCTTCTCTTCTCTGGGCTAAACAAACCCAATTCCCTCAACCATTCCTCATAAGTCCAGACCCTTGATTATCTTGGTTGCCCTCCTCTGCACACCTTCCAGAATGGAAAGGCTATTCTCCATGAGAGAAAGGGTCCATCTTTGGAAACGTTTGGTCCAAAGATGGATCGTGAACAATTTTAACAAACACACTTCTTTGGCGATCACTCGTAGCGAGTAAGATTGTCTTCCATAAACACGGTTTTAACAATGAATCCGTAAGTGACTGCGGAGGCCGATTCTGGATCCACACGTCCTTCCACACTAGCATGTTCCTCCCTTGGGTCCTGAGTTCGAGTGTCTTCAAAGCCCATGACACCTTTGGTGAAGGCTGTTCTCCAACTGGAACACTCGCAGGCCAGTGTTTCCCAGTTGTCGGTGTTTATACTACCTTTTTAAAGATTTGCCTTGAGACAGTCTTTAAACCTCTTTTGTTGACCACCAGCATTACGCTCTCCATTTTTAAGTTCGGAATTGAGTAATTGCTTTGGAAGATGATCATCAGGCATCTAAACAACATGACTGGTCCAACGAAGTTGATGTTGAAGAATCATTGCTTCAACACTGAGAAACCCAAAGCATGATGTGTGTTGCTGCTTTCCAATGGGTAGCAAAGGTAAAGGGACGCCTGACCATTAGGTCCAGTTGCGGATGACTCTGGGGTTGCAGCGCTCATCTCACTTTATTGGCCGAGGGAGCCGGCGTACAGCTTCCGGGTCATGTGGCCAGCATGACTAAGCCGCTTCTGGCGAACCAGAGCAGCGCACGGAACCGCTGTTTACCTTCCCGCCGGAGTGGTACCTATTTATCTACTTGCACTTTGACGTGCTTTCGAACTGCTAGGTTGGCAGGAGCAGGGACAGAGCAAAGGGAGCTCACCGCGTTGTGGGGATTCGAACCGCTGACCTTCTGATCGGCAAGTCCTAGGCTCTGTGGTTTAACCCACATTAGCTGCTTTCCAATGGGCAGAAACTGATCCACTGGAAAGAGGAGAGAGATTTGGCCAAAAGGTGGCAGCAGCGCCTTCCCTTTAGCCTGAGAGATGCCTCTCCAGTTAATGCTGCCAGTCTCCCTCTAATCATAAAATGTAAGTTTGTAAATCACAGAGCTGGATTGGAAGTATATTGCGGGCCTCCTTGCCAAATTGATATTTTAGCAACAACAGTAAACTTTTGCTGATGGCCGATAATTTGAGGCGCTTGCGCCAGATGAAAAATTCATAATAGCTTGGGCCGACTGGAATATGGACAAATTATATTTAATGCTCAGAGTTGTAAAGCAATTTGCTCCAGGGCACCGATATAATAATAAATATAAGGACATGGTAAATGGAATCAGGCTAGCCAGGTGCCCTGGGCCTATAGAGATAGCTAGATAATGCATGCAGCGCTTAGGAGATAACAATAGCTTGGATTGCTGGAACTTTGCAGTCGTTTCTTCAGGAAAGCCCAGGGAACATGAACCAGAATCCATACCTGATTGTATATGAAAGTACAGTAGCCTTCGTCAACCTGGCGCCCATCAGATGTTCAATGGTAATCCTCCTATGGGTGTCCCCATCATCTAGGGTGAAGAGCGTGGCCTTCTCAGTGGTGGCACCCCTGTTATTGTTCTTTTGGCACCAAACAAGCCCCTTTTATTTCCCTAAGCTTTGGGGATCTGACTTTAATGCTGTTTATTGTTTTAGGTTGTTTTTATGAGTTCGTGGCTTTTTTAGCCTGTGTGTGAGAGATCGTAGGAGATAACAGTATCTTGGATTTCTGGAAGTTTGCAGTTGTTTCCCTAGGAAAGTCCAAGGAACACGATCCAGAATCCATACCAGGGTGCATATGAAAGTACCGGTACACCTTCAACCTGGTGCCTTTCTGATGTTTTTGACAACTCCCAGGAGCCCCATCCAGCAGGGACCTCAAGGGTGACCGACTGGACCCAGGTGCAAAATTCAGAGGGGTGGGTAAGAACGTAGAACCGAGGACCAGAGTGTCTCAATGCATGCTGGGCCCACAAATTTATTTTCAGCCCTAGAGCTCTTGTGCTTAGAGTCCTTCCGCACAGAAATCCACTCCTGGTTTTCCCTTCAAGCTTCCTTCATTTCAGCAGCCTAACTCAAAAGTTAAACAGTTGGAAATCAAAAGCCCATGTACAGGAAGTCGCTGAAAGGTCTACAAGAGGAGTCTGGTCTAACTTCTGCCCAAACCCTGGATTAAAGTAGCTTTTCCCAAACTGTGTGATGTGAGGAAACCATCTGGTATACCCTCCAAGCAGGGCCAGATTGAGGTTTGATGAGGCCCTAAGCTACTGAAGGTAATGGGGCCCTTTCTATGTCCAGCTGTCCTTTGTCAACAACAAATGGTCGCTGTTTTTTGTGTTGAATATATGCTTTATGGTAACTTATGGACCTGATAGGTATCTAAAGCCATTTGCACATAACAATAAATGTATTTTATCAACGTAATGGTTGAACTGAAACCAGTGGTATTTTAGGGAGCAGACGAGCCCATGACTTACATCATAGGAGCCTACACAACACAAAACACTGTTGCTGTATGTAGGTTTAATTTTATTTGTTTTTTATCTTATATTTTGGAAATGTACATCCAGGTTTTTTTTTTTCCTTTTAAATTTTTTTGGGGCCCCTAAGAGAGTGGGGCCCTAAGCTATAGCTTGTTTAGCTTATACGTAAATCCGGCACTGCCTTCAACATTCCCCTGATGAAAATCGGGACATACGTCTTTAGCTGCTGCGCTGCTGCACAAGTCAGCTGGCTCACACAGAAGCGCAGCAGCAGCTCATCCCCGGGACATTCTGGGATCAAATCAGAAGGCAGGGTGCCTTCTCCATTTCCAGGAATGTCCTGGGAGAATAGGGATGGTTGGAGGGTATGAACTGGTATTCAGAAGCATTGGTGCCTCCAACTGTGGTGGAAGCCACCATGGTTAGCAGCCACTGATATCCCTCTCCTCTGTGAATTTGTTCAATCCTCTTTTGAAACCATCCAAGTTGGTGGCCATCATCACCTCTGGAAGGAGCGACTTCCATAGCTTTAACTATGCGCTGCAAAGTTATTTTACCCAGCCTGAATCTATCTTTCTTTCTTTCTTTCTTTCTTTCTTTCTTTCTTTCTTTTAATTAAATCTTTATTCATTTGAATTAAAAAAATATCAAAATGCAACGACATTTAATACAGGCAGAAAGCGGAAAAACAAAGAAGAAAGAAAATAAAAAGAGAGAAAAAGAGAAAGAAAAAAGAAAAAAAACATAATACTATACCTTTCATATATGTAAATGCCATTATTTACAAACTCACAAAAAAGAGCAAAAACATTACTGTGAATCAGCTAAAAAAGACTTCCAAATATTTTCATTTACTGTATCTATTCTTTCCTTTATAATGCACAGTCTCAAATTAGCTTAATTATTTTCGTACGTCCAGACCTAATATCATTTCCATCTTTTGTTTACAAGAATCACTCTAGTTCTGCCAGGAGATTCTTATTCTTACAATTTTTTAAAAGATATTCTTTAAACATTCTCACCCCCTGAATCTTTCAACCGGCAGCTTCATTGGATCTCCACGAGTTCTAGTGTTCTGAGAGAGGGAGAAACGCTTTTTTGTATCCGCTGCCTCCAAAGTCGTGCTTTGGTCCCCCCTCTTGAACCAAACTGGTGCCCAGTATCCCAGCCCAATCCTATACAATTCTACACGGCTCTATTGAGTTCAATGGGGCTTGTTTCTGGGACATCAGGTATGATACTGCAGCCCTGGAGTTTTCAAAGCACTGCATATATACATTATCTCAGAAATCCCTACGGAAACTCAGTATCATTAGCCCCATATTGTGGATGGGAAAACTGAGTCTGAGGGCACTTCTTGAGACAATAGGAGGGGCAAAATTTCAAACTGGTTCCATCACTTTCGCTGCCAGGCTTAGACCCAACTTACGTGGGAGTAAGTGCCATTAAACTCAATGGGATTTGCAGTAGACATGTTTAGGATTCTGCTGCTAATAGCTATACTCCAGAAAATTTATGGCCTCCCCTCCCTCTTTCCAAACCCCTTTGGGAAATCCAAGATCCCAGGTGTTTCCTGGGATGTAGACTTTGCTCATCTTGCAGGGAATCAATACCTTCCCTGCGCTCAAACTCCTATACATTGTCACTTCGGGGAGGGAGAAACTTCATTCCTAAGCTATTTCTTCTTTGGCGACCTGGAAGAAGCAAAGATCACCAGTGTCAAAGCAATGATTCTTCAACATCAACTTCCTTGGACTAGTCATGTTGTGTGGATGCCTGATTATCATCTTCCAAAGCAACTACTCTGTTCCCAATTTAAGAATGGTAAGTGTAATTCCTAAGCTAGCTTGTTAATTGCTATCGCAAGTGCTGTATGAGGTAATTTGCATCATGGGGACCTATTGGATAGTGCCCATGATATCACCAATTAGACAAATGACACAACCCAGCACCACTTGCCTATACCATTTCGTGCCTTTCTTCAGAAACTTTTTTCAATCGTCATCAGGAGGTTGAATGCTCCCTCTTTGTGCTCTTCAAGTGAAGGCTTCCACCGGGGCCTTCCCGGCCTCCCTTAGCACTTAAAGAAAGTACCCAACCCCAGTGTGCCTTTTGGGAGGAAAAAACAAACACAAGTAACCTGCTGCTTAGGAATTCAGCAGCAATTATGCAATTAAGTATTAAAAAATGCACGCAGTTCCGCGGGCAGATAACAAAACGCGGCTGCCGCGACGCCGTTTGCTTTAAGCAGTCTGCGGACCCCAGGAACTCTCAGTGGGGTGTTTGAAAAGGGGAGGCCTATGTGTTGACAACTTTAATCGATCCATGGCTCCGGGAGAAGAACTGAAACAGCGCGTCTCCTCCACGTCGGTGATGATAACGGGGAGGAAACTTTCTTAGCACAGGAATATTCTTTGAGGCCTCAGACTCAGCAAGGCCAATCAAGAGAGAAGTGGTGTTTTTGCTTCCTCCATTCCTCTTTCCTTCCTCCCCCTTCCCAACCCCCTTCCTTCCTTCCTTCCTTCCTTCCTTCCTTCCTCAGATTCAGTGGCTCAAGGCTGGGCATGCACACAAAAAGCCCATGCCCTCCAACGTTTCTCCAAAGAAAATAGGGTCATCCCATTCCATAATGATAATTTTACTGTTTATACTCCACACATCTGACTGGGTTGCCCCAGCTACTCTGGACAGTTTCCTTTTTTAAAAAAAATAATAATATTTATTGAATTTTTTTTTTTAAATTACAATAAAAAAAGACAATACAGAAAAAGAAAAAGAAAAAATAAGACCATCATTCTCAAATTCTCCACTTTCATTACCTTCTTTCTTTGACCTCCTCCTCCTCCCTTTTCTTGTATCCTGATTAATAGTTATCGCAGCAAATCCTTTCCATAATTCATAGTATTCTATCATTACATTACCTTAATCTATTTTCATCTTATCTTATAGAAACCCTTAAAGCTTAAAATTTTAAATCTTATTTTTACCAACTTCTCATAACCATAACGTTTTACATTACCTTAATCTATTTTCATCTTATCTTATAGAAAACCTTAAAGCTTAAAACTTATATCTTATTTTTACCAACTTCTCATAATCATAACATTTTTATCTAATTCTTTAAACATTTTTGCAAGAGCCAAGTAATTTCATTTCAACATTTTTCTAATATTCATCAATTTTATAAAACAATCCTAATGATAAAAAAAAAATGAAAACAATCCAGTCTTCATCCAGCGTCCCTTCCTCCTGGTCCCGGGTTTGTCAGTCCTTTTCCCATTGATCTAGCACATTAACCTGGTAATCTTATATCCGAGGCCCTCAAGTCACTTCCATGTCCCTTCCGCAGCTCTTCTTCATATTTTCCTTTCACTCGTGGGAACTCCAGCTTGGTAACGTTTTTGACCCTTTTCAACAAGTCGGCCCCTTTTCCATAGTCCAGACTAGACTCCATGTAGTATTTAAAGACATGTTTCAGATTCCCTCCAAAATTGAGAGCCCCCACAGCTCCAAACATCTGACGGCCCATTGCCGGACTCGAAAAGTCCATTTTAGGGGGGTCTATCCAACCCCCCATTTCCAAGCCAAACCAAACTTTATCTTTCCAAATCTGGCTTTTTCCAAGTTCATTTGTCAGATCCAAGAGTTCATGTTCCTGCTGGGCCGCAGCTCCCTCCATCTCTGGCGCTCGAGATTCAGCAACATCCTCTTCTCTTAACTGTTCTGTCATGGCACACTCCTGTTTTAGTTCCTGGGTGGGCTCCACATAGTTTCCCACTACCTGTTCAAAAGTTCTGAACGCATTAGTCATCAAATCAGTCTTCTGACTTAACTGATCCAATAGGGCATTTACTTTACAGAGAGCACACAACAGTGCTTCTGAAAACATTGTCCTGCAAGGTCACAAGTCCTTTCCCACGGTTGTAATCTGTGGCAGCTGCAAGCTCCCTGGAATTAGTTACAGTTTCACAGTCCCCCTCTAGGGGAAAACTTCTGGTTGTTCTTTCTTTTAAGGACAATAGCAACAAAGTTTCTTTTTTAAAATACTTTGTCAATATTTGTTCCTTTAAAATGCGAAAGGAAACAATGGGATCACAATGTTACTCTTCTTTTAGCTATCTGTCAAAGACATTTGTCTCTGGTCAATGAGCTTCAAATGTCAATTCTGACACCCCGCTCCAGGATCAGGACGGTGGAAAGTTACTTTGCTTTAAACTCACTTCTGCAGGTTTAAACAGTCCAAAAAAGGTCCCCCTTCTTCTCCTGCTACCGAAGGGGGGTTCAGCAATTTTAAATGATGAAAACCAATCCTTTGAAAGTGATTTTCTAGGCTCTAGTTTACGTTGCCTTTGCTTTATTCTGACTACAAGGAAACGGAAGGCTGACTTCCTGTTTAGACCTTCCCGTTTCAGTACCAAATTAAGGTGAATTTTTAAGTCCAATTCCTTTCTGCTTGCCAGTTCTTATTTAAAGTCCACTTGTTCAATGTTTAAGTACTCACGGGTGATTATTTTAGATGCCAAATTGTCCCAGGAAAAAGGCAGCGCTCTCCGGCAACGGCTATGCGGCTTCGCTCCACGGAAAAAGCAATTGGCTCACAGCACCGCGCCACTTCCCCCTCTTCGCTTCGGAGCCCGTTAGTGGGTTCCTTTGCGGGTTGGGGGGGCGCTAAGGGTGCCCGCCGAGTCCCACGGTCACAGGCTTCATCCGCCTGTGATTTCTGGAAGGGTCCCCGCTTCGCCGTAGCGGAAAGGACCCGTTTCGCGCGGAGCTGGTCCCTCTAGTTCAGAGGGAGTCCGCCATTGCTGATGGCGCCACCCAGGAAGTCTACCCTAGACAGTTTCCAACATATATGAAAACATAAAAGGTAAAGGTAAAGGGACCCCTGACCATTAGGTCCAGTCATGGCCAACTCTGGGGTTGAGGCGCTCATCTCGCTTTACTGGCCGAGGGAGCCGGCGTACAGCTTCCGGGTCATGTGGCCAGCATGACTAAGCTGCTTCTGGCGAACCAGAGCAGCGCACGGAAATGCCGTTTACCTTCCCGCCGGAGCGGTACCTATTTATCTACTTGCACCTTGAGGTGCTTTCGAACTGCTAGGTTGGCAGGAGCAGGGACCGAGCAATGGGAGCTCACCCCGTTGCGGGGATTCGAACCGCCAACCATCTGATCAGCAAGTCCTAGGCTCTGTGGTTTAACCCACAGTGCCACTCGCGTCCCTCCTATAAAAACATAATAAAACATTAAACATTAAAAAAGACCTTGCCTATGCAGTGGTACCTCGGGTTAAGAACTTAATTTGTTCTGGAGGTCCGTTCTTAACCTGAAACTGTTCTTAACCTGAGACACCACTTTAGCTAATGGGGCCTCCTGCTGCCGCCGCACAATTTCTGTTCTCATCCTGAAGCAGAGTTCTTAACCCGAGGTACTAGTTCTGGGTTAGCGGGGTCTATAACCTGAAGTGTCTGTAACCTGAAGCGTCTGTAACCCGAGGTACCACTGTACAGGGTTGCCTTCGGACGGCTCAGGGATCGGATAACTCCATACCCTCCAACATTTCTCTGATGAAAATAGGGACGTCCTAAGGAAAAGCGGAACATTTCGGGATCAAATCAGAAACCAGGATGGCTTCTGTAAATCAGGGACGTCCCTGAAAAATAGGGACACTTGGAGGGTCTGAAAGCCATCTTTTTCTGACCCTAGCAGGCACCAGTCAATTGCCACTGACTGTCTTGCCAGAGGGCAGTCAGGTCCCCTGTCCTGACAGGGGGTCACAGCTGGAAGGAAGGGGGTTTATTATCATTCATTTTCCTTTCCTTTCATTCCATTTCACTTTTAATTTTGTATCTCGCCTTTCTATATTGCTGTACCCAAGGCGGTTTACAAGCCGAAGAAACAACAAAACATGCAAGGTCGTACATCTTACGATGCATCCCATCCAACATGAATAACCCATAGTGAAAAATATGGCCTAAAATAAACAGTGTAATAGTCAATAAACTGCTGGAATACAATAGTACACAATAAAATTAACTCTCAAAATAATAATTAAACAGAAATTCGCTCTCCGCAATTGCGGTGCATCATTACTAAATGATAATAAATAAAAATAACAGTAAAACTACAATGCATAAAATATCACAATACTTTTTTTAAAAAATGCCCTGCATTTGAACCCTAGATCTCCAAAGCAGCATGTGGAAAGAGGATGCCACTGGACCGACACTTTCTGGCCATTGTTAATGGGCGCTTGCTTGGGGTAGGGAGAGATGTGTCAGACCACACCTGGAATATTGTGTTCAGTTCTGGGCGCCACAATTTAAGAAGGATGTTGACAAGCTGGAACGGGTGCAGAGGAGGGCAACCAAGATGATCAAGGGTCTGGAAACCAAGCCTGATGAGGAACGGTTGAAGGAGCTGGGTGTGTTTAGCCTGGAAAAGAGGAGACTGAGAGGGCTGTCACATGGATGAGGGAGCATGCTTGTTTTCTCCTGCTCTTGGGAGTAGGACTCGAACCAATGGCTTCAAGTTAGAGGAAAGGAGATTCTGACTAAACATATAACAGTAAGCTGTTCGTCAGTGGAATGGACTCCCTTGGGAGGTTGTGGACTCTCCTTCCTTGGAGGTTTCCAAGCCGAGGTTGGCTGGCCATCTGTCATGGATGCTTGAGTTGAGATTCCTCCATTGCAGGGGGTTGGACTAGATGATCCTTGAGGTCCCTTCCAACTCTACAATTCTATGATTCTATGAAATGCTGAGTAGCGCGTAGTCAGGGCTTCAGGACAGGCAGAAGGAAGCCCTTCTTCACACAGCGGAATTATGGAACCTGCTTCCACAAGAGATAGCACCAACTTGGATGGCTTCGAAACGTATTCAGACAAATTCACGAGGCGCACCAGTGGTAGGAGGTGCCTGAGGCATAATAATAATAATAATAATAATAATAATAATTTATACCCCGCCCGGCTGGCTGGGTTTCCCTAGCCACTCTGGGCGGCTCCCAACAGAATATTAAAAACATGATAAAATATCAAACATTAAAAACTTCCCTAAACAGGGCTGCCTTCAGGTGTCTTCTAAAAGTCAGATACAGTGGTACCTCGGGTTACATATGCTTCAGGTTACATACACTTCAGGTTACAGACTCTGCTAACCCAGAAATAGTACCTCGGGTTAAGAACTTTGCTTCAGGATGAGAACAGAAATCGTGCAGCGGTACCTGGGTTACATATGCTTCAGGTTACAGACTCCTCTAACCCTGAAATAGTGCTTCAGGTTAAGAACTTTGCTTCAGGATTAGAACAGAAATCGTGCAGCGGCGGTGCAGCGGCAGCGGGAGGCCCCATTAGCTAAAGTGGTGCTTCAGGTTAAGAACAGTTTCAGGTTAAGAACGGACCTCCAGAACAAACTAAGTTCTTAATCCGAGGTACCACTGTAGTTGTTTATTTCCTTGACATCTGATGGGAGGGCATTCCACAGGACTGGTGCCACCACCAAGAAGGCCCTCTGCCTGGTTCCCTGTAACTTGGCTTCTCGCAGGGAGGGAACCGCCAGAAGGCCCTTGGAGCTGGACCTCAGTGTCCAGGCTGAGTGATGGGGGTGGAGACGCTCCTTCAGGTATACTGGACTGAGGCTGAGGCGGAGCAACGGATGCAGCTTTTAGGATGGTTCCTTCTCGCTGCTCAAGAGTGAGGTGTTTCTACACCAACCGACCACCTCTCTCCATCCATCATCCATCATCCAACTAAGCAGAGGGCATTATCCTGGTTTCCGCTCAGCTTGAGGAGTGGGCAGGGCTGGTGAGGGGGTGTGGCCCTTGCAGAGAGGGTGTGGCCTAGGGGGAGAGGGTGTGGCCTGGAGAGAGAGTCTCAAGGGCCGGATAGAGGAGACATATTTGGCCCCCAGGGCCTGAGATTCTCCACCGCTTTGTTTCTAATGGTCCCTGGCCGTCCAGATCCCCAGACCACCCTCTATTCGAGCCCAGCAGCCGCTTGCATCTCCCGTACTGCAGGTTAGTCAGTTTCCTCCAGGCCTGACCCTCCTTTCCCTCCAGACTTTAATTACCCCAGAACGATTTTTATCAATAAAAACGCGAGGTTCAGGTGGAAGGCCAGCTTCCCACGCACCTGAACCGAGCTCATTGACTACTCCGGCACGCAAAGATGTTGGGTTCAGAAACAATAATAACACTTTGGCCTCTTGTAGTATTTCAAAGCGCTACACAAATATGAATGAATTAAGCCGCCCTGCGCGGGGGCCCCGCACCCCCCCAGGGAAGGAGTTTAAAGGGGAAAAGGTCAGAGGAGGGCAAGGAAAACTTCCTGGCTTTAATTCACCAGGCTCTTCCCCGATAACCGCATTTAATATCCAGGAATTACGAGCTAGAGGAACCCAGGTGAGCGGGAGCCAAAGGTGTGATCTGCCGGGCCAATTAAGATGAGGCCACGGCGCTGCACGGAGGAAGCCCCCAGGGGCAGCTGGGGGCAGCGGGAAGAAGGATGTTTAACAGCAGCCCTGGCTGGGGAGAGAGGTTTCTCCCGTCCCGCTGACGGTGCCCCCTTCTCGCCTCGGAAAATTAAATATAAATAATTAATGCCTGCCCACCAAAGCAAAAAAGAAACAACAGTCCCGGCTAATGAAAATCGAACTGTTGTCTAGGAAGACCTGGAGATCCAGGCAGCTGAGCTTGGCTGGTCTTTCTTGTTTTATTTTAAACACACACACACACACACACACACACACACACACCCCCCAAGGCTCAAGCTTTGCTTTGCATGAGTCACACTTTCTATACTTGCAGCCCTGTAGCAGACCCTCCAAATGTCCCTATTTTCCAGGGACAGTCCCGGATTTACAGAAGCCATCCCGGTTTCTTATTTGATCCTGCAATGTCCTACTTTTCCTTAAGGTAAAGGTAAAGGGACCCCTGACCATTAGGTCCAGTCGTGGCCGACTCTGGGGTTGCAGTGCTCATCTCGCTTTACTGGCCGAGGGAGCCGGCGTACAGCTTCCAGGTCATGTGGCCAGCATGACTAAGCCGCTTCTGGCGAACCAGAGCAGCGCACGGAAACGCCGTTTACCTTCCTGCTGGAGCAGTACCTATTTATCTACTTGCACTTTGACGTGCTTTCGAACTGCTAGGTTGGCAGGAGCAGGGACCGAGCAACGGGAGCTCACCCCGTCGCGGGGATTCGAACCGCCGACCTTCTGATCAGCAAGTCCTAGGCTCTCTGGTTTAACCCACAGCGCCACCCGCATTCCTGCTTTTCCTTAGGATGTCCCTATTTTCATCAGAGAAATGTTGGAGAGCATGTAATTATCTGACCCCAGAGCCACGGAGATAAGTAACTATGCAACCCTATGCATAGAGAAAGTTTTGTCTCCCTCACTAGAACTCATGGACATTCAATGAATCTAAATGTTGGGAGAGACCATATAACATCTGTCCTGAAAGACCTGCACTGGCTCCCAGTACGTTTCCGAGCACAATTCAAAGTGTTGGTGCTAACCTTGAAAGCCCTAAACAGCCTCAGCCCAGTATACCTGAAGGAGCGTCTCCACCCCCATTGTTCAGCCTGGCCACTGAGGTCCAGCGCTGAGGGCCTTCTGGCAGTTCCCTCCCTGCGAGAGGTGAAGTTACAGGGAACCAGGCAGAGGGCCTTCTTGGTGGTGGCCCCACCCTGTGGAACGTCCTCCCACTAGATGTCAAAGAAATAAACAACCATCTGACTTTTAGAAGACACCTGAAAGCAGCCCTATATAGGGAAGTTTTAAAATGTTTTATTATGTTTTTATATATGTTGGAAGCCACCCAGAGTGGCCAGGGCAACCCAGTAAGATGGACGGGGTATAAATAAAATGATAATGATAATAATGATAGAATAGGACATCCCTTTTTACATTGGAGAAATGTTGGAGGGTGTGCGACTCTGAATAGGACTTGGAGGTAACCCAGAGAGTCCTTTTCTTCCTCTCCTTCTCTGATAGCGCCATAGCTCTCCTCAACAGGAGGGACTGTAGAGCAGAATGGGGGAGCCTGTGATCCTGCGGGTGGACTAATACTCCTAGCAGTTCTGACTGTTGGCTATGCCAATGGGATTTGGAGTCCCCAAAACAGAGGTGGACCTCAACTAGAGATGCTTCCTGGGCTGTTGCATGGAGGATGGTGCAAGCTTGTCCTCTGCTCCAGAAGATAGGACCAGAACCAATGGCTGCGTTACGAGAAAGGAGATTCCGACGAAACATCAGGAAGAACTTTCTGACAGTAAGAGCTGTTCAACAGTGGAACGGACTCCATGGGAAGGTGATGGGCTCTCCTTCTTTGGAGGTCTTTAAGCAGAAGTTTGATGGCCATCTGTCAGGGATCCTTGAGCTGTGATTCTTCCACTGCAGGGAACAGGGGCAGAATTTGGTCTTTCAGATTTCAGTGGTGCCCTGTGCGTGGCCAAAATTTGGCACGCGCACCCCCAGCTTCTCCTCTTCCATTCTTCCCAATCCACCAAATCATAGTTGTGGTGCCTTGTGGCGCCCCCTAGACTTGGCGCCCAGTATGGGGGAACCAGCTGAGCTGCTCTAAATTATGGTTACCAGATTTTTTTCAATGAATCCGGGGATACTTTTTTTTTTTTGAAGCAACAACAGGGCGTCAGTAGTGGGGATGGTGAGGCAAAAGACCCTGGGGCCAAGCACACATGCATATTGTATAAAGGTGCAAAGCCCTTCTTTCGCACCCTGTGAAACATAAATGCGCAGAGTTTTTTAAAAAACTGGACAATGGCTAGCCGGCCACTACTCCCGAGCCTCCCCTGATCAGTCAAAACAAAGAGGGAAGGGGACAGGAGATTGCACAAGACATATCATATGTGCACAAGACATATCATATGAGGACTTCCGGCGAGGAAAAATGGCGGGTGCCACGGCAGCGAGCAGCTCCTGAAACCAGCCAGAGCCAACTGCGCTACCAGGCTGCCACGTTTCCCAGGGACAGATTTGCAAATCTGGGAATTTGTCCGGGGACAGATTTGCAAATCCAGGGACAGTCCCTGCGAACTGGGGATGTCTGGTAATCCTACCCTAAATCCGCCTCTGTATTGGACTAGATGACGCTCAGAATCCCTTCCAACTCTATGATTCTGTTATTCTACCTGGAGGTGCCAGGGACTAAACCAGAGACCTTCTCTGCATATGGACTGCATGAGGTCTACTACCGAGCTATAGCCCCGAGCATGTCTGATCATGCACAGTGGAGGCTGGTTCCACCAGGGCAAGTGGGGCACTGCCCAACCGCTTGCTTGACTTTTACAACCAGCCCAGGAGGTAGCCCTGGCTGTTCACTCCTCCCTCCTTAGTGGGGTCAAGTCTAGACTTGCTTGGCTCTGCCTTTCGCTGCCTCTCTGGCTCCACCTACTGTTGAGCTCCCTCCCTCCCACCCTATCGGTCCCAGTGGCCACCAACCACCACTGTTCATGTAGGACTGGAGTAACAGCAGAGCCTTTTCAGTGGCAGCCCCTGTCTTATGGAACTCCCTTCCCAGGAAGCCTACTGAGCCTCAACGTTACATGCCAATCCTAAATCTTGCTTTTTTCAAAATACAGTGGTACCTTGGTTCTCAAACGCCTTGCTACTCAAACAACTTGGAACCCAAACACTGCAAACCCGGAAGTAAGTGTTCCGGTTTGCAAACTTTCTTCGGAAGCCGAACGTGCTCCGTTTTGAGTGTTAATGCTTCCGTTTTGAGTGCCACACTTCCGTTTTGAGTGTTACGCTAAGGTCTATCTGTTTTTGCTATTTATTTTGCGTTTTTGTTTCTGTGGCTCTTTTTGTTTTGTTTTTATGACTGTGTGGAACCCACTTCAGTTGCTGATTGATTGTGTGACTGTAGTACATTGTTTATTGCTTTCATTTTATGGATCAGTGGTCTTGTTAGATAGTACAATGTATGTTAAATTGCTGTTTTAGGGGTTGTTTTTAAAAGTCTGGAATGGATTAATCCTTTCTGCAATACCTTCTATGGGAAGGAATGCCTTGGTTTTGGAACGCTTTGGTTTTGGAACGGACTTCTGGAATGGATTAAGTTTGAGAAGCAAGGTACCACTGTAAGGTCTTTCAGTCTGCGTTTTTATAGCTCTTGGTGTTGACTCTTCTGCTCTGCATTTCGGGAGTTCCTGCAGAGATGGTGAGTGTTTTCTTTTCCTTTTTTTCAATTGCTGCATTAATTTCCTTACAGTTTCGCCCTTTGCTGACGTTGGGTCCTTCCTTCCATTTTATTGGCTGTAAAGCCACTTCAGGGTTTGTGGTCGGGTTTGTTTGTTTGGGGAAGGGCTGTATCTCAGTGGCAGATAGGGCTGGGAGTAGACCCTGCATGTAATCCTGGAGAGCTGCTGCCAGCCAGTGTAAGCCATACTGAGTTAGATGGACCAAGGGCCTGACCCAGTGAAAGGCAGCATTCTCAAAACAAACCCTAAAACTGGAATGAATCAGTTGCATTAAAAAAAAACCCCACCCCCAGTGTGGCAGGTCTCTGCCCTGAGGAGCTTACACACCCTCGACTGGAACCAACTGTGCTGTGAGAGGCAAGGGATGGAGATGTAAAGGAAAGGAAGGATGAAGTGGCACTAATGTGGCCGAGTGGTTTACTGTTCTGTGTCCTTGAGGAAAGCAAAGCCTCTTCTGCAAGAGGCCTGCAGAATACAGTTCTTAAGAAGAAAGGGGTCTTCTCCCAGCCCCCTCCTCATCCTCCTGCCTCATCTTTCTTTTGACTTTGTTACCTGATGCCTTACAAACGCATCCCGCCTCCGCCCGCCCCCCCAATTCAATGTTTTATCCATGTTGCCACTTCCATCTTAGCAGTTAGCATCTTTAATGGGAGAATATTACCATATTAATTGCTATTGTGAACCAGAAGATACTTATATCATCCAAGCTTTCATTACTGTCAGGGAAAGATTTTTCCCACTGAGTCAAAAGTGACCACTTTCCCTAATCCCTTCTTTAAAAGCTGTGTGATTTCTCCTTGACGGGGCTTTGGAGCCATGCTTGGCTTGCCTCCCCCCACCTCTCTCCCTGCCGCCACCCCCCCCACCGCAAAAAAACCCTTTCTTCTTTTTGCCTGGACCCAAATTTGGAATTCAAGAGATGCTCCCCAGTTGCGATAAGCAGAATTAAACCTCTTTCTTTTTCTCTTCTTATTTATTCTTAGATCCAGGGACATAATTTTAGATTTCAGTAGAGGGGGTGGTGCAGGAAGGCGGGGGGGGGGGGTCAAGATATTTTGATACAGAGAGGGCCGTTTTCAGCAAGACCCACTGACCCACTCACGGGTACACTGATTGCAGGAAAGAAAAAGAAGCATATTCCAAGAGCGTTGGACACAATTGTTCTCTATTGTTTGTACCTCATCATATGCCCTCGGCGCAAGACAAATCTTTCTAACCTATTAAATACAAAGGGAAAGGGATGTTGGTGACGAAGGCCTTCCTCGCCATCTTTGAATTTTGAATCAGCAGAGTGGACTGTGTCAGGGGAAGGGTGCACACGCCATTTTTCAATGCTCCCTAGTTTTGTTTTTTAAAAACCAGGCCCTCGATGCAAGCGAGAAGACAGCTCTCTTGCAGTCCTTCTGTCAAAGTCTCCTCCCTGTTTGGCTGGTGGTCTGCTTCCTGGAAGGAATTAATTTTGCCGTCCCCCCCCCCCCCATTCAAAATTGTGATTCTCACAGCTGCAGTCTGGAACCATGACCCAAACTTTTGTTGTTGATGCTGCTGTTGTCGCATTTATAGATCCCACCTTTTCTTCCAAGGAGCTCAGGGCAGGTATATGTGCTTCTCTCTCCTGCCCTCCCAATTTCTCATTTAAACCCCACAACAAGGCCGGTGAGGTAGGTTAGGCCGTGAGAGGTGGTGACCAGGTTCCAAGGTCACCCAGTGACCTTCATGACTCATTGGAGATTTGAACCGAGGTCCTAGTCTAACCAGCGCACCAACCTAGCGCTTTCGGGAATCTGCCAGCCCATTCAGCTGCTTTGCTGTGCACACACTATTCCTTTAAAGCACATTTTGAAGCATGTTTCCCTTCCCACTCAAAGAATTCTGGGCTCTGAAGTTTATTAAGGGTTGCTTGGAATTCTAACTCTGTGAGGGATAAAGTTCCATGCCCAGAATTGTTTGAAGGGGGAAATGTTCTTCCAAGGTCATTTAAATGCATAGAACAGTGATGGCCAAACTTGGCCCTCCAGCTGTTTTGGGACTACAGTTCCCATCATCCCTGACCACTGGTCCTGTTAGCTAGGGATGATGGGAGTTGTAGTCTCAAAACAGCTGGAGGGCCAAGTTTGGCCATCACTGGCATAGAATTATAGAATTGTGTGTATGTAGCTTTACATATAGAAGCTACAGATTGCAAGTTCCTTAGGTACAAACCTATCATCTCCCTATTATACAATTTTGTACAGTACCTTTTTCTGTATGGATATTTCTGCTGAATGGTTACTTTTTAAAAAAAAAATAACATCTTTATTGAAAATTCAAAAAGCACACAATTATATGTGCACCAAACATGGTGAGACATAAATAAAAGAGAGAAAAAGAAAGAGAAACAGAACCCGTGTACAAGGGAAAATAAAGGGGGGAGGGTCATAAAACTATATATTTTACAAAGTTGTTATTGTACTTCACCAGGTCTTAACCGATTACAGTATTTGTAAGAATGGATTCCAAATATCATTGAGTTTGTCCATGGCAAGTCTGTGTTTATATGCAAGTTGTTCATATGTTGCGAGTTTGTATAAGTCTTCAATTAAATCCAGTGGTTACTTGGGAGCAAGCTTTGAACACCAGCCAGACTTTTATTGCCCCATTTGTCAATGTTAACACTTTGAAAGGGCTTAAAGTGTTCCAAGTGCTGCGTGTAGTATCAGAAGTAAACACAGCCCCCTTTGCAGGCTCATCCTTTGAGAGACGCAGCACAAAAGGAAAAGGGAAAGAGGAATGGGGAGGGAAGAGAAAAGCAAGTGTTGCAGCAGAGGCTCAGAGATAAATCAGGGATGGGATCCAAAATACCACCTAATCCTTCCTGGATATATTATGGGTTCAGCCTCCCAAATGGCTGAAGGCCAGCCTTCAGCAACTTGGCTGAGGTTCATGGGAGTTGTAGTCCAAAACAGTTGGAGGGCGTTAGGTTGTCTAAAACGGCCCAGTTTCCTCTGGCTGGTAGCAGAAGAGGCCAGAATCTGCATTGTAATTTCGGAGCAACTGGCTAGATTCAAAGTCAGTTCTGAATACAGTGGTACCTTGGTTCTCAAACACCTTGGTTCTCAAACAATTTGGAACCCAAACACTGCAAACTCGGAAGAAAGTGTTCCAGTTTGCAAACATTTTCAGGAGTCGAACATGCTCCGTTTTGAGTGCCACACTTCCGTTTTGAATGTTACGTTGAGATTTGTCTGTTTTTGCTATTTATTTTGCATTTTTGTGGCTCTTTTGTTTTTGTGACTATATGGAACCCAGTTCCGCTACCGATTGATTGACTGTGTGACTGCAGTACATTGTTTATTGCTTTCATTTTATGGATCAATGGTCTCGTTAGATAGTAAAATGCATGTTAAATTGCCTTTTTAGGGGTTGCTTTTAAAAGTCTGGAACGGATTAATCCATTTTGCATTACCTTCTATGGGAAAGCGTGCCTTGGTTTTGGAACGCTTTGGTTTTGGGACTTCCGGAACGGATTAAGTTTGAGAACCAAGGTACCACTGTACATGTCCCTAAGATTGTGGACAGGGCCTGGTGGCTTCCCACTGAGTAAAGCCCCACTGAACATCATGGACCTTCCATCTCCTAGTAAATGTGTACAAGTTAGGACTAGAAGGCTGCAATCTTCTTCTCTGCAGACACCTTACTTGCAAGTAAGCACCTTGGTAAAATACGAAGAGAAGAGAAGAGATTTGTAGTCCATTCATGCCAACTAAAAGTAAAAAAATCCTACTCATTTCAGTGAGATTGATTCCCAAGCAAATGTGCCCAGGATCACAGCTGTGAAGCCTGATCCTATTAGTGTTTAATTCAGAGGGAAGTCCTATGGAGTTTAACGGTACTTCCTCCCGAGTAAGCATGCACAGGAGTGTGGCAGTGCAGTGTAATCCTATGGCTGTCTACTCAGAAGCAAGCCCCACTGAACTTTGCTTTCTGGCCAGCCCTGAAAGCTCAGGCAGCACTCTGGAGTCCTCAAAATGTTCCACAAAATCCTTTTCTTCCACAACCATTTTTTCTTGTTCTCAGCCTTATAACTTTGGAAGGCAGGTCAGTATTATTAGCACCCGCAAATCGCAGAAGAATGGGGCAGAGACTGAGGCTGAGACAATGGGGCTTGCTTAAGGACACCTCCCAGATTCATGGCACTTGTGCACACGAAAGATACTGACACCGGATCCCCATAATTGCCTGCTGCACCAAATCAAAATAAAAACATATGAGAATCTGCACACAGAAATCTAGCATGTTGGGGAGGATCAGGCTGCAATCCACTTAAAACGGGAAGGGGGAGCCTGTTGTGGCAGTGTTGTGCAGTGGTTAAAGTACCGGAACGCGACCTGGGAGAGACTGGGGCTCAAATCCTCACACTCAGCCATGAAGCTCACTGGGTGACCTTGGAAGCGTGTAGGCCACTTTGAGCTCCTTGGCAGAGAAGGTGAGGTATTAAATGCAATAAAAATAAATAAGCAAACACCGTCCTCAGCAGGACCTACTTCAGAAGAAACACACCCTACAGGTGGGGGGGGGGCTGTGGTGGGAAATCTAGACGGGGCTTTCCTGAGGAGCCCCATTCACTTCAATGGGACCTACTTCAGAGTAAACACACCCTAGAGGTGGGGCGAACTCTAAGATTTCCGGAAGAAATATCAACAACCTCAGATATGCAGATGACACAACCTTGATGGCAGAAAGTGAGGAGGAATTAAAGAACCTTTTAATGAGGGTGAAAGAGGAGAGCGCAAAATATGGTCTGAAGCTCAACATAAAAAAAACTAAGATCAGGGCCACTGGTCCCATCACCTCCTGGCAAATAGAAGGGGAAGAAATGGAGGCACTTTTCCCAGTAGTGATGTATGGAAGTGAGAGCTGGACCATAAAGAAGGCTGATCGCTGAAGAATTGATGCTTTTGAATTACGGTGCTGGAGGAGACTCTTGAGAGTCCCATGGACTGCAAGAAGATCAAACCGATCCATTCTGAAGGAAATCAGCCCTGAGTGCTCACTGGAAGGACAGATCCTGAAGCTGAGGCTCCAAGACTTTGGCCACCTCATGAGAAGAGAAGACTCCCTGGAAAAGACCCTGATGTTGGGAAAGGTGGAGGGCACAAGGAGAAGGGGACGACAGAGGACGAGATGGTTGGACAGCGTTCTCGAAGCTACCAGCATGAGTCTGACCAAACTGTGGGAGGCAGTGGAAGACAGAAGTTCCTGGCGTGCTCTTGTCCATGGGGTCACGAAGAGTCGGACACGTCTAAATGACTAAACAACAACAGAGGTGGGGCGAACTCTAGATGGGGCTTACCTGAGAAGGAGCCCCATTCACTTCAATGGGACCTACTTCAGAGTAAACACACCCTAGAGGTGGGGTGGGGACTCTAGACGCTTTCCTAAGAAGGAGCCCCATTCACTTCAATGGGACCTATTTCAGAGTAAACACCCCTTAGAGGTGGGGGGGGGGTTTGGAACTCTAGAGGCTTTCCTGAGATGGAGCCCCATTCACTTCAATGGGACCTACTTCGGAGTAAACGAGGCGGGGGTGATGTTCTGACCCCCCCCCCATTAAAACAAAACCTATAATACGACTTTTTAATAAATAAATCCTCTATTTTGGGGGGGGGGGCTTCGGTTAAGGTGCCTGCTCTGGGGCTGGGGGGCTTTAGCGAGAAGCGGGCGCCCCTTCCCAGCGAGCGGCGGCGACGGCGCGCTCTCCGCTCGCGGGTCTTTTGTGGCCGGCGGCTCGTGCCGATGGGTTAATGGGGAGGAAGGGGGGGCCGGGCCGGCGACAGCCGCGGGCCGGGCGCGGTGGACGTGTCCCTGGAGAGATCGGAGGACAAAGAGGCAGCGGAGGCAGAGAGAGAGACAGATGGGAGTGAAAGGAGACCACGGGGGGGGGGGGGAGAATGGGGCTATAGAGAAAAACAATTAGGAGAGGAGGCTTTATCATTTATCAGTTAATCAGGCCGGGGGCGGACAGGTTTTCCCCCCTCCCTTTTATTACCGAACATGTTCCCTGGAATAAAAGAAAACAAAAGGAGGTGGCGGGGGGAGGGACAGGAGTCGCAGCCCGCCCCCACCCCCAGCCCGCCTCGTCAATTTCATTGGCCTTTGCTGTATGTAACTCAGAGGCCACTCAGCCTGGGAGAGAGAGAGAGAGAGACTCTGGGGAGGGTCTCTTTTCATAACCCCCCACCCCCACTGCCCTGAGGTCCCCCACCCCCAGGTTGCAGGGACCCTATGGAAAGCGAACCTTCGTCTAGAGCAGAGAGGCATCACTTACTTCCTCCCCAAATAATAGGCCCCCCCCCAGCTCGATGGGGATGGCGGTCGGCCTGTTCGATTCTTTAAGATACATGTGGGTGAGCCTTTCCTGGCCAGGAAAAAGTCTCCTGCGCCTAGAGAGCTTATTCATGCAAGGTTCAGAGCAGTGCCGGATTTATGTATAAGCTAAACGAGCTATAGCTTAGGGCCCCACTTTCTTGGGGGGTTCCAAAAAAAAATTAAAGAAAGAAAACACCTTGATGTACATTTCCAAAATATAAGATAAAAAACAAATAAACTGAAACCTACATACTTACATCATAGGAGCCAACACAACACAACACAACACAAGCAACAGTGTTTTGTGTTGTGCTGTGTCGGCTCCTATGATGTAAGTCATGGGCCCCGCCTGCTAGCCTGCTCCCTAAAATATCACTGGTTTGCTCCTTTCTATATATAGGGTGCCTACATTCTGCGTGGACTGGCTGCATGGCAACATGTGCAAATGGCTTTAGATACCTATTAGGTCCATAAATTACCAAATATCATATATTCAGCACAAAAAACAGCGACCATCTGTTGTTGACAAAGGACAGCTGGACATAGAAAGGGGCCCATTAGCGTCAGTAGCTTAGGGCCTTGTCAAACCTCAATCCGGCCCTGTGTAGGTCAGCATTTCCTGGCTAGGAAAAAGTCTTCTGCAGGAAGAGAGCTTATTCATGCAAGGTTCGGAGACATACAGACCCCTCCCTTCCAGATCTGGAGCTCGGGGTGCCCTGCAGCCATTGGATCAGGCACCCCCAACCTCCTTCGGCCCTCCAGATGTTTTGGACTACAGTTCCCATCATCCCTGACCACTGGTCCTGTTAGCTAGGGATCATGGGAGTTGTAGGCCAAAACATCTGGAGGGCCGAGGGCAGAACACACTTGCAGGTTTCGAAGCCTCTGAGCCTCTAAGCCACGATCACATCTTGCACCCATGCATTTAAAGCAGAAATGATCATGGGAACTGTAGTTTTCCCCCTCGCAGAACTATTATTCCCAGCACCCTCAAAAAACTACAGTTCTCAGGATTCGTTAGGAGAAGCCAAAGCTTTAAATGGATGTATTTATTTTATTTCATAAAATTTATATACCGCTTGCTTGCAGGAAAAAAACAACAACCCTCAAAGCGGTTTGGTGTGGATGTGACCTACTTCTAGAGAGAAATGTGAAAGCTACCTTGTTAGGAAAGTTTCTTTGAAACAAAGAGACACCACCGTGTTTGTAAAGGGGGCAGGAGATCTAGGGCTGGCTACAAAATATTAGGGGCTTGGGGGATACCTGGGCTACCCCCTAACAATGTCCTACAAGACAGGTTGTGGGGGAAAACCCCCAATAATTTTCATCATACTATTCACAGTCATCTAAAATGTACACGTGCAATGTGAACATCATCACGCTAGCATGTGATGTGCCATCGCAGCTCATAAGCATTAATAAACCAGCACTAACGACCAACAAACGACCTTTCATCCCTGAACCAAAACCTAAATATGGCCAAATCAACAAGGCAATTGCAAGGTGGCCATTCAAGGAGAAGGCAGTGAGAAACTGGAAGGGCTTTTCTGCAAAATATCCTTGCGGGCAAGTGAGTGAGTGAGATTCTCCAACACTTTCTCTACCCCTCACCCCTGGAAAACTCTTCTGAGGAATTTCAGCTTATTTAAACTGTTTGGAAAGCAGTTGTTATAGTTCAAATGGAGGGGTGAGCACCAAACCCTTTGCAATATCAAATTTTGCACCCCAAAATTCAAAGATAGCACAAGGGGGAGGCCATTTTCCAGGAATGGTGTGAAATTATTAGACGGTTCAGGGGAACTGTTGAAAAAGAAAGCTTCTCTGCCCCCCCCCCCCAAAGGCCAGGAAATCAATTTGGGCTCCATCCTATGCTTTAAATACCATCAGAGTATTTGCCCATGTCCCCCTTTGTTTTGTGAGCTTAGCTGCCTGCTTCCCAGCCTTGGGGGGTGGGGGGTGGGCTGAGGCCTTCCTTCAGCACCTGCGGTCCAGTCGTTTTCACTGAGGACTGAAGCTGGGACCTTCTGCAGGCAAGGCAGGGGGCTTAAGCCTCTGGGCACTCTGGACCCATGTGCAGCCCAGACAGAGCAAGCTGCCTTCTAGCAGGTCGGGCTCTTTGTCCTCGTAGCCCAGCGTTGCCTCCTCTGGCTGGCAGCATCTCTCCAGGGTTTCCTCAGGCAGAGAAAAGTCTTTGCCGTCTCCTGCTATCTGATCCTTCGAACTGCGGATCACGCAGGTTACTTTGCAGAAGTGGCACACAGCTTGGAAGCTGGACTGTATGCAGAATGCTTCCTGTATGAGCAGGGCCTTCTACATGCTCTGCCATTGCATTGAATTAAATTAAATTTATTAAATAGGAATAGGGGTCTCTTAACACCTCTTGACACCCCCAATGAACTACAGATCCCAGGATTCTTTGGGGCGGGCGGGGGGGAGACGAGACATGATTGTTCAAAGTGATCTGATACTGCTCCGAATGTAAAGTGAAGATGAGGCCATCATTACACACACACCTCTTGATGCTTGCTAACACACACACACACACACACACACACACACACACACACAGCAAGAGGTCTCTGCATCTTGCTTCAGAAAGGCTGCTTTTTCTGAGGACGCATCTGCACCATACATTTAAAATGGCATTGTATCATTTTAATCAGCTGCAGTCTGTTACAGATGCTTCAGAGTTGCTAAGAGAAGCCCTCTCATGGAGCTACCATTCCCAGAGGGAGGGTTTTTTAACTGTTCTGGGAATTGTAGCGCTGTGAGGGAAATGAGGGTTGCCTGACAACTCCCAGCAAACTACAGTTCCCAAAGACTCTTGGGCAGAAGGAAGCATAAAGGAGCACAGCAGTGCTTTCAATGTGTGGACTGTATGTCTCCATCAAGACTTAAAATGGGCCCCTTCCCCAAGTTATTCAGCATACAGCCAGCGCCCAAGCTGGGTGCTAACTCTGCAAAGTAATCAACAGGTTATGGGCCCCGATTCTCTGGGTTGCTAACCTCCCTTCCTGCTCCCCACAATTCTCTTCTTCTCTGACATCTGAAGCAGAGCAGAGAAGAGCCATCTTCCTTTTGTCTCTCTCTAGCAGATGACAAAGAGCAAGCACCTCCAACTTTGTTAGCAAGAGCTGGGAACTCTTTGCTATCCAGTATGTGTTTCTTAAAATAAGCTCGGCTTTCTTATTTTCCACACTTGGAGTCTCTGTGGGGTTGCCTTGAGGTTAAGTATTCATACAACCAAGTGTGCAGAATGCAGCCAGCTTCCAAGCTGTCTGCTAACTTGCAAAGGGTAGTCAACAGATGGAGCCTGGGACCTTCTGCACGCAAAGGAAGGACGTGCCCTGCCACCCATCTTGGGTGCCTCCCTTTCTTATGGAGATGGGGGCTGGGCTGGACCCGTTCAGAAAGCGACTAGACCTAATGCTTCTCCATTCCAAACAATAAAATAACATAAATGGCTGCACACAGAAAACAAGTAGGTCAGGGAGAGCACAAAGCTAGAACCTGTCTCCTCATCATGTTAGCTTTTTTCTTTTTAAAGTTTGTTGCAACATTCAGTTATATTACGCTTCCTCTCTGCAGTGGGACAGCCCAGACCTAGGCTGACATCCTCTGGGAGCAGAAAAATTAAGAACATAGAACAAGCCTGGTGGTTCAGTCCAATGGCCCATCTAGGCCAGCATCCTGCTCTCACAGTGGTCAACCTGATGCCCGAATGAAAAGCCTACAAGTAGTAGTAGTAGTAACAACCACCACCACCACCACCACCACCATCACCTCTCCATTCTGAAGGAAATCAGCCCTGAGTGCTCCCTGGAAGGACAGATCCTGAAGCTGAGGCTCCAAGACTTTGGCCACCTCATGAGAAGAGAAGACTCCCTAGAAAAGACCCTGATGCTGGGAAAGATGGAGGGGACAAGGAAAAGGGGACGACAGAGGACGAGATGGTTGGACAGTGTTCTCGAAGCTACAAACATGAGTTTGACCAAACTGCGGGAGGCAGTGGAAGACAGGAGTGCCTGGCGTGCTCTGGTCCATGGGGTCAGGAAGAGTCGGACATGACTAAACAACAAATAATAATAATAATTTATTTATACCCCACCCATCTGGCTGGGTTTCCCAAGCCACTCTGGGGAGCTTCCAACAAAAGATTAAAAATACATTAAAACATCAGTCATTAAAAACTTCCCTAAACAGGGCTGCCTTCAGATGTCTTCTAAAAGTCAGAGAGTTGTTTATTTCCTTGTCATCTGATGGGAGGGCATTCCACAGGGTGGGTGCCACTACCGAGAAGGCAGGGAACTGCCAGAAGGCCCTCAGTGCTGGACCTCAGTGTCCAGGCAGAACGATGGGGGTGGAGTCGCTCCTTCAGGTATACTGGGCCAAGGCCGTATGGGCTTTAACCAACACTATGGAAATGTAGTTATTGCCCAGTGGTTTCAGGGAATGTTACAAAAATATAAGGATTAATATCCGGTGCACTATAATTGAAATAATAAAAGTTGGCTGGCTTGATGCTGAACTAGATGGACTTTTTGGTCCGATCCAGTTAGAACTGTCATAGTTCTAACTAGGTCAGTGACAAACTGGAATTTCATTTAGTAGGCATGTTCAGAGTACCACTCTACACTTCAAATTTGATTACTGCTGGGTGCTCTCTCCTGTTTCCAAAGGGGTGTGTGCCTGTGTGTTTTCAAGACAGATAGTAATTCAGTGCCTGAAGCGAGGAACATTGTGCTTCCCTGGTTTACACTTTGCCTCTTGCAGGCTGTATTCTGCTCCAGGAAGTCGGCTGTTTGCAAGTGCAGGTACTCTGCAAAAGAAATCTAATGAAAAATGCCGACGTTTATATTTCAAAGGCAAAGAACATAGGCGGTACATTTGGTCCTGGGATCAATGCTCAGCATCTCTAGATAATGGGGGAGCTGTGCCCCCCCCAGATGTGACTGAACTACAGTTCCCATTGTTCCTGACTATTGGCCATGCTAATGGGAGACGATGGGAATCACAGAATCTCCTTAGGGAGACCATGGAATCACGTGGAGAGCCACATGTTCTGCAATCCCAGAATTAAAGGATAGGTTTTCTTGCAGATACCTCTCTGTGCCTGAGATCTTGGACAACCAGAACTGGACTAGACTGAGCAAAGGTTTAATCCCGCACATTGATGACATGACATTAGACCATGGGTAGGCAAACTAAGGCCCGGGGGCTGGATCCGGCCCAATCATCTTCTAAATCTGGCCCGTGGGCGGTCCAGGAATCAGCGTGTTTTTACTTGAGTAGAATATGTCCTTTTATTTAAAATGCATCTCTGGGTTATTTGTGGGGCATAGGAATTCATTCATTCCCTCCCCCCAAAAATATAGCCCGGCCCCCCACAAGGTTTGAGGGACAGTGGACCGGCCCCCTGCTGAAAAAGTTTGCTGACCCCTGCATTAGACTGAGCCAGACCAGCAGTTCGTCATACGTCTGAATCTACTTTGTCAAATACATTTACTCCTCCCCTAAGTGGGTAGACATGTGTAGCCTCAGTCAAGGAAGCAGCAAGAGGCCAAACGAATATATCTATGACTTTAAATTTTTTGTACCAACTTGTAACAAGTTAGGCTGCAGTCCTAGCTAAGCTTGCTCAGAAGTAAGTCCTACTGAGCCAATGTGGTGTAGTGGTTAGAGTGTTGGACTAGGACCTGGGAGATTAGGGTTCGAATCCACCCTCAGCCAGGAAGCTCACTGGGTGACCTTGGGCCAGTCATTGCCTTCTGGCCTATCCTACCTCACAGGGTTCTTGTGAGGATCAAATGCAGCAGGGGGAGAACTACAGAAACAACATTGAGCTCGTTGGAGGAATACAGTACAAATAAATGTAAGTAATTTTTAAAAAAATACTAAATTCAGCAGAACTTACTCCGAAGTACGTGAGATGGGGATTACGACTTTCAGTGTTGAACCTTCTGGAGGTCATTTAGGCCAAGCTCTAGTCTCCCCCTTAATCCTGTGCTTGAGACCATATGATGATGATGATGATGATGATGATTATTATTAAAGCCCATCTCCACGTTTTCTTCCTATGAGGTGTTTACTGGCTACTATTAAAATACACCCATTTTTTCGCAGTTTAATTTCAAATCTACTGAAGAGTAGACTTTCAAACTCTGTATACTTCTCGCTCCCGCTCATCTCGACAAAATAAATAAATAAAATGAAATCCGCGTCGTGCGCGTGAGAGCAAAGTTTTGAAATTGTGGATGCTGGAACCGCAGGACGCGCGCTCAGCCTCTAGGGGGCGCTGCACCCCCTTCAAAGCAGCGCCGCTCCCGCGCGCTCCCTTTCTCTATTCCAACCCAGTGCTGTTTAATTAACGTGCAAATTGAGTAGATTAAATGACTCTAAATAATTAGCCACAGATCCTATAAACAGGATAACATATTTAATTAAGCAGCGATATAGATTTTGGAAACTGTTAATATCTTTCCAGAACGGTTCCTTTAGATCTCTGCTTTTTGCTGCTAACTTCAAAACAAGATGATTTTTTAAAAAATATTTTTTATATGAAAAAAGGAAGTACAGCTTTTAGAAAACCAGGATAAATATGTTTTAAAAGATGTAAGAGAGAAATATATATATATATATATGCGCACACGAACTCCCCCGCACTGATAGAAATGTTGGCTTTATTGCAACAGAAACTTAAGTTGGCAACTTTTTGTCCTGGGCTAAGATATAAAAAGAGGTTTGGTTTGGGGAGAGAAATGCTGTTTTCTTGGGCGAGGGAGACACGGGTGCGCGTGTGTGCAACTGGGGGAGGGGGCGATGGCGTGGGGGGTGAGAACAGCAAGACAGTGTGAGGGATAAGGTAAGTGAAAATAAAATCCAATTTCATTATATCAATCAAATTTAATTGGCAATTTGTATAAGCAATGACCAGCCTGGCTTTAGGTAAAAACTATTAGAGGAGAAAAAGTCGGGTTGCTACTAAAATCTTGGTTACTTAATTAGTGTCTGAACTGCAGAGGAAAAAGATCCTCAGATTTACTCTCTACAAAGAGGGAACTGCGCAGACAATTCATTAGGCAGGCGGCTTGTAAATTAGAGCTAAGTTAACCTGATTTCCCTTAATTAAAACATCTTTTCTCGTTTACGATGTGGATATAAGTAGATCTCCAGGGTTTTGAATTTTCTACAACAGCAGATGGTCAAGCTAGAAGCAGATAATAGTTAACGCTTTCTCTCTAGCAGATCCGAACAACGTGAGCTGGCGACCCAGGCGCGGATTAAAATTAAGGCGAACAAAGAGCTGTTAACCCTTTAGAGTGCAGGTTACAGACACCAAACAAGGCGGGGAGGAGGGGGGGGACGGCCGGGCGCGCGTGCAAACCGGGAACACGTCCGAGAGAGGGTTTTTTTTATTCCCCCCTCCCTCCCACTCTCTCTCCTTTCTGGGCAAAGAGAAAGAGGTGTCAGAAGGAAACAGAAGGTCGGCCAGAGAAGAAGGCACGCTGTTAGACAGAGTTTTCCCTCTTTTTCCTAATAAATTCTTAGCAGTCTTCTTATTCCTTAATCATTACCATTCCTCGCTGCATTCACCACGCTCATAAAACAGGGCGCTTTTGCACAGCGGCGCGAGTATAAAGAACTTCATTTAAAAGCAAAATCAGAATCGGGTCTCTGCCCCGCGAGGGCTTACAATCGGAAATTCGACGGTGGGAGGAGCAAATGGGGTGGGCGGGGCGAAGAGGAAGGTGGGGAGAAACTTCCGACTCAGGGGCCAGTCGAGGACTCCCCTAGATCTGCATTCTCTGGTCAAACGGAACCTTATTATACTGGCCTACCTTTTGGGGTTGTTGTCAACACGACAACAAGGGACAGCGCCTAAATAGTTTGGACCACGAAAGACCTGCATAAAGGCTGGTTAAAACACACGCACACACAAAAATAAATTAACGGATAAAGGGAACTTTGTTGGATCTCACTTGGCTGTTTTCATGGAAATAAGGCTACGTGATTTTCTTTTGGCGGGGGAGAAAGTTGAGTCTTTACAGATACGAACTGAAGCGGTGCTGAGAGGAATTCGCCTTTGATTTACCATGGGTAAATCTTTTTTAAAGCCCAATCCCAATCAAATCTGAATCAGATTCCGCAGATAAATAGACTTTCTCCCTTTTGGAACACACACACACACACACACACACACACAGAGAGAGAGAGAGAGAGAGAGAAAGAAAGAAAGAGAGAGAGAGAGTATATATATTATATATGACAAAAACCCAAAGGCAATTGGAAATCTTTCTGGCGAACGACCAGGGAAGGTATAAACTCGAGCAAAAAGCGTCCCGGGCTAAAAGACGTTTTCACACGTTATTTGGGGGGTGGGGTTTCCTCTCTCGTCCTTTCTGAACCGGGCCAATGCAGGAAAGAGCCGTTTCTCAACCTCAAAGCCGGTCCTGGGTTTATTCGAGGCGAATGACAAAACGAGGAATCCAGTGAATGAATGAATACATTCCCATTTAAACGTCATTTGTGAAAACTGGCCTGCAGCTGTTTTGCAAACCAAAACACATCCGAGCTATTTTGCGGCCGCCTTGGAAAGCCCTCAGACGATTCACACACACGAGTCGCGCAGTAAGGAAGCATCCAGTGTTTGCTCTCGGAGCCTAGCGGGCCCCTGCGCGGGATGACACGCGTCTTTCCTAACACCCGCTCGCGCATTCACATTTTACATTTCATTCGGTGCAGCAATTCGCCTGGAAAGTGTGTTTCAGTGAAAACGAGCCATTTTCAGTTTGACTTTCCGGAGTTAGGCGTCAGAGGCTACGAAAAGCTCAGGGCCTCGCTTGCGAAAAATAAGTCGGTTCTGCCGGTTATGTGAAGGAAGGTTGCGCCTGTCGGCGAACAGCCTGAATAGAGAGGCGTCTTTTGGGGGGAGAGAAGCGAGTTCGAATCCTGGTGCAGCGAGAAAGCAAATTGGTTCGCCTTAAGCACTATAAACACATTATCTCACCCTGCCTCAGGGTTAGAATAAATTCCCGAAGGATTCCCAATCTAAAACTGTTTATAAACTGAAGGAAGGGTGGGTGGGGGTGGAATCCTGTAGGAATGATTCAATCATATGCACTTTCACACGTGAGGCTGTCCGAAATGCCTTTCCTCCGCATTGTCCGTGTGCACGTGTGACTATTCTTAATGAAAGTCGGAAACGGCCACGCAGCCCTTACTCAATCCAGTGCGTCCTCTTACTCACGACAGGCGTTTTCTGGATTAGACACTGAGGAATCCACATACGTGAATATTCTGACCAATGTTAGGCCTCTGGAGAAGCGATATTATCTTGACTTTACTCGGAAGGAAATCTCATGGAAATGAATGGCGCCTACACCTCCAAACAAATGGCCTTTGTGCAGTGTGTGCTTGTGACCAGACTCTGTTTGGAACACCCTTGGGTGAATCAGAGATGGGTGGGAGATTAGAGTCGATTAAGACGCACGTTTCCTAGGGGCAAAGCCGTCTGAACGCGGCTAGGTTTACCGTCGGCTAAACTGATTCCCAATTCTACTCTAAACGCGCTTCCAGAAACCCCATTAAAGCCTCTGGTGTTTTAACGACGTGGGGAACAAGGATCAGGACTTCCCTTTAGGGAAAGGCGAACCCAGGTCTTTTTATTCCTGAGCTAGGCCTTGGGCTCGCTACAATGGGAAAGAGAGAGAGATTTCTAGGGAACTACGCCGGAGCGGAGGAAGCAAATCCTTGTCTCCGGAGTGAAACCCTTGGAGTGCCAGGAAATTACTCCGGAGTAGGAAAATTAACCTGCAATCTTGAGAGGTTTCACCCCGGAGTGAATCCGGAAATGAACTCAGGGGGCCGCGCATCCAGGACTGGTGGCTTTTGTCTGTCCGTCTGCTCGCGTTCGGGGAGCGCGCGTGCGCGTGCGCTTCAATCCGAGGACCCACCTCCGCTCCGCGCAGCTGCTTAACTCCGCTTTCGCCTTCCCCTTGTCCAGCGTCCCTGCCTCCCCTTATTGGCTATCTGTCATGATTATTTTGACTCTCCCGGGCTAAAAGGGCAGCGATTTGGTTTCTGTAATAACTAAAGCCTCGTTCTGCGGTGCGCGCCTTTGATCCAGGAGACAAAAAGCGGGCTGGAGGGTAAGGGAGGA